>NC_134150.1:42271502-42905504 GCF_033958435.1 Carettochelys insculpta
TAAACTTCCAGACACTTGCAGCAACTGTAGTGGAATGGAAGTGGGGGCAGGCGTGGTTTTTGAGACAGCGAGGCTGGAAGGTTCCTGTTCCCCAAGGCTAGGTACAGCCCATGTAGCTACCTCAGCACCTTTATTCAAATGTAATGTTTTAAAATACTTTGAGGCTCCCCTTGTATTGTACTTTAATAAGAGATTTTCCTCTCACCCAACATGAGGGAAGTTACTCAATTGTGCAGTAACAGACTCTTTGAGATGTCTTCCATTGTGGGTGCTCCACTCCAGGTGATGGCCTATCCCTGCACCTTTGCTCAGAGAGTTTTGCAGCAGTGCCCATGCGTCGCGCATGCGGAGGGCCTGCCTTCCCTGCCACTGACGCTTCAACTAGTGTGCATGACCAGGACACCTCAGTTCCTTTGTTTGCACAGAGTCTGCTTCAAACTCCGAAGCAGCAGGGAGCAGGGTAGTTAGCAGAGCATCACAGGGACACATCTCGAAGAACCTCACTAAATACACCAGAGGTGTAAGCTTCTCTTCTTCCAGTGCAGTCCCTGTGGTTCTCCATTCTGGGGGGCTGTTGAGCAGTGCCCTCCTAAGATAGTAGCAGCTTCAGAGCTGTTAACAGTACAGCTCAGCCAAGCTGAATATATACTTAGGGACCTTGTATGATTGCATAATGTTTGGCAAAGGCAGGCTTTGCATATGTCTACAAGGGAGACATGGTTTAGGAATGCTACTGATGCCAATATGGATCTAGTAAGGTGCCCCTTGATCTCCAGTAGAGGCTGTGTGTCTTTTACCTGACAGTATAGCTGAATGCACCCAGCTATCCATTTAGAGTGTGTGGGGATATGGACGTACCCTTAGAGCAGTCTAGAACGGATATAAAGGATTCAGGTTAAAATCTAAACGGGTTGGTTCTGTCCAAGTAAAAAGCAAGTGATCTTCTAATGCTGAGGGTGGGCATCCGCCCTTAGAACCAGAGGCAGCAAGAGGTGGCTGTGTCCCCTAACAGCCTGGGCTTGGCCCCGCCCCAACTCTGCTCCCAGGAGTGCTGTGAGTTCCCACTCCTTCATGCTCCAGGGGGGTAGGCCTGGGCGCCCTGCCACTGGCAGTTGGGGAAACTAGGGACGGTGTCCTGCCTTGTGTGCTGGTTTGGGGTGTTTCAGTGGCACCACCCATCTAAGGCAGTAGTTAGTGGGGATGCACCTGCCCCACGAGCTGGGGCATCTGTGTGTGGTCAGGAATGCTACGGTGGTACTGCTCGCCCTGCAGTCCGAGCCAGCCCTATGCTCTGGGGGTCAGATGTGCTGTGGGAGAGGCTCAAAGCAAGTGAGATGGAAAATATTTCTGTATTTTTTTCCTTCCTCATCTTCCCCATCTGCACCCCCTCCCCCCAGTTTCAGCCATATTAAGTGCCCCTTACACCACCAGGAGAAAAAATGTGATTTGTGTGATAGCATGTCCCTTTAAATAAAACAAGTTGCCATTTAGCACCTGAACCAAACAGACACGTCTTTGATGGGTTCAAACATAACCCAATGCTCCTCCTTCACACTGCACTGAGCGATATGAATCAACTGGAAACAAACATTTATCTTAACTTTGCTATCCTGCCTGGTATAACACCCATCAATAATCACTGAGAGTCAAAAAATTTTAATGAATAAACTGGGGTTCTCATCAAACGAATATAAAGCATTTGTGGAGACTGTAGGAATGGCACCCTGTCTTGCTTTCACACATTTTACAAGATCAGATTTAGATACAAAATCATCTGTTTCAGTTCTCCACTTTCTAACCAGACTATGTTCAGATACTGGCTAACTACTGACTCCTCTCTGTGTAGCTCAACAACTACATCCAGGCCCACTCGAACACAGAGGAGACAGCTGCATCGCTAACACGGTGTGTTCCAGCGTACTTCTGGGGACGATGGTGGTGATCTAAGAATAACCTATGTTACATAACGTGATTCACTTTACTGCATCCCCAGACAGATTAGATTGTTTATCTGGAGTGCAGGGAGGGGCTCTGGATATAGAAAACGGTTAAAAAAGGCTTTTTAATTATAAATTATTACTAAAATGGCCTTGCTAATGCTGGGCATGCATTTTCCAGGTGCAAAGTCTGCTACGAGAAGGGACATGTGGGGGAGGAGGAGAAGAGAGAACAGGCCCACAGGCACTGGTGCAAAGGAATAACAAGAATTAGACGGCAAACAGTAAGTAGGAGATAACGTGGCACATTTCACATCAGCCTGAAAACAGCTGCAAACAAATCAAAGCAGCCACAGATTCTGACCATCAAGCCACACTAAAGGACTGAAATCCACTGTTAAGACCATCGTCTCCTTTTCGTACATCCCACTCGGCCAACCATTGTAACACACTTGCTCTTTAAGAGCTTCACAGAAGAGAATGGTGTACCCTGCATTGCAACTAGCAGGTGGATGCTGTGTGTAGTTGAGTGCTTCTCACTAGTAAGCACAATTCTCTTCTCAGTAGTAATGGTGAAAGCAGAGACCATGCTGACGGGAAGGAGAAGAGTTGGAAAGGACCCCCAAACTCCTTTTTGGAAGTATTCAGCTTAAACAGTAAGACGAGCTGCAGGAGTTGAGTGGTAAAATGTCGGTTGAATGACTAGCTCTATCACTTTCTTATGGAACCAAGTACCTAGATATGGACTGAAGATGCAAAGCAAACAAGATCCACTCTCATTATGAACCACCACTCCCTTCTATAAACAGATGATTTAGGAGTTCCTAGGAAATTCAAGCTGTGATGACACAGTGAGCTGATGTTGAGGAAGTAAGAGCTGGGAGCTGGACAAGCTGGCATGGCCCCTATATTATCAGAAGCTTAGGGAAATGCACATCTGGCTTCTAGTTATTAAAGGGCCATTATGAAGCTAGATTATGGGACATGCTTTAAAGTTTCAATAGAAGCTAGAGAGTTCTGTATGTCTGCAGTTTCTGTTCCTAGACGTGTGTGTGATGGCTGTGTTATAAACAAAGTTGTTTTGTGTCACATATGAGCACCTAACCCAGTTGTAGAGAGACTGCTAATGCTATTCTTTCAGAAAAGGTTTTAAGGGCTTTGATTGTTTTAAGTGTACAGTGCTGTTCTGAACACCCTAGAAACTGAAACTGACCATTCAATACTCTCAGAATAGGAGAAATATCATGAACAGCAGTACAAGCTTCTTCTGGGCCAACATCCCTCTACCTTGATTAAGAGGGAGGAACTTCAAGGAGCTGAGGTCCCTTTAGCCCTGCAGAGTCTGCTGAATGAACCAATGGCATGAACTCATATAGCACTCTTGGTAAGACAGACACCTGAAACCAACCACTCATTTCACACAAACTGCTCAGCCAAGGCACCAACACCTTCATGACGTGCTTGGTTTCTGCTGGCCCGGGGAACAAGAGACCAAGGCTTGGAACTGAGCCAGCCCCTCTGAGTATGACCTCAGGGTTACCTATCTGGCCGAAATTACAGTTTTTAAATGTAAAGTTAATATTGCACCAAATATGACATAAAAGGTCAAAGCGATTTTGGATTGCATTCACTGAATTTCCTAGTGACTCCAGCTGCTGAGAGACAGGCTAAGCTGGACTCCTCTCACTCCATCATTTTAAGTTTAAGAAAAGTTCCTGATCAAGATTCAGTCTCTGCTCACAATGCATTATCTTTTCATTCAGCTTGGACTGCAACGTGCCAGGGCTTGTACAAACACACACTGCCTAGCTTCACAGCAGCTAAGATGTCTCTCTGTAGCCTAGAAACACAGGACCCTGCCATGTTGGAGCTGATCATCAGCCTTCTTGCTTGTGTTTGGGCCACTCATAAAGCCTCAGTGAAAGGCATAAATGCTCTGTAAATCTCATTTAATTTTTCTCGAATCCTGCCATTATGCCGTAAAACACTTGGGTTAGTAGGCCTCATGTCACTATAGTGTGTGACTGCGGATACCACTTCTGTTGTTATGGTGTTGCCAGCTCCTGCTCCCCCTTTTACCTGTTGTAAGCTACTAACTTCCATTACAGCCTGCAGTAACTCAAAGTCTCTCCTTATATCAGTTTTAAGTTTGTTGCCTATTTATTTAATTGTCTCTTGGTCCTTGGACTATGGCAAAGGTTACACAGGAGACTGCCTGGGGCACTGGGCCTCTCTGCAAGTCAGGGGCATATGCCTCTGACTTATCTTCCCATTTGCTTTTTCAAAATAAACAGTCCCAATCTTTTACGCTCTGAGTATGGGGAGCCTCATTCTGATGTCTCTGTTCATGTATCAGAGGGAACGGGGACAGAGAGGGAGGAGGCATTTTGGCCATGACTGTGCAATGAGAAAATGTCTGAAGTGACCCAAAAAATAGCTCCTCGCTGCTTCCTTGAGACGTGACCACCAGTTCAGAACCCCACATGCGTGAAGAATGTGCATTGTGCAAGAACACTTGTATTAGTTTCCCATCACGTTGTCCAGTTACCTAACTCTGTCAAGTCCTTAGCCTTCATTTAGCCGAATAGTTCAGGGAGGTTAGAGCGTTGGACTTACAAACCCAGGGTTGAGAGTTCAAGGGTCTGGTGTAGGTTAGATTTAAAAAAAATCTGTCAGGGATGGTGCTAAGTCCTGCTAGGAGGGCAGGGGACTGGACTTAATGACCTCTCAAGGTCCCTTCCAGTTCTATGAGATATGCATGCAGCCGAACAGCCTCTTTTTCTGTTCACCCTCTCTTCTGAGTCACTGCTGAATATTGCTTCTAGTACTCACCACTAGGGTGCAATATTAACAACCTTTACTGGGGATTTTCTTCTGCTCTTCCACATACAAGGCAAGACCTAGCCTTTTGGCATGAACGAGGGGTGGCTGTGCAGCTTCTTCCAATTGTACTTCTAAAACATCTCTCTAAACCAGCCACAAAAGCAGCTTTTCCCCCCAAGTGTTGGAACATCTGTATTTTGTTGATTATTCCACCACCATCGACTGCATGCATCCGCATTTCCTGACAACAGCTTTATACTTTAAAAAGGTCTCTGGCCTTATAATAAACCCTGCATTTTGTGTATAAACTTAGGAAATGTATGGAATGAAGGAGAATTTCACTTTAACCAGACTGAAATCACATTTAATTCACCCTGACAGTAGTGACAAAGCTTATGATCAGACCAGATCATTGAAAAGAGGATAGTTTCTCCAGGGCTTAAAATAAACCTAAACCAATAAAATGATTAGGCCTACACAGCGCCAGGAGCTCAGGGTACTATTCTTCCTGGGGTGAACACATTAGCATTCCCACTGCCTCTCTCAATGGATAGGTATTTTCATGCAAGCTCTTGGCGTCCCCAATGAGCAGCATCCACTGCAGCATGACCAACAATCTATCACCAGGGCACGTGGCTCAAAGAGGCACTGCAGCAGGCAAGCCCTTTCCATGACTTGCAGGAGCTGCACTTTGTCCTTCATTGGCCTCCACAGCTGTAATTCAAATGCAAACGCAACAAACTGCGTTGCACCTGCAAATATCAGTGCTGTAAGAAATCAGGGTTTGTCTGCTCAGCACGCTCTGTTGTGAAAGGAAAGCCACGTCTACATCCCTTCATGCCACGCCAGGGTCCATCTTTGTTGCACAAACATAATAGAGGTCAGTGATGGGGTCATGTTGAATGCCATCTCCACCAAAAGCTCTGTGCCACAGCTATAAAATACAACCAAAGCAATGCAGAAAGGTGGTAGGTCTTCAAGGCCTGGTTTGTCGGCGTGTGTGCAGGAGTTTATAATTAGAACAGGAATGCTTTCATTAATATTACTCGGCTGCTTCAGGGCTGTCAGAATGAGCCCACAATTTGCAAAAATACCCACAAAGTTGGACGAAAATGCTGAATTCTTACTAACTGCTATGGCTGAAATTTCCTCCTCCACAGAACACAACATTAAAAGCATGCGATCGACAAGGATAAAAATAACTAGCAGGGACTGCTGCGCACTTGCTTTCACTTGCTGCAGTAAGACGGATGGGTTTGATGTAGGTAACTGCACTATTTGCGGATGCTGTGCTTGCATCCTTCACAGGAAAGAAATTGCCTGGTGATTAAGGCACAAGTCTGGGAGCTGAGACAACCCACGTGTGTCACCAGATCTGTCACTCATTTGCTGCATGACCATGGTAAAGTCACTTCCCTACTCTAAGCCTCAGTTTCCTCAACCACCAAAAGAGGATCTCTCTTATCCCAGTACATTAAAGGTCTGTAGTGCCACAAACACCTCCAGGTAAGGGAAGGTGGCAGAGCAATGCACAGTATTATGACCCATGCTGCTGCAGCACAGAGGCTCATCTGAGCTTTTAAACCATTTGAGAGGAAGTATGGGAAACAGGCCACAGGTTGCCTTTCCTGTGCTGAATGCATGAGAAGAGTGGGGCTTTTGCTAAGGTTCATGTCATTCAGGTTTGAGAGCTGTGAGCTGGATCCCACACACAAGCAGAGCTGCAACTGAACACATGGGGCAAGTGGTTTTATTACAAAGTGGTCAAACTTACCGATCCTCTGAGTCATATGTGATATAACATTCAGAAGCTGGAGAGCCAGGTACACCTCAAACATAGAGATACACAGCTCGTAGAACTGGAAGAGACCTTGAGAGGTTGTCAAGTCTAGTCCCCCGCACTCACAGCAGAACCCATCACCATCCCTGACTTTTTTTTTCTCTTTAAAATCTAACCTGTCCCCGGCCCTTGAAAGGCCCCCCCTCAAGGGCTGAACTCACAACCCTTTGTTTGCAAGGCCAATGCTCTAACCACTGAGTTATCCTGCCTCCCAGCCTCCCCTTCTCACCAGGCAGAAGCCTCTAGCTTCACCAACCCCACTACAGTGGAAAACCCTGAGAGGCTCTCTAACCCCAGTCTTGCAGGCGGAGAATGGGGGGAGCACGCAGGGTTACGTGAGCTGTACTTTGGCCAACACTGTTACATTAGGTATGATCAGGGTTAGGTTTTGCAGCACAAACATTTGTGCCCTCTCTACAATACAATGTTCACCGTCACTACCATTGTAGAACATGCTTACACATTTTCCCAGTGTAGGTAAAACAGCAGTTTACAGTCTGGCTGCTGAACCCCACTAAAGCAAACATGCCATGGGGCAAGGAATACAGCTCAGGGGACTTCAAAGGCTCATCTCCCAAAGACATCTAGACTAACTTGGAATGAGATCACAAACGTGGCTGTCAGACGAAAGCACTGTTCAGAAATGCAGTTTTACAAGATACAGATTTTTAATGAGCTGCCTGGATTGCTTTTCTGAAATGCAAATTATTATGAATTTAAAACACACTGAAATTTAGTGGAAATGCAAAACTAATCCTCACAGTGCTCAAGCACACTAACTTCAACTAACAAGCAATGTGAAAGTGCCAACATAAAAACATTATACATCTGAGTAAGTGAGCTGCAGCTCTCAAAAGCTTATGCCCTAATAAATTTGTGAGTCATTAAGATGCCACAGGACTCCCTTGTCTTGGCTGAAAGGGACATGAATCTACCTCTCTGAAACAGCTTGGGCATTTACATTCTTGACAACCAGAAGTTACTTCTACTGAAAATGATGCATAACACACACACACACACACACTTCTTCAGACATTTCTACTGTGTGCAGTCAAAGGGTTAAGCCTGTTTTCTGCTCCCCAGAAGAGTTCTGGCAAACTGAACTGAGTGCAGAAGCAAGACCCCTAGGTGGCCTGAAACCAAATATGTAAACAGGAAGGACAGAAGTGGATGAGGGGAAAGCCAATTGGAAAGGATACAGGATGTATTGCTACCCTCTTGCAGTTTGGTTTCAAATTCGGAACCTAAGCAAGAAACTTGAACTTAAATAAAGCACCAAAGCTTTGCACTGGCCTCCTTGCCTCAGATCAACCCAGACGCAACAAGGTTGCAACTGTGGTTTTTATTTAACTGCTGCAGATACAGAGAATCTTGATTCAAAGTTTGCACAATTTCACTCTATGGTAGTTTCTGCCCTTAGTGAAATCGTCTCAGCAAATCTTTACAGCAACGTTCAGTGTCTGAAGAGCAAGACTTTCATTTGGCACCTACTGCAGTAAAGGAAGAAGACTGTGTTACACCAGTGTGCCTTAGCACAGGCGTGTTCAGAAAGCATGTCACTTTAGATGTGACTGCACCAACGCCACCCATCCTCTTTCACAACCCAGGCATGTTGTGGTTTGTTCTCCAGATGTGAAGGAAGTCCAAGCTGATGCTGTGATGGCACTGACACAGTGGCCCCTCTAATTTCTTCCACCCATGAGCACAATAAATGCTATGTGCACCAAAGCATGTGCTGATGGGCACCACCAATAGAAACACAGGCTGCCCATGCTGGGTAGCTGTGGATGCTCTGCTAATCAGCTGGGTGGCACCTCAGTCTCTCCTGGTAGCCGCCCAAGAGCTCAGCTTTCAAGGAATACTTCTGACAATCCTACCGCTTATCACTGTGCAAAATCTAATCTACAGGGGAGTGAAGAGCCAACATCAAGAGAGAGAAAAATGTTGCTGATGAAAACTGGTACCATTCTAATGGCGAAGCATAGTTAGCCAAACTCCGCCTTCCGTTCGCCTACATTTGGAGACACTCACTTGCTCTAACTTTCTGTTAATCTAGAGAACAAAACCTCAGTCCTCTCTTACTATTTTCTTTAGTTCAAGGATTCTGTTCTCCTGGTACAGATACGTAACTCATGCTGACATTAATGGGAGCTTGACACAAACAGAAAATTCAGAGCGTGAAGACAGCTATGCCTGCAAAATATAGCTAGGGAACTACTTTTAATTTCCACAGCAAAACTAACAATATGAATCTGGAAGCTCTAAGTGAAAGACGACAGCATGAGTACACTTCTAGGAGGACAAAGTTGGCCCATTTGCCCCCACGTGGTTCTTCTGCCCAGGTCATTTTCCAGGTCCTACAACACACGTGCATACGCTGCATTAATTTACCATACAAATCCTTTCCTGTAGGTGGCTATCCAGAGGTCCCACAGCATGTGCCGCTTCATGTAGAGGTATTCAAGATTCAGCTGTTGGTTTAGCTCTGCATGCAAGCTTAAGAGACTGAGTTCAAGCCCAGGCCTTAGCCAAGGTGGGAGGGAGAAAGGAGGAGCAGGAGACAGACTAAAGGTGAAAAACCTGGTACAGATATTCTGAGTGCATTCTGAAGCTTTACAATTTGTGGCTAAGGAAGCTCCAACCCAGAAATGCTCTGGTCTCTAGAAACACATCGCTCTGTACCACACAAGCATCTGTTTTAACTGCTTAGACCTGACAACACAAGTTCAAAAGGTGGGATCCTCATGAAAAATTCCATTGCCCAACAAGCAGAGTACAGAACGAACTTTTCACCACTGCAAGTAACTGATTGTTGGCTTTGTTAACAGCATATTCCCCAAACATGCAGTCAAACAAAAACCCAATAAGAATAAATTAGAATGGTGCAGACAGCACTGGAGACCATATTAGGCCCTAGAGAGAAAGCACAAGTCTCTGCTTTTCTTGTCCACAGCACAGCACGCACGAAATGACTCATTTTTACCACTGAGGATGAAGCACATAAAATGTTTTAGTGCTTTGGTGAATGTCAGTTCAAATAAGAGAGGAAGGAAAGGTTTTACATTAAGGCAACCAGTGAACAGAAGGAGGGGCAGCAGCACACAGATGAACCCACACCTCTGTGGCCAGGCCAGTGTCAGAATCTAAGGACAATGTGCACACGGCAAGACATAAGGCAACTAAGAGATTTCAGACTGGGGAGGACACCAGCAGGGTGCAGCAGGTTAAGTATCCTGGCAGCTCAAAAGGGGAAACAGCACAAATACAGCCGGACAGACCAGGGGCAGCACACGGAGAGTGGGCTGGAAGCCAGAAGAATGTCTGGTTACAATGAGCGAAAAAACTAACAGTAAGGAACGAAGGACAAGCACAGCAAGAACAGGCGTGGGACCAAAAGCCCAGAATGAGAAAGTCACATTACCTGGGTGTACCAGGAAGAGGCTGATATTTATTGCAGAGAATTTTATGCATAAGCTGCATAGCCAATGGTGAAAATGGATTACAGGATACAGACAATGGAGATGGATGCCTGGCTTATCAGCCTAATAAGCTCATGCCCAGAAGGAAAAGTAGAAGAAAAGGGGAGGTGAAATGTACAAGTGTGTTCCAACAGAATGGCAGAAGGGGTCAACTCCTCTCTCCCTCTTAAAAGTAACAGCAGAGATATGATTACTCAATCTAAAAAAAGAGAGAGGCCATCAAGGGAAACTCATTCCCACACAAGCTATAGTGAAAGGTGTCCCAGACTTGAAGTGGGCTGTGGGCAAGGGCAGTACAGTTAAATAACTGCTCAGAGTACTATATTAACCCCAATGCATTAAAAAAACGAATGAGTTTCTAGATCAAAAGCCTGACCTGCAAACCTTTATGCTTCCCATCAGGCCCATGGATGTCAACAGATCTACAGGGTCAGGTCCCAACATTTTAGTAAGCTTTAAAAGGAATAACTCACGGCTAAGAGGATCTGATATCCCCTATACAAGACGCATGCAAAAATTCAGGATAATAGGCAGAACTGGATTAAGCAAGAGAGACACCCTTCAGCCAGAAGTGTTAAATGGCTTCTTGGCAAAAGCAGCCATTTGCTTTTGGTCCCTCAAGTGAGTGGCTCGTGCAAAAATACAGCCCTTGATGTTAAACAGTAATACATCAAAGCTACCCACAATCTAGCCTCCAGACTTCTTGTTTGTTGTGAAGACCAGAGAGGAGCACTAAATGGGGCAGGAAGCACGGGGCAGAAGTGCAACACCGCAGCCCACGCTTCTCCCTTCCTGGAAAGCTGGAGTCAAGACAGCCTGTGAAATCCACAGACTAGAGCTCTTAGATCAAGGAGGGAGCCATCACTGTTAAGGCTTTTGGTTCACCGAAGCTCACAGCACCCTCTCACCAGCTACAGGTATTTAAATAGGCCTTTAAAGGTGGCGTTTGCCAGTTTAACTACACTGCGCTACCACTGTGGGGCCCAGCTAGAAAGGAGGAAGCTCTGACATTCACCCTCTCACGGTTGCTAGGTGAGGACAGTTTCCGGACTACGTGAGTGAAGAAAGGGCCTATGCAGCACAACTCCTCAGAATCCCCCAGTTGCATGTCTGAAGCCAGCACACAAGTAACCATTTCATACACAGATGCGTCTGAGTGAGCCAGCAATTTGCTTCTCACGGATTCCCTTGCCAGCTTAGCCACTTGTGACTAACATGGCTGTTCCCACGGGAGGCATTTCTAAACAGCAGCAGCCAGTTAGGCAACCCAACAGCGCACATGTTCCAGGAGAAGGGAAAAGTGGATGGTTTGAATCATCTGATTCATCTAGCATCTCCAACCCAGTAATTAGCCTCACACAATGTGCTTAAGGAGTAGTAGGAATGAGGCTGGAAAACAGTAGCACTTTTTAAAGCTCTGAGGGCAACGCCTGCTGACTCTACTCACGCTAGTCCCATGCCCTACAGCAAGACACTGCACGTGGGCAAAGCTCACTGCGTTTGGCTCTCTTTGCTCAGACAGGCCTTCAAAAGCTAAAAGACCTGGGTGTTTAACCTTATAGACGAACAGATATTTTGGAGCATAAGCTTTCGCAAAGACCCACTGCATCATCTTTGCCCACGAAAGCGCATGCTCCAAAATATCTGTTCGTCTATAAGGTGCCACAAGACTTCTTATTGTTCTCAAAGCTAACAGGGCTCCCTCTCTGATACTGGATGTTTAACTTCACTTTGAGTTCTTTGCAACCACAGGCAAAGCAGCACTGACTCCAGAGCCCCCAACCACCTCAGGGAAGTGGCCCTGTAATCTAGAGCAGCTCTGTATTGCTTTAAGCAGAGGAAATGATATACAGACAAGGGAGTCAACACGGGCTCTTTAGAGAGAAGGTTGTTTCCTAACAAACATGCTGAAGAAGATCTACATTATAGCTAGGAGCATGGCCCCCAGCTGTGGGAACCTCACTCCTTTGTAAGCAGAGGCATGTTTCTGAGGAAGCAAAAAGTGGTCCTGAGAATGAGCACAGGGTGTTCACACCCCCCTCAAAAATTCACTGGGAGGAAAATGGCTGAGCTGTGCTGCAAGAGTCAGATAAGCAGGGTGGGGAAGCCTTGCAGCCCACATGCCCCCCAATCCCTAGAGCTGGGCATCAGGCAACCTCTCCACAGGTAACCGAGAAGTGGCTGACCATCAGCAGAGGACTTTATCTGTCTCCCCTTACTGAGGCGATGTTCTCCCATGGCAGTAGGGAAGCGCAGCACAGGAGAGGGCCACACCACTTGAGCCAAGGCTGTGACGCAAGTTGACTACGATCGCTGGGCAGAAGGAGGAGAGGTAGGGAAGAGAATGCAGCATCAGCCCCAAGAGCTTAAAAATCATGATTCAAGCTTCAGAATCGTCCGATTACAAAACAAAACAAAAAGATGGGATTTCAGTTGTTTGCCGGCTTTTCGTTTCTGAGCCTTCAGAGTCCTCTTGGGTCACATTTTCAAACTTCTCTCCACAACCATGAGGCCAGAAATCCCCTGACTCCAGAAGCAGAAGATGTAAGGACACTGCCAAATATCATGGGAACTGGCAACAACTAACTCACACGTTCTTTACTTTTGACAAATGGCTGATTTCTTGTTTGTTTAATGTCTGGGCGTGGCCCATCTTTAGAATGCGAGTTCTTCAAGGCAGAGGTTGTCTTGTATTTTGGTGGGAGGGCTCCAGGCACTTCTGTGATAGAATGACAGCCATCACCCTCAAACAGATACTGTCATAACAGCAATGCGGAAACTGTGTGCACAGTGATATTAGTGGCAACTCTGCTGCCACTGCAATGATTAAGTAACGCTGAGAGGTCCCATGACTGAAGCCTCATGCTGCTCAAGCATGCATCATTCATTCCCTTGCCCAACCCAAAAGGAGCTGCTGAAAACAATAACTGCTTGTGTTTGAGGCAGAGCATAGTCTGGGGTTGAAACAGAAAGGAGGTGGTTTAAATGGCACCAGCAGATACTGCTCTGTCATTAGGCACTGCTGCTAGATTGACAGGTGAAGAGGCAGGTTAATGATCAATTCTGGACTGATGGATCCAAGGGCAGCAGTTTTCAGATTACATTCTGCCTTTCGAAGATTCCCTCTGTAGCTTCCATCAAATGTGGAGACCTTCCTTTCCCTCCCATTTCAAGAAGCTGTACAGTGTTGCTCTGCACTATTAAACAGATGTCATGGATGAAACCCTTATATCCCATAATTTACCTTAAGGGTGTTCTGAGGCTTGTTATTATTTGTGGCCCATTCTGCATTCCCTGCATTACAGATGCCAAAGTAGTAAAAATCTACATTACTAAACGCATTTTTTAAAAAATGGGAACTGCTATTTTCTTCTTCACAATGAAATTTCTTAAGTGTTTTGGGGGCTTTTTAGTACACAAAGCTGCTGTTAAAATACTATTGGCAGCGTGATTTTACATTAGTTTAATCTGTTACTTTTTCAGCAGTGAAGCTGCAATACACACTATAATAAATCAAAGGGATGTATAGTAGGTGTAAGACTACACTGCATGTATACCGTACTACTCCTGTATTTTCAGCTTATACATGGCTACCAAGCTCCAGATATCTTTAACAGCAGCAGTCTATAAACAGGCTGAACAAAGTTTGCAAAGTGCACTTTGATCTGCTATTCTTGCTACTATGACTCGGTCAGCATCTCAAAGACGCATGAAAGAAACTTGCTTTTACAGATTCTGAACAAGACAGAGGAGAGTGGTGAAACTAAATGGGAGTAGGAAAAAAGTTTAGACTTGCCTGAAGCAATTGTTCTCAGACCCAACAAAACCTCAAGAACAAGAGAAAATGCTGAAGTGCCCAGGAGGTAAAACCTGAATTTTTTTTAGACTTAGTATAATCTCTACCTCACACTTGTGGATTTCAGGAATGGGGCTTATTGCTACACCAAGTAGCTCTGGATACCAAACATGACTTCAGACATTGCCAATTTTGATCAGATCTTCTATCCTGTGTTCCAACACAGGTTGCTTTAAGGGCTGGAATGAAACCAGAGCGTTCGGAAGGTTTTATTAAAATATACCCCCCAGTGATGCAGGAACTGGAAACTACAGCTGTACCCTCCAATTGCCAGAAGCCATGGCCTCAAGTGCAGCAGCCTTAAATCAAACCTGTCTTCAGTAAAACCTCATGTAACATTTTCTAATCTGAACTGTACATTTCAAAACTACTTTCAGCAGCAATTCCAATCCAGTACACGGCACTTGTAGAGACTGGTGACAAGACACCACACACTTCTTACTTGCTCTGCTACATATGCAGTATGAATACACAGGAACATGGAAAGCATACAACTCTGTAATTAAAGAGTCTGGTGCCTTTGAGTCAGCTCCATGACTCAGGTAGCAGTTTATTGCAAAACTGCACACAGGCATCAGAAAGAGTGTAAACAAGAATTTTATTTTACAAAGTCGCAATTGCTGCGCCCACCTCTCCACTCAGCTGGTATGTCCATTCTGGCGTTCAGTACATTTTCCTCCTCTTCCTCCTCTCCCTCCTATCCAGAGCTTCTCCACAACCCTCCTAGGCTTTACCCAGTTAAAGTCAGAAAATGCTTGGGAAACACCAAACCTCTGTTTTCAGCACAACAAAGAGCCTCGCCAGACTGCAAGACCTGGCATTTGCGGGTAAAAGGCTGGTTTTATTCTTTTGGATTGCTGCCTTGGCTGTAGCATGCAATATCATATATGAGCTATATTTGCATAGAAACTGAAAAATGTAGGCTCTCTAGACAACTTTTGAGACGGGAGTACACATCCAAAGTCCGCAATAAGAGCAGGGAAGATAAAAGTCTCATGCAGAGGCTGCAACACACACATTTCAGGAGTTTTAAGCTGACAGTGAAATTTGTTTGGTATTTTAAGACACCTATACACACCGGTATTATACTTGATTAACTGCATGGGACCTTAGAATGGGTATTTTTAATCTAGGAGTCATTTTGAAGCTGACAATTTAGAAAGGTTTAAAACTGGACCTACTGTACCAAAACTGTACATTTGAAAACAATGTTTGCAAGTATTATCTTCCATAAACCCTGCCAAGACTGTTTAAGTGAACAAAACCCTCTGTGTGGTATTCTAAGTGTTTGGTTATGAATCCAAGCGGAGTAAGGTCATGCTGGGGGAGTGGCGGGTGGGTTGCAAAGAAGATCAAGAATGAAACTGCTTACTTGCTCTCTTTCTGAGTACATCAGCACTCCACAGGCATTACGTGCTTCTCACCAAACTCAAGGAGCAGGCTGCAAGGAGGAAGGAAGGAGGAAGTGCATGTGATCTGCTCCACTTCACAGCACCCACTGTAATATGATTGAGGGATCAGCACAGATGTCTCCCCAGCAAATGCACTCTCTTGCTGAAGATGAGGGAAGTTGCTCTGTTGACAGCTAAAAAGGATGTTGCAATTTAATGCCCTAGTGGACAGAGAAAAAGCTGTTTGGAAATCAACTGTGGAAGAGGAAGAAGTAGCTGGAAGAGGACTGGAGAGAGGAAGACATGGACACACACAGAGGAGAGGAGAAGGTAAGTCTTTGATGAAGCGATGTCTACACGGTGCTGCTGGAAGATGCGCAGTTTGGGGAGAGTACGCTGGCAAAACCAAACCACCACCCACGAAGAGCGATAGCTTTGGTACTTGGAGAGCACCTACCCCAAAGTGCTCATCCACGCTGCTGCTTTTAGTCAATACAATGTTTCTTGGTTGGGGTGTGTTTTTCATACCTTTGACTGACTGAAGTTTTACCAATGAAATTGCAGTAACACAACGTGAGTGCCATCCCTAGAATACAAACACCTGCCGAAGTAGCTCTGGTCCTGCACAGGCACACACGAGCACACAAACACAGAGAACACCTAGCAACACCCATGCAACAATGCCTAGTAATGACTTCTAATCAGCATCCAGGCACTCAACTGTGGTTCAAAGCCACCTTCAATTTAGAAGATAAAACAGAAATCTGAACAAACAATGGCTGTTGCAAAGAGTATTCACACCTACTGCCAAACAAAATGTATACTGTTTACTTTACACAAGAAAGCTGCACTAGAAGTATTTGAGACAATACCATCATACGCTGTGGGGGGAAAACAAAAGCACCAGTCTAGAGCTCAAAAAAGTCAGTATCACTGCAAAGCCCTACAACAAGATCACCATTTTCTGTCCATTTTTAGAGGGAAAACGTCCCACCAACAGCAGGAGGACAAAAACCACCTGTCCTCTTAATTTCAATTCCCACATATTTAGGGCTGAATTCCACCTCACCAACATGAAATACAAAAGACAAAAACATCCTCAAAACCACCCACAAAAATATGCACTAAATTGCAACAAATAGGGCAGCATTATATAAAGGACCTGAGGTCAACAGTGTAACTGGTTTTGTTAACTGAGATGTTGCAATCTTACTTTGCACAACAGCTGAAATCAAAGTCAGGAGGGAAAAAACCCTTCTGCCCCCTCTCCTGTTGTCCCTCCCTTCCCCCCACTCATTATTCAGACAGATTACTTCCAAAAAACAAGCAGTCCTGTAGCACCTTAAGGACTAACAACAAATTTATTAGGTAATGAAATGGTGTGAGTAATAGCCATAACATTGTCTTTATGGTGCTACAGGACTGCTTCTTTGTGTGAGGCCACAGACCAACCTGGCTACCCCTCTGAGACTAGACTCTTCCCAGAGAGCAGCAGGGAAAACAGCTGATGGATGCTGTGTGTGCAGTGGAAGAGCCATTGTTTGAGACATTTAAGACCTGAATTTCAGTGGCTTGCTAGTCAGGCATCCAACAAGCGTGATCTGGTAAGTCTCCATCTGGCCATGTGTTTGTACAAACTGGAGTTTGGGGGCACATATGTGGAAATGCACAAGCTAAGTGGACAAAGTGGCACACACACAAATGTCACTACTCTCTACTGAAAGCCAGACCCTAACCTGCAACCAGAGTCGAAGCATGCTGTAGAGTACCCCGGGGCAGAGGTGGCAGGGGCGGGGGAGTGACAAGACCACAAGCCTCTCCTACCACTTCAGATGTATGACTGAGTGAAGAGAAAACACAGCACGCTCTTGCTAAGCATCTAATGTGCACTGCACCATCTACCTGAAACTCCCTGCCAGTGACTGAGTCACTTCCTCTCCTTGTCTCCCAGGTTGTTAGAAACTCACCCACACTTTCCCAGTACACGAAGGGTGTCGCTGAAATGAACTCAAGACTGAACTACCATTTCACAGCCCCTGCTCCACTTCCTTACTGATAGAGTGGCTTGCTGTGCCAGTTCAGCTACTCAGAGGGGACACACCTAGGCACCTGAACTGACATTTCCTAGTACCTTTTAGCAAGGACCAACTCTGGGGGAGCCATGAGGTGGTATCAGGCTGGTGACTGTAAAGGGGCTGTCAGAAGTTGTGGGAGCAGCTGAAAGACAGGGCAGGCAGGAATCTTGTGCACAGATGCTGAGACAGGCCACTACCCTCACCTACTTGTCCTCTGCTCAGATTGCAGGCCAGCTGCAAACCTGGGCAGGGTGGCAAGGTACAAGACAGCAAGAGCCACACTTTTTCACATCCCAAGAGGAGCTTGCAGCACTCCAAAAACAGCCTTATCTTGTTAACTGAGACAATCACCTCTCTGCACAATTAGAAAATAGACGCAGAGCTCCACGCTGACATTTTAAATCATTGTTAAGGCCACATGACCCTGGAAATAGCCTACAATCAGCCTATGATTCCCCTTCCCCCACATACACTGCTTGGGCGAAAACTGAAATGTAAAAAGGCAGCAGAGAAAGTTCTAAGCTCAGGCTTAACCTTCTTTCCCTCAGTAGCCTTGGCCACACTGGTCCAAGACGTCTAAACTCTTTCAGCTCGGACATAGCCTAGGGCAGCGGGTACAATCAGATGGTCAGCTAGCTAAATACTGTCCAGAGAGACCCTAAACCACTTAGCATCAAAAAGTAGTCAGGATCGCACCTTTTCAGAGCAGGAACACTATGTGTTCAAGAGTTCAGGGGCTGACCCTCTGTCTTGCAGCTTACTGTGGCCTCTATCACATATGCATTCCAAGATACGTTTACTCATTGATATGCCAAGAATGCAAAAAATGACAGCTCATAACAGGAGATGGCAATCAATTCAAGCTATACTTTAACAAGATAAACTAACTTTTCAAAACTCTCTGGAGGACAGGGAGCTCTGCAACTACAGAAACTACCATTCAATACAATGAAACCCATAGAAGTTTGACTTTTTCCCTGAGCAAATCAAATATAATTAATTAACCAAAGGACAAAACTCCCATCCAATAGGCCAGCAACCTGGCTCAGACAACCCTTGGGTATTCTACAATCAACCTTGCAAACTTTTAAATCAAGCAAAATGAGTCAATAGCTCAGAATGCAGACTATGTGACACCAATTATACCTTGGCATATCTGAGTCTGACCCTTGTACTGTACTTGGAAAAAATAAATGCAAAAGGCGGCCCTAACCACATAGACCCACCACCCCAGCTTTGTCCAATCTCCAGAGCTGTGGGATATGTAAAACGAGTCCTACAGTTCAATTACATGTGAGGGATTAGAGAAAATGCAGAACACTTCCTAGTACCTGTTAACAGTGCAAGCAGGGGCTCTGGGTAACCTGGGATTTAATAACTCTGACAATAGGGTTTAGAATACGCCACTGCTAAGGAAGTTTCCCTGCTATTCCTTTTACCCATTTCATCTTATTAATGCTACAGTGACCCTCGGACTATCTTAATCTCATCTCCGTCTCAGGTGATTTTGCCTTTCAGTCATTTCCTGACTTGCCTCACCTCATACTTCTTAGTCATCCATCTGAATTATACTGGTTTTGATTTTAAGGTTATTTTTTGTTGATTTTCTCTGGTCTCCCTTCACGGTCTGTACTGATATCGGATGCTGAAGTGACTAGAATTGTACACGGTGTTTCAAAGGCAGGCGGTACACAACGTTTCACCAGCGCTGAACAAGCATCCCCTTAATATTTTCCATCTGTGCACTGACTTTTTCCATCCATGTACGGAGTAATTTTTATGTGCACCAAGGCATGCGTGGATGTGCACCTCCAGCAGGGACAAAAAGCCAAGCTGCTGGCACTGTGCTAATCGGCAGGGCAGCATTTGAATCTCCTCTGAGTGACTGCATTCACTGGGAACGCTGGTGCTGAATGATCTGTGAAGGCGTGTCTGCTGCATGGCAGCCAAAAGCTATATCAGCTTTGCCTTCCGTCAGCATTACACCCTCAGAGCCAATCTGTAACCCACAATTCCCTCGGCTAGTGTCACTACTTGCCCAACGCTCCTGTGTCTCTTTTGGATTATTTTCCCCCAAGTGCACCAACAGGCATTTGTACAGACTGAACCATTTTATTTTCTGCACATATTTCTAAGTACTTTACATCTATTAAAACTATTTTCCTCCTTCAATGATTCTAGTCACAACCCCCTATTTTTTATTATGTGCAAAAAGTGACAAGTTAACCTCTTTCTCGAGACTTTTAATAAATACATTATACAAGACTGAGGTAAAAATTGACCAACTAAAGGAATCACTTCTCCAGACCAACTCTTACTTATTGCCATTTATATTTATGCTCTTTCAATTCTACAGTCTTTTGATAGCACAAATATGCAAGGCTGGAAAACAGGGAGGCACTGTATCAAAAGTGTGAAAGTCAAAACTACACCAGTGTGCGTAGACCTGTGCATACACAGATTGTCCTTTGGACTGTATAGACCAGGGGTGGGCAACCTGCATCTTGCAGGCCACATGCGGCTTGCTGGGGGTTCAGCATATGGCTTGTGCACCTCCGGACTGCTCCCTCAAGGCTCTCAGGCCCTGGGGCACCAGGGCCCTGCATGTCCTACTCCTTCTCCACCCTCCCAGTATTTTCAGAGTTCTGTCCCTGCTCCTTCCCCTCCCTCCCAGAGGCTGAACATCCACAAACAGGAGTGGGAGGAATGGGGATGAACAGCAGATCAGCCATTCATGGCACTCTGACAGTGCTGGGTGGGAGGAGAGGAGTAGAAAGCATGGGGCCCAAGGTGCAAGAGGCACATGTGGGGAGGGGGGAGCAGACAGGGAGTGTAAAGGCTGCAGGCCACGGGCTGCCCACCACTGCGACAATGGAGGGCCATTCACATGGCCCATTCACTAGCCTTGGTTGCCCATCACTGACACAGACACAAACAAATGTATAATGTAACGGCTTTTTAGAATGATGTGGCTGTGTCCCAGTATTCAACAAGTTCTGCCTGGGCGGTTCAGTCTAAGTCTCAGGTGACGAACAGATTTACTGAGTAAATGAATAGGATCCATCACTGATGAGCCACAGGAAGAGGTGTCTCTTTTACAATCCTTTTGTTTGATTAATTAAATGTATCTGGTTATAACTGATTTTACTCCACCCCCCGGATATCAGACAGCACACCACAAAAAAAGGTTCAATTACCTTGTCACAAAGGTTTCAGTAACACATGGAAAACCACATAGTCACCTAAGGACAATCTTTGCTGCGGTAAAATGCACTCAGCACTTCCCCAGGTGGAGTGGTGCTCACGGCCCCTTACCTGTATCCGACTCTTTCTGATCTCCATTTGTTCCAACAGTGAAAGGCAGCTTCCGTTTTGTAGCTCTCTCTTTCACCTCTTTGCCGCCATCACTCCGGTCCAACTTCGGAGTCTTGGTTAGGGAAACTTTATCTTTATCCTAGGAAAGAAAGAGAAAAAATTTCACAGAGCCTCTCCCCAGGCATCTGTCATCGTGGATGTTTTGTGCCCGAGTCCAGACTTTTACAATACTTAGGCTGAGCCACTGCAGTTACCCAGAGAAAATGATCTTCTGTCAGACAGGGGTTTTCCTTTTCTTCCAACAGGTCAAACAGACCTTGCTTCTCCTGTTTTCTGCTTGCAGAATATGTGCAGATGAAATGGCTAGAATGGTATGAATTCAGCCTTCAGTGCCTTTCCTCCTGCTGGTTGCTTCAGAAGGGTACATGTTTAGATCTTTTCATAGAGGGGAAGGAAATAAATATGTAGCCTCCCACCAATACAGAGTTAGAACTGAAAGGGACCTCAGGAGGTCATCTAGTCCAGTCTCCTGCCCTCTTGGAAGGACCAAGCACCATCGCAGGCATCTATCTGCCCCACCCCCTAAATAGCCTGCTCAAGGATTGAACTCACAACCCTGGGTTTAGCAAGCCAATGCTCAAACCACTGAGCTATCCCTCCTCTCATGCCAGAGCTCTCTATGCCAGAACTACCTGCACAAAAACAACCTTTTCTTCTGGGTGAAGGCTGGGTCTCCAAACTATTCTGTACAAACACTAGGCAGGGAAAATAGATAGAAAGTCTCTTGGGGCTGGGATAGTTGCCTCTGAAGCACATACAACCCATAGAGTGCAGCTCTGACCCTGGGAGATGCACAGATTCATTCATACCTTTCCTTCCCAGAGGGCAGCAAGCTGTAATACCACCAGACAATCAGTTAAAGTAGCTACCCATTTACCTTTCTTAATTATGCTAGAGGAATTGGCCACCAATGTTAAAAACACGGAAGTAAACACACGAACAAAAGATCTGTGTCACTATTTGTGTAGTTAATGTAACAACAATGTGCTCTCACTGAGACATGCTTGGGAGGATTTGATTTTTATCAGTAATTGTCAAACAACTTCACTGTTCACCCAAACCAAAGAAAAATATTTTCATTGATGGTAATCAAGATTAACAGGTGGACCCAGTAAGAAAAATACTGCTTGAAAAATGGTCTGAGTTTGATTTAAGAGTATTTACTTTGTATATTTTGACGTGTGGTGTGAATAACTTGTACTGTAACTCTTCTAGAGATTTAACTCTTTGAATTGCAAGGTCTAGCGCCACAGTGACTAATGTTTTCCATTCACCGCATGGGCTGAACTGGACACTGCAGTGTGGCAAAATGTGGCTCCTTAAAGCTGGGTACATGGAGTGTCCTCTGCCTGCTCTGCACCCCACCATGTGGTGGGACAAGTGCATGGTGGCAGCAGCGGCTCCAGTGGCCCCAGCAGCTGTGGCCCAGTGTGGCCTGGCTCCAGCAGTTACGGGCCAGTGCCCACTGCAGCTCCAGTGCAGCTTGCATGGCCCGATGACTCATCTGAGCTTAAGTCTGTGGTGTGCATGTAGGGGGAGGTGGGGCAGGGGCGAGCCTTAAATTTCTCTTGGACACCACTGGTCTCATGTCATTAAAAAAATTATCTGACCCCACCCCAAATGTCCTGCAACTAAAAAACATTTATATAGATAAAGTTATCCTATAATTTTGCACAACTGAACACTTATATTGATAACTTTGATGGACATCAGTATTTATTTTTAAGCATTTTTAAAATGTGTTATCAACAAATAGAAACAAAATTCTGCCAAGCCTACATCTAAGTGAAAGTATCCAGGAAGGCAGAAACTATCACTTTGCCAACAAAGGTCTGGTATTCTACCAGGCAAACATGCCAGGATGATGTTGCAAAAGAGCAAGGAAGACCTGTCTGGCAAAAGGACACCATGCTGTGGTGAGAAATCATGTACAGTTAAATTGGAGTTACATTAACACTTCCTGTTGTGAGGAGACAGAGAGAAACAGGAAGTGATAGTAGTAAGCTAGGTTTTTTTGGGGGGAGGAGTTTTTGAGTAAAAGTCCCTAGCAGTAGTTAGGGTTTTCCAACCCTCATTACGATAACAGAGTATGGGGGACAATGCACACTGTGGGTGGGACAAAATCGGCCCACTGAGAAACAAAAACAATATTGAAGTCCTTGCCTTCTCCACACTGAGTAGGAGGGTTTTCCCTTGCCAGATGCAATGCTTCCAGAGCAAGTCTGTGGAATAATCTGGCACTTGATAAGCCTGCTAAAGGGACTGGTACTCTAGCCAGACAAAATACCCTTAAAACGGTCTGTTCTGCATATATTGGCATCAAAAACCATACTGCAAAGCCCCAGCCTGGCTCTAGAAGGGGAAGAGCTCTCTGCTGTGAACAGAAACAGCCCATGTGTCCTGTCAGCTGCAGATTTCACATCTAGCTTTCCCACATCCCCAAGTTACCTCACAATCTTCACTACCACCAGGGGTATCCCAGCTGTTCATGCATAACAACAAAGGTTGTTCCTAGCATGGTATTTGCATGGGGAAATAGAGGATGGAAGCTATTTCCATCTCAGACATCCTCTAGAGCAGTGGTTCTTAACCCTTACTGCAGCCTGCATCCCTTTGGTTCTCAAAATACATTCTCACACCCCTTATCAAAAATGGAGATGGGGGGCCTATACGCTTTTAAATGCATATTAAATATATGTAAAATAGTTTCATGTTATTACTCACCACAAATAGCAGTATAATAGGCACACAAAAATATGCAAGTACTACCCAGAGATGTTGCGGAGTTTTGCTGTGGAAGTAAACTGTAACTGACGTGCTAACAGTTAGCAGCTAACTGAATTCACACATAGGTTTGATGAAACAAAGTAGTTGTACTTCCATGCCTGTGCTTAATTTGTGTTTTCAATGATTTACCTTCTAAAAAAATCTGGCACGTCTCGCTCCCCCAGAAAGGGTATCATGCACCCCAGTTAAGAACCACTGCCCTAGAGAAAGGGGTCAACGCACTTCTCAGCTTGAACCATCTGCTAGATTCATATGCAGCTAGTTGGCCAAGTTCAGTAACTTGGGTCCTGTAGATCAGTGTTTCCCAAATTGTGGTCTGCAAAAGGATTTCAAGGGACATGGGGGTAAAATTAAAATACCAAAAATCAGGAAACAGGCACTGGGTGAAGGGGGGTACAGTGCTAAGGCTGAAGTCCCAAAAGGTATATGCAAATGTTTTTCAGTTTGGGAAACACTGACGTACGGGACCATCCACTTTACCCTGCAGCTATCAAGAATTACTACAGAAGACGCAAATCTCATGGATAAACAAGCTAGTCAGAAGCACATGAGTGTTTTTCCCTCAATGAGTACAGAAATACCCCAAATACAAACCCGGCATATGGCATTCCAGGGAGAATCCCTGCTTCTCCTCCCATTCCTTTGGGTTCCTATTGCTAAATAGCCACCCTTGCTTCCAGCAAACTTCTCTCTTACAATTGCAACGGATCTCACAGCAAGGAGAGACCAGCATCTGCACTGTGCGCCAATGGCTTTTGATTACGTTGCTTCTTCCACACCTCAGAGAGCTGAGGCAGCACCACCGGCCGAGCAGTTCATCCTCTGACCCCTCCCAGGTGAGACCAGCATTCACTCTAATTGTATCCAGCCCTGAGCAGAATTAATTTTGCTGTGTGCAATGCGGACATGATGTGCGACACAGAGAGGATGTGCGACATCACCTTCGTATCAGTGCACTAACAACATTCATGCCTATCCCGGGGCACTACCCTGTATCCCAGCAGCAGCCAGAAGATCTGGCTCCTGGGGGTCAGAGGAGGGATGAGGTTTCACAGTCCCCAAAAACCCTGTGACACCCATGCTCAGGAGCAGCACATGCTGCACTGGCCACTTCCCTGCAGGCCCCAGAGTAGAGCTGCCTAGGCTGGGATCCCCCTTGCTGACCCCAACATGGAGCTGCCCCCACTGCAGCATTCCCTGTTGCGGCTGGCAGGAAAGGACCCTCCTTCCCAGCCTGTGGCAGCTCCAGGACATGGGTAAAAGCATCTCCCTGTGCAGGGCTTAATGGCAGCTGTGTGGCAATGCAGTAGCGAGAACTGAGGCTGAGACATCAGACTGCCTCTAGACCTCTTCCTGCACAAAAGCCTCTTCTCACCCCAGAGTCTGCACACTCCTGCTTTGAAATATCAGATGCTCAGTGCAGCTCCCCACACCTCACCACCTGCAACCCACCCCCATATTCCCATTTGACCAGCCTGGCTCTTTGGGGTCTCCTAGCCACCGCATGCAGTCTGCCAACATTCCTCATTGACTTACACATACCACACACAGAACTGCTCTGTACCAACCCTGCAGGGATCACTGAAATACCCAAACTAATCAAGACCACTGGAGTTCAGGAGTGGCTGCTTGCAAATCAGGATGAAGGTGTGGTTATGTGGATTGTGCTGTGGTGTAGAAGACACTGGGAACTGTGAGCAGAGTATAGATGGGTGGTTGAATGACAACTGCTTAAGCCCGTAATTCAGCAATTTAAATAAAAAATGAACGAAAGCTTTTGTTATGTGATTGTCTCTCACACTTATACTATGGCGGGTTGGGGCTATTCTTCAGAACGGTCAGGTGGGAGCAGATGACAGGGGAGTAGCAATTAGTCGAGGACCAGTCAGAAAAAAACACGTCAGAAGAAAGATTTAAGCACGTCTTCACAGGAGCTTGGCATGTCACTGGATAAAGATGGGCGCATGTAAGCTCTGCTGGAGTGAGTGCATAACAATAGCTGTATGGCTAGAGCAGCCCTGGCAGTGGCTTGCTCCAGCTGCCCCAGTATGCACCCTAATGACCCGGCAGGGCTGGATTCAGGCATCCAGCCCAAACAGTGATCAGTGCTGCCATGCCGCATCACTTGTGAGACTGCACTAGCTTGACTGAGTTCTTTACCCCCACAGGGAAGCACCTCTCAGCGGCTGGGCAGGCATACCCCATTGAGACTCTGTTGCATAAAGTCAGAGGAACTGTTTAGAGCTGATATCAGGCTCTGTCTTGGTACTTCAGCAGGAAGGGCAGGTGTGTGTAAATCACCTTTACCTTCCTTTATGTCTGAGAAACCGGTTTATTCAAATAGAGAACAACAAATTTTAAATCTGTAGCATTGCTTTCAAAGCAAAGCCAAACTGCTCATTTATTAACGTACAGTTTCAATATTTGAACAAAAGCGAGACCATAAATATTTAGATTTACTTTTAAAAATCCACTAAATAAAATAATCTTAACACTTTAATTGATGCAAGATAATTGCAAGAAACCCAGACAAAAGAAACTAACAAATTTCCTTGTTACCCTCCCCCCTCCACAAACACCAGTCATGCTGTTTTGCATCAGACTTGTAAGATCCTGGAAGATAGCTTATAGTGCCAGCACAGTCATAAGACAATGTCGTCACTGTGTGTAAATTGCTCCTTCCTCCTTCTTTATCTGGTAAGGGCTCAACGTGCAGCTCTGAAAAGCTATGTTTACACCCATCAGCTCATGCTATTCACTTTTTCCTTAAATTATTGACAGTCTGACTGGCCTAATGGCACACAATATTAAAGCTGCATTAAAAATGCTAGGCATCTGTGATGTATGTTCCAAACACAACACTAGCACCTTAAAAATAGATTTAGGAGCTAAGGATTTCTTAAATTAAGCTCCATGACCCATGTCTAATAGCTCTCCAGTATGAGCTCTGGCTGTTTCAAAGACTGCCTCTGCTTTTGTGGTTAGACGAGCCAGTAACAAACATTACTTAGTACTTGGAACTAGAAAAAAGGAGAGGCTTGTACAAGATAAGAAACAGAGATTTTCCTCATTGCAGAAGTTATCAAGGTGCCAGAAAAAATTGAAAGCAGCCAAAATAAACACACTACCATTTTGTTGAAATGTTCTGTTTGGAAAAATACTTCTGTCTTATTTTCTGATGTGAATAAAAATAGTTTGCAACAACAAACGATGCCATGTTTTGTGCCAGCTACTATTCCAAACAGATCAGAAGGCTTACGAGGTCAGTGACAGGGATCAGTTTACATCTGTCAGGGAGGGAGGGTGAAAGACACAGACAGGAATGATTGGCAAGCAAAAGCTCAACACCTGAGCTACTAGATTCTTCTTTGTTCCATTCAAATCAACAATCAAAATGCGGAGTGAGCAGCCAGAGTCTTATTACCAGCAGGGTAATTTGCCCCACATCCAGGTTGATGTGGCAGTGCAAATGCTAACACAGCAGTGCCATCATGGGCTAAGTGGTCACCTTCTTTCCACATAAGGTGATTCTCACAATGCAGACCTGCTGACATCCCCAGAAAACTTGGAGAACACTTCAAAAACACGTATATTCATATGTTCGCTCAACTGGACAATCCCATAAAACCAGAAGACTGTATGCAAGTTTCTCTTCTCCTACTGCTTATTTCTTAGGTCCAACTGCTCAACGCAGACATGATGACACAAGCCAAATGAGTTCCATTTCTGTTCGTGGCACAAACCAGAAACCCACAGCACTTCTCACTTCTTTGAAAGTGGGCTGGAAGCTGGTTTCTAGCCCCTGGTCAGGAGACCAAACTGCCAAAGAGTGGTATCGCAGAACAGTAAGAGATCTACCTCCTGCTAGAGGGGCAAGAAACACCAGTCGTAACTGACATTTCTAAGACTACCCCTTAATGGCTCAATCACTCCTCGGCCGCAGCAATTTATACCCAAAGTGACCATACATCCCATTTTTACTGGGACAGTTCCTTATTTAAGCTGTCTAAGAGGATTTTTAAGAAAATAGGCAAATTGTCCCATATTTTGCGGGGCTCCTGTTCCCTGGCATCACTGTGTCTTGGGGTGGCAGCCTCTCCTGCCAGGGAGCTCCTCCATTTGGTGGCTGCCCTGTTCCCTGGAGCCCTGCATCTTGTGACACCAGCTCCTGCTGCAGAGGAGCTCCTCTGTGGGGCAGCTGCCCCATTCCCTGGCACCCCACTGTGGCAGCCCCCACTGCTGATCAACTCCAAAACTGGGAGGCTGCTGCGTTCCTCGGTGCCCTACACTCACGGGAGGCAGCTCCCACTGCCAGGAAGCCCCTCCACGGGTCAGCTGCACTGTTCTCTGGCCTCCCATGCCTGGGGGTGGGGGGCAACTCCCACTTCATTCCCTCCCCCGCCGGGAGGGTTTGGAACACCCACCCACCAGGGGGTTCTATAAGCCTCCATCCCTGGTGCCTCACCCTGCAGCAGCAGCCCTGATATGGGACAGCAGACCCCACCCTACCCCCATCCCCGGAGGCTGGTGTCCCATATTTGCCGTAGGGCAATGTGGTCACCCTATTTATATATTTTATATTGCATGCACTGGGCCAGGAAATGCAGACAGCTCTCTGAGAGCTCCAGGACGTGAGGGGCCAAGTGAACTTCATACAAAAAATAGGATTCTTTCACTGAAACCTTTAAACAAATTTCAGCAGGAGAAAACCCGTAACGCTCTCAGTTGCTGGTTGCTCTTCTTTCAGCCAAACTTGGTAGCAAACGCAGACTGACTGTGATGCTGGACTTACACTGTCACTTCAAAGCTCTATTGACCCTTTTAAGTTAGTGTAAACATATAACCAATTTAAACTGATACTTTGGAAACCAAATTTCTCACACATTTTCAAATGACAACATTGCCAAATCTTCAAATTACTCTTGGGAAAGTTCCAAAACATTCGCCTATGCAAAATGCCCGGCCTCGGCCGGGGCGAGCAAAGTCGGGGTGGGGAATTTCGTCAGGGAGCACAGCACCATCAGCTGCCGACTCTCAGGCTCACCCATCTCCTTAAAACCACCGAGAAATGGGAGTGTTTGCACGTACACGCGTTCGCATTCATACACCGATTAATAAAGGTTTTACATTCTCCAGACTGACTGGCACTTGCTGAAACGTTTTAATTTCTCATGTGAACATCACTGAACTTTCCATCCGTTTGGATGACATTAGACAGGTTGGGGGGCTCCTGCTAACTGCAGGGACAAAAAGGTGGCCAATGTAAAAAGTTTGCTCTCCCCTGGTCTAGTCAATAGTGCCTCTCTTACGAATTAGTACAGTGCAGGTTGAAATTCTCTTGTCTGGCAGGACCACAGATGTTGCTGGACCAAAGAGCTCCAGCCACTGGGCTGCAGAGGAATCCTCCTGGTGGCAGGGAGCCCTGCTGGCAGCCCATTCAGAGGAGCCCCGGGGCAGTGAGCCAAGCTGGGGAGCCCGGCTGGGGTTGGGCAGCCACAGGGACCCCAGACATGGAGCCCGACTAACAGCCCTGCAGGAGTGAAGCTCTCCCTGCCCCAGGCAGCTCAGGGCAGCTAGGAAGAAAGCCCAGCCAGTAGGCCAATACCCTTTGACTCCTCTTCCCCACAGGGCAGCCAGAAGGCCTGACCTCCCCTCATTCAGCACCTGGGGACCTGAGGGGTCCTGAAAGAGGGGAGGTAAGACCTCCTGGGTGCCTGTACACTGATAATATCAAATTAAAGAAAACGACTGAACAACAGGACAGTGAAAATGCTCCCCCATAGAACACATCACGGATTAAGAATGCGCACACTTTGGCAGTTTAAATACAATATGCATAAAGAAATACTTAAATATATTAAACTTGTGGAACTTAGAGCTATGGGATATTAGTAAGATTTACTGCAGGACGAGTTAAAAAAATAAAACTCAAACCATCTCCAGTTGCTCTACTAGAGTTCAAAATGTAAATGTCACAAATCCTCATGCTTTTGGGCACAGTGATTATTGGCTGTGACCTAGAACAACTGTCTCCCCCCTCGCAGTATTCTACTGCGGAATTAAGTGTATTATAAGGGGATTACCAGCAATTTCTTAGGTATTCTTTCTGGGTGGCAAAACCACAGTTATTTTTAGAACATGCTAATTTCTCTCTACTGCAAGTATCTCTAACCAATAATACTGAAGGTGATATAAGTCTGCTTAATTTAGACAAGCAAATATGTACTCGACTGGTTCTACGATAAGGGTCTGTAACACACGTGTAGTAACACAAAAAGCAGCCAAGTAGCACTTTGAAGACTAGCAAAATAGTTTATTGGGTGAGCTTTCGTGGGACAGACCCACTTCTTCAGACCGTCTGGAGAAGTGGGTCTGTCCCACAAAAGCTCACCCAAAAAACTATTTTGCTAGTCTTCAAAGTGCTACTTGACTGCTTTTTGTTTTGATAGCGTATAGACTAGCACGGCTTCCTCTCTGTTACTATTCAACATGTAGTAAGGTTAAAGGGTACAATTACAGAGGACAGAATAAATTCAGAACACAAGTTCAAAAGTGTGGGAGCAGCCATTTTGAACACCAAGTGCACATTTATGATATGGCTCAGTAACAGGTTTGTTTGTTTTTTCCCCCTCCCCCCTTATAGTCCAGATTAGGTCAGCTTTCTGGAGCTCAATAGTCTGTCACTTGTTTCTTTAGGCTACAATCTTGTGCTACAAATTCTAAATTTTCATGGGGGAAAACATTCTTTAGCTCTTATAATTGCAAAAATGACCCTGAAGGCACGAACAAAGTGCAAACCGATGCTAAGAAATAGATTTTGCTCTGAACACACCCTGAACAATTGACACCACCAGTTGGGCTCTGCCTGGAACTGCCCTGAAATTGCATTTTGGAGACACACGTCTATCTCACACAACTGGAAGGGACCTCAGGAGGTCATTGAGTCCAGTCCCCTGCCCTCTTGCAGGAAAAAGCAGCACCCCACCCCCCTTTTCTCCTATTTACCCCAGATCCCTAAATGGCTCCCTCAAGGATTGAGCTCACAATCCTGGGTTTAGTAAACCAGTGCTCAAACCACTGAGTTATCCCTCCCCGCCCCACTGTACAGTTCACAAAACTGATCATCTTCCTAGCCCCGCATGCAAAGACTTTCATTACCATATGGAAATCCCCAAAGCACTTTGTGCTGCAAACTAGATCAATAGTATTTCACATTGCAACACTAAAGAAAAATAAGCAGTGGTGAATAAAAACATTTAGTGCAATCAATGCAGCAAGTATCCATTTAGCTGGTCTAGTGCAGACCTGATAAATTGAAGATAGAGTGCTTTTCAGTTGACCCTGGTGCTCCAGCTGTCTGAGAAGAGTCTCAGAGGGATAGCCATGCTAGTCTATATCTGTAAAAACAATGCCAAGTCCAGTAGCATGTTAGAGATTTATTAGGGAATAAGCTTTTGTGGGTAAAACCCGTATCATCAGGTGAACTGGAGTGAAAATACAACAGCTCTCTCTGTGTGTGTGTGAGAGAGAGAGAGAGAGAGAGAAAAAAAAAATTACTGCAAAAGAAAGAAGTTACCAGTCCACTGTAAATTAAGGTGATCACTCAGGGTGATTGTGGCCATTCAGTGTCACTGATAAGGAGACAGGGATATCCACAGAGGGGAAGTTTCTTCAGGTCTGATTTGTGCCTGTCTATACTTTGGTGCAGAAGACAGGGAACATATATAACCTGTAAGGGAACACTGAACTCCCTTGAAATTTGGTAAAGTATCAGAGAGGTCACCGTGTTAGTCTGTACCTTCGAGAACAACAAGAAGTCTTGTGGCACCTTATAGACTAACATATTTTGGAGCATAAGCTCTCGTGGGCAAAGACCCGCTTTACCAGATGCATCTGATGAAGCAGGTCTTTGCCCATGAAAGCTTATGCTCCAAAATATCCGTTAGATTTAAAAGTAGTCATCTTCTTATTTAAAAAATAAAACAAAACTTCAAAACTCAATTATAAAGAGAAACAGCTGAATTGAAAAGTAATTTGCAAATTCCAAACTATATAAATAAGATCTCAATAAGGATCAAAATGGGTTAACGCTCTACAGAGGTAACACGCTCTCTGTGGATATACATATCTCCCCATCAGCCACCTGAATGGCCACAAGCACCCTGGCTAATCACCCTAATTTACAATGGACAGTAACTGTCTTTTACAGTAATTTTCTTACACACGTCTGCCTTTGTATTTCCACTCTAGTCCACCTGATGAAGTGTTTCACCCAGGAAAGCTTACGCCATAATAAACTCTATGGTGCTACCAGGCTCCTGGTTTTTTTCCCTGAGGAGAGCAAGGTAAGCCAATAGAAGAGTATCTATCTACTGATCATGCAGCACAGCAAAGACACTGCAGAAAGTTAACCTAAACTACACTGACTCCACCCAAGTTACCCTACTCCAGCTATGTGAATAACTTAGGTGGACTTATCCCAGTCGTGAAGATAAGCCCTAACCAACTGGACTGGCCATACAAAATGCTTTTTGAAATGCACCAACCTGTCAATTCAGGGAGGGAAAGATGTCACTTGTATCACAAAAAATTAAACCATAGGGAGTAAAAGCCTTGACGAAGGGAGTTTAGCCACATATTGGGAATGACAACACTTACACCAATTCCTATTACGACAGTTATTTGCTTTGTAGTAATACCAGGACTAGGGGCCCATTGTGCAAGGTGCTGTACTCACACAGAGCGAGAGATAATCCCAGTCTACAATTTAAGTAGAAAAGCAAATAGTTGGAGAAAGATTAGCTTTTTACAAATGAGGAACTAAAGGACAGAAGGAACTGGTGACTTGCCCATGGACACACAGAGCATACTGGCAGAGATGGGAACTGAATCTATCTCAAGCCCCAATCCAAAGCCCTAACAATAAGAACATGCTTCTTTCTTCTCCAAAGCAGCTCACTAACTTAGACACCCAAGTTGCATTGTTAAAGGTATCAATGTATCATTAAAAGTCAAAAGGACTTTGCCACGTAGAGGCCAGGTCTTTTCTGAAGTGGGACTTGAGAGACCTAGGACTTATCTACGCTTCGTGAAAGATCAGCCCACGCAGGGTTCATCTTCTGGGGTTCAATTTTGTACATCTAATTTGGAAGCTCTCAGGGTCACAGTTAATCCTTGTACTCCTTGCAAGATGTGAGGAGTAAGGAAGGTTAAAGGGAGAAACTCTCCTGTTGACCTTTCCCTGTAAAGACAGACATGTTAGTCAAGTGCAGATGCCAATTTTAGCTATGCAATTGACATAGGTAAAATTACCTGTCTGTGGTTGACTTTCTACATCTAAAGTAGACTTAGCCTTAGAGAAAAGTTTACCCTACAGCTTGGAGGAGGGCATTAGGTTAGCCTAACGCACCCCTGTTTTTCACCTCCAACCACCACCTTCCACAACTTACCCATTTGTAGCTGGTGACCTTTCTTTCAGTGAAGTCTGATTGCTCTCCTTTCAAAGGCCACCTCTGCCACAGCCTACATGGATGATGGAAGTCGCTACAGAACAAACTCTGGCAAACTCTCACCAAGGCATGTAGAGTGGGGCTGGACGATTCTCCGTCAATGGCAATTTTAAAAGCAAGAATGGATTGTTTTCTAAACCTGCTCAGTGGTGGGGCCTGAAGAAGGAGTTAATAGAGTGAGGTCCTATAACCTCTGTTACGCAGGATGCCACACTGGATGCTGACTATGGTCTCTCCTCCAGCTTTTAAACCTACAGAAAACAAAGTAATTTCTCTAACGCAGGCTGAGGTCTTAATCTACACAAATTGTTAGTGCCCAGCAAACTGGATGTAAATCTAACTCTCACTGGCTGACAGGGGCAGTGCCCTAACTGCTTGCACGGACCCTGCTGTTGTGCATTGGCAGTTCCCTAATGTACTTTGATCCAGTTTTGAAGCAGGAAGTGTGGAATGGGGATCTGTGAAGGCTACATGAAGAAATGTCTTACCCAGGCTGTGTCCAAGGCCTCATCTACATCTGAAACGGAAGTCAACCTATCTGTGGCACTCAGGGATGTGACAACTTCACTTCCCAAGAAATATGGCTAAGCCAACCATCACCAGATCAACAGTAGTAGCACTGCCAGATCTATTGACCTAGTCACTGCTTCTCGGGGGTGAATTTCAACAGAAAAAAATTTGTAATGCCTGCAATGTAGACAAAGCCTGTGTCTCTCAGACTTCTTCTGAACAACGTCGCTAAGATACAGCCTTTCCTATCCAGGCACATAAAAACGCTCTTTCAGCATCATCCTCTCGTACTGTGCTTACTGTAATAGCCTTCTCTCTGGCCTTGACAAACACAGTCTTGTATTGCTCGTATCCACTGAGAAGGCTGCCGCAAAGATCACCTGCCTAGCTCATTGTTTGGACCATATCACTCTTGTATCCATGCACTGACTGCTTCTTCTCTGAAGTATCAAACAGAAGCTGCTTATTTTCACTTTCATGGTATATCCTCACCCTACCTATCATCTCTCATCCAGTACTGAAAGGCCAACACCTGCCTCCGATCAAGTCCAAGACAGCAGCCGCTACAGGCCACTTGTTACATTCTCAAATGATCACTTTCATGCCCCCTCAGGCTGCCCTGCATGCTTGGGTGGAGCGCCCCATAAACTTCTGCAGAAATAACACAGCCTCCTTCAAATCTCTCCTTAGAGCTCTTCTTTGCTGGGAAGCCCACAAAAAGTTTGGCTCGGATTAGCCTGTGGTATACTAAGGCTATAGCTCGTTATGCTGACCAACGTGGTCTCCCCATTTCCTTATGTTCCTCCATTTGTTTGCCTTACACTAAATAGCAAATTCTTTGGGGCAGGGACTTCTCTGCTTTGGACTGTCCATCATTTAGCGTATGGCGGTTCTGGTCTACGACTGGGGCTCCCAGACACTGCAGTAAGACAAACAACAAACTGTACAGAAGATAGGTGCGCTTTTCAAACCCTCTCTGGCTAAGTTCAACCTGGACCAGCCTCTACAGCTGCAGAGCTGTCTCACTCTTGAGAACAGCGGTTCCCAACCTTTTCAAGACGGCGACCCAGTCGACAATTCAATAAGACTTTGTGACCCAAGGCAATTCAAAGCTGGGGGGCAGGGGGAGGTTCTCCCCTGGGAAAAATTTTTTATAAAACTTGATTTGCCCCTGCATCGACCTCATACAAGCACTGCTGATGCCCCCCCGCCCCAACTCCTTTGCTGGGCCACCGCTGCCTCCTCCATGCAGCTCCCCCACTCCTTGGACTTCCTTCCCCCACCCGCAGCATGGGTTGTTCCCTGCCCTGCCACACTGAAAGGGGACTCAACTGAATAGGTTTAATGGCTGGATCCCTCCTGCCAGCCGTTAAACCAAATAAATTGAGTTCCATTTCAGCATGGGAAGTCGGGACTGGGAGATGGAGCAGTGAGCAGCAGCAGTAGCAGGAGCTGCAAATAGCTCCTTAAAGAACCACATGCAGCTCGGAGCTGCCCAGCTGGTGACCTTTAGAAAACCTAATGGTGACTCATGTTTGGGTCCTGTCCCATAGGGTGGGAATCCTTGCTGTAGGGGGAACTAGTGCTGTCCTTACTAGAGAAGGAAGGAGCACCAAAAGAAAGCCTTTTGAGAATGTGTCCCTGCACAAGAATAATGTAAGATGGGGAGCTGTTTTGTCCAGCAGTTTTTGCATTTGTTTAATGAATTTAAAGGTGATGTGCAAAAGGTGATGGCAGAGAGTAGAATGGGCTTGGATCCTGGTGTGCCTATGCTGGTCCTCTCCTTCCCCTGGGAGCACTTGACAGATGACTGATGAACTGGAAGGTTTCTGACATCAGAAAGCTGAAATATAAAGGAGATGAGGGCTTTTGTTCTTTTTTTTTTTTTTTTAAATCCATCTTTTACAAACTGGTCTAACATTTAAAAATGCTTCACTCAGATTCTCGGCGTGGTGTTTAACATCTTTATTAACGATCTGGAAGCAGGAGCCTGGAGCAACGGTTCCCAACCTTTTCGAGACAGCGACCAATTTTGACAACTGAGTAAGACTTTATGACCCAAGGAAATTAGAAACTGGGTGGTGGTGTGTGGGGGGGGTGATTTTTATAAATCTTGATTTTTCCCCCACCCCCAAGCTTAAACCCCTCACAGCCCCAAAACGTGCCCCCCACTGCTAACACACAAGAGCACGGCTACTTGCCCATTGCTGCTCCTTCACCGGGCTGCCACCACCACTACCCCCTCCGCAGGGCTCCCCCCAAGCCTCCTACTCCCTTCCCCCACCTGCAACATGGGGAGTTCCCCGCCCTACTGGGCTGAACTGGGACTCAGTTTAATGTCTGCATCCCTCCTGCTGGCCTTTAAACCAATTAAATGGAATTCCATTTCAGTGTGGCAGGTCAGGAACTGGTAGCCAGAGGAGTGAGCAGCAGCTGCAGCAGGAGCTGCAAATGGCTCCTTAAAGAGCCACATGCAGCTCAGAGCCCCCCCATATGGTGACCCTTAGACCATGTTTGGGTCCCGACCCATAGGTTGGGAATCTGTGCTTCAGAATATTTTAAGAACCTCTACAACACATGGGAACAGTATTAGAGGCACTCCTCACCAGACCCCGCCCCCACACCAGACTGTTCTCCCTGGCTAACCTCAGGAGAGATATTTCCTCCCATTAGGGGGAACACCACAGGAGACAAAGTTTTCAAGTACAATAAACCCTCAAGATACGTGCAATTGAGTTGTGCATGTCTCAGGTTAATGTGACAGGCAAACGTCAAGAGGTTGGAACCAGGCTGCCCCCTGGTTCCTGGGTCTCTGCCACTCTGGGAGCCAGGAAACAGACTAGCCCACCTGGGCTAGTCAGTTGCCCAGCTCCTGAAGGCCCTCCCCTCAATTTGCATGAAAATCTGACTTATGGTGGGGTTGCAGAAATGCAACCCCTGCATAACTTGAGGGTTTACTGTACATGCAGCCCACCAAGGTCTGATGCAGACATAACCCGTATCTGCCGAGAGTGGGTGGTGAGGGGGAAAATAATGTATTTGGCCGGGGGGGGAAGGGAGAGAGAGATCACCTTGCATCAGGGTCAGCAACCTTTCCAAGGCGGAGTGCTGAAATATGACCTTTTGACCTCTATGTACTGTCTAAGCACTGGTGATACTTTTTAAAGTCATTAATAGTCTTACTTGTAACAGCCTCATTAATAAATAAAGGTGCAGAGCTTGATTGTTTGTCTTCAATCCCACCCTAGACTGCCCCCCATCTGTCCACAGGGGAATGCGGGGGGGACATGAGACATCCCTGACCCCCTCTCTGTGGGGCAGGGGGGTGAATAGGAGGAGGAAGAAGAGGCAGATATGAGAGACACCCGCCCCTCAGACTCCAAGGGAACATGCCAAGGGCAATGCAGACCCAGGGCCCAAGCGCAGTTGCTGAACCAGCCCCCTGCCAGAATCCCTCTTGGGCCAGGCTCTGCCCCACCACATCAGGATCCCTCTTGGCCCTCACCCACCTCATGTTTTCTTACTGTTTGATCAGTGGACTGAGTCAGCAAAGAGCTGGAAAGCAACCACTGCTAAAATACAGGCTGAAACTCCCCCATCCAGCAACATTCCTTGTCCAGCACAACAATCAACGTGGCTGGACCAGAGCGCTCCAGCTATGCAGACCAGAGCAAAGCCCTCCAGGTGGCAGAGTGTCCCGCTGGCAGCCCATTCTGAGGAGTCTCGGGGGAGCCCCAGGGCAGGGAGCCAGGGTGGGGAGCCCCACTGCGGGGAGCCCAGCCCCAGTCTAGAGCCCCGCAGCAGGGAAACAGCAGGGAGCCCGTCTGGGGCACAGAGTCCTGCAGCCGTGGGAACCCTGGCCAGGGCAGTCCCCTGCTGGGGCAGAGCCCTGCAATGCTGGCAGGGGCGTGGAGCCCCCTGTTGCCAGCCAGGGCATGGAGCTCCCCACCAACAGCCTGCACAACTGTGGGAAGTCAGCAGCGATCGGAGAGCTGGACAGGGAAGCCAACCGAGACAGTCCTGCAGACCAAACTGGGGTGCCCTACCAGCAATCCCCACAGATCCTGGTCGGGACAGCCATGGGAATCCGGCTGGGACATGGAGCCCCACCCACAGCCCCAGCAGAATCTGGGGCTAGGAGTGTCCCACGAGCCCCACAAAATGCTTCCGAACATGCCGACAGCCTTGTCCCACCCCACCTCCTGAGTTACCAAGTTTTCTGCTCCACATAGACACAACAGGCAGTGAGAGGGGTGGTACAGGTGCCGTGCCTGCCCCTCTGGGTGGTTTGGAGTGCTGGGTTCACCCACCCCTCTCTGCTCACCTGCTGCATGGGGGGAGGAAGGTTGGGGCTGAGCTCCCACCTCATGCCACTAAAAAACAGCTGGAGAGCCAATCTTGGCATGCGTGCCAGGGGTTGCCACCCCCTGCTGTACATGTCACCTCTGAGAAGATCTTTCCAACAACTCTTGGGCTAGGTAGGCAGCCAATCCTGCCAGCGCCTAGAGGACTGAGCACACTGGTGTGGGGATTACATGCATCTAGGCCTGGCTGTAGCTGGCCCTGGCCGACTCTCAGCACATTCTTTCCCTAGAGGTCCTACATCCTCAGACATCTTAGCAAGTGAAGGGGCACACAGTCAGTGTGTCTACTGCCTGGCTGAACAGAAGGCAGGGAACCTGCTCCCAGTACTGTTGCTAGTGACCCCCCAGCCCTGCACACTGACCAGGGCCACCATGTTCTCCTCACCAGATTTACGGAGGACGACGGACGGACACAGCCCTTCTCCTCCTGTACCTTCTCACCTGCTCTGTCCCCAACATCCAGGGCAGAGCAGGGCAAGCAATGCTGCCTTCCCCGAGAGGCTCTGTCACTGACAACAGCTGCACTGCATGGAGCCAGCGCCCCAGAGAGGTCACCCTCTTGCAGCATGCAAAGTGCCCCCATCCCACCACCCCCTCTGCTTCCCACCCGGACCTGTCTACCAGGGAGAGGCACCAAGCAAGCTGTGGAGGCTTGGGGGCAGGGAGAGACAGGAAGAAGCAGGGAACCCCCCACCTCCGGACAATCCCAGCAAAGCAAGCAATGTAAGGATAGGTCAGCGCTTGCAGAAGTGTGGGAGGATGGAGAGACCTGACACCGCTCCCTCTGCCCACGCACACGCTACCTCTGGAGGACTGTTTTTCAACCTAGCTCACTCCCCTGGCCACTGCAGAATAACTAAGGTATCAGAAACTACTAAAACATCAATGCTGAAGACTACTAAGGGGTTACAGCTGGAGTGGGGAAGCTCTCCTACTTCTTAATTAGCACTGCAATGAAAAGGGAACAGGTTTATGCGTGCTTCAACATAGCAACAGCCTGCTGCAGAAGAATGCAGCTGGAGTCTAGCCCTATTACCATCCTGTAGCACAGAACCTGTAGCAGCCAGGCCATGGGGTAGTCAAGTCTGTAATAAAGGTCAAAACATCCTCACCCTATTTTTTAAAGTTGGTGTCCCAATAAGTAACAACATAAGGCTTTTTTTAATGTTCAAACAATCTCATGTTAGGTTTGCAATGAGAAGACCTTAAATGTCGAAATTACTGTTTTGCCTTTTTATATTTTAATCATGATTATCCTGAAATTATATTTCAATCCAAGCGTATATGGTGCCTAGATCTCCAGCCGACTTAATTTATTGACCGACGAAGGCACAGTCTTTCAGCTACCATCCTAGACTCAGGGCAGGAGGAATTACAGGCGGAGGTGATGACAAACAACAAGTCAAAAGTTGTTGTACCCACTTTAGTGTCCATACAACAATCTCTGGAAAAACAAAGTCTAACTGTCAGCAGCTTATGCGCTAAGTCACCATTCCACCCTTGCAGAGAAAGTGATGATTTGCTGTACATCAGCCTTCAGCCAATCAACCTGGATCAATGCTCAGTCCCTAGCTGACTACGGTCTGCAAATTTCTTCGCAGGGCAAGACCACCAGAATTAAGCAAGTCGAGAGGCTGTATTCTCTGTCCACATTAAATAAGGTTACCCCACAAGGTCTGAACTGAGGCAACACAGAAACAAGCTAAAGTCCCCAGACTTCCTATTTGCAATATCAGTCAAATAAAACTATTCCTTGTGCCCTTTGATGTACCTACTCCATACACAGACATGTCAAACCCTCAGCTTTGTATTCTAGAGTAATTGGTGCTAGTGATCAGCTTCCAGCATCACTTGCCAGGAAGTAGTCAGGGCAAAGTCAGGTATCTTCACGGGACAACACAGCAGCACTCTGCCATCATTTCTCCACATTCAAGACTACTGTTCCCAATGTTTGCACTCTTCCCCGTAAGTACCTTGTGTTCTAGAAGTCACCCTGCCTGGGACATTTCTGTCTGCCCCATGCACAGCAACAGAAAGGGAAGTGAGCAGACGCTACCTTGCCATGGGATATCCAACTCCCGTCTGAAATGTTGCAGTGACACATCTGCTCTGCCTTTCTCCTTTTGCCACTTCACCTGAAAAGCCCAAAACCCCTTTCTGGGCTGAATGGTCAATACGACCCTTCAACATTTACAAAATTCCAGGGTATGTTGTCATTTGCAAAGAAGCCAACGGAGGCCGCGCTGGGGACCAAGGTAACGATCAGCCCTGGGGAATCCAGGACTTTTCATCCAGCAGTCAACCGGAGGCAGAACAGAAACTGGCAGAGGGCAGCATCTCCTCGCTATTGAAACTCTGAAAAACATCTGCAACTGATCGACGTCTTGGATAAACCCCATTCTGCAGCACCCCGGTAATCCTGCAGCCCACGTTCTAATACTGAGTGGGAAGAAGAGCGCTGGCACATAGACACCACAGTGATAATCACAGCCTAGAGAGATTAAACAACATTAGCACCGCTCCAATGCTGCAGGTACTACTGAAGGGAGAGCACATGGCTGGAAACTGCAAGTCATTCTTACAAACCATCAGAAACAGTCCTGTGGGAACCCCAGGAGGGAGAAGGACCAGGAAATGGAGAGGAAAAGATGCGAAAAAAGGCAACGCAGAATGGCAATGTGGAAGAGAAGAGGGTCAACAAAGGGAAGCTGGCGAAAAGGGAGAAACAGAGGGTGGGAAAATAACTGGCAAACTCTTTATTTGCAAATAAAGCCCTGATTGACCTATCAGAAGTTCCAACAGCTTCAGAGGTAGGAAACACCGCACAAACCGGGACAGGGGTCAGAAGGAAAGAGTTAGCAATATCTGGCTCTCTCGTGGACTAACAACTGGATACACTTTGGTTTCCACTATTTTAATTAAAAATGGCTTTTTATACACAATTCAACAACAGAAGCTGCCTCTAGACTTCACTGTTATCCAGGGAAGCGCTTCTGAGGACCATCAAAAAGCTGGGGAGCAGGGATAGGAGCTCAGGTTTGGAGCAAAACGAGCAGCATTTATGTTGGGGGTGAAATGGGAAAGCAGCATCAGCCGCCTTCAATACTAATTTTCATTTCGGTAACCTCATCTGTAGTGCTTAGCACAGATCAAACCTCAGAAGCTTTAATTAAAATCCAAACAGCATATTTTCCACAGAGCTACTGAAGTATCTAAACTGGTCATTCATTATTAGAGCACAGCAGATGTCCAGGTGTGCTCAGCACAGCTCAGATTCTCACACGGATACTCCAGTTGTGAGCACAAGAACAGTATGCAAAAAGAGATGAGCTCCTCCCCTAGCGACATTCACACAGTACTTAGGATTTCACTGCACTGTTTGTCCCTGCAATGGTTCTTTAAATCTGAAAACTTTAAAGATCACTACAGTTTTACTGAACACCCTTCCCCAAGGGTGTCAAGTCTCTACCAGGTAGCTCCAGTACCTCCCAATGGGTATTAGAGACACAGGAGATATGGGCCAAAGCGCAGCACACAATAAGCAGATTCCTTATCAGCTGGCATGTCTTCGCCGTACAAATATTATTTGATTCAGACTCAACGTCATCTGCTGATACAATGTTGGGCAATGTCTGGGCACAGCAAATACAGGAGCGGCTTACGAATGGCCGGATGCTACCAACTCCCAGCGTCTCACTGCGAATCAGCCCCCTCTAAAGGAAGGTGAATACGAAAAAACAAGCACGCTACCTTTTTCCCCGTTTGTTTCTCCACCATGTCGTTGCTGAGAGCGAAATCTTCTGACTGTGGTGTTTTAGAACACCCACCCTTGGGCATCGTTCTACCTTCCTTACTTGATCTTCATTTATGCTGCCATCGCCTCGTCATCAACTGTCTGTTTAGAGAGAGGAAAAAAAAATCAAGGATCAGGCATTTATAAAAGACCATTTAAAAGAGATAATACAGGACCCTTCCTCTTGCAGGAAGCCAAGCCATTATGCGGAGGTCCCAGCACAAGTGCAAGCATCCCAGCGTACCACCTCAAAGCAGGGCCAAGGGCAAGTACAATTTTTAAGGGCGAAAACAGCCACATGCATTCTATGCACTGGGCTGCTTCTGAGAGACTGTTTCATGTTAATTTCTCTCTGAGGCACCAAGGATAGTCATTGCAACAGACTCAACTCAAACGGAAAGCGATACCCTTACTTTGTGTATAGAACTACTCAATTCCCATGTGAGGCTTCTCACAGCTACACTGACCTCCAGCACAGAAAATTAAGGCCCTGGATCGTAAAGATGGGACCCATGTACAAGTATTTTAGTATTAAGGTTAACTATTTGTGCCTACAGAATTTATCATCACTCCTGTGGATTCTTCTGGTGTCAAGGGACTAATACACAAGGCAATTAATATATGGAGAATTACAAAGTCCACTTATAAAACATGCCTTTTGTATGGACCAGTTTCTCATCTCAAGAGAAAAAGCGAGGATGCAAACACAAGGTGCATTGGTCCCTGAAAGGTTTTCAGAGAAGCTGCCCAAGCCCCTTCAGTCTTCGAACTGCCATTGTGCCCCAGCCTAGGTAAGGCACAATTCAGGAGAACAACAAAGAGCTCTGTTGCCTGTGCCATGTGTTGCCTGGTTACAGAGCTGAAAAGACAACTGACATCTGAAGTACACAGAAGTATGTGTTGTAACCAAGATCAGAAATGTGGCCTGGAGCCAGGGCAGGCAAGGCCTTTTGGGGGAACAAAAATCTCCTCTCCTGAGGCTGGAGGCTAAAAAGCATCCGCACAACAGTCTACTTTAGGGCTTGATTTGGGTCCTTAGTCTGAAGCACAACTCTTATTATACTTAGGCTGAAATGGTGTACGGGGGGTATTTGAAAAATCTTTCCCCTGATAATTGCCACCTGATGGCATAACACATTGCACCCATGAATTTTTTAATGTTAGATTTTTTTTAAAAGTACAATTGCAGGAAGCTGTTCGGGAGCAGACGGTCGTTCCAGAGCACCATTCAGAGTCTGGGAAAAATGTGAGTAGGGACGAGGGAGCTAACAGAAGCAAGATGGGAGGAAAAATCAAAACCTCCTACCAATTTTTGGCTGCCTGAAAAGCTTTAAGGCCCACAATTAAAGGGGGCTGAAACCCACATGAGGATGACTAAATATCCATCGCTCCTCTTCTGCCTATTTTCAGTCTGGACAGTGAGGCCTCTGACTTACATCACATTCTGCGGCAAAGATCATCTTCCCAGCCCATCGTTTTGACCAGTCTTCTCTTTGCATGCATCCATTGGCTTCTGTCATGTAAGTTACCTGTCTTGGCCCTCAAGGCCCTTCCTCACCTATTGGATCTCACATTCAGTATTGGAGGTAGGAATCGAACCTTCAACTAGAAGCCAGCACGAGCCATCATCTGCTTGTTAAATTTTTAAACAATCTTACTCATGCCTTTCCCAGACTGCCTGCAGCTCACGCTCAGGCAGGGCTCTGCATCAGTAACACCTCCTCCTTCAAACCTCTCTTTAAAACTCTCCTCTGCCAGGAATCCTACAAAAAACTTGGCAGTACTCAGGCTGCTGGTGTGCTAAGACCACTGCCTGTCCTGCTGACCAAGACTGTCTCATTGTTTCATTGTACTCCCCCAACCTGTCTGTGTCCACCTGCTGTCTCTTGTCTCAGACTGGGAGCACTTTGGGGCAGCAGGTAGCTCTCTCTTGTAATACGTCTGCAGCAACTAGCACCAGGGGACCCTTGTCCCAAGCACTACTGTAACAGAAACAATCATTCCATTTACTTTCGAAAAACTCCCTGGGAAGATCTGAATGTTGTAAACATGATTGGAAACTATTGGCCCCGTCCACCCCACTGACAACAGGCTTAGATTCGTTTTTAAAACTTACAGAAATGTTACCTGACCCTTTCCTACCCCTACAGCAACAGAAGTTTGCCAACCAAATGCTATCTATGGGCAATGCTGAGACACATCATTTAACAGAGATATTATAAAGCAAGACTTGGCTTTCTTCAGAGCAGCCATGTCAGTCTCTGCTCTCAACACACAGGTGGCTGAGGAAAATGAATCCACTATTTAAGAAATGTAAAAGGGACCTGGAAGTCTCCCTGGCTGTGGCTCCCACCTCCCAGTAGGTGTACAGTCCAGAGCTCAGCTATGCCGGGTACCAGAGATGCACAGTAAGGACACTGCACGCCTCCTTTCTAAAATGGAGGGAGCCAAAATGACATCCCTGACTGCCACACATTCTCTGTGGAGAGAGCAGGGACAGAACATACAAAGGAGGTTGGAAAGCATTCCTCACCACTCTTCCTAGAAATTATGAGTGGGGAGGAATCCATAAGATTGCTCACATGAAAGCACAGGAAAAGAAACATTTCTATTAATATTGAAGCGAAATACTCCTGACCAGGCCTTTTGGAGTAGCATGCCCACCTCACACTGGGATGTTTCCACAGTCCCACTGCACGGCATAACCAGGGCATGAAGCCAACAAAGAACACATAGGAGCTCATGTCAAAATGCTGATGAAAAGTGACGATAAGCAGCACCTTGAAAAGAAAGTTAGTCTTATCAACCTATAATGCCCAGAAAAATCTAACTGTTGGAACTCAGAAACCCCTCCAGTGAAGACTGAGAGTCCCTGGTACTATGACAGAACAGCATTACTGATTTGGTTCACATAGATTAGGCAACATACAACCTTTAAGAATAACAAAAAGACGTTGAGCCCTAACGCAGTGGAGAAAATCATCCACACGTGACTTGACGCAGAGATCGCAGGCACCCACTACAAACCACCAAGTCCATCTCTAGAAACCTGAACTATAGGATTGTTCCCTACATAGTGTTTTCTGGTGTCTCGTCTAGTAGCCTCTAACGATTGCTAGCATTTCCATCTCAACCAAAGCTAGTCTGGCTCATCAATGGAAGCTGGTCCAGTAAAAGTCATTACTTCCCCGCACCTTGTTCTCACCACTTCCTCTGGTAGGTTATTTACTATCTCTCACATCTCAACAGCAGAGAGTTTTCCCTGATTTGCCCAACCTCTGTATTCCTTTCTTAAGCTCATCCTATTAGTCCTGGTAATAACCCAGGACTTGAGCTGAGTCACACTAATAAGGAAAAAGAGACACGTGTGTTTGTGAGCGGGGGATGGCTGACACTGGGGTGATGAATGGAACATGTGTAACGTTCTAATGCTCGCAGAGGTCAACGACTCTTTTGAGTATATGCACTTTCACAACAGCATGAAAATCTTAGTGATGAAGATTCAAAGGACGTGCTGTTAATGTTCGAAATTCAGTCAGGCTACATGGGAATATTTAAACACATCACAGAACAGCCTCATGCACTGTAGTTATAGTAATGCAAGAACAGGATTGGGTAGCAACACTCTGCCCTATAACACACACTGACTAGGTCACATTACAAAGCTTGCCCCATTTGCAATTCCATTTCAAATACCTCCAAGTAAAATTGTTTTTTATGGTCACCTGTATCACCAATTTATTCTTGAAAAAATCTGTCCGCACTGGCTGTCACTGTGGCAGTTTGTAACCTGGGTACATACCTATTCACGTGGAGCTTGGAAAACCTGTTTAACTGAGAAAAGGCCAGACGAGTGCCAGATTAATTCCGCACCCCTTCTGTTCATCTAGCTGACTCATTACACTTGGAAAGCTGGCTGCTTCTTCATGTAAACAGAGCACTGGCCTATTTAACAGCTTGGAGGGAGTATTAGATTTGCATAACAATTAACAATAATGCTTGCAATCCTCATTTCATTTTTAAGCACAGTTTATAAAAGTCAGAGGGGAGGTACAAATGCCCAGTTTGTAAAAGCTACCCCCTGATAAAAACAGTGAAGACCGCTGCTGACATATGCATGCAAGCAGGACTAACAGAGGGACATTAGTATTACATACAATTTGGCTCCAATCCCTCCTAATCTGAAAACTGGACAAACCACCCATTCTACTCCACTCCTTCAAACTTTACTTCCCTACCAAGAGACAATCATCAAGATTTCTATTTTGTAAACAATTAACTAAGCTCCTTGAACCAGATGATTACACTTCTGTCACACAATAAGGACGTGGGAGACCAAGTGAGCACAACATAATAAAATCTCTACCACATTTCCAGAACAACAAAAGAAACTGTTTACACGTGGCAGGCAGCCAAGCTACTGGACTCCACCAACCCAGGCACAAACAAGTGTGCATCAGCCGCTGCAACCTGGTTCCCAGAGACATTTGCAAATCATTTTTATATAGTGGTTTCATTGCATCCCCCAGGGAGAGAGGATAAAAGGGAGAGGGGGTAAAACTGCCTAAGACAGAGCAAGCCTGTAAATCAGAGTTGCCGGCTGGGGTCATGAAACTCTATTACAGGCAACTGATATTGGTGAAGCTGGCTACGAGACTAAAACATCTGAGTGTCCCTCAGGCCCCTATGGCTAATCACAGTAATTTTCACCCCCTGCTTTTTCTCTGCAGAGATAAATGCAGTTTCCCAAACTTTTACCACCACTCCCTAAAATACAAAATATGTAGAAGCAAAGTGCATTTCTGTAGCCATTCACTGCTCTCATTTCCAGCCACCCCCACGACCAAGCCTGCTATTTGACATATCTGCGCCAAGTGCTGCAGCGCCTTCCTTCAAGACACAGCCTGATTTATAGGAGGTCAGAACGGTTAAAATGTTGCCAACTGTTTGGCAAGCATCTCTCTCTGCCCCCGCCTAGCACGCTGTCACGCATATTCTGCAGCCAGCAGATCCAGAGGGAACCCTGCAGAAATGGAAACATTTGGTAGCCTTATAAGGAACAGGTCTGGGTATTTGCCCATGGAGGCCTCCACTAACAAATCTGATCTCCACTACGAAATGAGACTCGTTTCCATGGGGAGACGCCATCCTCTCTCCTGTACTGGAGGCACAAGCCAGCCCGCAGCATTTTTAGTTTCTCCAAGAAGTGTCAAATCCATAATTGCCAGGTCAATCCTAACATCTCTAGAGATAACCCAAGAAGGAAAAATTAACCATCCTTCCAAAAATGCATTATTATGAAATAAATGTTCTCTGTCCCTCCTCATTTGAAACTGTTTACATTTGAGGCGGCCTTGTTCTAGTTATGGAGTGAGAGTGAAGAGGAGAGCATGCAATATTACAGGACACTCACAATTACGTGGGCCTCCCTTCAGACAAAATTGGACTTTTTGTCACTCTTGCTGCTACAGAGATGACACACTTACTTAGGACGGGCAGACTCATGTCCAGCTGGGTTCCGGGAAAGCACTACTCTGATTTCTCACAGCTACCCAGGAGGACAAAAATGTGCTCTGTTTTTATAAGGAAATCTATTTTATACCTAGAGTTCATCTGCCCATAATGCATATTTAGCCTTTTTTTTTTTTTTTTTTTTTTTAAAAACCAAAACATCTCTTCTTTTCCCAGACTCAGCTGTGCTGGCTTTTATACTGGTCATTTGGTGAACACACTTGATGAGAGGGCTTAGGATATTTTCACATGTATTATATATATTGTACATAGGATATTGTACACGTATGACAACTTTGAAGAGCAGCGACACGTACGCCTCATTGATGCTCGTGAGAGGAAGAAAGCAACAGCAGAAGCCGCACCAACAGAGCCAGGACATTTCCCTTGCCCCCACTGTGAATGCCCATGCCCTTCAAAGCTTGGACTCCTCAGCCACATGCGAGTCCACAACCGATGAGCCTGTGCAAGCTCAAGAGGCCATCGTCAGACACGATGGACTACCTACTACATAGGAAGGATGGGCTGCTAACATTTTATGTACATGTGTGTTGATCATAAAATATTGTTTTGAAAGACAAATATGAGTAACTGAAAATGTCCGCTTAAACTTTGAAATAGTGCTTGAATCATTTCTTCTCTGGCAAAAAGAGCCAGGAAAATGAAGTTAAGGCTAACTAGAAACATTAAGCTCTTGGAGAAATAATTTTTAAAAATTTTTACATTTTTGACACTTGGAAAGCTATGTCTGTGGCTGTACTTACAAACCCCAAAACACTGGAGACTACAGGTGCACTACAGGTAATGCAAGTTTCATACAGGTGTTTCTAATACCAGCTGCGATTCTTCTTCAGTACACTTCATCTTTACTTATCTTGTATATATCATAATGTAAAGAGCAGGGAGTAGGTGGTTTTGTCTGTGGATGAACTAGATCTATTTAAAGGTACGCCTTTAATTGGTGATGCATCTACTCTTAAGGAATAGGGAATAATTATTGCCTTTTCTATGCTCTGGTTAGATTCAGGAAGTGATAGAGCTACCTTTTTCTATAGCTGTGTAGGGGCATGCATAGGCACAAGTACTCTGAGCTAAACAATGTAAACACAGTAACAAAGAGGTAGCTGTGTTGGTCTGGATTCTACCTTTCCAAAACAGCAGACATATAGCACTGACTTTTTAAAGTGCTACATGACTGCTGTTTTATACTGTAATGCAAACACAGGTGTGCTTGAGTTTGGTTTGAGTATTATAACATGCAATCATAAAGATTAAAAAAATCAAATATCCTAGCATATTAGATACTGATCAAATTAATCTATGAATTTTTAAAGACTAAAAGTCTCTCTAAGTTTGTAGTTCTTCTAAAAGTGGAAGTTAGGAGTTTATCTTAAGACTGTTTGGATTACCTTAACTGTAGGTTACCAAGTTTTCAGCTCCTGCTTAAAGCATTTGCCTGGGAAATTCCTTAGTTTTTTTTTTTTTTAAATACACAACAAATTAGAGAACCAGTCTGAAATCAACAAGTTGATATTCCGTAGACAAGTGTGACATGCTACATCTAGGAAGGAAAAAGCAAAAGCACAACTACAAAATGGAAATAACTGGCCAGGTGCTAGCGCTGCTGAAGAGGATCTGAGATTACAGAGGATCATAAGCTGAATATGAGTCAACGTCATGCACCTGCAAAAAAAGCTAACATTTCATGATGTATTAGCAAGAATATTGTAGGTAAGACACAGGAAGAAACTGTTCCCTTCTAGTCTGCACTGGCGAGGCCTCAGCTGGGCACTGGGTCCAATTCTGGGAGCCATATTCTAGGAATCATGTGGACTAGCTGGAGACAGCCCAGAAAAGAACAAAAATGAAAACCTGACCTTAAGGGAATGTTAGGAAACTGAGCGTGTTCAATTTTGAGAGAAGAAAACTAAGAAGGGCTCTGATAACTATCTCCAATTAAGTTATGGCTGTTATAATATGGATAGTGATCAATTGTTCTCCATGGCTGCTGAAGACAGGACAAGAAATAATGGTCTAGATTTCCAGGCAGGGAGATTTAGGTTAGCTATTAAGGAAAATGTTGACTCTCAGGCCAGATGAATTTGGGAACTGGCTTCCAAAGGAAGCTGAGGAATCCCTGCCATTGGAGACTTTTAAGAAAAGGTTGGACAGAAACCAGCCAGCCATAGTCTGTGTTCACTTGGCCCCGCCACAGCACAGGGGATTGGACTCAACCTCTTCAAGGTTCCTTCCAGCCTGAATATTAGGATTCTTATGAGAAATGCTCTGTACAGACATCCTGGGAGGGACACAGCCATTCCTTCTCAGACTGCTGCTTTCTGGGTTTGTGTTCTCTTTCCTCCTATTCTCCAGATCAAATGGTATCCTTCCCAGATGACTTTTCCACTTTGGCATCCCTACCCCCTTACACACACACACGCAGCCTGATGCCTCCATAATTAATGAGTACATATGGTTTTGTTTTCATGGGGCCATGGAGAGGCACCCTTTTCCTCCTCCACTGCCACTTTCGGAGCAGGAAATGTAGGCACCCCCCCATTCCCTAACACCACAGAGATCTATTTCTTCAGTATCCATGAAACTAGACTGCATTAATCTTTGTAATTTCACAAAGACCTGATTACAACACACACCCTCTCGAAAGGAAGGGTCCAGGATCTACAAACACTTTCTAAAGAGCCTATCAACTCTGAGCAATCAGTTGCATGTGTACAAAATTAGAAAAGACTACCTATAAAGGAATCTGCAGCTCAGAGTTGATCACAATCCAAACACATTGCAAGAGCATAACACACTGTTGCAAAAGCAATGTAAACAAAAACCACCCAAACATTCCAGGGTGAATTACCCAGAGTGTTGTACGCATGACATAAAAAGTAATCCTCCTGCTCTGCATTGATTGAGAATAGTGGGTCCAATTCTGCGTACCACATTTCAGGAAAGATGTGGACAAATTGGGAAGAAGTCCAGAGAAGAGCAACAAAAATGATTAAAGGAGGAGAAAACATGACCTATGAGTGAAGACTGAAAAAACTGGATTGGTTTAATTTACAGAAGAGAAGACTATGAGGTAGACATGACAGTTTTCAAGTACAAAAAGGCTATTACAAGGAGGAGAAAGAAAAACTTTTCTTTAGCCTGAGGACAGGGCAAGCAACATGGACTTAAACTGCAGGAAGGGCAGTTTTAGCTGGACATGAGGAAAAACCTAACTGTCAGAGTAGTTTAGTACTAGAGAGTAAACTGCCCATGGAGATTCCTAAAAGCAGGTTAGATATAACACCTGTCAAGTATGGGCAAACTTTTAGACCTGAGGGCCACGCTGGGGGGTCAGAAAATATGTGGAGGCAAGGGTGTGCCTCCGCAGCAGCCAATCATGGCACCACTCCTGTGTGGGAGCATGGGGGCCAGAAAGAATGGTCTGGCAGGCTGGATGTGGCCCACAGGCTGTAGTTTGCCCATCTCTGGTCTGGATAATACTTATCCTTGCTAACCCTTTCAAGGTCCTTTCTAGGTCTGCAACAGTATGATTCTAAATAAAGGTTCTGTATCACCGGTTCCCATCCCTTCCCAGACCAGGACCCCTTCTGACAATTCAGAAAGACTTGGTGACCCAAGGCACTTCAAAAATGGGGCCGGAGGTGTAGTGCTGTAACTAGCTAATTTTGCGCTTGAGGCAAGAATATAAAATTGTGCCCCCTCATGTTTATATATTCATAGTAATTTCATGGGAAAGGGGATAATAAATGTAGTGTTATTATTAATGTAATTAATATTGTACTATTCTAACTGATCTGAGTTGTGGTGAGGGAAAGACCCTCTTCTCCAAACTGCTCCCCCACCACTTTCCCAGCCTAAACCCCACACTTTGAGGCTGGAGGTGCTGGGGGGAGTCACATACAGGGGCTGAGGGAATCACACGCAGGCTAGAGGTGCTGGGGGGAGTCACATTCAGGGGCTGAGGGAGATATAAACAAAAAAATGAAAATTGACCAATCTGCTATATAGAATACAAGGGGGGCAAAAGGGAGGGGGTGTGGGGGGGGGGCGGATTACTTACTGCAAGAGTCTATTATGTGGCTTGTCTGGGATGACTATGAATATCAAAAGGTGGAAAGCTGTCTTTGTAATGCATAAATGCTTCTCTATTGGTAGAGATAGCTAAATGGCTCCTTTAAGAGCCACATGCCAATCTGAGTTGCTGGTGACCCTTAAATCTAATTGGGACCCTTGTTTGGGTCCCGACCCATAGGTTGGGAATCCCTGTCCTTTATATACATGCAACATATTATTTCTCAGATTTAGGGAACAAGGTACAGAAACTAGTCAGATAAAAAAATCCACTTTTTTAAACACTGATTGCCACCAGTGAGCCCATGTTCATTTAAAATATTAACTGGAGCTTTCCTCGAACATCCATCTTTCTTAGCTCATAAGAAAATTCAGAAAGCTCTGGACAAGTCCACACCGTCCCAAGGGAATCCAAGCCTGCAATTCTCTCAAGGGCTCTGCTGACACCAAACAGAGTAAATGCAACTAAAGTGGTTCATGAGCGGCAGCAAAGCTCTTAGAACAAGCTCTGCCTTGATTCACTTGGATGACTACTACTGCAGGTTTCTGTTTGGTTGTCCTTCCAAAATCTCAACTGTTTTAATAGCAAGTCTCCTGGAGTGCAGGAGAGCAGGGTAGAACAGGCTGCCAAGAGAACTCCCCTACAGCTACCTCATACTAACAAGCTAAGGCCAGAAGAAATGGGATGAAATAGGCAGTTTGGATGGAGAGTTCTGCTGACACACAGCAAGGCTGCTTACACCACAGTATTAGGATTCTTGCATTGGGATGCATAAATACACATATTAGCAGCTGCAGAACGTCTCCTGACACCACAGAACATTAACTGTAGCATTGTGATTCCAATGTTCAGGCAGCAGAATAGCTCAGGGGTTAGAGCACTGGCCTTGTAAACCCAGTGTTGTGAGCTCAGTCCTTGAGGGGGGCATTTAGGGATCTGTGGCAAATAGATTTGAAATAAAAATCTGTCAGGGATGGGGACCGGACTCAATGACCTCAAGATTGCTCCTACTTCTATGACACAGGTAGGTAAACTCACATTTTCAAGCTGGAAGAGCACTTCATGATAGTTCCCAGAAGTTCCTGAGAATTCTTTGTCCTCCATTCGGTACTGAATGCGTAACAATGAATTCAGGGATCAATCACGATGCATTATGAAATTATAAGTTGGAGCCACACTGTATACACACACCCTGGTGAGCCGAGAGACAGCTCAAGGCCAGTCTCATGTAGTATCTCAGACAAATCTACACATACATAGAGGCATCCATATTTTTTCTCATTTCCCAAGAAGAGAATTACCACAAATCAAATTACTCTTACAGACTCGTGGGAGAAAGGACTCATGAAAAGCTGTTTGTTTTGCAACCGTGGTTTCTTTCCTGAGCCCGTGCTCCTGCAGGTGCACTACAGCTCCCTCCTCTCCTACTGATCTGCATGCTTTTCATTTTCCTCATACCTGGCCCTAAATGCTTATCGCAGGCAGAGCTTGCTAGCTGAACACTACTTTAATGGAAAACTGTTACATCAGCTAACACAAGTGCCATCTGTTTCTTAAGAAAAGCTGAGTCTCTGAGAGGTATCAATGTTATGGCTTTGTGCTTATGTTGCACGATATGACCATTACAAGCCTCTATATTGGTGTATTTACTCCACAAAAAGCGTGTGTTTAGATTCTACTCTCTTGGAGGATAACACCAGGGTACCCAGATCTACAGAAAGTACAGCTGCTCAATCACACACACTTGCTCACTATGTGCAGTGAACATGCCTGAGCTCCACTGGTATCCCACTGCAGTGAGGATTCCCTGCCTCTCCACCCTTGGCAGCCCAGATCATGAGTGCCAGCTGCTGGGAGCTGTCTCCTGTCACAGCGCAAGTAGGAGTTGTGTGGCTGGTAGCTGTGGCTGATAGGTGCAGGGCCTTCCTCACAGTGGCTGACAGTTCTAGACCTGCTGCCCCAGGGCTGAAGTAAAAAATGTTACGGAGGCCCCTGGAAGTTGGGGACTCCGATGTCAGTGACATCTCACCCTGAACTACTGACTGCTCACTGCCTGTCTCAAGGTGGAATGGCCTCCCTCACTACTCAAGAGCTACATACAAGAACCTAGAATCAGAGGCAAAGATAAGAGGAAGCTGGTTCTATTCGAGAGTTGCTTAGTCTCTTGAGAAACTGAAAGTACATATAAGCCACATGCATTTTAACAAACAAGGTATGAGACACTCATGGAGAACTGCTCATCCCCACTGGACCCCACCAAGCATTTCACAAAACTAATCACACACTTAGAAAGGCCCTATGTTTTCAGGTGGGAGAGGCAAACTGTCAATAACAGCACATAAATGAGGGAGACAGAACATATTTAGCCAAGGAAGCCACGACAACTGCCACAAGAGCGCTCATGTCCTTGCACAGAAGGCATACAAAGAGAAAACTGCATGGAAGCCAGCTACTTCTGGATGAAAGGTCTGGTCAAACCTAGGGGACTGGAAAAAGTAGTTCCAGGAAGTCCAAATAATTCTAACCTAACGCTGAAATCACTAAAATCCAGCAACCAAAAGGTTGTCTCCAACTTTAGGCCGTGAAAGTGCCTGGCGTATCTGCTCTGGTACCTTTGAAAAAACTATTTCCCCTCTCCTTCAGGCCTGTGCGATTATTCTGATTGGCTGCCCTCTCTATCCCTCAGAACTCTCTTGGGTACTGCAGTACACAGAACAACTTTTAAAAATGTGCAAAATTCACTTGCAGGTAGATGACAGTTTCTAAAGCACAAACTGACAAGACTGCCCCTCCCTCCTTTTTGCTCCTTCCCCATAGCAACACCAGTATTAACTGGCCCTATTGTCTGCAGCTCTCGGACAGTGAGGGCCAGGACTTAATAGGGTGGAGCTAAAAATACTTTGAACACGGATCACCATGTTAAGCCATTTTCTGCAGTAAAGAAAAGAAATGTTTTTGAGGGGCACTTTTTTACAAGCACTGTACTCCATTTCCAAGATTCTCTCTCCTCTCCCCACCTCAAACACCTTTTAAACACACAAACACATGGTATCCACCAGCCAAGTTCAAGTATAATCAAAGACAATAACTACCCAGATTAGCTAAGGGAAACTCCTCATCCACCCAAACTGCAATACATCTTATATAATCATCCCTCTGGACATACCCACCCCCCAGCATTTGGTTCCTCCAGATGTGATGGCAGCAGTGGTATGAAGATTGCTAGGTGGTTCACATTAATTTGTGATGCTTCTACGAAGGACATTCATGTTATGAATATTTTAAATCGAATCACAACAATCTGATTTTTTTTGTGGGGGCGGGTGGGCAGCATTCAAGCAGACAAACCACACACTGTGGAACAAAAATGGCAAGAAACCCATGCCAGAAAGCAATTGGGAAATAGAAAGAGATGCTTTTACCTGTTTCCTAATTCTCTGTTGCTATTCAAATAGGAAGGGGGCAGAGGAACTAAATACCGCAGAACAGCTCTTCTGTACAGATCTCTAGACTCCAGGACAGCCACACACATGCAGCTGCTCTCAAAGTCAGCCCTGTACATTTACAGAGCTAATGCTACTGCCCTCCCCCACTCCCGGAAGAGAGGATGCCTAGCCTCTCACATTACTTTAGAAGATAAAATGGTTCTTATATCCTTTGAAACGCTCTGATGAGAACCTTGGAATTTCAATGAGGTTGTTTCATCCCTAAGTATGAGATATAGATCTGTCTGGAGCAGTGTATGTGCCTGAAAGAGAAGTGTACCCATGTCACGCTATTTAAGCTGTGATACAGCAAAACTTGGTGTTCCTTCGGTCAGAGACTTTTGCATATCACAACCAGAGTTTTTTGCCCGAAGCACTAATTTCTATACGAATTCCTCATACTCTGGTCTCTTCCCATCCTACACTGATACGCCTAAAAGGGACAGCCTTGCCTCATTGTTACTTCTGCCACTGCAGATCATTTAGTTGCTTCTCCCTACTGACTTTATTCTTTCCATTTGGCAAGAGTGAATGGTGCCATTCATTTATCTCTGCCTGCCTGACAGCACCTTCTGTGTCACCAGGCATGAGCGTCTCTTTGGGAACTGTACTAATTAATGATTAACAAATAAATATGACCAGTGAGTATGCTCTGTCGGACGGTAGCTTCTCATGCTAAAACTGTAGGATAAAGATACTTTCCAAAGAACTGACTGAGCCCAGGTTAACACTTAAATCACAGCTCTCCCAAAGCCTGCTCTATTCCTCCACTCTCTATGTCAGCGTTTCCAAACCGTGTTCCATGAAACCCTGAGGTTCCGCGAGAAAATTCCACCACAATAGCTGACTCCTCTGTGGCTCCCTGCTCTGCCACCACTGAAACAAAAATGCTAAATTTAACTGGTTTAATGGCCAGCAGGGCACTGGGAGGGATCTGGCCATTTAGTTCCACTATTTCAGCGGCGGCAGGGCAAGAAGCTGCAGAGAAACGCTCACTCGCCCCGCTACCCAAGCAACCACACCCCTCTGGGGGCTGCGGCTTGGCTCATGCCCACCAGTGGAACACCTCCATGGGTGGGAAACCCTAGCTTTCCTTCCACTAGGCACATGTGGCTGCCTGGTGTGGGTTCCCCTGCCTACACCACAGATGGGTTAGTTGTGGGAGCTGGTTTGGAGCTGGGAGGGGTTAATGCTAGGGAGGGGGAGGCAGGTTTGCAGGTAAAGCTTGGGGACAAGGGCAGATGTTGGGGCTGAGGCAGGTAAAGACAGAGATGTGGGGTGGGTTTGGGAGGCCGAGGAGCGTATAGCCTGGGAATCGGGTGCCACAAAATTCTTTCGAGTTTAAAAGGGTTCTGTGGCCAAATAAAACTGGGAAAACACTGCTATGTGCCTTCCTGCTTCTCCAGACAACCCTACCCCTAAACCAAAATACTTCCTGGGCTCCTATGTAGATGAGAATAAATTTACAGCACATGGCAATTGCTGAAGGTGTCATCAAATAAAGAACGATAGAAAGCTAGATGATAAATTGTGTGCCAACATTAGGATCAAGTTCCTTGGAGAATATATGCTCCTTCGTCGAAAAACTAAACCCCCACATCAGCCTCTGGACTTACTTAAGCCAGTTGCATGCTAGGTCTGTTTCCTCCTTTAATGAACTAGAAGGTTTGGTAGAAAGCTGCTGTTTAAATGCTTGCTAAAAATCACATGATCAAGGCTAAAAATGACTAGAAGTAGTGCTTTTTTGTGCTGGTACTTGCCAGTACTGCATACCGGCAGCCCCAGCCATGGGACAGTGGGGCTGCGGGGGGTGGGGTGGGAGGAGGAACAGGCTTAGTACCAGTTTTTTTTTTTTGTTTTTTTTTTTAAACAGATGAGGCATTGCCTAGAACTATGGCTGAAGCTGCAAACCACACACTTCCTTCCCCCCGCACTCCCCCTTTTCTGGGCACCGTAAGCTCTGCAGATGTCCTTATCAATATTTCAGATCAATGCCCAATGGTTTCCCAAAGAGGAAAAGCATCTTCAGAAAAGTAGTACTGCCAGTAAAGGGCAGAATGGTCACACAGCCAGCACAGGGGAAAAACAATGGTTGGGTTTTAACAGAAAGGCTACAGCTACTTGGAGACCTGTTTCCAGGTTTGTATTATTCCTACTGAACCGCAGAATCAAATGTGGCAAAATGACTATTAGCAACAGTGTGATGCTTGGAAGCTGGGGCCTCAAAATAAAGCTATCTATAAACCTCAAATGGAATAAAAAAAAGCCGTACTAGGTAACCACTTTATCCATGGGAAAAAGGTGTAGAAAATTAGGAGTGTATGTACATCAAACTAGATCTAAATGAAAGTAGATCCCTAGGCCTAATAAGCCAAAGATAATGATTAGGCTACAGAAAACACCACTATATCCACAAACAAAGCCTAGACTGTTCTGTATGTTTCCAAACTACACCCCCTGTACTTGCAGAAAGAGCTGGAACTTGGCAGACTGTTGTAGGTAATGATACAAGTGAGCATTCAGATCTCTTTCATCACATCAGAAATCCCTTAAGCAGCTCTGCCAAACATTATGTTTTAGATCCTCCCTACAATACTGTAACAACTATCATCGTATTCGTATATGACAGCACCTTGCCAAGGTCAACACAAGCTGCTGGCTTGCAGTGATCACAGGACCAAACTGACACAAACCATGATACAACTCTGCACTGTGCACTACTGTTAGAGTTTAATCCCATCTGTGCTAGGGCACATCCATGCTAATGCGAGGGAAGGGGTGGGGGTGCTGGGAAGGGGGAATCCATAAACACATTCCCAAATGCATTTGCTGTTTAGGGTACTGGCTGTGCCTTAGAGTAGGAGTGTCATATTTTCATTCTCCACATTGGAGTGTTCCAGGTGTAATACCATTTCTCACTGCATCACTGTTGCTGAACCTCCTCCACATTCCTCAGTACTTCCAAGCAAGCCTGCGGCATTGAGAGTCAGGGCATAGTTAAACTGAATATGGCCCAAGAGCTCCAATGGTAAATGAGCATGTTTTCAATAAGTCAGCCACAGAGACACAATACTGCTGGAGGATCTGGAACTTGTTATTGAAACCAAAAGGTATACCATGCCTGCTTACAGCCACCCTGCACTTCTGAGCTGGACCAAACCCCTACTCCGTTAACTCCACTCTGCAGAAGCGGCCCTGGGATTTCGAGATGTAGTCTGCTATCTAAATTGTTACATGATGGGCAAAAATGAGTTAAATGCTTCACATTTGAAACTAGTTTTACACTGTGCACCTTACTTCTCGTGTTGTGTGGAGCATGTCTCATGATTCCGGTACATTGCATTTCTCCTATGAGCTCTATTGACATTTGATAGCAGACTGCTGCCCCAATGCTGGCTGTGTAAACAAAGGCCGTGGAAGCTGCCTGGCCCAGTTCAGTATCCAGGCAACTTGGCTGAAGCCAGCTTTACAAACTCACGAAGTGTGCAAATTAATTTCATTATCCGCTCTTGCACATCACCACCAGGGAAAACAAACAACCTGGCTGAAAGTACATTCTGGTAATTATTAACCTGCCATAGGTTAAACCCATTAGGTTGGAAGGGAGAAATGGTGACACAAGAACATGACAATTTTTTTTTTAAATTATACAGCCCATCACTATCTTTAAAATATACAATCCAACCTTGCAGTCCACCCAGTTCCTTGTTTTAAACAGGCAGGATTTCCAGTCTGAATGGCTGAATCTGCTTGCTTTTTCAGCCATTGATAGTAAGTAGAATGGACCATTCAAATATTCCATGAACAGCAAGCAGACAAGCTCCTCGTTTCCACTTGCTTTTCAGTTTGACTACTTAAATCTCTCACCAGCCCCCTGTCATTGCTTTTGCAAAGTCTTTACCTTAAGCTGTTCTGAAGGGCTAAATTAGACTGAAATCTGAAATGGTCAATGTACAGTTCTGAAAGACCAGAAGAAAAAAAACAAACAGGTAAACAAACATGACACATATGACAAAAAGCCAACCACTCACTCTGCAGCAAAGATGGATGTAGCACATGCACAGAGAGTAAAATACAGAAATCAAATGAAACGGACAGTTAAACAATGAAATTGTGCAGAAAAAGACATATAGCTACCTTGTCTCTGGGAAGGCAGGAGGACCCCAATGTGGCATGCAGTATTCACATAATGGGGCTCATTTTAGGGCACAGGGCATTTCAGGAAGTTCCAACTGACATGTAGCAACCTAAGTTTCAAATGACAGAGGCAGCTATGGTTTTGGCAGGGTAACTGGGTATAGAAAATATGACATGCTGGGGCAAAAAGTGAACACTGGGTATACAGTGGGTGTTTTGACTGCTATTTCACTGCAGATTATAACTTGCATACCTTGATGCTACTTTTTGACCGAGTGATTTTTTTCACCCAAACTAGAAAGAAAAAAAGCTGCTTAAAATTGTGTACTGCAGAAATAGCGTAATTCAAAACTGCATGTCTGGAATGCAGGAGGCATGCCTGGGCCAAAACACACAAAGACGTGTCCTTGTGAAACGCATACCCACAAAGCTGAAATCAAACTTGCACAGTTCTGCTGGTGGTCATGCAATAAACTTATTTCTTTGAAGTCCAGAAGAGCGTTTCTTTCCTTGGGTATCTATGACATAACAGTTGTGGAAAGTTTAATGAATTCTTCTTCCAAAATAACCAGGTTCAACACAATATTTAAAAGAACAGTCTCCTACATTAAGTACATTCAGATGAAATTTTTCTCTTCCTGTTCCTGAAGACTTTTGTGATAATGGGTGTTGTGGAGACTTGCACTGAAGTACCCGATTTTTTGGAGGTTGGCCTTAAATCTGAATTTCTGAGTATGTTTTAATTTAGTCTGGACATGAGAATTTGCTCAGAGTAGAGCACAATCACCACTTTCTAACACTGCTGTGGCAGGACACCAAGAAGCCTACAAGAATTATTAGTAAGCCATTAAGAGAGGCACTGCCGGGCAGATAGGCTTTAAGATTAATCCACAAAGCAGTTGTCAGGGACTTTAGAATGCACTTTTACAACTGCTTACTGCTGCAGCTTAATATTCTCTTAAAAAAATCTCTTGGAAGCCGGCTGGTTTATAACAGGCCATACAGTAATGAAACAATTAAATAGTGCAGCTGGATTTTCTTCACAATATCTTAATACAACCATGTTTTAAAAGCCCTCTTTCACAGTAGCATGCACACTTACACCTCAGCTATACTGGGGTTCAAACCAAGTTCACTAGAGCCTGTTTTTAACATGGCTCCTGCATAAGTCTGAAGACAGTAGAATGGATAAATTCAGAGGCTTGCAGACATGTTACCTGGACATAGAAGGAATACGAATGTACTCAATAGGAATGGACTGATGGCTTTGTGGCTAAGACACTGGCCTGGGACACAAAATACTTCAGTTCAAACTCCAGCACCCTTTGGGGAAGCGGGAGGTGGGTAGTTCAGAGGCTAGACCAGTGGCCATGTAAACCCAGGGTTGTGAGCTCAATCCTTGAAGCGGCCTTTCAAGACTCCGGGGCAAGTTAAATTTATAAAATAAAAAAATCTGGTGATAGGTCCTGCTGTGAGTGTAGAGTTCTGGACTTGACTTCCCAAGGTCTCTATGAGATATACATATCTCCATATTTCAGAATGGGCTGTCCCCTCCTGGGAAACCATGGATATATACACATGAGAGAAAGAAGCAGGCTTCTCTTCCATACTGTGTACTGCAACCATACTCCATACACAGAAAGCTCTGTGCTGCCAGAAATACAGTTCATGAAAGCACATCAGTTCACATGCTCTGGTCCTGCCCTTCCCTTGTATTATTTTTGGAAGGAACAAGCAGACTGCATATCTGCAATTCTTAACATGAATTCCCCAGCAGTTCCAAAGCAGCGGTTTTGAGGATATCACTAGATAAGCTCAGAAATTCTTTCACAATCCTCTTCTCAGTCAATAGATCTATTACTGTACCATTCTTAAGTCTGACCACCAACTGACAGGTCAGGTGAGAAAAAGTCCCTCGAGGACGTCCCGTCTTATGTCCGCTCAAATGAGGCCTACAAGTGACTTGGAATGGGACCCTTCGTGAAGGTATAGTTTACCTGGTCATCTTGCCCTGTGATATTTAAATCGTTAAGCGGCTTAATTGATGGTAGCTTGGTTTATTAACCTCCAGAGTGTTTGCTTGTTTCTCTTCCATGGACAACTTATTTTTTTGCCAAAACAACCAGAATTCATCAGAACACACTTGTGCAATTTCATTTTCATTCCTCGCACTTGCATAAAATCTTCAGTCATTTGTTTCAAATTTTCTGAAGATCCCACATTTTATGCATACACACTGTGGGGAAAAAAATCAATGAGATACTAATGCTCTTTATCATGCCCGCTTCATTAGACACTTGACAGATCACATCATTGTGCAGGAAAAACTACTTCAGAAGGATAACTTGAATTAATACGTAATTTTAGATACAAAAGGTCATCTAAAACAGAACGTCCACAATGCAGCAATTTAAAGGTAGATATGTGATGCTCAGAGTTAGAAGCTAGAGCCTCACACCACTGAAAAAGGGGATTTCCTGATCTCCTGTTAGAAAACATGCTTACAGTCCTGATAGGAGGTAACGTTCTGGTCCATAAAACATGCCAATATGCACAGGGAGCTCTGAGCCTTCACCTAAAATCAGGGGAGGGGGGTCCTCAAAGTTTTTCAGAGTGTGGATAACACGTTAATAGAGACGCTGGCTTTTGAATGCTGCCCAGCATTCCTTCTCCCCTCCCATTTGCCACTGCATAACTCCTACATGGCAACTAAAGCCATTGCTTACTTAGGAAAATATGAAAACACTTACTGTCTTTTTTTCATTCTTGTAATGAAATTTAGCAGCCAGAAAGAAGGCGAGCCAGTACTGTATTATGTAAATAGCCAGAGTAGGTATGTTAACATTGAACCGGTAAGCCTCAACCTGAATGGATAGACCAGACAGGCCAAACTGCAGCTTGTGAACCACATGTAGCTCCCATCTACCAAACTGAGTTGGACAAGGAAGGAGTTTGGGACCTCTGTCTTGCAGCAGGTTAAAGGCTTCTGCACAGTGTAGGGAGGTCTCGGGGCTTCAGTGCCTTCAAGAGGTTGAGCAGGAGTTGTACTGAAACCCCAACTCCCAGCAGGTGGGCCCTGACTCTCAAACTTCTGGAGTGTCATTAGGACAGGCCACTCCTTTTCCATTAGCTTGTCCAGAGGTAACAAAGACTTCTAGTATGATTGTCTGACTAGAAAGTTTGGCTCTTCTCAATTTTAGGGCTGTGGTCTTGAGCTAAATGAAAGATGGCTGTTGCTGCCGCGACTGTTTGAAGTTCTCTCTCTTCATTCTATTTAGTCTGTTTCGGGCTACGAAACAGGGCTTTTCTTTTTGGTTTTTTTTTTAAAGTCTAATATTAAAGTTTTGTCCTCACTTTAATATACATTAAAATACTTCTGCTGCTCCTTGTCTGAGGGGGTGAGACACACTGAAGACTATATACACAGTAGCTTATTTAGAACCAAAATAAAATTTAACGCCTAGATAACACTGTGGACAAAGTACAGCTGGTTGGCAATCTTCACCTGTTTATACAGAACAGCTCTCACCTACTTTCCTGGCAGTGCCATCTGCTGTTGATGATCACTGTGCCCGCCTGTTGGAGCTTCAGCCACTTACTGCTCTCAACAACAGGTCCCAGAGTGGCTTTTCTACACAGGGGAGAGCTTATTAAAGTTCACTGTGGAAAACCCCTGCCTACCATCACAATGTTACATGACGGCAAGACGATGACTTCCTTCAAGAGCTATATCCTGAAAACAGCCAGAAAGTGAAGAGAGAGCCATTATGGACAATTATGCAATAACACACCCCTGCAGGAAGTTTCTGTATGACCCAAGGAGCTATCATCTTACAACCTGAAGCATGAACCGATATTCCTTTTAAGAAAAATAATAATTTACTGGTTACTTCTTATAAACATTTAATCCACTTTGGAATCCTAAACCTCTGTCAATTACATATTTAAAATACTTTTTGAAATGTATCTTGTACTCTAGAATTTTTTCCAAGCCTCTCACTTTTTTTTTTTTTTAATTTCTGCTGTACCTTTAGTTTGTGATGATGTGAAAAAAATGGGAACAAACTAGTCACATGGAAGACAGAGCAAAAGTTAATATAGGAACACTATAAATTAGGGTTAGGTGTCTGACCCACCCAAAACTATCTGGTCAAAACCATATCATAAGCTCTTTGAGGGGTAGGGACTGCACCATTTAACTTATTTAATATGCTCTGTAAATCACCATGTACATGGACAGCCTGACACAAAAGATAAACATAGTCTGTTCTAGATGATTCTACCCAGTCAAGACACTCAACCGTTTTTTCCCATAGTAAAGCAAATGACCAAGACATTTAAGTAAGTATGGTAGTACCATGATACAATCAAAAAGGTAATGCCCCAATTTAAGAAGATGCCTCCTGATAAATATGGGAGTATTTTAGCATGGTCAAGTAATAGGCATTCAACTGACGGGTCAACTTGCCAAACCTATTATAAATATTTTCCATCTCCTCTCCTCTTTTCTTATTGCTCAATGTTTTGTTCATTTTCTGACATACTACATACACTGAGCAGTGGTTTCCATTGGCCTGTAGACTTAAGTTAGAAGTAGGTAAACCTTTCCTGCATGCTCCAGAGGGAAACCAATCATTTTGGTGTCTTGATATTCCTTCTCTAAACAGCACCCTGATGTGACACCAGACTAATAAATATTTGGGTAGCTGAAATCACCATTACTACTAATTGCCTCTAATCACTATTCGCACTTACAGTCACTCGCCTGATCAGCCTGGATATATTGACAAAACGGATATCTAAGTACCAGGGCTAGGAGTGATCTTCAGAGATAGTGAACTGTCAAGCACCTTTCTTGTAAGCATGGTGGTTAAACAAGATTGTTCTAACATAATGTGAACTCTAGAACAGTGGCTTTCAAACCTTTTCTGTCAACCCAGTTGTAGAAAACTCTTGATGTCTGCAACCCAATGGAGTTGGGGATGAGGGATTTGGAAGGAGTATGAGGGCTGCAGCAGGAGTGCAGGCAGGGGCTATGGGTTTGTGGGGGCTTAGGGTGGGGCAGGAAATTGGAGCATGAACTTATCATAGGCACTCCCAGCCAGCAGTGCAAGGGGGTGCACAGCCAGGCCTCCCAGCAGTCCTGGCACACCTGACAATGCTGTGCACTGGAAGCAGCCTGCAGCAGATCCAGCTGTGAAGCAGAGGAAGACAAGCAGCTCTAATATGGCTCTCACCCGCATGCACACACTAACTCCCCAGCTCTAATTGGCCAGGAACTGGCCAATGGGTATGTGGAGCCAGTGCTCAGGGCATGGGCAGCATATGTAGCTCCGTAGTGCCTAGGCCTAGGAACTGACACCAGCGGGTCCGGAACAGGTAGGGACTAACAGTGGTTTACTAAGTGCAGGTCAGAAAGCAGCTTTAGCAGGCTGCCAGGGTCACTGGGTGCTAGGAAAGGCTACCCCGTACTGAAGTGTGACCCCAAGTCTGAAAACCACTGCTCTAGAGCACAAGGGTCAAGGTCACTATGACCAACAGAACAGCCCCCTGACAAAGGTCAAACCAGACTTCATTGAAAACAGTGCAGGAATTCGAAGTCCAAGACTTCTGGTGGAGCGTTAATGAAGACCTGGTTCCAAACAGCTGCCTGTAATTTAATTTGGGAGCCACTTGCATGCAGAGTGCTTTAACATAAGGTTTCAGTACTAAACCAGACAAAAACACCAGCTAAAGGGGGAGAGGGATGGAACAATATAATGATTGCATGAGTATTTACTGGCCTGTTCCCCTGAACTTCATTCTGCATTGAACCACGTGGCCCAACCACTCACACAGGGGCCCTGACTGTACCCCTCTATTTCCCAGCTGTGTTACTGTGACAAGGCCAATGCGGTTTGGCACTCATCAGCCCTTTCCCCTTGGAGGATTTGTGACCAGCAAGGTGGTTAAAGCGACGGCGTTGCACTATTCCTTCTCAATGAGTAACTCAAAAAGCTGCTTTTTCAAAAACCGAACATCATTCATTCACTCACCCAAAGCTACAAGCACAGAGAGCAAAGGGTAAAGGCAGTGAAGCTCTCCAGGCGTTACTTCACCCTTAATCTGGCCTCACATGTCGTCATATGTTCCAGAAAGCAGAGCGACTTCCATCTCCGGGCTGTGGGAAGCAGACAGCCCTGGTGCAGGTTTGGCCTCTCTCTCTGCATCTGCTTGTTAGCAGTCAGCTTTCACTAATGCTCTCTGGGCAGCCTCTGGCCACTTGCTCAACCCTTCTCTAGGGCCTGGTCTCTAATACTTATCATCTTCTTTGGATCCTAGGCTTTGCCCTGGAAAGTGGAAATTCTTCTGAGCCTGGCTGGAGACAGGTTGGAGGTATGCCCCACTGTTTCACTCTTTCTTATTTAGTTCCTTTACCCTCTTCGCTCTAACTCCATAGCACAGAACCCTTCATAAACACACTGAAGCGTGGACCATATTTATAAACAAACACCACTGTCTACTTGGCGGCTTCATTTCTGATACTCCAGCAACCATCTGCTACAAACACTGGCATTTACTATGTAGTCTGTGGTGCACAACTTGGTCTTTATACTTCCTCCTGGTGCAGAGTTACGTAGCTCTCTCAAAACCATTCTGGGTGGTCCTGCTGCCATATGGCCACATCACCAGACAGCAGTCCTGAGGTACCAGCTCCCTAAGTGGTCTGTACCTGTTACAAAGGCTGTAAACACAGGTGAATCTGAAGATCTACCTTTTGACAGCAATCACCACTACAGCCTTGAAACCTACTAGATGCTCATCTGTGAAATCAGATTGCAAATTAGGGCCTTTCTGTGTCTCCACAGGCCATATACTTTTGAACTTTGAAAAACATTTTTTTTTCTTTGGAAGCAGCTGCAGAACTTCTGTGAGCCTTTCCCTCTCCTGACTAAGTCACTCTCTTGATCATAAAGCAGAAGAAGTTAATGTTTTAACTCCCTGGATTTACGCAGTTCAGTCCAAAGTAGTGTTTATTCTCTTAAGTTTCAAATTGCATAACTGCATTGGCAAAAGTGCAGCTAAAAGCTATCCTTAAGACCAGCACAAAACAGCTGAAGAAATACACTGAGTAATTTGCAAAAGCAGACGGTAGCATTTTAAGGTATAACTCCACCATGCCAATGATGCATTGAACTGCAGATGATCACACAGTAGTTGAAATGTGTGTCAGTTGGTAGTACTGAATAACAAATGAAAAGGTGAAAGGGACTGTAGTGGCACAGATAACCTATCCACTAATATCTTGTCTTGAACTGACTAAATGAGGAGAAGCACCTTTTAAACTGAAATACTGATACTCCAAAGTAGCGCCATAGCTAGCCAGCTTTTGGCCTTCCGTTTAATGGCACCTGTCCAAGTGGTTTCTTTCCCTCCCTATATTATTCATACTGGATTGCAACTTTCCACATATAGTTGCGTAGGCAGAATAAGCCCAGAGTTACTTCTGAAGAAAAAAATCGGACTTCACAGACTTTTCATCTTTTTCTAACTCTCAGTATTTTTCAGAGACCTCATCCTTACTGAGCAGAAGATTGATTTTTCTAAAATCTCATTTAAAAACTAGCTACTTTGATTGAGGTTTGAAGTGCTGTCTAGTTTGGCTGTGCAGCAGCACCACAACTCAGCACTTTATACCAGTGTTGCAGGAAGAGCATGTATACCATGCAAAGTACATTGATTAAGATGAGGCTTTGCGTGCTAATTTACATTATAACTGCTCTACTCCCATTGTATCAGGCCTTGTGAATGGAAGCATTGTGCCCTGCAGAGTATTCTTCACACTGAGCTCAAGCAAAGGGGAGCCCTGTCACTACGTAACAGCACAAAACAAAATCCCAGCAGAAGTCCATTAATACCCAAAAAGGCAGCAGGCCCCAGTGTGTTGGTGAAAAATTCCTTAAAAACTAAGACAGTGAAACAAATTTCATAAAAACCTGTTAAGGAATGTTTACAGTCTGAATTAAACCAAGGAAAACAAACCAGAGATGTTAACCGTGTGTCATACTCCTCAAAACAGCCTCAATATTATAGCCCTTAACACACTACTCATAAAAAAGAGTCATATAACCCAACAAGAGTTCAATAAACTTACTGGTAATGCTAAATCCTCAGCTTGTCACTGGTTTGAATATGCTTGCTCACCTGGCATTACATTTGGATACTGGGAATAAAGGTGCAAATGTACAAAGTGTTTGCACAGCCCATATATACGTGAGCCTCTGCACGTGCATACACCACTGAAGATGTGGGCTAACACACTCAGAACTGTAACAGATGTTAAATACTCCAAGTTACCAAGAACAAGTTTTTCCATGGATTGAGGGGACAGACTAACAGATTTTAAATAAATTAAGGCAGAAATGAGCCAAATAGTTATAAAAGCAGCTCAGTTAAATGCAAAAGATGAAACTTTGCTAGCAATGGCTGCATGTAGCATTTCTCCCCTTTCTACAGGTGTCAAAAATGTGACTGGCACTGCAGCTTTGGATCAATGCAGACCTCTACATTTGAAGAGCAGAGGCATTCTTCCAAAGCAGGCAAGAAGCCATGGACTTCTCCATTACAGCAGAATCTGCACTCAGTATGTGGAATAATGGGCTTGGAGAGCACTAACGATTTGTCTATTGGAGGAGCAGGTTCTGTAACAGTCTCTCTGATACCTGTACATCATTCTCCTCAACCTTTCTCCCGCCACTACAGAAAGATGGCCTACAAATAGCAGCCACCAGCTTGCTGCACTCCCTCTCTTCTCGCTTTAGATGGGCGCAGCCAGAAGTAAGGGAAATAAGCAGCATGGTTTCTCCACTGAGACTCATCGTTTGCAAATCCAGTTCATAACTGCCCTCCCAGCTGTCAGGGCTTCTCCATAGTCTCTCCCCCACTTTTGTGGCTTTGACCTATTGCCCAGCTGCTCTTTCTGCCTCTCCAAGCTTAGCCTCCGTCACAGTTGGAATTACTGATTAATTCATGCTGTTGCGCCTGTCTAGAGTTCCCCTCCTCCCTTCTGCCTCAACAAATCTTTCTGCCTTAAACTAGGGAGGGGCATGTCAAACTCCAAGCCTATGCACAGCTGCACCAATGAAAATCGTTAGCTTTCAGGGCCAAAGAAAATGTACTTCTATCAGAAAGTCATTATTATGATAAATTTTTGGTATAATATTTTTTCAGGTCCTTGTTCGAATACAATACTTTTGACTGAGAATTTAATACTTAATGATTGTGATGTGTTATAACTTTATTAATATTGCTAGGTTGCAACATTTGCAAGTGAGAGCGATCAAGGAAGACAGTGCCATTGCGGAGCGATTAAATGATTTCTTTGCTTCAGTCTTCACGGCTGAGGATGTTACAGAGGTTCCTAAATCTGAGCCAGCCTTTTTAGGTGACAAATCTGAGGAACTCACTCAGATTGAAGTGACATTAGAGGAGGTTTTGGAGTTAATTGATAAGCTGAATAGTAACAAGTCTCCAGGACCAGATGGCATTCACCCAACGGTTCTGAAAGAACTCAAATGTGAAATTGCGGAGTTATTAACAGTGGTTTGTAACCTATCCTTTAAATCCACTTTGGTACCAAATGACTGGAAGACGGCCAATATAACGCCAATATTTAAAAAAGGCTCTAGAGGAGACCCTGGCAATTATAGACCGATAAGTTTAACATCAGTACCAGGCAAATTAGTAGAAACACTAGTAAAGAATAAAATTGCAAGGCACGTAGAAGAGCACAAATTGTTGGGCAAAAGTCAGCATGGTTTCTGCAGAGGGAAGTCGTGTCTAACTAATCTATTAGAATTCTTTGAAGGAGTTAATAAACATGCGGACAAGGGGCACCCAGTGGACATAATATACCTAGATTTCCAGAAAGCCTTTGACACGGTCCCACACCAAAGGCTTTTATGTAAATTAGGTGGTCATGGGATAGGAGGAAAGATCCTTTCATGGATCGGGAATTGGTTAAAAGACAGAAAACAAAGGGTGGGAATAAATGGTACATTTTCACAATGGAGGGGGGTAACTAGTGGTGTTCCCCAGGGATCAGTCCTGGGACCGATCCTGTTCAACTTGTTCCTCAATGATCTAGAAAATGAGGTAAGCAGTGAGGTGGCAAAGTTTGCAGATGACACCAAGTTGTTCAGGACAGTCAAAACCAAAACGGATTGTGAAGAACTACAAAAAGATCTCAGCAAACTGAGTGACTGGGCAGCAAAATGGCAAATGAAATTTAATGTGGGTAAGTGTAAGGTAATGCATGTTGGAAAAAATAACCCAAATTACACGTACTACATGATGGGGTCAAATTTAGCTACGACAGATCAGGAAAGGGATCTTGGAGTTATAGTGGATAGTTCTCTGAAGACATCCACGCAGTGTGCAGCGGCAGTTAGTAAGGCAAATAGGATGTTAGGAATTATTAAAAAAGGGATCGATAATAAGACAAAAGATATCATACTTCCCCTATATAAAACTATGGTACGCCCACATCTTGAGTACTGCGTGCAGATGTGGTCTCCTCACCTCAAAAAAGATATATTGGCATTAGAAAAGGTTCAGAAAAGGGCGACTAAGATGATTAGGGGCTTGGAACGGGTCCCATATGGGGAGAGGCTAGAGAGACTGGGACTTTTCAGTTTGGAAAAGAGGCGATTGAGGGGCGATATGATAGAGGTATATAAAATCATGAATGGTGTGGAGAAAGTGAATATAGAAAAATTATTTACCTTTTCCCATAATACAAGAACTAGGGGACACCAAATGAAATTGATGGGTAGTAGGTTCAAAACTAATAAAAGGAAATTTTTCTTCACACAGCGCACAGTCAACCTGTGGAACTCCTTGCCGGAGGAGGCTGTGAAGGCCAGGACTCTATTAGGGTTTAAAAAAAGAGCTTGATAAATTTTTGCAGGTTAGGTCCATAAATGGCTATTAGCCAGGGGTAAAGTATGGTGCCCTAGCCTTCAGAACAAGGGCAGGAGATGGATGGCAGGAGATAAATCACTTGATCATTGTCTTCTGTTCTCCTTCTCTGGGGCACCTGGCATTGGCCACCGTCGGCAGATGGGATGCTGGGCTGGATGGACCTTTGGTCTGACCCAGTATGGCCATTCTTATGTTCTTATGAGACATTTGAGAATTTAATTATTCATCAGTGGCTGCACTTCCCCAGGGGTCAGGAGTGCAGGCTGTCACCACTTCCACGGGGCTCCCAGGGAGGAGTGCCAATAGCTGCTTCCCCAGGGCTCTGAGAGGGAAGCCTCCAGCCAGGGGCACAGCCATGGCCCATGGCCCTTCTGCTGCCCAAAGCTGCTTGGGAGCTCACTGAGGACTTCTCCCTCAGCCAGGGTAAAATGGGGTAAAAGATATTTGCGAAATGCTAGTCACAAAATTCAACATTCTTGAGGATTCTCAACTTTGAAGCCTCGCAAATGTTGCAACCCTACTGTAGTTCATAACATGAGTAAAATTGCTATTTGCTCATATATAATTTTTAATTTAAATATAATTATAAGGAACTCTGTGTTCCAGTCAGCTCCCAGGCCCAGAGCTGATGGGGTTCCCTGGACCCTGGCCAAAAGAACAAGGCTGGAGTTGCTGGTGGGGCTCCTGCGGTTTCCTTGGCCTGGACCCTGGGCTGGAGCTGCCGGTGGGCTTCCAGCCCCAAGGCCGCAAAAAATTCCATCAGGTTGCATGTGGCCCTCAGTTTTGACATGCGTGGACTAGAGACACTCCAATACACGTAGCACTGGACCACTAGAACAGTATTGCTACAGAAAGGTATACTGTACTGTAAGGAAACAAGAAAGGAAAAAAGAGCATGTAAGCATGCCAGATGCCCAGACACCTAACCAATCATTTTAATGCACCACCGTAAGAATTGAAAGCACTCATTTTCCAGCTTCCTCCTACTCTTCCAACTTAGGTATTTGTGTCACTGCAATGCTACAGTGAGGATGTTACCTATACTGACAGAACACCTATCAGCATAGGTCCTCCACCACCCCGAGAGATGATATCTAGGTTGATGGGTGACTCCTCTCCCCCCGACTCCCTGCATGGGATTAGAGCAGTTTAATAGCATTGCTCAGAGATGTGGCTTTTCCACACCCTGAGTGACATAGTTATACCAGCCTAATTGCCTCATGTAAGCCAGGCCTGAGGAAATGTATGTCTGTCCCAAGGAGGCAGACCAAGAGCAAGCACTTGATCTCCCTCAGCATGGCTGGAGAAGTAAGCCACAGTATCAGCATGCATTTCTGAAGCACCTACCCACCACGCACTGCAAAAACCTTCATTGTGCTGTTGACCAGAACATCTTACTTGAAGGCTCAGATTCCAAGTGGCTAACTTGCTCTGAACACAGGGAGACATCAAGATCCCACACAGCCTGCCAGTTTCCCCTTTGGTTTAAGAGCATTCTTTCCCCTTCGGAGTTATGAGCCAGGCTTCAACTCCAGGAGTTCCCTCTGGGTTTGTTCTAGTGGCTTGTTTTTATAGTGGCATAAGATTTGAGCCAGGTGAACTACTGGAAGTTTAGTGCAACACTAAAATTGAAGTGCTCTCTCACAGTCATCACAGAGCTATTAGCTGCTATATTACATAAAAGCTGTGTTACCAGTCCAGCTACTCGAGACAAAACTTTCAGCTCTGTCAACTGAGCAGACCGACGGCATCTGAAAAGCACTTGAGGGAAATTTTTAAATACAAACAATCTGGGAATAAACCACACTAAGGAAATATCGAGACTCCGCGGAAGACTGACCTGGTCGGGGGTAATCTTCCCGAGTTCCATTTTGCAGACCTGGTAGAGACATGTGAAATCAAATCATCTAGGGTCAGCAGTTGACCCCTGTACTCCTTAATAATCACAAGGAGCAATGGAGGTTGCTGGGAGAGTTTCTCCAGTTGACCTCCCTCTGTGATGACAACTAGGTAAGCTGACTGCAGATAAGGTGACTCTGGCTATGCAATTGTCATAGTTACAAGTGCATAACTACCATCGACTTCCCTGCCCAGTGTAGACGAAGCCGAAGGCAGCGTGTCTAAATTGAAAGGTACTGGATGACTAATTTTCCCATAGCCGTTTACACGCATCAGTCTGCCCCAAGGCATCGGGGGGGAAAAGATATTGAAAACAACAACAGAGAGGTAGCCATGTTGGTCTCTATTCTAACAAAAAAAGCAAGGAGTCACGTGGCACTTTAAAGACTAACAAAATAATTTATTAGGTGATGAGCTTTTGAGGGGCAGACCCACTTCAGACCTGGAGATATGCCATTTCCAGTACAGTACTGATGGTTTTGTAACAGGGATCCAAAAAAAATTGTGAATACTGAAAATAGGTTCCCAAATTATCCTTCTTGTACTCGGAGTGGAAAACCCATTTGATAGCTACTCCAAGAAAATCAGAAGTTTGGTAGGTAGGTGAGAGTCACATGAATAGAGCAGTTTCATAGCAAAGATTTCCTAGAAATATTGTCTCAAGGACATTCTGAACAGCTACACTGCAACTATGAAGGGTCCTGTGGCACCTTATAGACTAACAGAAAAGTTTAGAGCATGAGCTTTCGTGAGTTAACTCACTTCTTCAGATGTCCAGCATCTGAAGAAGTGAGTTAACTCACGAAAGCTCATGCTCTAAACTTTTCTGTTAGTCTATAAGGTGCCACAGGACCCTTCGTTGCTGCTACAGATCCAGACTAACACGGCTACCCCTCTGATACTGCAACTATGGTTATTAGAGCAATACTGCAGGTTGTTTGCTTTTCAACTTGCTTTATGAATTGGATATTTGGACTTTTTGAAACAACTGTGTTCCTATACTGAATATCTGCACAACAATGTTCCCTGTCAACTTTCCATACCAAGGTCATCTTTGTTTTGTTCTCTGCCTTCAGTCTTTAAGGAGCATAAACCCAGTTATGCAATCTCCATTCATGTTCTTTAAGACCTGGGAACATCTTTGCAGTGCATGACAGGAAAGGAGGAGTGCGGGAAGGAGGGAAGCTATGGGGATGAGGTGCTAGTTTAGGAAGAGTAACATGGAGGAATGACAAACTATACTGACATGCTTTCTTCACTGCCATCTCTGAAATCTCAGAGGTAATCACTGCTCATTCACCACACAGGCCAACAGGGGAGCCCAATCAAAGAACAGTAATTTGAGACAAGTTACAACACTATAGTTCTGCACTAGAATCTGTACAAACCAGGATACATATTAAATTGGTGTGGTGTGTATTCAGATATACTACTTAAAGTCAAGAAGCCAGTTGGCAGAATCACCCCAAACAGATTTCCATGGTTGCCCTTTCTGCTATGGTATCTGCACTTGCCTAAGTAGTCAGCAGATCATTACTGCTTCATCAGATTCCACACTGAAGTGTTTTCAGACAGGCTACAGAGGAGAAAATATTTAACTTTCTGTGTTACGGGTGAATGGCCTTGAGGGTAAAGACCAATGGGGCTTACATTAACTGAGCTGTGTTCAGCTGCCAACGCTACTGGAAGGATAGCTGGTACTCAAAATTTTGCTGCATAACATCTGACCACCACTGCAAGGAGGAGAAGGCAAAGAAAATTAATCTTTTCTTTAGGAAAACCTCAACTTTCCACTGGAGGGAAGCTGATATTCATTGCAATGCTACTACCCCTTTTAAACTGGCTCTCTGACATTGGACACTGCTCCATCTGCTCTGACTTTGTTCAAATTCCATTACTCTACCCACTCCTTTCGTGTTAGAATAGCAGGGTCTGGAACTCAAGATGTAGTGCCTTATTCGTTACAGATTCCAGTGATGTCAATTAAAGTGACCTACGTGGAAGTTAAAAGCCTTGAGAACTCAAGGTCATTTTGTAGCCTGTGAATCTCAGTCTTATGTTATTTAGATCTAGACAAACAGGAGATATTTCTGAGTAATGTGGACCACATGCTTGCAGCACAGTGCAGAACTTCCAGTACCAAAAACTAAAGAGGGATCCAGATTTACCTTGTGGATGATCACAAATAATGTGGATTACAAATTGTATGAAGACAATTGTCTGCGATGCTCCTCGAACTGGCAATATTTTGTACTAAAATTAGCTACATCTCTATCAAGGCATTTGCGGTATCTTAACACTTGTCACCATCTAAATCTCAGAGTTGCAATACTGAACAAACAGAAGGGGCAGTGATGTTATTAAAATATTCCTACTTATATAGGTTAAAGTCCCATTATAACTAGCCAACCTAAATACCAGCAGACATTTGAAGCTGACATGGACTGGTAAAAACGAAAAAGGTGATTTTTTTCTTAGCAAACAGATGAGACAAACACTTTTCTGTACTTCAAAGGGTGGATAATAGACAGTTGTGTTGTATGACCAATTATACTACTTGGTAGTAAACATTAGCAAAGTAGATAAAGCTTTAACATGAACACTTTTAAAAGGAAAAAAATTTAATGGACGGATTACTGAGCTCCCCAAAAAGGAACATCATGCCACCCTGGAGAAAAATACCCATGTGTAATTTTTTATACATAAAAATCCTTTAAAAACAAATATACTAACAGAGTTACCCAGTCTTAAAGGAAATATTTTGCATGCACTTTACATACTTGGAGTTGAATGTAAGAAGTGTTTTTGCCTATAGGACTGTTTAAATGTAATTTAGTAGCTAGTCCTTCGTCTATGCTACGGGTAGGGTTTATTGTATTTCACGCTTTCTTTGCCATGAATAAGAACCATTCTTTTTCTTTTCTGAAAAGTAAGAGCATGAAGGGTAATATAACCCAAGCCTTGATGTTAAAGGCAATTTGATACAGTTCTATAAAAAACTGAGGAGGAAGGTAAATTACTTGTAATTCCTGCTGTAGAGAACAGACATACAGAAATGCACCCTAGAGATAGATTTCTTTTTGTCAGAACACTTCATATGTTGTAAAAGTTCAACTACAGACTGAAATGGTAAGACATGGAGATTCAATGTGAGATCTTTGAAAAAAAATTCAGTGCATGTTGTGAATGTGGAATTCCTTCTACCAAATTGAAAAGCAGACAAACATTGAAAAGCAATGACACGTACAGCCTTGTGAATCCAGGTCAATGAAGTATTCTCCTGTAAAGTTAACAAGATAGTCATGATGTGGTGAATAACTCAAGGTCAATTGTCAGATAGGTACCAATTTAATTTGATAGGCTGACCATCAGGAGATTAAGTGGCTGCTTGAGCATAATGGGGCATTTACTGGCACAGAGCACACCATTCTTACTTTTTAAAGTATGCACGTTTTAAACTGAAAGGTGCAAAAATTTTCACTAATCAGCTAAGCATTTTTCTAAATAATTATAACAACTGGACTGGCATATTGCACCACTGAGAAACGCTTAGGCAAGGGAGGTGCTGAACATATCTAAATTACATAGTTTCATGAAAGTCAGAAATCAAGCATTGAGAAAAGTTTTCAGTAAAAGGTAATTTTTCATTTAATTAAACTAACCATACCAGATAAATTCCTAAATTTTATTTTTATTTTTATATATTTTATTTATATATATTATAATATTTTAATAATATATATAACATCAGTTGAGGCTTAAGTATATTTACCCCCAAACTAAGCTTGCTTCATGGTTGTTAGTAGGCCAAACTGACAATGCACTGATATGAACAGACACTACCAAGCAGTTTCTCAGCCTTTCAACAGGACTATGTAGGCGCTGAATTCTGAAGCTAATCACCTTAGCAACGGCTCTAAACATATGTGCAGTGACATCAGCTGATTTTTTGAAAGCTGTAAATAGAGCATAATAGCATGAAAAAAAAAAATCTGGATTAAAGCCAAGACCTAAAAAACCATACTATTAAGACATTGCCCGTAATTCAATGTATGCAAACTCGTTTGCATCCCCCATCCCTAAAATGTCTGTAATTATAAACCTAAACAATTAATACATAATGCAGTTGGCCAACTGTCCTTGTGCAAGTCACATGGAATTTAAGAACTAGCCAAAAGCATATGAGTTGGTAGAAACGCAATGTAAAAATTACATAAAATCTGTAAGCAATACTTTACAGTACTAAAAAGGGTGAAGCACAAAATGTTAACTACATAATCTTGCCTATTTAAAACCAATACCTTTTTTGATTTTAGATAAAAGACAGTAACATTATAGATACATGAGTATCTGCTACTCAAACATTAAGAGGCTTTCCTCTTCCTATTTCCCTTTGAAGAGTGTATTAAAATCAGGGAGTGGCAGTTCTGGGCCCTTGCAAAGAGGAGTTTAAAAAGGGAATTCAGCACAAATAAGCAGGATGAACTAATTTCTTGAATGCCATGCTGGCAAGCAGATAGTTTGAAAGGCTTGCCTACCCCAGCATTACCTCATGTTTGGTACCTCATTAATATCATAAACTATCAAATTTGTGAGTCCCTCACTCATCCACCAGAACAGCACACAAAGAATATATGTTCTGTTTACTTTATGTCATTTGGATACGTATTTCTAAGATTTGTTCTTATGAGTGAGCTTTGACCAGCTAAATAATAGTTGGAGGCATTGCAGGGAGTTAAGAGCTTGCATTCTGAGAGGGAGAAAGAAATGAGGGAAGAAATGGAATTAATGGGATTTTCAAATGTCAAAAAATATCTTTAGCAGCCCCATTTATTCAGAGCCTTAGTACTCACTGAACTTGAAAGCGAAATTTGCTGTGCAAAGAACACAGCTTGCATGCTAAATGGACCTGAGAAACAGTGCTTCTATTGCACAAAATCATCACACATGCTCTCACTCCTTCTCTTGGCAATTAACCCTCAAGAACCTCACTGTTTCTTTTCCCTGCAACTTCAAGAGAAGCCTAAAGGGAGGCTTTCACAACTATTAAACATGGCCATATTCATCGTTTAATAAACTAGCTCACAGAAATAGCACACAACAATCATTTCCCTATAAGCAGCATGTTGATCCTTCATAAACATTTTTAAAAGCAAAATGCAATGGAAAGTGTAATCACTTTATCGAATTAAAAAAGAAGCATAAGACAAACCAAAAAATCCTACAAAGTGATGTAACAAACAGGAAGTCACTGGGGATGTTAAAGACCCTATAACCTTTTTAATAAAAGAAGGTGTTTGCCATGGCATTTTTAGTCAAAATGTCCCCACATCCATCATCTGCTCTGTTGCACATAGTAAGCTAGCCAGTCACCCAGTACAGGCGATATTTCAAAGGTGCTGCATGCATACAGGCTTTATCCTACAGGCCCCCTAGCAATACAGCTTGTTTCTAAAAAACTGCCGGGTCAAGATTATATTTGTGAAACACTTAAGAATAAGAAGAGCTACAGATAAAGAAGATACAAGCCAGGTAGCTGGATTAGAACAGACGGATGTAAACAATGAAATATAAGCATAAGGTCAGACATTTTCAAAGCCTTTTGGATAGTAGTGCTATATTTCATTGTTTGGTTAATATAAATGAGACTGAAAAATTTCCAAGCAGTATGTTGAGATAATCAACCATGCTGACAATTCCTTTGTGAAATAATTTTGAATATTCTTCTCTTGGAATGTATTTAGATTTCAAATTCTACTGATAAGTAAGCTGAAAGTCGAGTGCAGCCAGAAACCCACCTTAACAAATGGACCCTACATCTACTCTTGTTATGAAGATCATTAACTGAGTGAGACAAATTAAGGCTGGTTGCAGTTCTTTCACCATGCTCTCTACAATACTCCTTTCTGTTGCACTGGAGTGGTAGCATCTCTATTAAGGTTGAGGCAAAAAAGCTGTAATATGTAAACTTGGGACACTCTTGAAAACTGCAGTGCCTTCTCAAGCTCAGCTTACTTCTGCGTGCTGCTCTCGCCCCCCTAGAATGGCAACGTGAAGACAGATGGATTCTCTTCTCCTGCTGCTACCAGGCACTGCCCCCCTCCACTGCTCTGACTGACAGGAATTCCAACCAATCAGAGAAGCAACACCACCTTCTGCCCCCCTGCAAGACAAAGCCCATGGACCAGATCCAGCCCTGACTTGCCTGACTCTGGTCTGCAAGAATTAGGGCTCCACACCCACCACCTTATCGCAAGCTACATGCTGAGAGGAGGCCTGATCCTGGAGGGCCAGATCCAGACTGCAGGCCAGGAGTTTCCTAAACTTGACGTTAAGTGTAGGACCTTGTCCTTGCTGAACTTCAGATTTCTCTTGGCCTAAGCCTCCAATTTGTCTGGGTTGCTCTGGACTCTATCCTTCTCTTCCAACACACCTCTCTCCCACTACAGCTTAGTGTCATCCCCAGACTTGCTGAGGGTGCAATCCATCCCATTATCCAGATAATTTGTGATCCACAGAATAAAGCTGCAGTGCAAACTTAGGCTTCTTTGTAAAGAGGTTCCTGAGATGCAGCTCCCACCCACAAAATTCTTACAGTTGTTTTGGGGCGCTGCTGTGGAAATGTCTAAGGCTCTGACCATCAGGGCCACACAGCGGGACGCTGGACGAGGGACAACCCCCTACTCTGCCCTACGCCCTGCTCCCACATCCTGCCTCTTCCCATCACTGCTCTGCCCCTGGCACAGGGAGGCAAAGCAGGTGGCATGCACTGGGGCAGCAGAAGCCATGGGAAGCAGAGACCCAGGTTGCTCAGGAGTTGGGGGGTGTGGGAGAAATCCAACCTCACAATTCCCAGGTAATCTCCCAGCTCGCGCTGATCTCTGCAGATGAGGTTGGAGAAAACCTCAATGTGGAGGACTGTCCCATCCCTAGGAGAGTTGAGGTGGCTGTCATGGGGGGGCCCCCTTAAAAATGGGGCCCAGAGCAGCTGCCTGAACCATCCTATGGGTGGGATGGCTCTGCTGATCTGATAGACTATATAACTAGACTACATTCAGCTCAGCTATTTCGTGGCACCAAGAAACAGTTTAGAAATATTTTAAAGGGTATTGCATTATGAAAACTCTAATGCCTCTCTCTAGAGAGCTCACCTCTCCTCCCAAAACTGCTTTATGAGCAGCACTCACAGAGGAATGTGCTGACTAGGTGGCTTAAGTGAACAAGTGTTGTCCCTAGAACCCAAGGGCCATGAGCTGCACCCCTCCCTGAGTGATCTGCATGTTCTGCACATCGGTGTGCCCTGCCTGCCCTTCTACTTTGGGTCTGGGACTACAACGAGGCTTCCTTTGGCAAAGGTGCTTTGAACTGTGATGAAGTTCAGCACCCCATAAGCACACCCCAGCAGCATCCACTTGTCTTGCACAATCTAGCGCTGATACAGGCTATATCTGCGCTTACTGAGGAAGAGCGAAAGCTTAGGTCCAATCTTTGAGGGCACCATTTCACACGTGCATGAAATGCTGCATTCCGGTTTCAACGCTGACCCCTTAACTCCTTGGCGAGCCACAAGGATCAAGAACAGGGGCCAAGGTTGGCAACGGCAAAACTGATTTCAGGAAAGCAACTGGAGAACATAAAATTGCGTAGCAGCCATTCACATTCCCGGTAAGTGTAGATGTAGCCAAAGTGTGATGGGCAGTACTATGGGCAGGATACAAAGCTTGCTGTGGTGGTGGTGACAACTATCCACCCCCAGGACAATGGCACCTAGCAGGCTGGCACCACACTCGTCCTCTGGTGAATGAGCTGTGAGAGAGCAGAAGCTCACTGGACATCGTGGACCAGATCTGTGCTTGACACTCGGGACAGGCATGCACCAGGCACATGTGCGGAGAGTGGGGCAGGTGCCAGAAAACCTGCACATTCACTTCACAGCACAGGCACACACTGCTGAAACAGAGACCAGGCCTACCCTGCAGACTACAATGCTGCAGCTGTGCTGCTATACTGCAGCCATATCCTACAGCAAATGAAGGAAGTTTTCTATCCATCACAGCAAACGTGATAACTAGGCCTGTGGAAGAATTCTGGGGCTGACTCAGCTGAGTCTACATGGGGATTGGGTTGGGTTGGCTTAACTACAGAGCTCAGCAATGTGAATTTTTCATACCCAAGCAATGTCAACCTAACTTCTGAACACAGGATGAGAACATCTACTGAGATGAATAGGGTGGTCCACTCCTCTCAGAGCTATTGTTTCAAAGGGTCTGAGGCTGACAGCACAGCCATGGAAGCTACCAGAGCAAGACTAGGCTATGGTGCTCCTCTGCTTGTGCAATGCACCTCACTAAAGGCTTGTCTACACTATGCTGTGAATCAATGCTGCAGCAATCGATCCACCAGCTATTGATTTACTGCATCTGCTTAGAGGCAATAGAGTGATCTTCAAGTGCTCTCCCATTGACTCCAGTACTTCACCAGGATGAGAAAAATAGCTGGAGTCAACGGGAGAGCAGGCCCACTGACCATACTGCGTGGAAGATGCTGCAGCATGTCTGTCAGCTGAAGCTGTGTAGGGTAGATTGACGGGGAGTGAGGACGAGTAGGTATAGACAGGGTCTGAATGCAATAAATGAGAGGCTCAACAATCCTGGGTACAAATGTACCTCTCCCCTCTGTGTGAACTGTAAAAACATGCTGCCAGTAATCTCAGAACCAGGTAATACATCTGTTTCTAATAGTGAATGGCAATCAGAGTGCACACAGATAAATGAGAGAAAATGTAGATAAGAAACAGAGAATGGCACATTTTAGTAGTCATTCCTCACGTTCACTTACTGTACAGATGTCCTGGGTGAAATACACTTAAAATACATTCCAAGTGACTACCGCTAGCTGTGGGAGGCTATGTTAAGAGTGCAGGTGGGCGGGGATGGTTTGTACCTTACAGAAGAATAGCCATACTGGGTGAGACTAACAGGCCATGTAGCCCAGTACTACATCTTCAAACAGTGACCTATGCCAGACACTTGAAAAGTGAAAAGTACAGGATCATTTATCAAATAATCCATCTCCCTGTCATCCAGTCCCATCTTGTACCAATCAGAGGCCTAAGGACACCCAGTACAATATTCATGTCTTAGCATCTTGGCTAGTGGCTTCCATGAACTCACCTAATTTTTTTTAAACCAACTTACAGTTTTGTCCATCACATCTATAGGAAATGAGTTCCATAGCTTGACTGGTAATGGTGTGAAGAAACTCTTATTCATTTTAAATTTTCTGACTATTAATTTAATTGGGTTGTCCAGTGGTTTTGTGTTATTTGCCCCTTCACATAGCACTTCCTTATTTGCTTTCTCTGCATACATCATGATTTTCTAGACTTCTATCATACCCTGACTCAGTCATCTCTTTGACATGCTGAACAATCTCAATCTTTTATCTCTTCTCATATTATGTCCCTCTGTGTCTCCAATAATCCTGGTCTATATTACAGTTTCAACTAGTTTTCCTGTTACTGAAGATAGGTTTGGCAGCCTGTAACTGTCAGGATAACCTCTGGGGCCTTTTCTAAAAATCAGCATAACATTGGTCAGAAATACAGTACTATTGCTGTACTCATTATTCAAGTATGGGATTTCTATCCATATGCATCTTAACTCTGAATTTCCTAGCATTCAGAAGTTTAAGTGAACCTGATGTTCAGGAAAGGCATCCAGCAAACATCTCTACTACCCTTTTTAGTATTTTGGGATGCATGGTAAAATATTAAAGTCAGCCCAAGTCTGACTAACTCTTTCAGGTACTTTTCAATAGTTCAGTCTCTGAAAAATGCAAAATAAAATGGTAGAATGTAATACCCCAAGCAATGAGATTTTGGTAGCAGGTAAAAAGAACTAAGCAGATGTTTAGCATGAGGCAAGTTGTTGTACACTAATTTCTTAGACAATTTGGGGTGGGGGGGGACCTGTTTTTGTCAAGTGTGGCCTGGAATGCTATTACATTATTGTAAATATAAACAGAGTATGCAAGAGGTATGATCACACACATTCGAAGCCTGCGTACTATTTGGTTAATAGCCACTCTGGACACCTTTCTAGAGGCAACAAAAGCTAAGGCACATGGTATTTGCATATCAAAACAAAAAAGCAGTCCAGTAGCACTTTAAAGACTAACAAAATAATTTATCAGGTGATGCACTTCCGTGGGACAGACACACTGCTTCAGATCCCAGCCATACCAGAACAGAACATTTGCATAATGCTTTCATGTTCCTTGTGTATGTTTCAGAAAGATGCAGTGAATAGCAGTACCAGTAGCTCTGCCACAGCTAGATTGTTTAGTTTTCGCCTTTTCAAAGATTTATATCTTCAGATAGCTGAGGACAAAACAGTGTTCAAACATTGCCACTGCCCTCTGGGAATTAGGTCAGCTGTCCTATGAAATTTATGGCATTACGGAGACAGGTAAAGTAAACACCTATATAATTTATTGCACTCTGCCCCTACCTGATCAGGTAACTAAATGGTCAGTCATTTTAATCCACTTCAAAGAGCTTCAGCTTCTCTTGGGTGCACCCTGATGAATAAAATCGACATATAGTTCCTTGTTTGGAAGAGGTCAAGCTGCAGGCTCTAACTAGCTGGTGTCTTGCTTTGAGTGGAGACCCCATTGGTTTTCAGCCAGCCTATCCATGCTTGATCTGAGCAGGGTATACGGCTCCTTTCTTCCCCTACTACCCTGTTGTTTCAAAGTCTGCCTAGTAGTAGTAGGCATCCTTTAGCCTATGCAGACTATGGATTGCGCCCTTCGTAGTTCCATTTGGAATCATCATTTGCAGTGTCGACTGTGACTGTGAAGGTCCACACGAGAGTGACAGTCCTTTCTGCATCTGTTGCATGTGTAATGGGTGTCTGGCAGGTCCTTCCTGTGGGCTCGCTTCTCCTCTGCTAGCTGTCTGATCCTCATCTCACCCTTCTGAAGGCCCTTGTGCAGTTCCTGCCTCCATCTGCTGCAATCGTCTGCCAGCTCCTCCCAGCTGTCTGGCTCGATGCCTACCTCCCTGAGGTCCCTCTTGCAAACATCTTTGTAGCGCAACTGGGGGCGTCCAGGAGGTCTTTTGCCAGAAAAGTCTGACTACAGTTCTCTTAAAAGAAGCTGTAAACTGGTGAGGGCACCAGAGTAAAGTATGGCACAAGTGGTTACAAGCAACCCAGGAAAAAAGCACGCTCAACATTTAATATGGTGAAACTCTGATTATACGAATGAATGGAACAGCCTGGATTAGACTGGCAGGACAGTAAATCCCATGGGTGAACTTCAGTTCATCTGAACTAGATGTGTTTCCCTGACATTCCCCAGGGAAAGGAGCTCCACTGAAGGAGAGACACCAAGAGCACTTCAACCATCCATACCTAAAGGCAAACGTAAATACTTCAGGAGGTGTCTGAACGTGGCTAATTTTCTCTCTCATACAGACAGGAACTTACCACCATCCTCCCCATTACTCCCAATGCTTTAAGACTGGCATCTCATTAGCTTTTCAATAGTTCGATGCTTCCATTCACTCACCCATCCCATCCAATATTAACAAAAAAGCTGGGGATTTAAACTACCAGGACTTGATTTGGGACCCTTCCCACCACTGTGTGCTGCCTAGACTTGCATCTTACTCAGCAGACAAGTACATATAAACCAACAAAAACCTCACAATTCATTTTCTTTAGCCAGTTTCATTAATGCCTCACTTGTCTTTATTTTTAAGGCACATACGTAACAGTAAATTCACTAACTTGCCACCTCATTCAGCAATGGTTTCAGCTTTCTCCGTTTGTTAACCCGTCTCTTTACAAGGTTTTATTCCTTTTAGCCCCTTAGGCTATAGACAGCTCATCCTCCATTTGAGAGCTGTGCAAGTCTGCTCCCATCATAGGCTCTCCAAAACAGGGACCATGCCCACTTTATGCTTGGTAAGTACAGCAGAAGGAAACCCCACTTCCAAACTAGAAGCTCAGTGCACTAGCTTCGTATAAATATGGAAGACCCACATACAAGTCATCTACCTTATCTGGACTTGATTCAAACCATTCCCACTGCCTTGGTCTTCCAGTATCTCTTCTTTGCTTTCAGTAATTTGAGCAGCCTCCTGAGAGGCCATACTGGTAGCATTTCTTACATTTCTTTATGAGCAGAGCTGAAGTTGGCTGTCCATTAGTTACTGCATTCCTTAGGAACCTCCCTGCCAGTTGACAATAGAGAAGAAACAGTCTAGTTGTTAAAGGATAATGCTGTTCAGATATCAGGATTTTCTCCCCTTCTCTACTGCTGACTTGTCTGGTAACCTGGGGAGATTTGTCTAATCTACCTACCTACCTACCTAGTTTACCTACTTCTAAAGTGAGAATAATAATAATAATAATACTTCATTACAAAGGGGTTGAGACCAATTCATTAATGTTCATAGAACAATGGCCCTCAGCTGAAAATGGATGTAACCAAGCAAAGTAACAGGCACATGACCTGATAGCATGCTACCTCTGTGATTTTATTTTCTCAACTGGGATTCTCAAAGTATGCTCTTCAAATGTCTTTCAGCCCTATCCTGCCAGCACATTTCTTAATGGTTTGCGGTCTTGTTCTACACTTCGCTGTAACCCTTATGCTCTCAACCATTTCTTCTGTACGGATCTCTTATTCACTCTTGCCTGCCTGTGTTCTCCCCCTTGTCTGCACACCACTGCTTAAAGGGACAGAGCTCACTGGAAAGCCAATCTATTCTTAGAAAGTACTTTAAAGTAGGTTTTTGTTACTGCACCTACAGCATAGTCTGCCCATCAATTTGTGTGGTTTTAAAGTCAAATCTTCCTTTTTTTTCCTCTCTCCCGTACAAGTATGTGGAAGAGCTACACAAATGGAAGAAACTGACTGTACAAAAGAAACAATGAAAGTTTTTGTATACAGTATTGTCAAATGAACAAAGAGAAAGTTTTTTTAAAAAAATTCTAATTAATTTTACTTGTAATAGGATGTAAAGTTGCCAGACAAAAGTATTGATTTTAACGTGCATATCCCTTTATTTACACTGTTCCTTTTATAACCTATATTTGGCTCAATCTCCCTCGCACCCCCAAATTATATTACACAAATCATAGAAGCCTAATTTAGACCTCCATGACAAATCAAGAAACGCAATGCTTAGACCTGATGAAAACAAGGCCTACAGACCCATTCTGGATTCAACAGAATTGCACTAGTGACCACAGTCCATTTTAATTCTAGAATAACGTAGGAGACAAATGAAATGAACGGTCATCTCATAAAGTTGTATTAGAGTAAATTAAGGTTTCAGCAGTAACCTACATCCTTAACATCTGGGTTCTTCAGAATACTGTAATGGGATACCCTTTCATTTTATAGAGTTGCTCCCCGTAAGAGAGATACAGAATATCCAGAACTGGGGCCTGAGCCAGAATGTCACACAGGACTATCACTAGTACTGGAAACCAAATGACCTTCCCCATTTCAGCCTTCACTACATTGTTTTGATATACTACCCAATAGTTTTTTCTGGGATAAGTAAGAAATTTAACAAGCAGTTCTATCACTCCTTAATTCAGCATGTTAACAGACACAGTGGACCTCTGTAACGCAACTGACTTGCAATCACCCTTTCATTGATAGTGAGGCGGGTCACACTTGAAAGTACAAGTCTGAAACCAAACAGAAAATGGCAGTTTCAGAACTTTCAGTTCAGTAAATCCCACTGATCAAGACAGGATCACAAACATGTTTAAAAAAGAAGTTTACTTGCTTTTTTAACCAAGATACATACTCCAAGTCTTAAAAATGCTCTAACAGCCAATTATACATCTTTCAGCTTTAGGAGATGGACAAAAGAGAACAAAACCCTTGCATCCTTTTACACCCCTCTCAGAGTGTATTAAATTAGTGAACAGAGTGACAGCTGGGCAGAAGGCTGGGAACAATGAAGATAAAGTTAGCTTTCAGCGATGTGACCCTATCCAGGCTGTGAGCCAGAAGACTATAAATAATTGATAGGAGCAACCACCCTAGCCAACACACTAATGTACAGAGTGTTTCATACAGCAACCAGAGTACTATTACCCATTACATCATTGCTTCTCTCCACTCTGTGTGCTCCTATCAGCAATGCAATTTTACTGCTTTTAAATAATAAATTGCACTGGGAGTTGGAATACTCCTTTGCCCATTCAAGTCTACCAGGGTGTGCAACTACACAAATGAATTTTACATACGTTAAAATAAATCTTGCATTAAGATAAAAAAAGTTGCAATAGCAGCTTAGGCATACTGCCTTTCTAAATATCAATACAAACAATGTATATAAAATACAAGACTTCCCAGATCATGACTTTTGGCCTCAATCCGTACCTCAAATTACTTAAAATGTAATTTAGAAACAATGGCTCAAGTTCACCCACTGCTGTAAAACAGTTAAATTTGACTTAAGTCGAAGAGCTTGAAGACTCTTCTCCTTGTCCATGACAGGGAGGACCCTGGACAGTGGGACAGAGATCAGGAAGATGAGATGCATTCTTTTCTGCAATATATGGGACTTAACTTTTAAAAAGTGTCCAGATTTTTAGATTTGTAAAGAAAACCTAAATTTGAACCAAAATTTAATGCTCCCTTCCTGAGTCTTCAAATGGACCAGGGCCTACAGTTTCCACTCATGGCTTTTCCAAGTATCCACTGAGTAAAATACAAAAACATCTGGTCAATTTCTGCTACTTTACTGAACTTGCAAGCAAGTGGTGAAGCTCACAATAAATTTCTCTGATACAACTGCTTGGAAAATGTTTCTGCACTGCAGCATGCCCATTTATGTGGGAGAATGACCCAAAAACAAAAGACGACAAACCACGGATGGACACACATGGCAGGAAGCTAGAAGAGAAGTCATGGCAAGCATCACCTATGAACAGCCAAGACACCTTAGGACAGGAGATGGAAAGGAGCTTTCTCTCCACCTACAATAGCCAGAGAAGAGCAGGATCTTCACACTGATAGTGGAAACCTACTGAGCACTGCCCAAAGACAACATTGTGGTAAGGAATCCTAGCATCCCCCCTTCCTTCCTTCCTTCCCAGCACACAGGGTTTCTCAACAGGGCACTGCTCCTGGAACTCTTTGGTGACTGACTACCTTTAGTATGTTAGCCTACAAACCAGAAGGCTAATGCTGCCTTCGTACCTTTTACATATGCTGTTTAAATCAACAGCAGATTTGTCTTAAAGTCTATATTTAAAATAAATATTCTAACTTTATAGTTACCAGCTGCTTGGGTGGATCTGTTACTAGCAATGAACACCACACTTGGAAAATCCAGGCTTGCTAAAATATATTTGAGAAGGTGAGCTTCTTTCTTCTTCTTAATCCCTGAGCAGGCCAACATTCTCATCATTCACATTCTTGTTCACTGGCTGAGACAGCACCCCTCCCCTCCGCCCAGTTGTATTCCTGATTTTGATTGCCAAAGAGAAGAAAGATTTTTTCCAAGTCTCATCCATTCAGGAAAGAGACATCTGATAAGTTACATTTTCTTCTACCTGATTATTGATCCACATTTCCAACATCTAAACATATTTGGATTTAGTTTGGCAGAAACAAAAATTCTTAACACATCTGAAATCAGTGCATTAAAAAAACAGCATTTGCCCAAGAAGGAAGTTACATTTGAAAATATGTAGGCCATACAGACAAGCAAGCCTATTTATGTGGCACAAAAACGTATCCTGTGTAACAAACAGCAGAAAGATCCTCTGGCTTCAGATACAAATTTCCAGTATTCTGCCCTTGTTATGGGAACAAGGGTTACAAACTGGCGTCGCAACTACATTTTGAACAGTTTCACAATGTACCGTGGTAAGCAGAATCTTCAAATCAAAAGAGGGTTTTGTATCTACATCTCCCATGAAAGAAAAGTGCCAACAAAATCATCGTAGCAAGACATTTACATACTGTCTCAGGTCAGGAAAGGGTTTTTCACCACAGGCAGCTAACACAGCTGACTGGAAACAAATAAGTATTTCATCAGTTACAGCACAGACCCTGCAGCCAACCACCAATGACTTAGGAGAAATTTAATAATGCAAATCACATTAACATTAGTGTGATTCAGGCAAATCTGAGATCCCAAACAGTAATTAACCTTCAATCAACATGTAAACATCTAGCTTTGAAAAGGAAGCAAACCTGAAGGAATCGTATTTGGACGAATAGTCCAAGCCTGAGAGTAAGGTGGCCATGGAGGAAAAGAGTTAAAATAGCACAGAGAAGGAAAGGAACAGCCTGAAGGTTACTGGAAAATGGTGAAGATTAGCAATAGGGAGCAGGTCAGAATAGGAGAGAATAAAAAAAACAGGCTGAATATGGATAATACAAATATTAATCCCCCTAACTGGGAGCTTGAGGCTGCCCCCAAAACAGCCAAAGAAAATGCCACTGACTCTAAAGGAAATGGAATTAGGCTCTTGTTACTCCAAGCTAAATTCAGAGATTGATTCCCCTCATCTCTCGAGGCCAAAGGGCTACACCAGACAAAGAAAATTCCAGCTATGGCAACTGTGGAGCTAGAATCGACTTATCTACAATTGACTTATCTGGCTGTCCTGACTGAGGGAGCCTGATGGGAGAAACTCTCCCTTACTCCTCCTGAGACCGAGAAATTCAGAGGCTGACTGTCAACCCTGATTGTCTGATTTCGCGCCTCCCCACTAGACATGGGAAATCGAACCCTGGAAGATCAGCCATGACCAAGTAGTGTAGATGTACCCTCAGAGCATGAATTCCAGCTTCCCAGTATACTACACTGCTAAAATCATGTTGAATAGTAACACAGAGGAAGCCGTGCTAGTCTATACACTATCAAAACAAAAAGCAGTCAAGTAGCACTTTAAAGACTAGCAAAATGGTTTATTGGGTGAGCTTTCGTGGGACAGACCCACTTCTTCAGACCATAGCCAGACCAGAACAGACTCAATATTTAAGACACAGAGAACCAAAAACAGTAAGCAAGGAGGACAAATCAGAAAAAGATAATCAAGGTGAGCAAATCAGAGAGTGGAGGGGTGGGAGGGGGGAAGGTCAAGACTTAGATTGAGCCAAGTATGCAGACGAGCCCCTATAGTGACTCAGAAAGTTCCCATCACGATTTAAACCATGTGTTAATGTGCCAAATTTGAATATAAAAGCCAGCTCAGATGTTTCTCTTTCCAAGACGGTGCGATAATTCCTCTTCAGTAACACACATACCTTTAGGTCATTGACAGAATGCCCCTTTCCATTAAAATGTTGACTAACTGGTTTGTGGATCTGCAGTGTTTTGATGTCTGTTTTGTGCCCATTGACCCTTTGTCTAAGGGAGTTAGAAGTCTGTCCAATATACAAAACATCTGGGCATTGTTGGCACACGATAGCATATATGATGTTAGTAGAGGAGCATAAGAAAGTGCCCGTGATTCTGTGAGTAACCTGGTTAGGTCCAGTGATGGTACTTCCAGAGAAGATATGTGGACAAAGCTGGCAGCGCATCATGGTACAAGCAGATTAGGGACCAAAGAATGTTGTAAATCAGAAGGGTACAATTATCAATGTCTCTATCTCATGGTTTACTCAGCCTAAAAATATCATTGACAGATCAGTTTTTGGGTTTTTTTTTTTCTTTTTTTTTTTATAAAGATCTCGTCCTGGACTAGTGATCTGAAAGAGGAACATTCACTCCCTGAAATTTATACCATTTTACCACATTATGATAATTTGAGATAGAAAGGTTCACAGAGAAGAGCTTCACTTTTCTTCTTTGGAAAGTGAGTAGAAAACCTCCTTAAAATCTAGTTGCCTCAGATTTTAAGTTTTACTAATATTTTTAAGTCTCTTACTAGCAACTCAAATATTGATGACAAACAGGCTGCTTGGCATTCTTGAGCTCAATTATGAGCTCATTGTCTTCCCCACTTCACTCAGACATCAACCAAATTACAACAGTGAGCTAGAAACCTGGGTACAGTCACTTCAAACAAACCAACCCTAGTTAACCTTGTTATTTTGAAGTTTGTAAAGATGAAATCTTTCTAAATTAGCATATTCTGCAATTGAATTCCTGGCTCTACTAACTGCTGGCAATCCTCTGCTCAGCAACAATATATTATCCACATTTTAAGTTAAGAAGAATCATGGGTATTCAAATTAATAAATCTCATTGTTAACAGTGAGCACTCAAATAGGCACATATAAAATGGAAAAGATACATGAATGAATGGATAATGTTGAGTATGAACCAAAAGTAAAGAAACACTAAACTTTAGGCTTTCACAGCATCACAGACTGATCCATACAGATATTTTAATAGCCTAACCAGGAATAAACTGTACTTACAAAGCAATAGCAATGTTGCAGAATAAACTTCCTATGTTTTCTGGTGTTTCTTAAATTCTCAAACTTACAAGAATATTGCACCTAAGTACTCATAAGACATTTCACACTGTAGTAGTATAGCCTTGCCTACAAAAGATTAAATTAATATTAAAAATTAATAAAATAATTAAAAAATATTAAGGATCTGAAATAAACAAAATAAGAAACAAAGCTGCTATCCGCACAATTTTATGAGGTGGATTAAGACTGAGAAAATTCAAGTCTCAGTAGAAGTAACTGGAAGCCAGACACTTCAAAGCTCTTCATTTATTTACTCAACCAGAATTTTTTATTATAGGTTTATCTTCAAACAACTTTGGCACTTAGTTCCAGTGATTTCATGTGCCAGATGGGTAGCTGTGTTAGTCTAGACCCGCTAATACCACAAGAAGTCTTGGGGCACCCTATAGACTAACAGATTTTTGGAAAATAAGCTATTGTGGGCGCAGGCATCTGATGCAGCAGGTCTTCACCCACGAAATCTTCCACTCCAAACTATCTGTTAGTCTGTAAGGTGCCCCAGGACGTCTCGATGGTTTTTCAGTGGTTTGTAATGGAGTTACCTCTCCCATAAAAGGTGTTCTTCAAGATGCGATGCTTGTTACATTCCACAGTAGGCGTGTGCGCTCACCAAGCACACTGGGGCTTGAAGTTCTTCCCCTAACCTCTAGAGGGGTGACACCCCCATCCTTGGTTTCTTCTTGCCAGAGATTCCAACAGTAAGGAAGGAGGGCAGGATGTGGTATGGACATGAGCAACACAGCCTCAAGAACACCAGTTACAGAAAGAGGTAACTGTGTTTTCTGCAAGGGCTTGCTCACATCAATTCCACAACAGGTGGCTGCTGGCATACCTGCTTGGAGGTGTACAGGAGTCAGGAACAAAAAGGCTGCCAGATCAACCTTCTGAACCCAATGCTGCCACCAATCTGGGAGACAAAGACAGCGTGCGGCAAAGGTATGCACGGATGACCACGTAGCTACCCAACAGATATCCTGCATAAGGAGGTGAGGCAGGAAAACTGACGAAGCTTGCACAATTAGTGGGGGGGACACCACCCAGGCCATAGCAGGCTCTCATATATTAAGTAATCCAGTTTGAAATTCTCTTTGTAGAGACCGGCTGACCCCTCGTTTGCTCATTTGCAGAGATGTACAAACACAAGGATTTCCAGAATGGCCTCACTCTGTCCATGTACAAGGCCAGGACCCAGTGCACATACAAGGAATGAAGATTACTCTCCTCACTAGAAGAGGTGGCCTTGGAACAGAGAAGTGGTAGGAAAAAGTCCTGGCTGAAATTGAAAGCTGACACCAATTTTGGTAAGAAGCTGGATGTGGATGACAATGAACATTGTCCTTACAGAAGACTGCACATGGTGGCTCCAAGGTCAAAGCTCATAGTTCAGAAGCCAGCCAACTGGCATGGACAGGGGTTGCTCCTGCCACATGTTGGGGGGGGGGGTACTAAACTATGGCCGAAGAAGCCCCCATCTGTGGCCAGGGGGAGGGGGTCCACTGGGAAGACCACTTCAGCCCAGCCAGGCTGGTGCACCCCCTCACCCCATGGTGAGCTGGGCACCGGGGCTGCTTCCAGCCGCAGCAGCCCAGTCTCAGAGCTCTGCGAGTAGGGGTGGCTCCAGCACTGCCAGAGCAGCCCCTGTCCATGGCAGCCCCAAGCAAGGGCTGCTCAGGCGCAGTTGTAGTGCTCCTGCTTGCAGCGCATCCAGGGCGCTGGGAAACAGGGCTGCTCCAGCCCAGCCGGAGTGCCCCTGCCCGTGGTGCTTCCAGCCCAGGCTGCAGCAGATGGGAGCTGCTCCAGCTGTGCTGGAGCATCCCTCCCCCGCACACATACAGTGGCACTGCAGCCAAGCCTTAACAACCCTTGTCTCCAGCACACCACTCGTGCTCTAACCCAGCTGGAGCAGCCCCTGTGCATGGCAGAGGAGCCACTCCAGCCCAGCTGGAACAGCTTCCCCAGTTCCCTCCCCGCTACACACAGCCTTTGAATGGTTAACTGGTTAAACCCAGCATTTAACCAGTTAACTCGTTAAGAGAGATTTTACATCCCTATCAGGCAGCACTTTAGTAGTCTGAGTAGATGACTGGGAGATGTGGCTAGTGTTTTGGCACAGAGGTCACGGTGTTCACAGTAACCATGAAATGGAATGAAGTCCATGCTCCACAGCAGTGGTTCTTCTCCCTCTAGGGTTGCGGGCTTGTGCGCTTACTTGGGGCACCACTCAGATTTGCAGCACCTTGTTCTCCACCGACGAAGATGGTGGGGCAAGGGGCTGAATTTGGTTAGTGTTGCAACCCTGTGCACCATTTCACAGAAGGAGAGAGGGAAACAAGAAGCCTAAATTTACCTTGTTAGTAGCAGGGCTGAAAAGCAAAGCCCCAGTTCAGTACTCAATTCCCAAGTGCCTGGCTCCAACAAGTAGACAGTTGCTGTCTCCCTTTGCTTTCCTTCATTTTGGAATTAAAAGCAGCTCTCATTCATTCCCTTCTTTTTCCTGCACCCCTAATACGCCTCTTACATCTCCTCAGCTCCTCCCCAGACCACAGCAGTGAACAGTTCTGGCTCTCCCCAACAGCCTAGTGTCAAAGCTTGCACATAAACACCCACACACCCTACTTAGAGCCACGATAGTACCACAGTCACAGTGGCTTCCCTGAACTGACCAGAGCAAAGAAACCTTCACCAGTGCAAGGCGTAAAATATGTTCATCCTCCAACAAAACAGAACAGCAGTAAGGCAGCACTTTACAGACTAACAATGATTTATTTATTTAGTTATTCTTGCAAGCACTACATTACTGCTGCTTTGTTAGAATACAGACTACCATGGCTACCTCTCCATTACCATTCTCTAACAGCCGACAATGGCAGAACAGGGCCAGAAGGCACAACCCCAGGGTCAAGACTAGAAGGGCAGTGCCTCAAGCTCTTGCACCACAGGAGGTGCTGCACCTTTACTCCTAACCTACTCCTTGGTCAGGCAAAGCAGTCCTCCCTCCCCCCGCAAACCATTAGCGTGCCCCTGCAGGGAGGGAGAGACACATCCTTCAGCACCAGAAAAAGTTTCAGAAATTTGATACGGCCCCTGACGCAACCCACTGAGATTTGTTAACCCCGGCTTGCAAAGCAAGAGGTTTCAAAGGCGGAAAATTGCCTGTGCCTGCCCCTCCCCCAGGGAGAGAAAAGTGAAGCCTGAAGCACTGCTATTCAGCCCACTGACTTATTCTCCCGCCTGGTCTAGAAAAATACACACTCTACCCCACCCCCCCCCGCCATTTTTCAAAGTTTCCTAATTCAAAGAGAATTTAAATGATTTTTCTCAAACCTTTCAGGACAAAAATGCTTTTAATCTGAAATCAAGCAAGGGAATCTGCTATCCTTGGGAGCGGGAAAACAGAGGCTCACAGCTGGAAGAGAAGTGGACTCCTAACTATAGACTTTGAACTATGAACGTATCATACAAAGTTGTTGTATATCAGACTAGAAGTCATCAAAATATTCAGTGCCAAGAAGCTAAAACAAAGATGCAGACTGGTCTTGCCTTGAGACAAAGGAAAGCAGAGGAGTCCCAGAGGCAAGACCAGAGAAGGTATTATTTTCTATAACACCAACTTCTGCTGGTGACAGAGAAGCTTTCGAGCCACACAGAGCTCTTCTCCAGGTCTTGGGAAGGTACTGCACCTGTGCCAGCTCCAATGGTTTAACAATAGCCTGAGACCCACACATTACCATTACCCTGCGCACAACAGGAAGACCTTCATTTAAGGGAGATACTAAAGGAAAACAGCAAGCATTACAGTATGCAGTATTCACCCTGGAAATTACATTGTGTATTTAACTGATGACTTCATGCATGTGGCCCCATTTATAAAAGTGACAGGTCATGGCACTCTGTCCCGTTAAGCCTCATTCCTCCTCTCCTCTTGTCTTCAACAGGAACAGTTCTGGCTCTTTCCTCCCTCCTCCTTCTCCCACTAGTTTCAGTGCTCCTCCCCTTCAGCTTGACATGTTTTTCCTTGCTTCCCTTACTCTTCTTTCAGAGTCCAGGAGCAGCAACAGCAGACTATTCGTGTACATAGCAATAAAAGCCTTAGGCACCAGTGGTAGCCTAGAGTGACCCTGACTACCTTGCGGGTCACTCATTTGTACAAGTGACACTTCCAACTCACGAGAGGGAAGGGATAACTGAACGAGTGTGAGAATAGTCACTGATGCCTATTGAGAGAAGGGACTGAAGGTACACAAGACAATAGCCGCCTGTTTTCTGAGCAGCCAGATTCTGATGCCCTTGTGGGGGAGGGGGGCATTCTGGAATCAAAGGGGTGTGTACAGAACCATCCAAGGGGCAATACACTGAAAACCAGAGTTGTGATTGTTCTCATTGACCAAATTATACTCCTTGAAGGTATGCACCCAGCAAAGAACCCCAAGGCACTCCCTGATGGAAGGAAGGAAGAGTACCCAGAAAAGCTCCCCTCAGTACAGAAGGGCTGTACCACAGAAGGGGCTGTCTCAGCTTTTCCTGTCAAACACTCCCATGGCCCTTTGCAGTCAGAGTGAAATCAGCCAGGTAGTAGGTAACTGGGCGCATGCACTCTACCCAATACTTTGCATACATGAAAAATTTAAAAAATTACCCATTAAAACTTATTTTCACCACTGAGTCCCACCATGCACTATTTCAAACTCTTATAAACTCCCCAGTGTTGGGAAGATTTACTCCTGACTCCCTTGCAATTTCAAACTAAAAATTTGTGTAAAATGAATAAGATAATTCTATTTCAACCTATAGGATTCTTTAAAAAATAAAGAACACTGAGGGCTAAGAACAGGGAGTAAGACCAAAAGGGTTGTGCTCTTTCCCTGATGCCATTCCCACATGTGATGGACTCCCTTCAAAACAGGCCAGTCAGCTTCCCCAACATCTACCAATGGAGAGAGAACCTGGCTGGCTCCCTTTAATGTTCCCAGTCCAAAAGAAGCTGGCAGTTGCCCCAACTTTTCTTGCCAGCAAAAGGAGTTGGCAGCCATGGTGTCTCCCATTCAGGGCACGCACTTTCATGAACAGACAGGCTGCAGCATGTAAGGAATCCTGAAGACTAAAACCAACAATGACAGCATTTAAGCATACCAGCGAGAAAACCGCCCTTCCCCTGTGCATACCACTCTAAGTTTCCAACCACACATTCTCAGAGAGATGCCTTTCCAGGAGATAAACACTTTTCTTGTCCTCAGAGCCAGTTGTCAAGCCAGCTTCTTGGAGGAATACTGCAGCAGGGGTTCCCCAAACTCTGCTTGAACAGATTAGAATGCATGGGGGCTGGGTAGAGGGAAGAGACAAATTCTGTTGGAGTGACGCCACTCATGCATCTGACGAAGTGGGTCTTTGCCCACAAAAGCTTGTACTCCAAAACATCTGTTAGTCTATAAGATGGCACAGAACTTATTGTTGTTTCTGAAGATACAGACTAACACTGTTACCCCTCTGATACTTGTTGGAGAAATGTGAACAGCTGCCCTTCCTGCTGGTTCAGAAGTGTGGAAAATGTGCTTCCCCAAGTGCTGATCCAAATGTGGAAGAACTGTCTACACTCCTGTACTCTTCAGATCTGCCCAAAGCTGGGAATCAACAAGCAGTTTTATTCCTGACTTTTCTGTCTTTCTGCACAAATAAAATGCCCAAATCAGAAGGGAAGGGTTAACACTGAAAGAAACCAACTCCTCCAGCTCCATGTAAGGCAAAGGAGACTTTGGGCCCTGGGACAGTAGTGATAAGGTGGGTAGCTCTTTTCCTTTGTTTGCCTGCTATTTACTCGGGTGCAGAATTGAACCGTGCAGTCATGAGAAGGAAGTTCCACAGCTCTATGAGTGAGTAATGTGAAGATATTTTGGAAAGAGTGAGAGCACACTAACAAGCCCATCCCCCATGCATGCTTCACTGCAGTTATCCCTGAAGACAGAAGAATGTCTGCTTGTTTCTCGGCAGCTGCAGCTGAGAAGCTATGAAATGTCTCCCACCAAGCAGAGACTATGAAAATAAATCCAGGCTCCTAAGAAAAAGCGTGTCTCAAACTTCAATTCAATTTTGCCTTTCTAATTCAGGTAGAGGTAAAAGCAAAGCTAAGCCTTCTATTAACAAGCCAGGAATGCACTTCGGGAGCTAGAGGTTTATTGCAGTTACACAGCCAAAGGTTCCAAAAGTAGCCATGAGTTCTACTCTTCCTGGAATTATGAGCCCTACAAACTTCTTCCCCCCTCACTACTTCGGAACAAACAGCCTCCAAAGTGTCGTCTGCAGGTTATTATTAACAGCAAACAGATCCCTCAGTTACTCCACGTTACAAGCCATAAATATGTTCCAGAGAACAGTGTTCAACTGGGCAGTTGCAATAAGGCTGGATTTCTCCCCATCTACTGAACAAATTTAAATGGAAGGAGTCAATTCCTCCAAAAGAATAACGGTTTTCTAAAAAACAGTGTATTGCTCATGTACATGACACTGGGCTCTAGTGCCCAACCACCATCACCAACTTCAATAAGTATTTTTATACATTGGTCCTAAAATGGAGAAGACAAACCCTGGCCCCTCCATCTTTGCCAGAATTAAGAATCACTATTGCAAATTGTATACACCAACTCGCTTCCTTCCAGAGGGAACTGACAGATTGCAGGAGAAAACTACACTCAACCTGCTGCCAAATTCCACAGATTTAGTTATTAGGAGGCAATTAGGAACCATTATTAACACTTCCTACTACGTTAAGCTCCATTTGCATTGCAGTTCTTCAGTCAGTTTGGGCATTTCAGACGGACTAGTACTCTAAATGCACTGTACGTATTAGAATTGCTATCATAGGTTCCTAACATTTTTTTTTAAACCTGCTGTCTCCTAGGCCCCCTCACCAGAAGATAAAATTTATTTCAGGACATTGTTTCAGGGAGCAGAATTACAAACAAAAATATGGGAACTGAAGAAAGGCAAATATAAATTCTACTTCAAGAAAGAGACAATTTTTTTTAAACTAATTCACAATTGAGATTTCAATTATTCAGGAAGTAAGCATGTTGCCTTCCAACCAACTTCAATCAGGGAATTCAAAAACAATCGGACAAAAGAATGCCTGAGTGTTACTATACTGGACAGGATATTTTTAGCAAACATTGAGAGACTGTATGTTGGTTGTTTGTGGGACACTTTTGTTTCTATTACATTTCAGATGCCTTACGTATAGTTATGGGAAACTTCCCATTTACATTAGGCCAATGGAAAACAGACACAAGATATTGGCTTTAGATCACTTGGGTTTATTTTCTCTTGCAAGTTAGCTCAGCAAAATGCTTTCAAGTCCCACGTGAGTAACAGAACAAAATTTACTTCCATCTGTTTCAGAAACTGCATCTGATTGATTTAATTATTTTGGTCAGATATAACTTTCAGAATGGCCATGCTCTTTCCTAAACTCTGACTTGACTGATCACCTTACACAGAGACAAGCTAGGTGAGACACTGTCTTTTTATTGGACTAACTTCGGTTGGTGAGAGAGAAACTTCGGAGTTTAACAGCTCATTTCTCACAGACAAAAGCTGGTCCAATAAAAGATACTACCCCATCTTGTCTCTGTAACATGCCAATACCAACATGGCTATAGCAACAAAGCATAACTGATCACCACACGGTCAGTGCAAAAAGAAAATTGCTTTGACTTAGTAAATATCTGCAGCTAAACTGAAATTATGTTACCCAAGTATTCCTTTGAGATTGCCACATATCATAGTATGTCCCTAATAACAAGTCCTCCTTGCAAAGAGCTGCAGAAGTCAGATATTCAATTTCGAACAAAATCTCAGACGAAACAGCCTAAGGCCAAAGTACAGTAAGTGGCACACATTTTATAAGTGCACATAATTTTCTAAACATTAGAAATTAACATGCCATCATCCTTCCCTTTTGTGAGGTTCTTCAGTCTATGGAAACTGGCTAAAATGAAGTTAAATTCTGCAAGTTTAAGCCTCTAACTGTAGCTTTCACGTAGGAATTAAAGTGCCGATTTTCTAAAGATACCCTGGATCTTTTCAGTCTGCAACTAGAAGCCGCACATTTCTCATTCAGCCCAACCCCCCTCTTTTTCCGTTCCCCTCCCACCACTGCGGCAGCGCAGATGGCAGCAGTGTGACCTCGCTGTTCCTGCCTCCTTGTTTTGATCCTGCAGTCTTGATTGTTCAGGCTAATCCCACACTCTGAGCTTTGGCTGCCAGCCAGAACTGTTATTAATGGCACAAAAGCTTCTCATTCCAGCTACTTCTACATCCGCTAATGCTGTTGTTCCCTTCCCTCCCTCCCTCTCTCTCCTCTTCCCCTCCCACCCTCCTTCACATTACAAACTGGAGCTGGAATACATTTTTATAAGAAACATCTCTGATCATCCTAGCATACATAAGAGCTCTAGTCAGGCCAGGCAGGATAGAGTAACTAGCAGTTTTTAATACCGAGGCAATTAAGTATCCTGCTCACCAAATGATTATCTTGTAAACAAAAACAAAAAACAAAACAGTGTACATATGATCCCACTACACTTGAACAATCAAAACAGAAAAACACAGAGCTCCCCTTTGCCCATGGAAGGGTGCTTTCCAGGGAAAGCCATTTCTGCTGTTCAATTTAGTGAAAACAATAGCCTCCATGGTAATGTTAGCAACACTTGTCAGAGCAGCCATACGTCAGGCTAGGTAAAAAAGGAGACCCTAAATTCTGGCATTTAAAAAACACTGGGATCTTAGCTCTATTTTGTTGCCTGCATGGGGCAACATTGTTTATTTTACAGCACTGTTGTAAGCAATATTAAAATTCAAATTCGGCCCAAAAAAATCAAAAGTAAATTAGTCCACAGTGAAGCCTTGAAACTATTCTTAATTTAGCCGCTTGTGCCTACGTCTTTAAGCACATAATTAATCATTGCATTGTTTGAAATGCCAGCAATACCCTCTGCAACACTGTAAGCCAGCTGAAGACAATCAGTCTAACCATCCTGTTCCTTCCATTTTGGGGGTTTCTTGGATTCTTAAATAGTCATATATGATCCACTCACCTTACAGGTATTTCTCCACCACATACAATGCTACCCAATTAATTAGAAGACAGACTGCTCTCTAAAATGAAGGCTATGACCCTCCTCATACAAAAAGATTATATTGTTCCTGACCTATTGATCCCAGACTCTGTGTACTCATGCAAGTCTGATTTTTGTAAGCACAGAGCAGTCTCCAGTCCTGTTCTGATCAAGGTGCCTCCTAGAAAGGGAGGTCTTTGGGGGAAAACAGCACAAAATGGCAGTCACAGGGCCATCAACAAGGAAAGTGATTTGTGAATATGATTAGCAGGTCACAGCAAAGGCTGAGTGGCCCCAGTGACTACTGTTGTGTCAATGCCTCCCAACTAAAGGCTCAGTCGCAGGTCAGCTATGCAGAAGGGAGTCATAGTGGTATGGGCACTGCCTGCACAAAGTTTTATAAAAGGCCTATTTTCTTGATTGTCGGGAGTGGGGGAATCAACCCTCACGGAATGAGCGTTCTGCTCTGCAAAGGTGATCCATATGGGCAAGACAAGAAAGTTATTGGAATATACAGCTGTGATAGTATCTTACGCATGATCATGATCACCAAGAAATCCACGCAGGTTTTTTTTTGTTTTTTTTTTTAATTTGAAAAAAAGCTTCTGGCCCTGAAGAAGAGAGGGGAATTTGTGATTGTACTTTATGGTCTTTTCAGAAAGGTGGGGAGGGGAGAGGGCCATGAGGCCAACTTTTTGTGATTAGGACAACTCATTTTTTGATAATCGGCTGTAAGGAGAGTCTTGTGTAAATACATACTTAGACATGCTAACCAATGTTACACATTCCTACTTCTAATGAAATCAAGTAGAAAGTGGCAACTAACATTTTGGATACTCTGAGAAAAATCCCTGCCCTGTCCATACAAAGCCGTGGCCTAAAGGTGGGCTAACACACCACCATACAAAAAAAAAAAAAAGACATAGCTTTCTGAGAAGGAGACCCTTTGAAAAAATAGACTTTTTCACCACTCACCCCAACAGCAGGTAAAATACTTCCAGGGACACCAAATTCTTTTAATTTTCCAACACCATACCTCAGTCCCTGAATTTTTGCTTACGTATAATAATTTATTCCTACTTTGACTGGAAACCAGCACCATCAGTCCACCACTCTTCATAAAAGGTCTCTGGTGCATTCAGTCTGATAAGACTTACACAAGAACTTCCACTTTTGTACTGCCACCTTCTTCCACATCTGACACTGTCAGATGATGTAACCTGTTCTATAGGCAGACACCTTGTTTATCAGACTACAGCCCTAATTTCTCACTAAACATTAACTCCTGAAGGCACCTCCAACATTTTTACTACAGCAATGAGTGTCCCTTCCATAACAGGTGCAGAAAAGCTTTGCCTGGATTGAGTTTAAGTCTAACTTAAGTAAAAACCTCAATACCTAACAACTGCGGAATTTTATAAATATCCTTCTCCTAAAGCAGAGGTTAGTGAAGCATTTAATTTCACATGGATTAACTCTGAAGAATTAAACATGCTCTTGAAATGCTGACCTCCCACTCTTCTGGGTATTTGAAGAAAGTTCTAATTCCTCTCTGCTTCTGCGTGCACTGTTATTTTGAAACATGTATACTCCGATTTAATTTAGAAGTAGCTTTGTACTGCATGTTAGCTTTGTGTATAGTGAGCCAGGGAGATAATTAGGTTGTTCTGCGAGTAACAAATGGGAATGGAAAGTTTATGCAAACTTCTGTGTAATATTTCTCTGGCATGCCAGAGAAAAGTCTTCTGCAGTCTTTTGCAGTGGGTGTATTTTACTAAATAGGGCACAATGGGTGGGTTAGCAGCTGCCAAAAATCTCAAGACCTGACTACTGAACAGGACACAAAAATATATTCTGAAGCAAATTAAAGCTTGTTCATTACTTGCAGATCTCAAGAGATGTAGATGGCACCAAGTCTGCCACAAAGAATTCAGATTACAATCTAAATTAGACAAAAACAGAAGGAAATGACAAACCAAGGGAAGAACTGGTGGGGTGGGGTGACAAGAACACTGATTAGATTCGGAGGCCCTCCAGTGAGCATAGAAAATGTCTCAAGGTTACAGTTTTGTTTTGTTCAGTGGTGTCTGTGACTATAGTCTAAGTGTCTGCTTACACACACGGATATTGAGGAGGAACTTAACGGTGCAGTAGACAAGGGATTTATAGACAAAGAAGGACAAATGGAAGTCAAAGAAGTAGAGATTAAAAAAAGATGGTCCAAATCAATTACTCATATTCACAGATTCATAGATTTTAAGGCAAAAAAGGACCACTGAGATGATCTAGCTAATATATAGAACTTCCTGCATCAACGACCACAGGACCGCATCTGAATAATTGTTTTGCTTCAAGTCTACTATCTTTTAGAAACACATTCTGTCCAGATTTAAAGATTTTCCAGTGGTGAAGCATCTATCGTGACTTCTGGTCAGTTAACTAACCTGTGAACTTACATGGGGGTGGAGAAACCCTGGCTCACAGTCTGGGTCCAGCTTATGGTTTGCCTGGACCCAGAACCCAAGGCTCGGGGCTCTCCTTCCAGCCATCTGGCCCCCATCAAGTGGGAAGTGTGGAGCTCTGAGCCTCACAGGCCAGAATCAGGCAAGCTGGGGCTGAACCGAGCCCAGGGGCTCTCTGCCTGGTGGGGGCAGGATGCAGCTCCACATACTATCGCTGTCCATTGCCCCTACCCTCTTTCCCCTCCCTTAGCTGCAGACAGGCTTCCCCTGACACTCTGGCTGGAGTTCTGAGCAATGAGAGCAGCAGAGCCACTCCCACCTCCTCCCACCCAAACTCATCCACACTGCTCCTGCACCCGCTCCCACACAGACCTCTTCTCTTCTGCTTCGCCCCTGATCTCCAGCCTGGTCCTGAACTCCCCCCACTGCTGCTGCCACCGCACTTATGCACCTTACCTCCCATCCAGATCCCCCAACACTAGCCCACTCCTGCACCCTTCCTCCGACCTATATTGCCCACCCCAAACTGCTCCTGCTTGCTAGCTGCCTCCTCCCACACACTTAACCCTGAAACCCCCATTTTTTGGCCCCACCCCAGGGGCTCCCAGAAAAGTTAAATGTCACCAGAGGGAAGGGAAGCCTTGCACCTCAGTACCACATTCTCCAGCCTCCTGCCTGTGGTGCTGGAGCTTGAGGAAGTGAGGTGGCACAGTCAGGGGCCACATCAGTGAAGGTTTTATGAGGTTTTGATTTTGCTTCTCATTCCTATGACCCTTGACTGATTTTCTGTGGACCCGTGGCCCCCAACCGAAAGAAAGCGGTTCTCACGCTGCCTCACATCTAATGAATTAGGGTACAGCTTCTGCACCCAGCCACTGGATCTTGTTATACCTTCGTCTGTATTACCAAATTTATTTTCCTGCTGTAGGTACTTGCAAGCCACATCAAATCAGCCCTTATCCTTCTCTTTGATAAATTTGATAAGATTTGGCTACATGAACCTCACTAAAAGGTGTTTTTCCAACCCCTTAAGTCGTTCTCATGGCTCTTTTATGCACCATCTCGAACTTTGCAACATACTTGTCATTAACTGTAAGTGGTATTAATATTACCTTTCTACACTTTTCTTAAACAACAAGTTCTGTACCTGTTCTTTTATAATGATGTTTGGGGTTAAAATCAGGCAGAGAGGCCTACATTACCTGGTTCATCCCAGTTACCTTTTTTTAAAAATACTGGCGTAAGTGTTCTTCCCATCCTCTGGAATTTCTCCAGTGCCCAAGACTTACTGAAAATCAACCTTAACTGACCAATGAGCTTCTCAGTCAGCTCTTTTTCTAGTATGCAAATTACCCAGACCTGTTAGTTACTACTAAATACTCTGCTTAGTTACTAATGAAATGGAAAGTATTCATCTCGGTATGGAAAGTATTCATCATGGGCACAACACCTGGCTGTTTCACACTTACAGAATGTAGAACACTTCATTTTCTGTGCTGTTATTTACAATTGTACCATTTTCATCTAATTAATGGACAGGGTTCCTTTTGCACATGATATACATGAACTCCTTAACATCTAACTCAGTTGGCCATTGGCTGCTTTTTGTATAATTTCACTTTAAAAAACTGTTTCTTGCTTCTAATTTGTATTCATTGCTAACCAGCTTCCTCTGTTTTCCCTCATGTTAGATATTTTATTTATTATAGTTTTGCTTCCCCTCAAAGATGAGCAGCTTGCATTTGAAATACAAGATGTGCGTATGATGCAAAAAGCACTGAATTGTCCCAACCAGCCTCAACTCAGACCCTAGCTGGACTCAAAATTAAAAGCTTTCAAGTTAAATGTTAGATAAAATCCCTCCACTTCTCCAGGATACTGCCAGAATCCATTCTTCACTTAATAGTGCATCCACTGCAACCCTCAGTCATACCAAAATGTCATAACCATTACAACTTCCTCTTCAATGGTCTTCCTACAATCTAACAGTTACATTTCAATTGATCCAGAACGCAACGTACCCTGCATCTGAGGAAGAGGGTCTTTGCCCATGAAAGCTTATGCGCATACACTTCTGTTAGTCTATAAAGGTGTCACAGGATCCCTCCTTGCTTTTGCAGATCCAAACTAACATGACTACCCCTCTGATACAATGTACCCTGTTTACTCTCAGGCTGGGAATCACAATATTATCCCGCAATGTCCACCAGCATCTTGGCCAATTCTCCCTCTCTGTTTCTCTACATTACAATATAAACAACAAAAGGATAGCGATCACATGACACTTTATGCTAACAACATACATGAAACAGCATATGAAAAAATGGTTCCTTATGAGACAAAGCACAAATGTAGAACCTATGGCCTAAAACCAGCCCGAGGTTCCCCCTGCCCGCAGCATAAAGGAGCCTGTGTTAGTGCTCCAATTTTGCTGCCCACCCCATGTGGCTGGAACACCAGCGCCAGCTCCCCGTTGCATGGGGGAAAGAGTCCCAAGTCTTGTAGGTGGAGTCAGGCAAGCTGGGGCCAGGTCCAGCCCACAGGCTTTACCTGGGAGGTAAGCTGCTCTGCGTGCTGCTGTTTCTACTCCCCTTCTCACAAGATGGCGAAACAGCAGCGTAGGGATGGGTTGCCTGGTAGCTTTTCCCCTACCATGTCAACTGGCTGGAATCATGGCCAATAGGAACAACGGGGTTGGTATCTGGAAGCGGCTGGGGACACAGAGCCATGAGTGCTCCTGGGAAGATGTGCAGGTAAAGCACTATCAGCCAGACACCATGCTCCCAGCCCACTCCTCCATCCCAGACCTTTATCCCACCCCTGCACACTCCCCTCTCACAACCAGCGCCTCCAACCCCAAGCTGGCTCCTGCACCCACACCCTTCCACCCACACCCTATCCTCAAATCCACTTCAAGGCAGCACCATCCCCCAACACACAGCACACCCCAAGGCTGCTTCCCAGAAGCCCCTGCCCCATACTGGATGCCCCCATTTTAGGCCTCACCTTAGAATGACTGGCACATGTGTGTCAATGGTCCCCGATCCAAAAAAGGGTTCTGTGCCCTTGATATAATGGGAAAAAATATGACCAGTGCATATGACCAATGAGGATGGTGTAAAGGCATATCTGGTAGACAACATGAAAAGAGAAGTTACTCACCGTAGTAACGATGGTTCTTCGAGATGTGTCCCCGTGGGTGCTCCACAATAGGTGACTACCCAGTAGTAACCCAAGATAGGAGGTGAGTAATTGGTTTATGTGCAGCTTGTCCCCGAGAGGACCGCTGTCGAGAGACGGGTATCCTCTTGGAATACCCTGTGAAGGGCATAATGCTTGGCGAAGGTGTCATAGGATGACCAGGTCGCCGCTCTGCAAATGTCTTTTAGCGCAATGCCCTTGAAAAAGGCTGTTGATGCCGCCACCGCCCTAGTGGAGTGAGCCCTAGGCGGGGCCAGTAAAGGAGTCTAAGTTCGTAGCACATTTTTATGCAGGATACGATGCGCTTCGAGATTCTCTGCGAAGAGAGACCTTCTCCTTTTGATTTGGGAGCGAGAGAGACTAGGAGTCTATCCGTTTTCCGGAAGGATTTAGTCCTGTCTATATAGAAAGCCAGCACCCTCCTCACGTCCAGGAGGTGTAGGCGTGCCTCTTTGTTGGAGTTATGAGGCTTTGGATAAAACGAGGGTAAAACTATAGGTTCGTTAATATGAAACTCTGAAGAAACTTTGGGAACAAAGGCTGGATGCAGCCGTAAGGCTACCGCCTCCTTGGAAAATACTGTGCAGGGTGGCGTTGCCATAACTGCCGCAAGCTCGCTCGCCCTGCGAGCTGACGTGATTGCAAGAAGGAAGGTCGTCTTTATCGTAAGGAGACGGAGGGAAACCGTGGCTAAGGGTTCAAACGGTGGTCCCGTTAGCGCATTAAGCACCAGGTCCAAGTTCCACGAAGGTGGAAGCGGTTTCCGAGGGGAGTATAGGTTTACCAGGCCTTTGAGGAACCTGGTAACCATGGGATGGGCAAACACCGTGTGCCCTTCCTCTTCATGTCTGAAAGCCGATATAGTGGCAAGGTGGACCTTCAACGAGAATAGGGAGAGTCCGCCTCTCTTGAGGTCCAGTAAATACTCTAGTATTACAGGTATAGGCGCAGCAAGGGGGTCTAATTGCTTGGTAGAACACCATGCAGTGAATCGAGTCCACTTTTGCTTATAGGTCTTCCTGGTGGAAGTCTTCCTGCTACTTTCTAGGACTTGTTGCACTCCCTCCATACACGTGCTCTCTAGGGAGCTGAGCCATGGATTAACCATGCTTGCAGTCACAGGCCTCGGGGGTGTGGATGCACTATGGACCCCTGGGCTTGCGTGAGCAGAGCCGGCGCCACTGGGAGGGGCATCGGTGGACGGTCCGACATGCGCAGGAGTAAGGGGAACCATTGCTGTCGATCCCACATTGGGACTACTAGGATCATTCGGGCTCTCTCTCTCCTGGCTTTCTGCAAGATTTGTGGATAAGCACTGTGGGAGGAAATGCGTAGAGCAGGGGGCCCCTCCAGGAGATCGCGAATGCGTCCCCCAGGGACCCCCTTCCCAGTCCTGCCCTGGAGCAGTATTGTGGACACTTTTTGTTGTGTTGAGTGGCAAACAGGTCTATCTGGGGAAATCCCCATGCGTGAAAAATCGGTTGTAGCAGATCGGAACGGATCTGCCACTCGTGTGTGAGTGCGAAGCGCCTGCTCAGCTGGTCTGCCTTCACATTGTGAGCGCCTGGTAAATGCGAGGCTTTCAAGGTTATATTGTTGGCGATGCATCAGTTCCATAACTGGACTGCTTCCGCACATAAGGCACGGGACCGAGCTCCTCCTTGCCGATTTATATAAAACATGGTGGAGGTATTGTCTGTACTGATCCCAACTACTTTGCCTTGTATATGGTCTCAAAAGTGTTTGCAGGCCTTGAACACTGCTCTGAGCTCCAGTATATTTATGTGCAGTGACTGTTCCGTGGAGGACCACAGTCCTTGCGTCACCTTTTCGCCCATGTGTGCTCCCCACCCTATGTGGGAAGCATCGGTAGTGAGAAAAACAGATATTTGCGGTTGGTGAAAGGGCACCCGTTAGCATGTCCTTGGGGTTCACCCACCATTGCAGGGATCTGCGCACCTCTGTCGTGGGCAACACCACCCTGTGGACGGTGTGTGCTGCCGGTTTGTAGACGCTCGCCAGCCAGTGCTGCATGCTGCGCATATGCAATCGGGCGTTCTGTACCACAAACGTTGCTGCTGCCGCCATGTGGCCCAGCAGCTGTAAGCACGTCAGAACCGGCACCGTAAGGCTGAAGGCGATGACTTGCACGAGGGACCCAATAGCGCGAAAGCGGGCATCTGGTAGATAAACCCTTGCTGTGATGGAATTTATACGTGCCCCTATGAACTCTATGTCCTGTGCGGGGTCTATCTTTGATTTTGCCAGATTGATGACCAGGCCCAGCGAAGAGAACCTGTCTGCTGTGACGCGTATCATGCGAAGTACCTCCTCCTTCGAGGCCCCTTTCAGTAGGCAGTCGTCCAGATATGGGAATATAAATACCCCCTGTCTGTGCAGGTAGGCTGACATCACTGCCAAGGTCTTGGTGAAGACTCTGGGGGCTGAGGAGAGGCCGAACGGCAGAACCTTGTACTGAAAATATTCTTTGCCTACCATAAACCGGAGAAAACGCCTGTGAGCCGGGTGAATAGTTATGTGGAAATACGTGTCTTGTAAGTTGAGGGCTGCAAACCAATCTCCATCGTCCAGTGCCGTAAGTATAGAGGCGACTGTGATCATCCGAAAGCATTGCTTGCGCAAGTATCAGTTGAGGCCTCGAAGATCTAGGATGGGCCTCCAGCCTCCTGTCTTTTTCTCTGTGAGGAAGTATCTTGAGTAGAACCCTTTCCCTTGGAGTTGCTCCGGCACTCTTCCCACTGCCCCTATAAGCATAAGATGGTCTACCTCCTGCTTGAGTCTCGCTTCGTGGGAGGCGTCCTTTAGGTGGGGTCTGGGTGGAGGTCGTGGCGGTGGGAGTGACTGGAAGGAAATCGCGTAACCCGTGGCTATGATCTCCAGTACCCATTTGTCTGTGGTGATCTTTTGCCGCTGGTCGTAGAATGGTCAGAGGAGATGGTGGAATAGTAGCTTCGGATGACATTGCGCGATGGTAGTGATAGTGCAGCCCTCGATCTGTGTGTCAAACTTGTGGCCTTTGGCCCTGCCCCGAGGACGCACGGCTCTGTTGAGAACGTTGCCTGGGAGTTCTGTACTGTTGGTGCTGTTGATGTCGCCCTTGCTCATAGCCCCTGTGGTACTGGGGACGCTGTGGTTGATACTGGTATCGTCTTTGTTGGGGGATCAACGATCTTCGCCTGCAGATCCCTCGGGATACCCGATGTCTCGAGCCAGGACTCCCTGCGCATGACCACTGCCGTAGCTGTTGAGCATGCTGCCGTATCCGCTACGTCTAGGGCGATCTGAACTCCTGTCCTCCAGGCTGCGTAGCCTTCCTGCACGATGGCCTTGAGCACCGGCTTCTTGTCCTCTGGAAGCGAGTCCATGAGGGAAGTCAGCCTGGAGTAGTTGTTGAAATTATGGTTCGCTAGATGCACTGCATAATTCGCCATTCTCAACAGTAGGGTAGAGGAGGAGTAGACCTTTCTGCTGAACAGCTTTAGTTTCTTGGCATCTTTGTCCGTTCCCCCTGTCTTGTACTGAGAAGTTTTCGACCTCTGTTGAGACGATTCCACCACCAGAGAATTTGGTTGCGGGTGGCTGAACAGGAACTCCATGCCCTTTGCCAGGACGAAGTACTTCTTATCTGCTCTCTTGTTTATAGGCAGAGTGGATGCAGGGACCTGCCATATTGTGGTGGTGGACTCCATGATTGCTTCATCAAGTGGAATAGCCATTTTGGAAGAGGCCAGAGGTCTCAGGTTTTTAAGGAGCTTATGGTGTTTCTCCTGCACCTCTGCTGTTTGGATGCCTTGCGTGAAGGCCACCCTTTTAAACAGCTCTTGGAACTGTTTGAGATCGTCTGGAGGATGGACGTCCCCTGGGGCCGTGGCCTCGTCAGGGGAAGATAGTGAGGAACCGCTAGGGTAAGCCTCTCTGGACCCCTCTGGGTCCTGTTGACGGTGATACATCCTCTCGCTAGATACTTGCGAGGGAAAATCTCGGGGTTCCAGAATCAACTCCCCCCGAGATATCTGCGTTTCCGTCCCCGTCCGCGATTGCCCTCGGGGATGTTGAACCGTCTGGGGGGATCTGTCCCTGGGAGTATGCCTATGGTGTCTATGCCCCACGTGATAGGGGCGACCATGGCAACACGGGCACTGTTCCTGAGATGGAGACCTGGACCACTCTGGAGGCGCATGCCCCCTGCGTCTGGGGGAGCGAGATCGTCTGGGTGATTGAGATAATGGAGAGACTGATTTGTGGCAGTACTCCAGGGGTTCAAAGCCCAGGAAGGGCGATGGTGGTCCGAGCCATGGTGATGCTGGCTGTAGGAACGGGGATGGGGGCTCGGGGTATACTGGAGGTGACCCCTGCCGACTCGGAGTCCGCAGCATAAGTGGAGGACTTAGAGCGAGTAGCCCTGCAGCCCTGTCTGGAGAAGGGCTGCGGTGCCGGGTTTTCTGTGCTGCCTTTCCCCTCCCCTGTGGGGCTGGATCTGCCCCCTTCCGCGTGGGGGATCTCGGCCCCGCTGTCTGCGCCGCGCTTGGCACGCTCCGCTGCGGTGCCGCGCGGGTGGTCTCCCCCGGTGCCTGCAGGCCATGTGCCTGCAAGCTCTGCACCGCCGGTTCCCTGGGGGTCAGTGCCACTAGCTGCGGTGCTGCTGGTTCCGGCACTTGCCTGGCCGCCGCCCTGCCCGCGGTGCGGGGCGGCTGTTTGATTATCGGAGGCTCAGCCTCTGCCACATGCGTCTCCGCCGCTCAGCTGTGACTGTGGCTGGGGGCTATGCGCTCCACCTGTCCCGCTCACTGTAGCTGCCGGCAGGGATCGGGTTGGTGAAAGCTTCCTCCGTTTTTGCGCTGATGGGGTTAGGGGAGCAGCTTTCCTTTTAAGGGCCCCTGCGGGTCCCTCCTGCTGAGGCCGCTCCGGCGCGTCTGGCTGGAGGGCCTTGTCAAAGAGCAGCATTTTCAGCCGCATCTCTCTGTCCTTCCTTGCTCTGGCTGTGAGCTTTGCGCAGAAGGAGCATTTCTGGGTGACATGAGATTCCCCAAGGCACCTAATGCACTGACTGTGCCCATCGGAGGCCAGCATCGCTTCGTGACATGACTCACACTTTTTGAATCCTGAAGAGGACATTGTGGTGAGTCTTTGAGTTGTTAATAGGGTACTTAGCACCTTCTCTGTGCCTGTTCCCCTCTCGGACTCAGTCTGCCACGGCAGGAGGCCTAATGGCCTTACGTCCGTGGGCCTCCGCTGCTCTGCTTGCTACTAAGGCTGTAAAACTTTATTTTACACTTTTTTTTTTTTTTTTTTTTGGAAAACGCTAACAAGCTAAAAGACTGAAAAAGAAACTTTAAACACTTTAAAAACATTAAATATGCTAACTCTGGCCGTAGCCTGAGCGGATTCCGTCTGCAGCTGATGGTGGTTAAAGAGGAACTGGTGGGGACCGGATTGTGCACGTGGCTGGGAGCGTGCAAGGGAGCGGTGCGCGCCGGCGCATGCGTGGTCCGGCAATAACTGCTGGAAAGATCCGACCTGTGGCGCCGGGGCGAGCCCGACACCTATCGTGGAGCACCCACGGGGACACTCGAGGAAGAACAGATAAGTTTTTGGAAGACGGTACTATTCACTTATAGCCTACCCGTTTGTTCAGCATGGACACACTTGCCCTCCCCAGATTCCAGCCTAACTCTCCACAGTGGGAGGATGCTCCTTCCACTCTACCTCTGACCATAGTTTTGTGCTTTAGCTCCCAATGCCTAAATTCACCCCATCCCTACTCCAACAGTACCACCACTCTCAAAACACTTCTAACATTCAAAGGACTTGGCCAGAGAGAGGTGGGGTCTCAAAGTTGGAGGAAAACGCTCTTGCATTTTTTAATGCAAAAATTTCTCATGGAGAAGTCCTTATAGTTGATAACCTTATCCAAATCTTAATGTTGCCATGACCACTGCACTAAACCCAGTCCATTGCTATCCGAATTGGCTTATCAGGTAACTGGATCAGCCAGTTAAGCCCATCTCTTACTATATAGCACTTTACACCTAAAACTTAGGTTGACCTAGCCCCATTGCTCCGAACATGAAAAACACCCAAGATACATAGTTAAAACAACCTATGAACCAAGTATGCCATCTCTCAAGGAGGTGTAATTACTACAGTAATGGGAAAACCCCTTCCATCATGCTATAGAAAGTGCCTAAAATACAAGGGCAGAACTGCCCATGTGCTGCTGTCATGCTTGTTATATATATATATGTATATATACACACACACACACACACACAGACGTCTACTTCTCAGTGCTAAGGGCTTTGAATTGCATGTTCTTCAGCCACACATTGGGACCTACAATAAGATGATGTAGTATACACTAAGTGTATTGGAGTCTGTTAGACACCTCCACTTCTTATATTTTGCATATTGCCTTGTAAACAAGCTACATACTCTCTTGATCATTGCCTTTGCACACTGCTCCTCCACAAGCAAAGCTAAAGACTTCCTGTTTCACTATTTAAAACGTTTAAGTGGTCTCTCTGCTTAGACATGACAATGTGGCTTTCACAAAGGCTCACTTTCGGTCCACTGTATAAGATTAGCTTTTCTGTTCTAGTTCTGGTCAGCCAGTGACTTATTTGTCTTTGTATCCAGTACCTATTTTGTAGTTCATTTTTTGGTTATTTAAAACGTTGAACCAATCTGTTGTGGAATCTTGCTCTGCAAGCCTAAGAGACCCAACAAAGAACGCTGTTCTGCATTTGAGCTTTGCTCTCCAGCTAAATGAACATATTTTGCTTTTTTATTTCTTTGCAATTTGCAATGAGCGAAACGCCTTTTGCAGCTACAGCCTGAACCTCTCAAATCTGGTACTCTTCTCTGGCAACATCCATCAACAAGCATGACCACAGATGTTGCCAGATGAGAGAGGAACTGGCAAGTGCAGGAGCTCTAAGGGGGCTGGGAGCAGGGACCGGAAGGCTGCTGCAGGGCCAGGACATGAAGCCCCTCCACTTGTCCCACAGCAGTGGAGTGGGACGCTGCTGGGGGGGATGGAACCAGAGCCTCCCAGCAGCACAGGACCAGGAGCTGGAGCCCCTGCCTGCGCTGTGGAGGGGTGGGGCTGACTGGCGCCCCATGGCAGCCCTTGGAAGTCTGGGCTGGGATAGTGGGATGGGGCCATGGGAGGCAGGTTGAGAGGGACTAACCTTGGGTGGGTTAGGGCTGCAGGGGGGTGAGAAGGGGAGTTGAGCCAGAGCTGTGCTCGGGTGGTGAGCTGGGCCACAGGGGGCAGGGTGGTGAGTGGGAACCCGAGCTGTGCATGAGTGGTGAGCGGGCAGGGGGATGCTCCAGAGCCACGAAAGGTTGGCGGGGGGAGGCTGGCAGCTTGAACCAGAGCCACACGTGGGTTGCAAGCTGGTGGGTGGGTTGCACCGGAGCTGTGTAGGGTGTGTGGGTGGGGGGGGGCATTGGAGGCAGCTTGAACCAGAGCCCTGCAGGGGCAATTTAAACCCGGGTGGGGGGTGAGCTGGAGCCATGCGTGAGTGGTGGTAAGCCAGAGCCAGGCGTGGGCATGCAGGGCGAGCTGGAGCTGTGCACGGATGGTGAGCCGGCAGGGGGTTTGAACTGGGGCCGGGGAGGTTGAGTTGGAGCCTGCCTGAGGGGTGGTGAGCTAGAGCCAGAGGCGGGGTTGGGAGGTTAACAAGAGCTATGTGGGGTGTTTAGTGGAGCTGGGGGGGGCCCTGAACCGAGCCAGGGGAAGTGAGTTAAGCACAACTGGAAATCACGGTACAGAGTTTACGATAGGAATGAGGGTCAGACGTGTAAGAGTGGGGTCACGTGCTCTGAGATCTTACTGTACTTCCACACTTATTGCCAGCAACTCTGATTGGTGCAATTCACCTTTGCATTCTGTTTTTGTGCTTTGCTGTACATTTTTAATAAACGCACTCCTGTGTCACTGTTTGATAACTCATTTGGGAAACATGGTTTTCATTACCCTGTGAAACCTTCAGTGCTCTTTGCAACGTCAAGTCCTGTTCTCCCAATAATCTTTGAGCTTATGATCAGTCTTCTGTACCCAGAAGCACTAAGTACAGACCAAGTTAATTGTTGAAATTCACATTACCTCTTATTAAGGCTAACAGTTAATGGTCTCACCTGCCATCTAGTTTCTTAGAAACAAACTACCTCTCCCACATGACATTCTTTGGTGGATCAAAATATTATGAAAATTTGCATGCAACTGTTTACTAGCATTAAGTTCCTGTGCTGCTCCCACTGGAACATACTATAGATCTTCAATGCTTCAGGATCTGCCTTATGCAGTGGTGTGGAAAGATCTGATCCATCACTTTCTTTGACACCACCTTTCTAGTTCTATGCTAGACCACGAGACTCCTGTGGCTTAATTGTCTCCATTTTTACAGATTTCAGTTACTTCTGACACCATATATGTACACCAAAAAGGCACCCTGCTATGCAAATGAGCGCATAAGAAAATAGACTATTCCCTGGCTTCAGTCACATGACATTGATCAGTTACAAGAAGTTACCATATCCTTTCACATTACAGGTAGTGGTATCCACTGAAGCCAGCGGTAACCTGTGTAAATGGTTAAAAGAATCACTTATGCTCTGTGACTTGAGCATATCACTTCTACCTGCTTCTTTGTCAGCTCATACGAGCAGCTTATAAATACAGCACACCGTAGGCAGCTTAGCTGGAAAACAGGAATGTTGTGCAGGCTGTTACTAACAGCGTTTTGCATATTGTATTTTAAGCATTACATGCTTCTACATGCTCAATGTAAAAAAAGGGAGAAGCCCAAATTAAGTCTCCCCTCAATGTTAATTGTAACACCGGTACACAGTGATCAGATGAATTCAGGGGACCCTGCCAGGAGACTTCTGCACCCACTCCGACCATATCCTTTTCACAATAACCTAAGTTCCCTTGGAAATATTTTTCCTTTAGCTGCAGCGTGCTCTCGGCTCCCCATATCTGACCAATACTGGTTTGCTACATGAGCTGCATCATGAGCAGGCAGCATACACAAGCAAAATCTGCCTTCTGTGACTCCTGTGGAAGAAGCAGGCCGTGAGGAATTAGACAAATTTGAGGAGGACATTGAAATGCAGAGAAAACCCAGTACTGGAACCAGATTCTGGTGCATCAAATCACCCCTTGAAGACGCAAGAAAGCATTTTTACCCCAAATAGAATGTATTGGTGAGATTGTGGGTGTGGTGTTCTTTGCATGAACTAAAAATTTGTTGACTTTAAGGAAAAATTTCACTGTCCCAACGTACAATTCTTAGGTATCTTTGCCTGATTAAATTACACAGAACAGTATAGTTGACCCTGTTCTACCTTTGCTGGCATGCACTCCCACATGAACTGTACTTGTGATTAATGTCCTGATTTCATCTCAAAAGGTAAACCAAATATTTGATGTTATCAATGCAAATAATAAAATTCTGGCTCATTTCCACTTCATTTCTGATAGCACACCCAAAATAACTGATTACCTCTCCTTGGAAGATAATTAAAAAAAATCAGAATAATGGATGCAGAGGTCATTCTGGCTCTTTATATTCCTTTCTTGAAGATTTTAGCCTGATGGGAATACTGAGAAGGGCAGTCAACTTTGCCTGAACCTGTTCTATTTGAGAGTCCGGATATTATTAATGTGGAATTTTCAAGTTTCACCTACTGTTAAAAATGAGGAAACTTACAAATGATATTTTTATTGAAACAACAAGGGAGCAGGAGATTTGAGGTTTAAAAGCATGGGCTATTTTGCAAGTGCTTCAAGCTCTTCTTGTCTTTTCCACATAACTACGTTTTCTCTTATTTTATACCTTGTTATTTTGCTATGAATGAAATGCACCTCAAAAACTTTATGAAATTTATTCTGGCTACTGGAATGATTGCACTACAACCATGTCCTCTCACTCAACTGGTGGCAATGGAGGTGCTGAAAGGAGATTTTTTCAGATTGTTTTGTCTATGAGCCAAGAACACCTTTCAACAGACTGAATGAAGTGAGCAGGCCAGCCTCTCACCATTGCTGCTCAGAGCAAACAATGCATACAACAGTAAGCTAGCCTCTTTTTGCAGAAAAATAAGGCCAGTCTTCCAAACATCTTTGGAATTTGGAGAAGATTAATCCCATGTAAACTAGCACGCTCAGATATTTTTGTAGAGGTTCAAAATAAGCTGCAAAAGAAAAGTAGGGCAGCACAGATGTATACAGCATTATCAGGAAGTTGCAACAGAGCATTGCCTCCATTTTGAAACTATGGTTACTTAAACTTGTACCATTAGGAAATGTCTTGCCCAATACAGCTCAAACAGTAATTCTGTTACTCCCCCTACAATACACACATTAGTCTATTTCTTGGTGTATGTAAGTTGATTACACTGCTTATTTACCCCAGGAAAAATGACTACTACTGAGTTAAAGTCTGAAGAGGTAAACATAAAACCAACCAAAACAAAAAGCAGTCAAGTAGCACTTTAAAGACTAGCAAAATGGTTTATCAGGTGAGCTTTCGTGGGACAGACCCACTTCCTCAGACCATAGCCAGACCAGAACAGACTCAATAACCAGAACAGTATGAAGAAGTGGGTCTGTCCCACAAAAGCTCACCTAAGAAACTATTTTGCTAGTCTTTAAAGTGCTACTTGACTGCTTTTTGTTTTGATAGCGTATAGACTAGCACGGCTTCCTCTCTGTTACTATAAAACCAACCAGTCTTCAACACACAGGGGAAGGGTCAGGAGGTCAAAGGGACTCCAAGCAGAAGCCCATGGAAGCTTCTACCTCTCAGCAAATACTAGGAGAAACCCAGTGCTATATAAATCAACAGCAGCAAACAGCAGATTACATGCTTTATAGCTTCTGTAGGACAAGCTCAGCACATGCACAAGGGGCTCCTGGCACCCCCACAAACATGTGCACACCCCATGCTCCTGGCTGCAACCCTCCCTCATCCAACCCACTACAGGTACTGACTCCCTGGAACACCTCCATCTCTCTCTTCATAGCACAACTCTGCCGCCCCATGCCAGTCTGATCTGCCCCCCAGTGCCAGGGTCTATGAACTCTTCTTTGTCCTCTGTTGCATGCCAGAGCTATTGGGTCTCCTCACTCCACACAGGATCCCTCCTTCTCTAATTTCTTTGCAGCTGTGCATTCTTGTCCTCCAAGTCTGTGCCACATTCTGCCTTTTTTCTATTATTTCCTTGCTCTCTGAGAAGAAGTTATCCAGAGTGTGTACATGTTAAAATATCTGGACAATGGGCAGGCCTGCAATCCTGCGTTGACATACTGGAGGGTATAAATAAGCTGCCATCAGCAGATTCTCTGATTCATCGACAACTGCAGCTCTAGTTTAAATTCATGGCTCTGTTATCCAGATACCAGGGGTGTCCTGGAAGAATCTAGGAAAATTGTTTCATCAGTGACAAATACCAATCATTTCCAGAACTGTAAAAGGAACAGAATACTAAGAACATGTATAGTTACTCAGAAAGTATGCTGAAAACTCTTAACCGATGGCAGCTCCACCACCAAGGACATTGGCACAATTAAGTCATTTTAAACAGAAAAATTCCTCTATCTGTACATTTATTCTCTGAAGAACTTTGAACAGAGGCAAGAAACGCTTTTACTGAGTGATTTTATCGTACACATGAGTCCCAGGCTCAGAAAAAAGATCCACCATACAACTGAAAAATATGGTTTCAAGAGATAAGCCAAAAAATTATACATATTTAAAAATGCCGCCACCCTTGTTAGTAAGGAGGAGGGCTACATGGCCAGAATCTTTAGACACTTCTTTGAATATTGTTCTTGGGTAAGGAATAAATAATATCTGAAGTAGTTGTGATGTTACTGAATTTTTAAAGTAATTATAAAACCATTTTGTGATCACTGTACTAGAATTGCATTAAATCTGGGCCAAGTGGGGTGTTTAATAAAAGCTGGTGATGCCCTCAATCTATTTATGCTAACTGTATATCTGTGCCATGTTTGCTTGTGAAGTTACTGCTATAGAGCCAATAGCTATATTAGAAACGTTTTAATGCTGAGATTCACAATAGGTCGTCTGATCACCTCCCCAGTTAGGTGGCATGGGCTAAACAAAGGGACAGAGACCCAGATATTCATTATGCATTTTATGAAAACAGACTGGGATGTGCTGGCTAGCCCAACAATCAACGGCAGAAAGCCCAGACAGACAGCCCAGTCAGGTGATACTTCAGTGCCTATGGAAAAAAGTAAATCTTCCCCTCCACACAGCAAGCTATAAGATGGCCCTTGAAGGGAGCATCCCGGTTCTTTCAGTCCTCAAGAACTCAGCCTGTGTGCACTCAGGAGCCCATTCCTCAAAAGGATGTTATTTTCAGAGATTTTCAAGAAATCAGCATATAACTCCGCCAGCCTGCATCAATATCTTTAATTGACGTATGTAACGTACCACTTGAACAATTCTGTGCTCACACTATTCTACTAAATCTTTAGATGTTAGATTCTAAAGGACTGGCCCAGTGTGCTGTTTTGGATAAGATCTAAGCAAATATTGACCTGGGAACGTGTCTGGTCCCTGTGGGGGCTGGGAAAATCGGTGTGGTTTTGGTGAAATAAGCTTTCATGGGTCCCTCACGTGAGCAAGGAGGGTTACAAGTTGGGCACTGGGAGCAGCTGGAGAATCTGACAGTTTGCTTATGTAGCTGCTGGCTGGCCAGCGGGGATGGCAGAAGTACTTCGTGGGCTGGCTTGATTTGCCTTAGCAAGAAGGAAATCACAGCCTGGGCTTCAAGTGATCTGGTTTTAAGCAGTTCACCCAGGATCGGTTTCCTCAGCTGTGCACAGAATATTACAGCAGTATGTTAACTTTTTATTGTAACTTTGCCTCATACAAAATTTTTTAAAAAGCAGTTTCCTATGGTGAGTCGAACAGTCACTCCAGACAATTTCTCTCCTTGATGATGTGAACATTGGTCCTATATTGCCAGTGACAACAGCAGGAGGGAGAGGGGTATGGAGTGCCCATGACAGGCACCGAGGATTGCAGTCTGGTTGCTGGTCCCCAGTGAGTCGAGCTGCAGGCAGAGAGCAGAGAACAATAAACCTAGAGGTAATCGTATTTTTAAAATATTAATTGTAATAAGGCAGTGTCCCTTGAGGGTGATGACACAGCCACTGGGTTTGTGCCTGAAACATGGCTCACGCAGAAAGACTAACGCTAGGCCTCTTGTGGGGTATGGCCTGCACGTCAAAGAGGAAACTAAAAAGTGCTTGCAGAAGGCTGGGAGGGAAACAAAAGGAGTTTCCACACTCCGGCCTTACTGGGGGATTAAAGTAACTGGGAGGAACTGAAAAACCCTTCTTTGAAAATTGCCCTGGTTAGCATGTGCGGGTGAAATTAGCAAGCCAAACCCCAAGAGCTGGAAACTCCACAGATACGAATCCAGGTCTCCGAGGACTGTGATGGGCTCTCACAGCGTACAGTGACTGGCTACGGAGTGCTACCGTAGCCTGGCAATAGAAGGTGCCATCTGTTCCCAGCTGCAGAGTGTCATATTGATACAAAGTGGCGAATCCCAGGGGCCAGCCATCCCCAATTTTGCAGTCCCTTTCCAGAATGTGGGTTGGTTTGTGTGTTTGTTTTTGGGGGGGGGGGCAGCAACGAGGGGTTGTTTGTGTGTGTGCTATTCAGAGAATGGAAAGCAACCGAACTACAGGATAGCTAAGCAGAATTTAGCTTCATGTAGTAGTGATGAGTTCTCTTGCTACTCTTTATATTGCACCAAGTAAATAAGTAGTGCAGTGACAACCCCGGCAAAACAGAATTCCAACTATGCATTCAGCAAACCCTCTGGAACCTGGGACTTTAAAATGTTTTAATGAGGAAACCAGAGCCAAAACTCCAGCATTCACTGCTCCTCTCCCCATCACCCCTTTACACAAGATGGATCAGTAACCATCCACCTGCACCTAGAAGTGGACCTTTGTTTAATTGGCTGTTTGACTTTCAGCAGTTTCCCAGCAGTCCTCTGAAGCATGCATGCAGTAGGTAGGAGTTAAATGCTAATGCAATCCTTAAAAATCCAGCCCCACTATATAGATGCATTTAGATCAAACAGGAAAATATACAAGAAAAAGATTCCTCAGAGGAGGGTCTTTACAGGGATACATAATTAAATCGGCCTGGAAACAGTTATACATTAAAAGTCACTAGAGCACTAAAAATCTAGCCCTGACAGTTACGATGGAAGCCCTTTAAAAGTTACCATGGTAGCTCATGCTGAAATTCGCCCACTCATTCTTCAATAATGGTGGCTTTTTTTTTTTTTTTTTTAAACATAATGCAAGCACAAACAAGTAAATGTCATGGAAGGGAAACAGAACTACTTTCTCTCACCACTAAAAATGCTCCATCCTTCAGTTCTGCCACAAACACACTGTTGTGGAAGAGAGAGTAGATAACACAAAGAGCCAAGTCAAACACGCAAAACTGAACTGCTCTGTCCTCCACTACAGAGGCAGCAGGAAATCTAAGAAAGAAGCAGATCTAGGATTTCAGTATGCACTTAGCTGTTGGGTTTGTAAACTTTAGCTCCCGAACACCCAAATGGTCACCTGCATGCTACACAAGTTGCTTCTCTCAACAGACTAAATAGATATATGGCAAGCCTCACAAACATAAGCCGCAGACAAGGAAAGCTGATCCCTTTACATTAGTTTTCTCTTTTAACTGAAAGCATGGGTTGAGTAGAATCTCACAGAAGCATTCACTGCTTGAAGCCAAATCCAGCAAGACTGACACAAAAAGACAAGTTAGAGCAAGACAGGACCCAAACAGGTGAACAGTGGCAGTAAGAGAAGACCAGGATGCAACTGCATTCATCTGCCTGGCTAGTTTTTTCCACACACTTATCAAAGCCTAAAATCTCGAAGTGAAAAATAAGGTACCGTCCACACTGGTATCTGAAGGATGCTATTCTGTGCCATGTACACAGTTCTGATGTGCGGAGCGTTTTAAAGTTCTAAGTAATTAACACGTTCCCACAAGCCAAATTCAATGGCAATTACGTTAGACAAATGCGTGGAGGCAGAGGAGTTCTGAAGCACGTATTGTCTCCTCCGACTGTTAGGTAAACATTCTTGACTTTAAGAATTGGAACCAGTGTTCCCTGTAGGCTGAGCACTTGGGCAGCTGCCCAGGAGAGACTCAGGTGCCACCCAGTTGATTAGCAGAGCGCCCACAGCCACCCACAGCGGGCAGCCTGTGTTCCTATTGGTGGGGCAGCCGTACAAGTCTCAGTGCACATGAAATTTACTCTAACCACAGATGGAAAAAGTTAGAGGCAACACTGCTTGGAACCCCTCTTCCTGAGCAGTCTGACAAGATTTCACAACTTTAACTCCCTCCTTAAAGCTTATTTTTCCCAAAAGGCTTCTTTGCCTTCAAGTCAGAGGACAATGTTTTTTTTAAAAATTGAAGGATTCATCTAAAATGGATTTTTGAAAAAAAAGTACTGAATTTCTCATTTAAAAATGACAGTTAAAATTAAACCACAAACATGCTACATCTACACTTGCTGTCTCATAAAAATGAATTACTGACTTCTGTCCAGCCAAACTACTAGCTCTTGCTTCTGGGCTTTCAGTTTCTCTCTCAGCAGGCTAACATAATACGTGCAAAGACAGACATCGGCTGGATAGGGTTGTTTTTGCTCTGTATTTATGTGGGTCATCACTAACAGACTACAACGGTGATACCATCTATATTCACTATTTTACATCAGCATAACTCAGTTGTCTCAAGCTTTTCCCATCCTGTACCTGTTTTCTCAAAAAATAAGTGTGTCAGTAAGTTCAATGGGGTTTACTCCAAAAGTATGTGTACTCTAAGCATAGCCAATCTTAGCCCTTTTTGGCAATTTGGAATTGGAACAGACATCTTTACTGGAAAAAATTAAATTAACTGAAAAACAGAGTAAGAACAACTGAGAAATATTACTCAAAATCATTTCTGAATTGTGTCTCGGGATCCTATTTAGGCGCAACAGCTTCAGAATCATCCACTGGTATTTTCAGCACCAGTGCTGCAGCTAAACATTTTTCACACAACAAAATGTCAGCAGCAAATACCTCAACCATCTATTAAAACAGCCACCATGGATGGGTTTGCAGTACCACCCAGCAAATACCAACAGATGTCACAGACGAAAAGATTGCTCAGTTCATTTAAACCACAAGTTCTCCTTTTCACATTGTTTACAACACCTTCATTGACATGGCTGGGTTCTTATGACCAGGTAGCATGCAAGGCTGATAGATACAGTGCATGAGCAGGAACCTGAATGGTGTGCAAGAAATACTGATGGGATATTTGCTAGCTTAAGTCTTAACTGGTGGAGCAATGTGCACAATGATCTAGTAACACGTGCCTGTGTGACAACAGAAGATGTGTTGCCTGACTTTCACACACAATAAATATACCAGGAAATGGCCCCACAACAGAGTAGTTAAAAAGAGTGTCAGTGAAACCTATATCAAACTGTGCACAATAGTACAACTATCGGATGTGCAGTTTTGTCACACAATGCTCTGAAGGTAGTGAAGATGAGAAGATACTTGGAAGAAATGGAAGTAGGCTCCTTAATAAGATATGGCTGAAGTGCACATTTAACACATCTTTGAACCAAAAACTTAAATTCATCTTCTCCAAGAATACAAGGAAATGTTACTGAAGGCACAAAATTCTTCCGTAACAACCATTTTGCTTCAGTTTCACTGAAGAAAACAGGAGGATCCAAACTATTTCTCAAGATGTTCGATTGTTCTGAACAATTAACAAATTGGCCTATTCTCATAAAACCTTGTGAAGAAAACCGGGATTAAATAGATGGAAGTATCTCATCAAGTGCATCTAACATTGGATTAGAGAGGAATGTAGAGGATAAGCTCAGTATATTGAAATCTATTATCCATAGCTTTAAACCAACTTAAGAATAATTGCTGCTGCATTACTGATGCTGTTAAAATTTGGAAGGCACTTCAGAGGACATTGGCAAAAAAAAAAAAAAAACAACTACCAGAAAGTTCAAATGCAGGCAATAAAGAAGCAAATGGAACTCTCTCCACCTCAACTTTTTTTTGAGAACATCCTTAACCACAGATGCCTAACTTCCAAAGATACTGCTGCTGCCAGGGAATGGGCATCTCAAAATAACTCCTCAGTTATGCCAGTTGTTATAAATTTCAGGGCTGGAGCGAAACCATTTAATCAGTACTTGTTTATGGATTTCTTGAACAAAATCACTCTGCTGCATAGGTGGGAATCATTAGCCAGGTACATGGAAACAGAGGTCCCTTCAGCTAAGCCAACTTTTAACAGCAGCAGCTTCCTCTGAAGGCACAGAAAATATTTTCATCTGGAATTATTCACTCAAAGCTAAGGAACTGACTGGAAGTTGAAGAAAAGCAGGAAAACAATTTCTGTTTCAGTCTATGAATCAGAATTTCAGTGGGAGTGGGGAAGATGAGAGCTTGTTGCAGACGTTTTAAGAACACCATATATTTAGTGTTCTGAGGACTTGTCTGTTAAACTTTTATTTTCTAATTTTATTACAGAGAGCCATCAGCCTGCAACTCAAAAGATGGATGCAACTGCAAACATGAAATAGTTATGTAACATTTAAGATGTAGTTTAACAAAACCTAAGTGCTACTCTGTCTGCATGTGTATGATTTCATTCTCGCCACTCCTAATGTATTGCTGCTGTGTCTGCAGCTTGACCCAGGTAATGAATATTACCTGCTACTCCCTAAATTAATGAATATCAAGTTACCTAAAAAAAAAAGAAATCACAATGTATACCCTCAGATTTTATAAAATACTGTACAAAGTTGTAAATTAACGAGTATTAGAAATCAGATTTCCTCCATTGTTTAAGAAAAAGGTGAAGTAGTATCATAGGGAAATTATTTAAATCAATGATTTTTTTCTGGGTGATTTAAATCAAATCACCTTGGTTCAATTTCTCTCTTCAATATTCTTTGCAATCTCTCATGTCCCTTCTCAATTCCCTCAACTGAACCAGAGTTCTTAACAGATACAATGACAGCTATTGGACAGATCACTTAACTGTTTATTTCAACTGCAAGCTTTCTGTGGCAAGGAACATATCTGCATACATTTGGACAGGTCCCAATATGCTGGAGCCAGGTAGGTGCTATTGTAATACAAGTATCTGTTCCTGACCAGGGTTGCCACCTCTGAGATACGGAAATTGGCTACCGGCTAAACCCCACCACTGGTAAGGTCCTACACTGTCAACTACAATTACTAAAATGCGCCCCCCGTGTGTATATATTTTCTCACATTAAACTACCTTTGCACTATATTCCAGACTAACCAGTGGTGTGATTTGTAACATGCCATTTAACATGTCCCAAGTGAACGAAAGGCACATTAAATCTTAACAATTGAGACAGTTTAAAAAAAAGCAGTGAGTAGCAATCCCTAGCTGACTGTCCCTAGACAACTGTATGCTTTATTTCTTTCATTAAAAATGTAAATGAAAGGATGCTAACATGCACACAGCCATGCTTTGTTGTCTGCTTGAGTTACTGATTCTAGTTAACACAGGCACTTCATAGTTTTCACACGTGTTAACAGGAGAAGTTCGAGAAGTGAGTATCTAACGTGATCCATTAACTTGCACGAAAACCAAAATGGCTTGTATTCTCCAGGACTTTATCTTGAGTTATTGAGGCCAGGTCTACATTTAGAGTTACACTGGCCAAGCAACATTGCTCACAAGCTTGGAAAATCCATAGCCCCTGAGCAACACAGTTAAAGTGATCTAATCCAGTGCAGACAGCACTAGACCAACTGAAGAAGCCTTACATCAATTTAAGTAATGCCTCTCAGGAAGGAGGATTAACTACAGTAATGGGAAAAACCCTCCAGTTGCTGTAGTGAAGGATTTACACTCAATCACTGCACCTGTGCCACCTGAGCATTTCAAACACAGATGAGCCCTAACTGATGTTAAGAACACACTTTCTTCCTAGTGAAGACAATGTTTATGGGGTAATTCACTGTCTTCATGGTCTAAAGCACACAGCAGACTACTGGCTCTACACAAATATTCCCAGCTCTTATTCTAGTGTAAACTACAGGCTATAATAAATATTGTCATTAGTAAAGTGTCAAGTTTTTAATACAGTTATGTTTGGAAATAGGATGCAACACCCGAGACTTTATTGATTTAAGCATGCACTTCCCCAGCTGACTGAAGAGCAGTGTTAAGCTGCGAAAGGAGTCCACATGTTGTCCTGTCTCCAACAACTCCCTCAAACCTAGTTCCCATCAACCAGAAGCACGTTGGGATCTAGAGTGGGGATTCAGAGGCAACCTCTCTCCTCTGGGGATCGGGGGGAAGCTCAGGAGCATTGGGCTGCAGACAAAACAGTGGGGAAATGCAGGAGCAGTAGCTGCAACACTGATCTATATGCTAATACCAATTAGTTTCTGCAAAAGGTGGCAGCTCTGACCCTTCAGAATGCCCAAATTCAGGCAGTACCCTGGCAACAACTTTCTAGGTATGACGAGGCCACTGCTTATGCAGAGAGAGTTACACTGCTGGAATGCTGGCTTTATTTTATATTACGTTTAACATAAGAATGACCATAATGGGTCAGATGAAAAGCTCCATTTACCCCGGTATCCTCTCTTCTGACAGGGGCCAATGTCATATGTCACAGAAAGAGCGAACAGGTAATCATCAAGTGATCTCTCTCCTGTCGCCCATTTCCAGACTCTGACAAACAAAGACTAAGGACACCATTCCTACCAATCCTGGCTAATAGCCATTGCTGGACCTAACCTCCATGAATTAACCTAGCACTTTTTTGAACCCTGTTCAAGTGCTGGTTTTCACAACCTCCTCTGGAAGGGAGTTCTGTAGGCCTACCATGAGCTGCGTGAAAAAAAAAAAAAAAAACTTGTTTGTTTTATGCCTGCTACCTATTACTTTCATTTGGTGACCCCTACTTCTTAGAGTAAGAGAGGTAGCTGTGTTAGTCTGTACTCCAACAAAACAAAGCAGCAGAATGTAGCACTTTAAACACCAGCAGAATGATTTATTCAGTGATAAACTTTGGTGGGACAGACCCACTTCTTCAGATCAGTTCCAAGAAGTGTGTCTGTCCCACGAAAGCTCATCACTGAATAAATCATTCTGCTAGTCCTTAAAGTGCTATATTTCTCCTACTTCTTATGTTATGGGAACAAACAACTAACTTTTCCTTATTCACTTTTTCCAGACCAGTCATGATTTTATAAACCTGTATCACAGCCTCTGTGCCCAGTCTCCGCTTTTCTAAGCTGAAAAGTCGCCGTCTTTTTAATTTTTCTTCATATGGCACCCATTCCAAACCCTTTTCTGAACCTTTTCCAGTGCCAATATACCTTTGCCTTTTCTAATGACGGTTTTCTTTCTTGTAGCATTCTGATGGTTTGCATGCTCAGGTATCTTCATGCATCTCATTCATTACTTTCTGTTTCTGTTTGTCCTTTGGATCGCCACTGCTCAGCTTGTGTTTTCTGGGGCTGCTCTCCCTCCCCCACTAATTTCCACTTTTTATTCATATACCAGGCAAAAAAGCTCAAAGGAGGACCACATTCAGGTCGCTCTTTGGGTTTTTCAGTGCAGTACTACTTGCCATTCAGTGCTTAGATACCACAGATATATAGGTATCATATACCTAAAGTAAACCTTTAGCTTTGTTGGACTAAGAGCATACAGCAAGATTGAGTAAAGGGTCCCTCAGAAAATTCACTGCCTCAGAGCCCTCCTACTTAAATCCCATTCAGCATGCATACCACCTCTTTTCGCTATTTCCCTGAGTAAGGGATTGTACCGGCAGGACTCAAACAAATGTCAAGACCATCTCTCGTCCATGGGGTCAAAATGCCACCCTGAATTGGAACAGGAAAAAATGAAAGCCCGTCTGAGCCCAAATTACTGTGTCTGAGGCAAAGCAGTAAGTCAGTGGGCCACTCTACTGAATGGAGAGTCCTCAATCATCTTCAGGTAGAGTACCACTCAGAGCACAATACAATACCCCAGGGAAAAAACCCTGACTAACAGATGGCAATGGTGATACCATCCATATTCCCCATTTCACATCAGCATAGCTCATCTTTCCCAAGCTTCTCCCAGCCAACGGAGGTCTTCACCTGAAAGGAAAGGTTGCAACTTTCACACTAGGCTTGGATGAAACTGGCACTCTCCTGGGTCAGCAATAGCTCATGATCAATGAGTACAGAGCTAGCTGCAAAATCTACAAGACTATGCCAGAATGTCTGATCATCAATTGTGCCACTGCCACGTTGGTAAGCAGCTGGAAAAAGAGCCAGAGAGAGACTTCTGATATAAAAGCTAATGTCTGGACATGAAAGTGGATCAAAATAACTCTACCTAAGTACATGTACCACGTAAGATTATTTTACAGAATTGTAGCTACATGGTTCCCAGTGCAAGATAGAAAGTGGATCCTTTTACTGGGTCTTAGTAAAAGATAAGCTTTTGTGCTCCACAGATCTCTTCTTCAGGGCACAAGCATGAAGAGCTCTGTGCAGCGCCAAAGCTCCTCTTTCACCACCAGAGGCTGTCCAATAAAAGATACTGCTTCACCCACTTTGTGTCATCATTTATTTTACAGGAAGGTATATTTTCAAGTTGACCAACCAAAGTATGTGGTGGTAGCAACATTAGGATCTAATTAACATTCAGTTAGGGCAGCACAAATCACCATTACTCAAAATTTGCACACTACTAGGATTGGTAGAGGGGAAAAAAAGCACTTTACATACAACTTCCTTAGATGGGAAAAATCAGATTAATTCTGTATTATTCAACTGCCCTGAACTACTAAGGATTTCCATTCTTAGAAGCTTAAATAATTTAGAGACTTGGGCCAATAGTAGCCCCAGATTTCAGGGGTTTTAAAAATAAAACTTCAACAAGCATCCTTTTATATATTTTACTTCAATATTTAAATCTTGACACAATGTCTAAGAGCAGCCTTGAAAAACCCTTTTACCCATGGTGAAAGAGTAGGGGCATTTATTGAGTCCAAAAAAAACTTAACTGACCAGTCAAAAATTGGATAAATATCAAAAATGGTGAAATATTTTAACACTCTAACTGATTAGAATAGCAACCAAAAAACACTAAGACCTTTGTGGTCTCTAGTAAGCTTAGCTTTAGCTACGCATGCCTCATTATAAAAACAAGTTATTTAACTGAGTTAAAAAACCGGAAAAATGTAAAGAACAATCAAATTACGTTATAAAAATATGAAATGATGACTGCATGGTGCAGTCAAAGGCAAGCTGTGATCTACATCAGGGCATTCATGCTTAAATATATCTCAATGTTTAATGTCAAATAAGGGGTCATCAGTGGGTCCTTCTAATTTCTTCTATCCACGGGCAAAATAAATTTGGTTATGTGCACAGAGGCATGTACAAGAGTGCACCACCAAGAGAAACACATGGTGCCTACTGTGGGTGGCTGTGGACATCCTGCTATGCAGCTGAGTGGCACATGAATCTCTCCTGGACAGCTGCTCAAGTGCTCAGCTTACAGGGAACACCAGTGGTCATATCAATTGCTTGGCTACATAGTATTTTTATTTTCTATGGGTCAAGCAAAATACTCAGTTCTCATTATTAAGCATCTCTGCACACTGAGGCAAGTACATATTGTGCCTTGATATAGGTTTTCACAGCAATGTTGCAAGCTGCTTTACGCTGGCCTACTCTAGGCAACATAAAACACAAACTCAGAAAATGTTGAAGCCTTCACCATGAACTCCTGATAGTGTGTGCCTTAACACTAAAAAATAGTTTAGGATTAAAATTATGAGCCTGAGAAAATAATTACCTTAACAAAATGTGTTTTATAAACACCCACTCAGTGGGTTAAAAAATATAAACCTTTTCTTACCCTTCTAACACTTTTTCCCCCTGATTGTGGAAAGCTTTAACATGCTATTCTTATGCCAATCATAAGCATATGGCCATTTGCTACTTTTAAAATATTTATACATTTAAGAAAGGGCTACCGAGCATGAAAAGCAAGGATTCTTTCCTTAACAGATGAAGCATACCCCTCCTTTACAGAAAACATCAACAGATGTTAAAAACAGCGAACGCACACCCACATGCCAAAAAAAAAAAAAAAAAAAAGTCATGATTGTGCCCTGCTCGGAAAAAGGAAACACAGAGTTAAAGCAGAAATACGCCATGTGTCCTCCAACAGACCTCATTCATGGGAGACAGGGCTGTGCTTCAAAGAGCAACTCAGGAAAGCCAGATGAGAACAACTGACACTGACATAAGCTATTCTATTTTTACTAACCAACGGGAAGCAGCGCCTTGCTGAGCAGGACGCTCATTTCTCTTCTGAGAGTGACTCAATCCTCAGTCTCTAAAACCAGGCTAGATGCAGTAAGGCTTCCCAGTACTCAGCATTGTTTCCTTCTAAAATACAAGGCTAGTCACTCCACCATGGATAACTGGGAATTTAGATTTCATACTCATTTGATGCCTTTTTGCCGATAGTGACAGGCATTAACTTTGTGATCACAGCATTTTTGACATGGATCACTGTCCTTCAGGATCTGTCAAGAGACCAAACTGATTTCACATAAGCAAAGGCTTGAAAAGGTTTTCCAGCACTTACTACCACTGAGGAAACCTAACAGCCAGAGTAAAGTATATTTTGCCACCAGGCTAATTCAAACCCATAACCTCTTTGGTTCATGTTAAAAACCCCACATATTGATAATATAACTAAAAACTGTCCTTTTAAAAACCTGAACTTACAGCAAGTCAGATAACACAAAAAAAGTTACATATTGGTGAAATTAATTGAATAACTCATTTATTAAATGTCTACCTAAACATTTAGCCTACAGAACTAGATGAAAACAAAAGTATTTGTCAAATCAGCTGACAAAAGTTGGCCCTGCTTGTTACCTCTTACTTGGCTCAAACTTTCCTTTCTTTCCTGGCTTCACTCCAGTTCTCACCTCTTTTATAATATCATATCATCTGTTGTCTTGCACTGTCTTCCCTCTTTTATCCTCCCTAAACAGAATTCTCAGAGTTCTCCCTTAGTGGTATATCCTCTCTCCCTACCCAGAAAACAAACAAATGTCCCTTCTTCATACTCTCTTCTCTCCTAAATTAACTCACCACTCTCCTCTCTCCCCTTTCAGCACATACACTGAACAGTCCTAGGATGAAATCTACTAGACATACAGGGGCATGACACTGAGGCGAGAAGCCAAGTGTTTTTCCCGCCATACTACAGGAGCTTTGGGAACAGACAATTCTGGGATTCCTCCCAAGACTTTTTTCCTGCAGCCTTCATCGAGGCTCCCTGTTCCTTATCAGTCAGACTTGGACCCTTATCTTTCTCCAAGCACATTTCCCCCAAGCCTCTTCACCAGTTCCACCTCTGTACCAAACATGTGCTTCTTGCTATCTTTAAGGCCCATCACAACTTACCTCCAAATTACCTTGCTGACTGAGTAACCTAACAACCTTTGTAACCACATCTGTGTTCTGTCAGCATTTCCTGCCTGTACACCCTACCAGTCAGCTTCTCCCTTAAATGTCTGCAAGCTTTTCTAGCATGCTGCCTCTTTTGAGCATGCAGAACACTTTCCTAAAACCCAAACATCCACAGCCTTCCCTTTAAAAGTGCTTTACCATCAGCTCTGCTATGATTTCTCTAACTGCTCACCTGCTGATTACGGCAGACAGGTAACAAGCTATGCCTATTCCTTTTCATACTCCTCCTGAAATTTCCCAAGAAAAGACTAAAATATATGTAACAAGGCTATCAATTCTCAGTCATGCTCATTTGCTTGTATGAAGTATCTACTTCCCCTGTCCTTCTAGTACTGTGTTTACCTTGTAAGCCTTTCACTGCAAGCATTCTCTGTTAGTACAACTCCTGGAATTATAGTCCCGATCCCTACTGAAGTCTTTGGGTGCTACCATATTATGCCTATTTACTGCGGCTGGCTACTAGTAGGAAACTAAGTTCTCATCAATTTAAGCTCTTTGTGACTGTGAGGCAGGGAACTGAGGCTGCTCTACACTCTAGTTAGGTGGACATAAGACTTCTTATAGGGACCTAATTATGCCATTGTCTACCATCGCAGCCTTCTTCCCACTCACGTGGCCTGATAAATCAGCATAACTCCACCTCCATGGGACATGCAGGGCTTACCTCAGAGTAGTTAGACCCTGCCACTCAACCACTGGAAGCTGCATGGCCTTGTCAATTTCAAGGTTCCATGGGTACAAGAATCCCTGGGCAGCTTTTGAGATTTTGGAGAAGCTGGGTTCCGGCATAAAGCTGCTGGTAAAGCTGAGAGACTGGGCTCTCAGCTCCCAACACTGCCTCTCTCAGGTTGGTGGGAGCACTCCTAGTGAGAACACTCAGCAACACAAAAAAAAGACAGTGTGGACATGCTGTATGTCAACCTAATGTAGACCCTAAAACATACCCTCAAGATGCTGCAAAAGTGGTGGAAATAGGGGGTACCTACTATTCTGCTCCTCCTTTGCTAGACGTATGCAGAAAAGTCAGAACCCATACATGATCATCAAAGCAGCTCCACAGGCTGTAGTGGTTTTGCTATCACTTCCCCTAACATAGGTTAGAGAGGTAAATATCTGAAATCTCTTCAGTACTACTTCCAACATTGATACTGCTTATGGATCTGCACTTGTGGCAAATTAAAGACCATTTCCTCACATAGGTAAACAAGACCAAACAAGCTCTATTTGAATACTCTCCCCTGATCAGTTGCTTCAGTGCCTCTTTTAACCACAGCTGCTAACAGCTTTTCCAAGATACAGTGTCATAAAAACTAACCATATTTTGGTCAGCATTTCTAAAGGGCTCTAAAGAGCAGAAACATCTTGAGAAAGCTCTTAAAGTAGTGGATTAACATTGCCCACTTTAGAAAGGTTGCCTTTATAACTCATAATGCCTTAACCTCAGAATTTATTTATTCTTAAACAACGCTTCATAGTGAAACAACAATGGTACTCTAAGCAAGTAAATTTTTCTGCACCTACATTCAAATGACTGAATATGGTCAGCAACAAGGGCCACATTTTAAACCATAATCAAGAGACTAAAAGCTACATCACATCACTATTCTGCTACACAATCCTCCTTACCCCACGATTTATAACTTGGCTGCTGTATTTCTAAGACTTTGGTGGGTGGGCTGACTCATGTCTTGGAATAAGGGTTGTGCAAGCAACACGCAAGGCTCCACCCTTAGGGGAAAACTGCGTTCATGTTATAAAACCCACCTCACAGGTATTAAGAGGATTAATGTACGTGAAATACTTGCACTAAGAGTTGGAAGTTCAGTAGAACCTAATTATCCTACCTAAATGGGACTGAAGATTGGTCAGATAACCCAAAAAGGTCAGATAAACGAGGGGGGGGGGGGGCGGGAGGAGCTGCCACAGGGTTTGCAGAGTGGGGCCCATTGCTGCAGGGCTCTCTAATCAGGGCTGCTTAATGGATCACATTGGCTAAAACAGAATGGCCGTGTCTACACGTGCCCCAAACTTCGAAATGGCCATGCAAATGGCCATTTCGAAGTTTACTAATGAAGCGCTGAAATGCATATTCAGCGCTTCATTAGCATGCGGGCGGCAGCGGCGCTTCGAAATTGACGCGCCTTGCCACCATGCGGCGCATCCAGACGGGGCTCCTTTTCGAAAGGGCCCCACCTACTTCAAAGTCCCCTTATTCCCAAGGAGCTTCTTGCCTCTCACATCATGTATGTGGGCCAACATGAAGACACAGAGGAGGAAGAGGAACTTGGGCAATGTGCAGGAAGTGAGAAGTAATGCACAACATAATTAGGGCAAGGATGTAGCAGTGTGTGGCACCAGGCAATCCTCAAAAGGGGGACCGAGCTTCAGCTTTGTGCTGAAGGATAGTGGAAGTTAAAAAACTTTTATGAAGAGAGATTTTCAAAGATGACCTTGGCAATGATAGCTTCTATAGATTAGAGTAATGAGAGGCAGAAACCAGACAAGAGGTTAGTGAAGCACAGATGAGACCTTCTACACTGGAGGAATAAGTGCTAAGGTTTACCAAGAACCAGGATGTGAGAGGAAAAAGAGCAATACTCAGGATCCCAAACTTCCAATTGTAGATGACTGTTATGAATTTTTTTCCCCCCCAAAGATTCCAAAACCCACAGGGACCATTACAATCATCTAATGAGATCTCCTATGTAAGAAAAGCCACAAAACTCCGCACTCGCAGTTCACCTCAAAAACAGACCTACTCCATTGCAAGACCAGACTAGTTCTTTTGGTCAGTTTCACACTGGGAGCTCATGTGCATCTGAGTATTGACCACGACCCCAAACCCTCTTTCCAAGTCACTGCTTCCAGGGATAAGAGTCATCCATCCTGTATCTACAAAATATGTTCTTGGTTCCCAGATAGGAGCACATTTACCATATTAAACACACAACTCTTTGCTTGCACCTTGCCTACCAAACGATCCAGATTGCTCTGAATCAGGGCCATACAAGAGGAGGAATGGACAGGATTTGGAAAATCTGACTTAGTTTTTAGGTTAATTTGTAAATCTTGAGCCTAACACCACAACACAGTAACACAACTGATAAACATACTATGGTTTTGACATTAAGAGACTCACAACAAAGAGCACAATTTTGGCACTGCATTACATACAAAAATCTGATATTCATGTGAAAGCCTCTAAGACGGGCAATGTTAAAACCTACTGAGGGCTTCACAAACAAAAACTGATAGCTTTCAGGGACACCAAAGAAAATGTACTACTATCGGAAATTTGTAATATTTATTATCAATTTTGTTCAAGTATATAATTTTTTCAGGTTTTGTTTAACTAGAATAATTTCCATTGATAATTTAACACTAAAATATTAATTTAATTTTATCACTATTAATACTTCATTCAATAATTTTAGACATCAGATGTTATACATCAGCTTTTATTTGTGAAGTCCTCAATATGCTTTGCAGAAGAGGTGGTGAGGAAACATTTTTGATAAGAGAATGAAACTGGAGGAATATGTTGGTAGACAGATAAAATGGAATAGGGCCAGTAAGGATATGGGGAAAAAAGAACAGATGGATGGTCTGGAGACCCGGTTGTTCAGATGGAGAGGGTGCGGGGGGTGGGAGATAAGATAGAGTGTGTTGTAGAATCAGAAGACAGGGGAATGGAGTTGGGGTAAGGTGGTAGTGGAGGGCAGAGGATAAAGTGTGGGTGCAGGTTTAAGCTAGAAAGTGAAATGAGAGAGGAGAGGATTGTACAGGAAGTGGGTAGTGGGGCTGTGGGATGATGGGGCTGAAAGTGAGAAGGGCTAGTGGAAACTGAAGCAAGTTTATGGTGAGGTAGGTGATGATAGGGGGCAGCAGTGGATTAGCCACTGAGCCAATCGGCTATAAACAAGGGTCCCAGCCAGTTTGGAGTCCCCCTAAAAATAACAGACCTCAGCCCAATCTGCTCCGCCTGCCTGGCACTCCTGCTGGAGAGTAGGGCATGCCCCCATGCCCTGACTCTAATCTCACTGGCAGGAATAAAGGGGAGGTGCACATGCTCGGGCCCAGGGCCTGGCAAACTGCTAATCCACCTCTGCGGGGGGTTGCAATAGGGGATAATGCGGGGGGGTGGTAGTGGGGGGACAAGGTAGGGAAGGGGCAGAGGGGCTCCCTGCCTTACCAAAGAGGCTGTTGCTGAAGCCCGCCCAGCAGCATCAGAGCCTGATATTGAGCATGAAGAGGTGGGTGGGGATGCACAGGTGTCAGAAACGGGTGTACAACACCAGCAGGTTGTGGCACAAGCCCAGGATGCTGATAAGCAGTGCCAGGAGCTCACAGGTGTGGGGCTGAAGAGGGGCAGGTCCCCACACTGCTCCTGATGCTCTGGGCTGGACACCAGGCATGGGAAGGGTGCTGCCGATGCCATTCATGGAGTACATTTTGATGGCTCCTCATGCCATGCAGCAGCTCCCGGCCAGCTCCTCAGCCTGCCACTGCCTGCGCCAATGGGAGGGAGGGGAGAAGGAGCTGCTGCCAGCCACAGCCACTCACCCATGGCTTGCCATGGAGACAGCCAGTGGGTAGGGCAGCTGGGCTCCCTTACCCCATGCCTGTAGCAGGCATGAAGACTACACTTACCTTATCAACATGTAGTCACAGGCTGCAAAAAAAATTCAATCAGGCCCCCGGGCAGCATGTTTGACATGCTTGCTCTAAGACTTGTTTCAAAACTACAAGTCATCCTGTGGCACCTTACAGACTAACAAATAGTTTGGAGCATAAGCTTTTGTCAGCAAAGACCTGCTTCATCAGATGCAGGAGTAGGGGTTCCAGAAGAGGGTACAAATGTGTAGGCTCATGAAAAGGAGAGAGTCCCAGTCAAGAGCTGGGCCAGAGTTGACAAGGTGTATTCAGTCACAGAGGATATAGTCCATTATCAGCAGCAAACCTGAAGGTGTGAACAGCAAGAGAGGAGGACCCACGTCAATTTGGTTGGGAGGATGTGGTCCATTATCAGTAGCTAATGTGGAGGTATGAACATTGAGAGGAGAAACTGCTTTTGTAACTGGCCTGCCACTCCCAGTCTCTGTTGAGTCCTTGGTTGATGGTGTCAAATTTGCAAATGAACTGCAGCTCTGCAGTTTCTCTTTGAAGAATGTTTTTGAATTTTTTTGTTGCAGAATGGATACTTTTAAATCTGTTACTGAGTGCCCAGGGTGATTCTTTGTTACTTTTAGTTCATTGTCTAACCCATCAGTTTGTTAGATGAATGCCATTAAAGCTGGTTTGGAAGCAAAACATCCTTGCCTTATGCAATCAGTTAAAAATGTATCATTTGTCCTCCAGCATCATCTGAAATTTGATAAGGGGAAAAAATTCTTCTACACGTTCAACCTCCCTAGTCTGGTATCCATGGGACCTACCAGTGCTGAACAACAGAATCTGCCAGACCATGGGAGATGAATACTGTCTGGGAACCCATTCACTGCTTACTGGGCTCTTAAAAGACATTTAGAGGTAAATTACAGCCTAACAATGGCACAGAACACTGAGCGCCAGCACCTCCATCTGTAAACAAATTTTGTGGGACTGTGAGAAACGTGGCCACACCCATGATAACTGGCTGTCCAGCTATCTAAAATCATGCTGGACTGCAGAGGTTGCCAGACAAGAGTGTGTCGGACTAGAGAGCTTCAATTTGTATTATCAATTTTTACAAATTCTTCCTGAGGTATTTACCTCTTTGCTTCCTTACTCCTGGACAAAAATTAACTAAAAAAGGCCTATTTTTTTAAACCAATAAACTATTTCTCGTTTTAAAAATAACAGCTACAGCTAAATTGCACCACAACGTGCTACACCATACAATTTTAGCCTCATAAAAATGAATTAATGGCTCTAGTCTGTCCAGCCTACTTACCAGACCTTGCTTCTTGAAAGTTCTAGGCTTCCCATTTCTGTTCCTCAGCAGACTAAAAAGTAACGTTCAAAGACCGACACAAACTGGACTGATTGTGTTTGTTGTGTGCTTATGTTGTGGTGAACTTGAGCAAACATGGCAGAGGAGTTACTGAAGACACTGTCTTAACGACTGAGAATATAGGAAAGGACAGAGGAAGCACAAATAAATAGTGGAGTGGACTGGAAAGGAAAAGGGAAGACATTCACCGTACACGCATGCACACACAGATTCCTAGGCTGCCTCAGGCTTTTTGCCACAGAAAAACTGGCATTGCTTCTGGGCATAAGGAGGACCCTATCTGGGAATATTTTGAACATATTCATTCCCTGGGGAAATAAGAAAACGTGTCAAATGCAAGCACTACAAGATGACAACGCAGGGCCTAGTTGCAAGAATGAAAAACCATAAACACGTATTGGGAGAAAATTATGTGACTATGGCAGTGTGGATCGATTGGTTAGTAACGTAAATAATTCATTTTGCAATGCACCATTCTTCGAGACTACGTCTGTTACTGTAAGTATGATTTGACGAGTAAATTCCCAAGGTTTGTGGTGTTGGATGTTAGAGGAAAATAGGTTAGCTTAGAGCTAGACCTTATGGCTTGCTGAATTAGTTAACTAGGTTTAGAATCTATCATTCAAATATACAATACCGAACGCTGCAGCGCAGAGAAATCTAGAGCTGCGAGTTGCCACTGGATATTCATTTTCTTATTTTATATTACATAACACATGCCCCTTATTTTGGAACATCATCATCACAGACCATAATGGAGGTGCCATAAGTCTATTCGTTATTTTACTTTAGCATAATTCAACTTTTCCAAGAGAAAAGCATTTTAATACTTGTTTTTCTCATACAAACAGAAGTGCCAGTGAGTTCCAAAATCAAGCACACTCCAAGCACAAATCACTCTTAGCATTTTAACTTAGCTGGGATGACTTAGTTGGGGTTGATTCCGCTTGAAGCAGGGCGCTGGACTAGATGACCTCCTGAGGTCCCTTCCAGCCCTAGGATTCTATCAATCACTCTGGGCATTTTTAACTTGATTTAAATCAGTGACTGGGGAGGAGAGGTCATTTACATCAATAATTTAAAATCACCTTGATTTAAATCAATCCACCCAGCCTGAAATCTTTGTATCAAAATCAACACTTGTTTACAAACTACACACAAATTGCAAGGCTACACTGACTTCCCCTTGACTCCTCAAGCTTCCAGATTGTGGTAAATAAAAAAGGATTTTAATTGTTCAAAAACAACCCCACCCCCCCCACACACACATTTTTTTCTTTTCTTTTCTTCAAATGAGCAATAGAAGAATGATTTCCTTCAGTCCCATTCTTTACACATAATTCATGAGGGCTGGTAGCAATAAATTGATTTCTCAGAACTTCCAACTGTCAAAGCATATCTATATTACTTTGAATTATTATACTGGTGAGGGTCCTATCATTCCACAGATACATTTTCATTCAATATTTTCAAAAGAACTTTGAATGATTCTGCAGATTGTTGTAATTTATAAAGCATGTTGGTGTAAAGTTATCAATCCAGTTACAGCAGGTATTTAATACAAACCTCCCAGCCTCCCCCCTTTATAACTAAGAATATAGCCACAATGATTAGGGAAATCACCTTGCTGTTTTAATGCTGGAAAATGCACCATTAGTGCTAACTATGGTGACAGTGTAAGCACAGGGCTTCTTAACTAGTGTGAAATAAGAATATAACAATATAAGAATGCCAGTGCTAAACCCACATTTCAGGTTCCAACACAGACACAATTAGATGCCCCTAAAATTTGCAATGTAGGTGCAACGTATGTAAACTAAAATCAGGTGGTTATGTTGTATCAGTGTGACAGGCAGATAATGCCTATACCCAGGAGCCTTGTGCTTAACTCCCTTAAATTGCTGGTTTACTATCGTGGTCCATTAGCCTCATTGGTGTGAGGGCTTAAGGAAAAAATTTCCTCCATGGATTAACCAATGAAGTAACGAAAGAGGAAACAAAATAAGGAACTATAATAAAGAGAAAAGGACAGGGAAATACATTGTCTCTCCTTTAAAAAATAACTTGCTGAACTTATAACTGCTCTCATATGCCAAACAGTCAATGAGAATATACCTCCTCAATTAAATGTTCGTAAATTCTAAAGGTAGAATATATCCTTTTGCTAAATGAAAGAAACGTGGAAAGGAAATTAGAGATGCAACCCCACTCAAAAATCCCTACAAATGCATTAAAAATAGCACTCTAAACCCCACAATTACCACCTGTGGCAAAGGAAGCAAGCTCTTACATGTGATTCCCACCTTTGGGAAGTGAAAATTGTTAAGTTTATGGTCACACAGATTTAGACACTGAATTCAAGATGACGAAGAAACACTGAGGATAAGACTCTGGGCAAAAACAAATATCAACAGAAAGGTCAGAGTGAAATAGACTTCAGTGGTGACTGCTGAAGCCACAGAGGAACAGTGGAATGACAAAAAACAGAGCCCCATGGGATTCAGACAGAGGAGCTGTTGCAGGAATAGCGCCCAAACCCAGAGGGGTCAGAGCAATCAGATCAATTAATTTAATTTAGTGAATTCATAGATTATATATTTTTTTTTTTTTTTTAAAAAGAGAACCTAAGTAAGTCTCATGTATCTGATGAAGCAGGTCTCTGCCCACAAAAGCTTATGCTCCAAAATGTGTGTTAGTTCATTAGGTGCCACAGGACTTCTTGTTTTTGAAGACACAGACTAACTCAGCCACCTCTCTGATACTTAAATAAGTGATTATTTAATTTGATGCAAGACAGATGGACTTCATATGCTCTCTGATAAGAGACCAGTAAGTAAATATAGAAATACCAAGCAGGCAGCTCCTTGTTTTTACTATTTTCTATGCGAGTTTTATCCACTAGTCAGTGAATTCTGTCACACAGAGACATACTTTAAGAGGCAGAGTTCAGGTTGTGCTCTGGTCAGACCTACTTGCACAAAAGGAGTCTGTACCGAGTAATTAACTGACCTAAGCAGGGAGCAATTCTCATTCTATGGTTATTTTTCTCCCCCATTGGACTTTCTGTGTAAGTTGCTTACCTCTCACAGTCACTCATATCTTTGCCCTCAATAATTACATTTCTTTTTACAGGCAACAGAGTAGCTGCCTGACTTTGGGGGGTTAGCCCTATTCCATTTTCCCCAGTCCTACCATCAGTCCCCTTTGTTTTCACCCATCCTGCTGCACTCTGGGTATAGCCTCACTAAGTACCTTCCATGGAGGAATAGGGGCTGTTTTGTTCCTGCATTACCATTATCCCTGGAGGGGCTACGCAGAAGCACATAGAATTACGATCATCTGTTTCACTGACGTAGCAGCAGCCATTGAGGAAGCACTATTATGCAATCCTTATTTGGCAATTTAGAATGTGCACACACTTATTTAGGATTGCAATTGAAATTAGGAAGTGCTCCTGAAGAAAATTATATATTTTCCTGTTCATTTTACTGTTCTTAGAATTTAAGTTTATATTAGCGGGGAAAGCCATTTGGCTACATCCACACTTAAAATGCAAGGTACCGCACGCTCACCATTATAGCACTTCAGTGTAGACATGACCTATATCAACAAAGCTTCTCCCATAGTGATGGGTTAGGTTGCTTTTTTTTTCCCCCCCCACACTGAAGAGCCATAGCTGCACCAAAGTAAATTTATACTGCAAATGAGGCCTAAGTTTATTGAAAGTTCTGCTCTGTAACCTAGATCACACATTTAGAATTATTGAAAGCATTTACAGAATTTGCCTATAGATTTGTTTCTTATCGTGAAAATGCTCAAAAAAATTACTTAGAATTTAAGTATGGTCTCACAGCATACACTACCAAAACACAGAACTATATTAGTGCATGACAGCCAGAAAGAAAATAGACTGGAAGACTGTTTTCTTTTTCAAAATAGAGTGCAATGCAAAACTAGTATTTTTTTGATGAAATTTGATGAGAAGTCCTTTGGACACCATATTAATAAATAGCTTTTACAGTTCTTTGTCTAATAAATAAATAAGGATATTTTAAATATATATATTTTATATCAAAGGGTGAAAGTATGCCACAATTATAATGCTATTTTTGTTGGCTTTGAAACAGCATATAGAACACTATATGCATTTTCATAGCTGCACAAGCACTGTCAAGAACCACTGTACTTTAACTCACTACAAATGGATTGTGAAATATGGGTGAGTTAACAGTACTGATCACCACAATTTTCTTATTTCCTGACTTTAAAGCATGCAACCAAGTGTTGTGTTAATATTAGAGAAAAAAATGGAAATGACAGCTGTACCATCCTGCAGCCAAATGTACTGTATATGTATTGTACACTACTGAAAATATTTCCCACTCTGTCCCAAAACACGTGAATTAACTTGGTTTCTCAAAGATAACTAGTCTTATTTAAGGTTTCACTGAAGTTATAGGCATAGAAGTTTCTATGAGGAAACAGAAAAAACTGCATGGAAAGCTTTCAATTCAAAAGGAAAATTTGTGACTAGGCACGTGAACAAAAATGGGGTTTAAAACAGAAGAGATACAAACTTAACAACATTCCTTTCCCTAACATTACATAGGCCTTTGAACTGTTCTTTATATTTAAATAAAAGAATTACCACTTACTCATAGGATGTTTGCTTGTTCAAGTTCTATTTTAAGTTGAAATGTTCTCCATATGCCACTCTCTAAAAATATTCTCTCTCCATCTACATACACTCACTTTATTTTGATATTTTATCCAGGATAAGGAAAAGTAAATGGCAAGCAAAAAAAAAAAATCTACATCTATCAAACTACATGAACAGGAGGGCTGTTTTGAACTGGAACTGTCCTGGAAACAATTTGCATCCCATTCTCTTCTCCCCATCAGAATCTCTCTCTATCCGATAGCTATTGTTTTCTCATCCACCATAGTATGAACTCTGCACAGAAAAGGACTCTCTTACGACGAGGTGATGGACTACATGGCTGCATCTACACTACAGTGTGATACCAAAGGTAAACTTTCGAAAGTGTGTGTTCACACACCAGAAGAGGATCAAGATTGCAATATGCTCTTTCAGAAGACCAGTCCCTTCTTTCAAAAAGGGACACCCACATGTCCCAGGGCACTCTGTCAAAAGAAAGGGCCAGGAAACACCATAGACACAGTCACAGTAACATAGCCCACAAGCTCTTCCAGGGGTCTGCAGCCTGGCGTGCCTTTAAGCTCCCACTCCATCTCCAGCCCCTCCTGCATGATGGTGGTCATGTCCCATAGGGCGGCCGCAGCAGTAGCATCCTCCTCCCCACGGTGGCACTGGCGCATGCCCCAGCAGTGGCCCTGCATGGGCACTGGTGGGGACTGAGACCACACCCCTTCGCCCTCTGGTGTGGGGCTCCCTGGCCTGTGTACAGAGCTTGGCCCACCCCTAGAGAGTGGAGCTGTAGAGATGTAAGGGGACAGGAGCAGCCCATCTCTACCACAACATGGTCCTGGGGGCCGTGACCCCCACCAACACTCCATCCCCTCCAATCCCCGGTCCGATGGCCTGGGGGCCCTGTGGTATCTGGGTTACTGGGGCTCCCTGCATGGACATCAGCCAGCATCCCCCTGCCCCGGGTATGCAAGCCTGCTCCGCAGAGACAGGTGCCGAGTGTTATGTGGAGCCCCGACCAAGGCCGAGGAAGCACAGCCATCTGGGGTGCATCCAGACTGGAGCTGGCAGCCATATAAACGGCCCACTACTGGCTGGGGCAGAGGCAGGCACCCCCTCCACCCATGCCCGGGCATCCGACATGCGTGAGTCCTACCTGGGTGTCCCATCCCCGGAATCCCCCATTGTTACTCTGGGCTTCTGTTTTGGTGCCCCTAAGGTGGGGATTGCTACCTGCTGCTGTTCCCAGAAGCGCCTTGAGCCCACTGTTGGGCTCGGTGTCCAGTCTGGTGATGTTCAGGACATGAATGGGCAGTGCTGCCTGCTTGGGTCCCAGGCGATGGTTAAGCTTCTGGAAGTGGGGGCAGGTAGTGACTGCTGCCCCGGAGCATCTGGCTGCACCATGTGTCTGGCAGTAGGCCTGCTGCAGTTCCTTTACTTTACTCAGTACTTGTTCTGCTGTGTGGGTGGAGTGGCCCCACAAGCTCAGGCTGGTCAACAGGTGGCAAAGGATACAGCATTCTGGTGTCAGCTGGTCATGTAGAGCAGCAGCTCCTCATCCCCCTAGAGTGGCGGCAAGTCCTTGACCCCTGAATCACTCGAGAAGGCGATCCTCTTCTTCAGCCCCTGACTAGACTCCTAGGCCCCCTCGGGGGGGGGGGGGAGCTTCTGGGGGGACACAGGGGTCCTGTGTGCTGGCCATGGTGCCACTAGATTGGCTCAAGGAGCCATAGGGTGCACTGGAGGCTGTGCTGGTGGGAGCCCATGTGGTCGCTTCTGCCAGCATGCTCTCAGCTTGCTGTCACGGGGTTTCTGGGTCCCCATGTCTCTAAACGCCTGATGTGCAGACCACAGAGCCCCAGTTGTGCTGGCAGGGGCATCTCCATGCACAAGCTAGCCGGGGCCATGGAGTACCCCCCTCTTTCAAAGGAGAGGCCTGCAGAGCCTTTCAAAAGAAGGCACTGTTCCTGAAACAGGAAGGGACGAGCAATTTCAAAAGGAGCAACACATTATCACAACTCTTTTCAAAATAGCACAGTGTGTGTGTAGACGCTCTGCAGGATCTTTTAGAAGAGCCTCTCCTTTTGAAAAATATTTTGAAAACTCATGTGAGCGAAGATACAGCCCATCAGTCAGGTGTAAGAAAATTTACCGAGTTTATATATACTCGTCCTGTTAAACAGTATAAATGAATTTTTAATGAGAATGTGCTAAAGGGCAACAACTGACTTAACAAGACAGACTTTTTCATAGTATGTATTGAATATATGAAGAGATCAGTGATGCTCATATGAAGGTTGGGGGGCGGGGGGACAGGCTGGAGATCCTTCACAATAAGAAGGGTTCGCTACTTCTGTCACTGTAACAATAAAAGCTTTGTATATATTTGAATGTTTCCCCTAAATGATACTGGAGTAAAAGTATAACTAGTTACCTCAATGTGTCCCTGTGGATTCTACTGTAACAACCATGCATGTACAAACTACCATACATTTAGTAATCAGAATTACATCAGCCAGCTGACATGTTAAATTTTAGACAGATTACAAATCAGACTATTTCCTGAAGCTCGAAGTTCAGGTGATTACCCCACATCTCCAGTGGTTTCATGCTCATCTGTATTTTCAGGTATCTTAACATTTTAGTTTGGATTTAAACATGTACCAAGCAGATCATTTAACACAATGTTAAGCAGACAGGCCACTTGCCAAGCACACCTGGTACTTTATAGCCTCAAGGTCTTTAAAGAGGCCTTTTAATAAGCTTTTGATTCCTGGGGGGGTGGGGGGGAAGAGGGGAGAGAGAAGAAGAAGAAGAAGAAATAGCATGCCCGTGGGGCTCCTCTTGAAAACAAGCTAACAACCACTTCCCCACCTTTGGTTACAGAACACAAAATTCAGGATAAAGCAAATGCCCAAACCAAGCTACATTATTATGCAACTTTCACCAAGACATCATCAATTTCTACAATAAGGTATTTGCTGAAGTCTTTATCCAACATAGATGGCTCGGGGATATTGCAAGTCCCAACCTGCAGAGTTCCATCACATTTAAGCAGCCTTGCTGTTCACACCAAGATGGAACATTGTAAGCTGGGACTTATTAGAATGGTCATATTCATGGTTAGAAACTGCCTCTTTTAATGCTAGTTCACCCTAACTAGTTGCCACTCTATTCCTCAATTAAATAAAGTTTGGGTATAGGGAAACTATCTAAAAATTAACAAGCAACTAGAGTTATGTGGAGCAAGAAGGTTCCTTTTTTCCCCTCAACCATTCAATAAATATATACAGTATGTTTACTGGATGAGCGAGCACATGGAGAAAATGTTCCTGCCCTTGCAATTTTTTTTTCCCCAATAGTTTTGTGGCATGTACATATAGCTCCTTCACAGTGTTAGAAAGTTACATCAAAGACATGATAGAAACTAGGCTCCTTAAATCAACTTCAATTAAATAATTGTAAAAGTTTCCCAATACACATTAAAAGATCACAAACCAGTTGTCTTGCTGTGGGGATACACTTACATTAGGATTAGAATTTCCTAGGATGATGCCTGATAACGTGGCTCCTTAACTAAGGATTTACATTACTAAAGTTACCAGTACGTAAAGTAAAACGCTTAATATACACACAAAAAACTGGGCTGCATTGTAAAAAAAAGGTCCTAAAATTGGTCTGAGTGCAAATAAAAGGAAGATGTTTCTTTCCTCTCAGCACACACAACAGTAAAATAGGTAGAGCTAAGTCTGCTCGTTGACTTTCAAGTCAGTGAAAAGCTGTTCTGACTTAAAAAATGCTCACCATTGCCAGATGTGAAAAAGCTCCCCTACTTGGGTTTCCTGGACAGAGCCGGAAAAGAGCCCGTGACTGCTTCACCCTTATTCATGTCTGAATCAAACCTTCTCCACATCAAATGCTAGAAAAGCAACAGTTTAAGTTTATAGACAGGGCCAAAGAAACTGAACGCTTCTGATTTCTTCAAAAATCTCATGCAACTGGACAGCTGAGAAGCTTAACTAAAATGTGAAACCTAAATGGCATTGCAAGTTTGTTTTTTAAATTCAAACACAAACAATGATAGTAGTTCTCACTCACTCCACCAACATTCTTAACTGAAATGAATAGAAGCTCAGTTGGCAAGCTGCCATCTGGTATGCTTTTACTGCTTCTTCCAACCTCTACTCAAGGGAGTCTGTATGGATAATACCTTGAAGTAGAAGAATTGTAAGAGCAAACACCAGACTGCTTGCATTTATGAGAGTAATTTATGGAACTACAATATATTTAAGGAAGAGAGCCCCAAGTCACCACCACCACCTCAGTAGCAAAACAGGATTTGAGTATGTTTTATATGAAATGTTAAGTATACCTGCGTGCAAAAAACAGTTAAAAATATTCATGTGTACAAAAGTAAATGAATACTCAAATTGAAATTGTATACATAACCCCTGTGTTTATGCATTATGACATTCTCACTGCATGACAACATACAGATTCTTTATAAGTTATTTTTAATACTATCTCAGCTATTTCACTGTAGCATCAAGGCGGATTGATATAAGCCCTCCTGCCTTCCCCTTTGTTAGAGCAACCAGGGAAAAGGAACTGAGCACGGCAGGGAGAAGGGAACACACGGGCCAGCGGTTCCTATATTGGGCTCCACGAAGGCACCACCCCAGAAGGTGCCACACCAACACAACAGCTACCTGCTAGAGAAAAAACTTTCCATCAACTGGGCACACGTGTATTCGTGTACCTAAATTGGAACAGACATGAACACCGCATCTCAAAGAACAACAGTTACAGAGTTACGTAACTGGGTTTTTTTAGCTTAGCTAATCCTTATGGCTTGTTGGAGTCTAAACCTAGTTAACTAATTAATCATCCAGATATACTATATGGAAAGCTGCAGTAAGAGAAATAGTAAGAGTCGCCAGTTGCCACTGTCATTTTCTTATTCTATATTACCTAATACACGTCCCTTATTTTGAAGCATCATGGCCACAGACCATTATGGTGATGCCATAAGTGCATTCCCTATTTTACTTCACAACTCAGTTTCCCACTCAATATCTGTTCTCTCAAAAAACAGAAGTGTCAAGGAGTTCAACCAACCATCTTACTCCAAACCTAAGTGCACTCTGAGCACAGTGAGTTGTAACTTTTTTGATAACATGATTTAAATAAAAAATTTTTTTCTGGTGACTTAAATTGTGTTTTTCCAGGACACGCCACCGCTTCTATGATGCCTCTGTCCTTTCCCATTTTGTGGCTCTGTCTTTAAGACTAGGTCTTAACTCCTCTGCCATGCTTGGCTAAGGTCCACACTCAAATAAGCACAGAACAAACACAGTCCTATCCAGCTTGTGTCTTTCTTTACATATACTACTTTTCAGTCTGTTAAGAAACAGAAATCGAAAGCCCAGAATTTTCAAAAAGCAAGTCAGTCAGTCAGGCTGGACAGACTAGATACGTTAAGTCATTTTCATACGATGAAGTGAATGTGTAGCATATTTGTGATGCAACTAAACTATAAATGCTATTTTAATGTGAAATTCTGTATTTTATTGATGATTTACAAACAAAAAAAAATCTAAACAATAGGATTTTTTTAACTTTTTGAATAAATCAATTTTTATTCACCCCCATCTTTAGATATATTTCATACTTTATATTTAACATTGTATTCACTGCAATACTTACCCAGGGAACAATTAACAGAATTAGAGAATGTTTGGTTTTCTGAAGTATTTTTAAAAAAATAAATTTAGCAGCACCCTTTTCTTTTCAAGCCTTGGAACAGCCTTCCTCTGATGTAGTTTGAGATATAAATTAAATTTTAAGCTTCGAATTTTAGTCTGCCTCTCCAAGGCAGCATATTTTCATTATTAGATAGTAGAATAGGGGGGCCATACCGACCTAAGTTATATTTAACCTAAAACACATGCAGGGCGGGGGGTACAATTATGTGTATGTTTCTTACAAATGTTTGACTAGAATACAATACGAAAAAATGAGATTTGACTAAGATTATAGAAGTACAATAAGGTATTTTAAGAAAGTGATCATGGTTATTAAAAATTCATGTGAGAGGGGCATAAAGAGACAAAGTGCAGACCATGTGCACAACCTTAACATAAGCGTTTACTGAATTGCTTAACTGTGCAATTGCATGAAAAGATTTCTTTTAACACAGTAAAGAAAAGAGAAAGTATATGGAACTTTAAACAAAAAACACCAGAATGTCAATTCCATGATCTGAACCTACTTGCATAGGTGCTAGTATAGTGATGCCAGAAGCCCTTCTTCAGTGCGCCACATGAAATTTATAGCTCCTCCAGATGCTCTGAGTCAGCCCAGGCACTAGATCCCAGGGGGTCCTGAATTCAGCTGGCCAGCTATGTACACCACACCTCCATGCTCACAAACTGCTGAAACATGTTTACTCAAATCTCCCAAAAGGTTTATCTTCAGGAAGAGACCAAGTTTGCAAAATGTCAGCTCAGTATTCCTAAGCTCTTAAAAACAGTCGATTCTAACAGAACCGCATGCGATATTAACTCTACATCACCACAACTGCTTAGTCAGAATCAATCTTACAACCTCCCACTCTCCCCATCAGTTTGGTGCCATCAGCGTTTATCATGTCCAGTATCTTCGATTTTCCATCTTAGCCATTAAATACAGATAAATATGGAATGCTCTCACTTGAACACCACAAGCATTCCTTGCCTTGGGATTACAGGGGATCCTGCTATCACCCCTCTAAAAACAGTAACTCTTATTTTGAGAGGGTGTCCATTAAACAGACACCTGAAGTAAAGTTCACACATATGCAGAAAGCCTGAAGCATTACTCATGCTCAGGCTAAGTCCCAAAGCAAAGAGATTTAAAGACTAAAAATCTTTTCATAAAAAAGCAACCTGGCTTTTCCCCAGAGAAACAAGCAAGTCTCTAAATGGTTTTGCAGTTGTCCTCCGGATTCTATTTACATTTGTTATGGGTGAATTTCTCATGTTTGTTTGTTTGTTTTTTTTTTTTGGGGGGGGGGGGGGCGGGCTAACCTTTCACAAATGAAAGCTTAACCATTCTTATCCCCTAAATGCCATACCCAAAAGCATCCAGACTAACTAGCTCTTTGGAGACTCCTCTCAGAGAAAAGACAACTGAACTTGTTGGCCTGAATGCTACACTACACTGCAAGTACACCACGCCTTTTGTATTTTCCCCAAAGATTTTACACTTAATTTTCTAAAAATGTGCACAACTTCGAAAAAATCTGCTCAGCTTAATACTTCATTGAAAGACATCTCTCTCCCCCCGATAGCTCATCAACAGCAGAAAAAAAAAATTTCACTCCTGCAGGATAATGTAGCTAACATCATCAAAACAAACTTTAGGTATGATTGTTTGCAAGATAGGAGGACATAGAGACATGTCAGACATTTCACTTCAAACAGTGAAGTATTTTTTTTTAAATTTCCTTCAAGTATTTTCTATTGGCAAATATGATCTTAAAAGGCAAAAATTACCATTTTAAACCAAATGTCATCGCCTGTTAACAGTTGATTGAAAACTTAAAAATTGGAAAACACAAGTTATGCAGACCTAGCTCCTGGTGCTGGCCCAGCAAGGTTGAGGGAAGAATGTTTCCATCTTCCTAGCTACTATCCCTCAGAGAGCTGGAGTAGCTGCAACAGAAAGACCTCTTCCATTGCTACAGGAAGTAGCTACACTATGGTATTACAACCACATAATGAGGCTGCTATAGCAGCCGTGGCACAGACATGGCCATTTCCCCTACGGTTATCTGACCAGTCAGGTTTTGCATTGCCAGGAGAAGGTTGTAAATGCCATGTTATCACTATGCAGACATGTCATGGGGGAGCTGAAGAGGTTAAAATGTAATTTACAAACAAAAAGCTTAAGGGTCAATGGACCTTGATTAATAAGAGCATCTCTTAGGAAATATAGGATGTGGGAGCAGTTTCTGCAAATGGCAGAGCACAGGAGATGAAGGGAGGGCATGGTAAGATTTCTAAGAAATCAAGGGTGAGTTAATTCAAACACTTGACATAAAATTTCCATACTGATCACAGAATGACCTTAGAGTAACAGTTTGCTACATTTTCTGATAATCAAGTCAAACTTGGTGTCAAATATGAAACCAATATTTAAATACTCCTATACAAATATCCTGTAATTATACCACAGATTTGCCACATTAACAATGAACTTTTGAAATAGTGAAGTGGAACAATGTTGTGCTGATTTAGTATTTGGCTAGACAGGATTATTAAACATTAGCAACTGCATAAGGAGTGTGCACACGCATGCACACAGAATTGCCCTATTCTCAAAACTGTAACAGTAGGTAGAAAGAGGAGACTTTACACAGAAATGGAGTAACGCTGGATATCAGAACTAATTACCTGTATGCCTCTTCTCTCAGTATTTATTGTGAAAGCACTTGGGAAATTATTTTCACACCAGTTCGAGTTAATGCCATATTTTTAGGCTACACTACAAAATACATAATTAAAAAACAGGACCTGCCAGTGCCAGTAGAGTCAAGCATTTGCATTTCAGAGTAGTAGTAGTAGGCATCCTTCAGTCTGCATAGACTATGGATCGCGCCCTTTATAGTTTCAAAGGAGGGCTTCATTTACAGCATCTACTGTGACTATGAAGACCCACACAAGAGTCCTTGCTGCATCTCTTGCAGATGTGGTGGGTGTCTGGCAAGTCCTTATTGTGCTTTCTGTCCGCTCGCTTCTCCTCTGCTAGCTGTCTGATCCTCATCTCACATTTCAGAGTGGAAGATACAATACTTTCCATTCAATTATTGGATTGCATATTTAGAATTTCTGAAGCTGTGATGTTGCTGAACTTCCCCCAAAACATCTAAAAAGAAAAAATTAATTTGGTGTTTTTAATTTCCAAAGTCCTTCAACACTGGAGGATTTTTAAATTCAATTTTATAGGAAACAGAATCTCTCTATAATAGTGGTTCCCAAAGTGGGGTCTGTGAGGGCATTGCAGGGGGGGGGTGTCCAAGCGAAAAACAAAAATATCATAGAAGCTAAGTTTTAAATAAATTGCAAAGTTACAATCTATTATTTTTAAATACAATATCCTCCAATAATCTTATTAATTGTGGTCTGAAAAAATCTATGTTGTGGTTTCTTATTACATTTCATGAAGCATATACATGGGCTAGAATTGGCTCGGGGGGGGGGGCGTGAATAGTTGGGGGAACTGGGGGTCCACACGAGTGAACAGATTGTGAACCACTGCTCTAGAGGGGCCTCAAGTGTTTAACACATGATTTTCAGTCTCTCCACACGTTCCCGCCCCGCCCTTTCCCACACACTTTTTTTTTTTTTTTTTTTTTTTTTTAAGTTCCTGAATTCATTACACCTTTGGAAAAAGCTATGTTTCGATTTGGGGTTTTCTAACATTTTAGTGCACGATGGAGCTCCAGTACATGGATGACAACATGGTTGTTGCTCTTTCTTCCACAGCCCTTCAACCTTCGCTGAAGGATACAAGAATCCCAGCCTCACGCTGAACATTAAAAAGACCCAGGTGCTCCACCAACCTTCACCAACAGGACAATACCATACATCTTCTGTGAAGTGGGGGCCCATCTGAGAAGTCCCGCTGTAGTGCTGATTAGGAGGCACCAAGAAGAAGACAGACTGTCACAGGCTGCCACACGCCCTTCCAACAGCTATTAACACCTACCCCTTCTGCAATAACATCTGTGGCTCCAGAATGAACAGACTCACAAATAGGAGAGTGACATGAAGATGTCCTACTCGTTATCGAGGGACTACTAAGGGGTGGGGGATGGTGCATGATTTAAAACTATTCATGATAGAAAGTGGAGAAGAAAGTCACATTTCAAATTGGTTTTTCAGTTAGTATTTGAAAGACGCTTACAGAAACCCTAGTTTTTAAAAAGGCAACAGGTTTTTGTTCTTCTCTGCATACTCGCCTGTTAACAATGAAATCAGTTTCCACTGCCACATTTATTTTCTCCATTCTGTGCCTGTTTTTTAAAGCAAAGTGGTTGATCATGGTTGCTGGGCTTGTTTTCAGAAGGTATTCATAAAAGGCATGCTGGGAGGTGGGGAAGGGAGGAAAAATAATCCAAAGAAGAGAAGGAGAATGTAGGCAAGTATGGGCCCTTATAGCTGTGCTCAGATCCCCTTTGAAACTTTTTCTGGGTAACTATGTAACCACTTTCAAAAGTTATTTCACAGAAAAATTCACAGCTAAACTAAGTTTTTCCAAGAGCTACTGCTCAGGTTATTCGGAACTGCTGGGGAAGTATGAGATAGACTTTTCAGTGGCTTAGCTTTCAGCGCATGGGCTATAGTCTTCCACAAAACAAAAGGTGCCACCCATCAGCAGCAATAGAACATGCTGAATATTTAAAACAGGAACATGTACTTTGCCCAACTTGAGGCACACAGGCGACATACCTGCTTCGATTAAAATAAATGGCTTTTCAACACAGAACTGTGACTTAATGAAACTAGGCATAAAATTCTTTATCTTGGTCTAAGCAGATGCTTTGATCTTTGCTTGGATACAGAGTCCTTAAGGGTTGCAGCTGCATATTAAGAAAGGGAGGTGGCATTCACTGCCCCATATAGATATTTATATTCTCATTCAGCAAGAGTACCTTCATAGTTGGAACTACAGAAAGCAATCCAGCATTCTGAGGTTAGCCAAATCTCCTGGAAATATTCAGGTTATTGAACAGAAACAGCTGAATAATGAAACACCTACTACAACTGAATTTATCAGTTTTACTTCTATATGAAAATTAAATAATGAACACAGGAGCAACATGATGCAACTACAGAGAACCTGGGCAACTCAATTTTATCCCCTCTCACAGCAAATACTCTCCATCTACCCTGACCAGCAGTTTAAATAGCATCAACTCTTATCCAAGCTTGGCTATGGGAAGCCATGACCAACGCACATGGCTTTCATTAACAATTTAAATCTCTTGTTGCCTTGTTTCCATTCTACTCACTTCAACTACAGCTTTGCATTCCTGTAAGAAAGAGGATGATACATTGTAGATGCTTCGAAAGCTCTCCTGTGACTTGGAAGAGTAAACTAAGGCATAAATTAAGGATTTAAAACTTTTTTTAAAGCAGTAGTTTGAAGGATGTATGCAATAAAACAATGTAAGGTACATAACACCAAAGTCAGCAGGCACATATCTAACACTAGAATTAGTTCTTAAGATGCAAGTCACGCCAGAGAACAAGCTGGATATCATTCATTATTGTGCTAAAGAGCTGAATTATAATCCATAGAATTTCATTTACCTTTTTTAAAAAAATCCATCACAAGTGCTGCTGTTCAAGTTAAGTTGCAAATGCAAAATAAAAATACAACATTCTGAGATGTGATAGCTACAGTTTGACAGAATTTAAAAAAAAAAATCACTCACTTCCATTAAATACAGAAAGAAGCAGTGAGCCTTCATCTACAGCAACTTAAATCAAATACAGGGAGTCAATACAGAACCTTGCTTTTCACTATATGCGGACGGTCCAACACTTTGCAATACCACTAAACTTGTTTAACCATACAGCAATTCTCTCTTCCATTACACAGTGAAACTTTTTTTTTTTTTTTTAAATACACATTTTTTGTTTCTGCCTTCACCATAAGGTAGGAAGATCTGATTTTACAAGCTGGGGATTTCATTCCCTCAAACAAGCGAGCTATCCTTAGCTGCAGTACATCAAACTGTAAGAGATACTCAGCTCTACATGAAGTTTCCCCCTATTTTGGAATCCAACTTTACTCAGTATTTCTTTAACCTGCTTAGCTCCATCTTCTCCATCACCACGTTTCCATCATTCATTTACAACCATTAAACCACTATCTATGCCTCCCTCCACTCAACACTTTTACCAGTCCTTGTGCACTATATTAAGCAATCATGCAGATGCTCAGGCTTATGCCGGTATGAGCTGCAGGACAGGGTGAGTAGGGCATCTGTCACAACCTGTCAGGATGCATACGGGGTCTGACCATCTTGGGAGAAACCCAATGGAACTCCAACTGATAATGACGGAATGTTCCTACTCAGGGAATCCTTAAACTAGGGGCATCAGTGTCACTTATTTAAAACTACTTGCAGAGATCAGTTAGACCAGGGGTCAGCAACCGCCTAGCATGTGTGCCATCATTGGCACGCCAGCTGCTTTTCAGCAGCACGTGGGGTGAGCTCAGCCCCACCTCTCCCCATCATGCAGTGGAGGAGATGGAGGAAGGGGCAAGCCTCCCTCCCCCATGTGGAGGGGCTAGCACAGTACCTGCCCCTCCTTCCACGTGGAGCACTTCAGCCTCGTAAGTAGGGCAGGGTGGGGAGCACCTGGGGCTGTGGCAGGGCAGGGGGAGTTTGAAGTGGGTGAAACCGCAGGCAGAGGAAGGGCTGCTAGGGCTCCCCACCCTAGCCAGCCACCTGCTGTATGGGTCCCCTGGCCAGGGTTACTGCGGCCATGGGGCTCCATGCCCCAACCAGCTCCCCACCTCAGGGCTATGGGGCTCCCCAAAACCTGGCTGAGCTCTGTGCCACAACTGGGTTCCCCATGGTCTCCCAGCTGAGGCAGGACTCCCACACAGTGAGGCTCCCCAACCCCAGTCAGGCTTCCTATAGTTGAGTTCCCCCACCTGGCTCCCTACCCTAGGACTTCCTTTGGAACTCCCCAGAGCAGGTTGCAAACAGGGCTCCACTGGCCCTGCACAGCTAGAACTCTCTGGTCCAGCACCATCCACTGGCCTGCCAGATTCGCACTTGCCTACTGTTTGCTGGTGTTACTGGACCAGAGAAGCTAGGATAAGAGAGATTCACTGTGTATTAAAATCCCAGACATTGTTAGGTATGTAAAAAACCCAGCCAGACGAGGTTTAAAAGACAAGTGGTAAAACTTTGTGTCTTTATTTATTAATGAACCTGTTGAAAGTAGGACGTTAAAAAGTAACCGACAGAAAGCCATGCTAGTCTATATACTATCAATACAAAAAAGCAGTCCAACAGAACTTTAAAGACTAACAAAATAATTTATTAGGTGATGAGCTTTTGTGGGACAGACCCACTTCTTTAGATCATAGCCATACCAGAACAGACTGGATGTTTAAGGCACAGAGAACCAAAAATAGTAATCAAGGTTGACAAATCAGAAAAATATTATCAAGGTGAGCAAATCAGAGAATAGAGGGGCAGAAGGGGGCAGGGGACTCAAGAATTAGATTAAGCCAAGTATGCAAAAAAGCCCCTAAAATGACCTAGAAAATTCACATCCCAGTTCACACCACATGTTAATGTGTCAAATTTGAATATAAGAGAGTTCAGCAGCCTCTCTTTCCAATCTGTTGCGAAAATTCACCAGGATGTGAATTTTCTAGGTCATTATAGGGTCTCCTTTTGCATACTTGGCTTAATCTAATTCTTGACTCCCCTGCCCCCTTCTGCCCCTCTACTCTGATTTGTTCACCTTGATAATATTTTTCTGATTTGTCAACCTTGATTACTACTTTTGGTTCTCTGTGCCTTAAACATCCAGTCTGTTCTGGTATGGCTATGGTCTGAAGAGGTGGATCCGTCCCAAGAAAGCTCACCTAATGAATTATTTCGTTAGTCTTTAAGGTGCAACTGAACTGGTTTTTGGTTTTGGTAAGACTTTAAAAAGTAACACTGGCACTCAAACTGCACATAGGGTCAAAAGGTCATACTTCACAGCTCCACCTTACAAAGGTTACCAACTCAGACCTACACCATCAAGTCTGAAATATGGCCATGCAGTGCTTTTCCTACAATTTTTTCCACGTCCTTATTTTAGGGAATTAATGCTGAAAGTCAAACAGTCTATGAACTGCATGTGTGTGAATTCTGAAGGTGTGATTAAAACCTCAAGTGTAATGGGATCTCTAAGACAAACCCTGCTGCTGTACATAGTGAAAAGTTTGCTACAGATGAGGCATGTTACAAGACAAGCAAAAGGATGCAAGCTGGGATGGGGGGCTACTTTTGGAAATGCACTGAACCCCTTGAGATTGTCTAAATATTTTACTGGTTCCAGAAAGGATCTGCAACCCGGGAGAGGAAGGATGAAGAGACGTCTTGGATTGAACTAGCACTTCCTGGATCGACTACTCACTTAGAATTAACTGGGAGTAAACAATGGAGAAAACTCCTGGGTCAGAGCAAATCCAAGACCAGAAAATATAAAATACACCTGAAAAGGAGATTTACTTGCTTCCACATCTGTAAGTCTTACATCAGCTCCACTTATTAGCCCTCTCAGAAAAACAAAGTTAAGTTATTTTACAATAACTATCAATTCTTCAGGTGTGGAGAGAGGGAAAAAAGCCTACAATTGTAAACAGACATCAATATCCTCTCACATTGTGCTCTGACAACTATTCAATAGAGAACATTCTGGCAAATATGGAAACGGATTATTTTTGATAAAATTATTGAAGTGAGTAAATCTTTAAATCATTAATCAACCTCTACTCTCAATACATTTCCATCCAATTTAATGTTTCTAGCTGCTGCAATCTCTTCCTGGATGTCCAGAATTTCTCTCATTCGCCCTTCCCCAAATGTAACTTTTTGTCTTCCTTCTCAGTCCATCAGTTCAGCCCTCTTCACCCATTCTCACTGAGAAGTACACAATACTTTCCGTCTCCTAGGCCTGGAATGTAGGTCATTCACTTACTTCGCTGTTTACCTCTCAACACCAACCCACACTCCTACAACCTGATCCTCCCTCTCCACACACACCCTTTACTCACTGTTCCAGTTGAAACCACCTCCATATGCAGGATATTCATTGCCTCTCTTCTCCCACCCCTCCAGTCTCTCCAAAGCATGGCTGGGAAAACCAACTTCCTTTCCCTCCCTAGCTTTCACGAGATCATCCAATTCTTCCACTGGCTTCCTGGATTTTACAGTAGCAGATCTGAGCACCACATCTTCACTTAAGAGCACCTAATATAAGCCACCTACTTCTCGGCTGTCATTTCCCTGCTCCATTTGTTCATTTTACCCATGACAACTGGAGCAGTCCTCCCTGTTGTCATTTTCTATGTGGCCCCTTCTACAACCAAAAAAAGGATCTAAGGCAATCCCTCTGTAATTCCTGTAACTGACAGCCACTATACCCTCAGCATGAAATGAGATTTTTCCATGAGCACAGAGATCTGTTATTTGAGACATCTATGACTGACTAAATCAAAAAAGGAGAATGTTAAGAACAGTACTTAATCAAGAGCTAAACTAAGAGGAATTTTCATTCATGTACACAAAAATTTGGAATGTTTAACATATTTATTTTAAAATTTCCCATGCCTCGAGATGGAAAGTAGGGAGCTGTTAACAATGTTCTCAAAAGATGAAACGCTAACTTTCACAAACTCAGAAGGAAGAAAGTAGCCTAACTCAATATTCCTGGCCAGATACAGATAGCAACTTGGCTCCTGAAAGAAGAAAATCTCTTGTTACAGGGAGGATTGATAAATTCCCCCCTTGATTACTTAGTATTCAAAACAAAGATTCATTAACTAATTCTGTCATCACAAAAGTTTGCCAAAAGTGACCACTTTGAAGTTCTACATGTGTTCTTCACAACGATGTCAATATTATTTTTCTGTTTACAAGTTCAACGAGAGGCCTCTAATGTCAGTTCAACCCACTACCTGGAAGGAAAGATGTGCTGTTCTTAGCATCCCCCAGCAATTATAAACCATCTGGAATCAAAACCAAACCGAAATTTACAAGACAGAATATATCAATATCTATTTTTCCAGAGCTATATTGTTTTGAAGCTTTATAGAATTTAATGTGTCAAACTTGACAGATCTGATTAGGAAGACATATGCAGTACCTATGGGAAGTAACAAGTTGCTATTTTTCTCAGCATGCACAAAGTAATTAATGCTTATTGTAGAATTTATAACTACCCATCACTCTTTTCAAGTAAAGGTGAAGAAAGATGAATGCATCACTAGTGAGAAATGATTTGCTAATCTAAGAACAAGGAGAGTGCTTCCCTTGTAATCTGACATCTCATCTTTCTCAACGTTTTTGCCAAAATATATGCACAGTTGCAAATGTTTCAGTCTGAGGCAAACCACAGTAATGTTCCTAAGGGTATGATACTATAACAGAGGAGTCAGAAAGGGACAAGGGGAAGAAAGAACCCTACCACATATCAGGTTATTTGATGTCAAGACAGTTACCCAAAAATATTTACTAAATCCTCAGACAGTTACAGTATTCAAAGGTATTACATTGTAATCATTTAAATGAAAATTGTCTCAAAGCAAACCTTCCAGAGGAACATAGATCCGGATAAAGGACCAAAGCCACTGTGATTCGAGTAAGGAAAAAAAAGTGCTATATTGAGAAATATTGTACATTAAGGCCTTACTAGGAAAATGGCCTACTCCCCCCATGCCCACTGCTTAATTCAAAAATCACTTTTCTTGATCTCATGTAACTGATAGTATCATCAGAAACTAGCCTTGGGAAATTTTACTCACCTGCAGCTTTAGGAACCCTAAATTATCTTCAGGGTGGGTTTATAGATTTCCCTTCTGTACACCTTCAGAGAACATTTTTGCCAACCCTATTCATGCTCAAAGTCGTTCCCTGCACCCCCCCCTCCCCCCGCCCAGACTATTGGTGTCTTATTAGATCCTCTCAGCTCTCTCAATTCATCCTATCTGACTGGATGGCATGCAAGAGTATTGTGAAGCCATCTCTAGAGATTATTTCGCTGCTGCACCAGACAAATGTTAATAGTCTAGATTTAACCTTAACACTAACATTTTAGGAGTAAGGTCGCACCTATTCTGCTCGGTACAGTATTCCAGACTGAAATCATTGTGCATTTGGGAACAGGGAAGTTAACATTTATTTTAATTCAACACTCCTCAATTTGCAAGCAGTTGGTTGATTTTCCACCACAATGGAAGGTGAGAACCAGTAAATGGCTGAGTATAGGCCTAAAACCTCTAGTATGAAAAATCTTCTAATATTGGGGGTGGGGGGAGAGAAAGAGAGAAAGGTTTTAAGGTCTCCTTAAAAAAGGAGAGAGGGGAACTCTGTGATGCTCCTAACTGGTTCATATACATGCAAACGAGGGGGTTGTGGGAAATCTGATTTAGCTGTCAATTCTGTTCACATGGGAAAGGCTAAAATAAAAGATTTCTGTTTCACAGAAGCTAGGAATGAACTTGATGACTACTTATTCTTTTCATTCCCTCTGGGGCACCTGATATAAGCCAATGTGAGAAGACAGGATACTGGGCTGACAGACCTTTGAGCTGAACTGGTATAACTGTTATGTACAACATATTAGAGCATGCTATTACAGTACCGCCATTCCATTTATGTTCAGGCACTAATATGACAGCTGAAATATCACAAAAAAAGATTAAATAGATCCACCAATTCAGACAGCTGATACTGCTCAGGCGCAAAAAGCGATGTCTACTCTACAATTATATACCAGCAGCTGGCCCATGCCAGCTGACTCAGACTCATGGGACTTGGGCCATGAGGCTGTTTATTGCAGTACAGGCATTCTGGCTCAGGCTGCAACCCAAGTTCTGGGACACTCAGCGACCCTCAAGGGTCTTTGCCCAGAAATCTTCACTGCAATTTTAAAACCCCACCCTTGGTCTCAGAGCCCAAGTTAGCTGGCACAGGTCAGTCACTGTTTTTTAATTGCAGAGTAGATGTCCACAAAGTGATGATCAGCCATGATGTAATAGTCTGACTCTTCTGCAGCTTTCATCTCCTCCTTAGTCACCATGTCTATACACACACACAAAACACAAGGGGTTCTAAGCAAGTATGGCAGCTGCATTATTCCTACAGGGAGGCTAATCAGCACCGTATCTATTCACTGTAAACCTAAGGCTGGCTTGCAGGACTATGCGGTGTTCTGCCAGAGGACAGAAACATGGATTTCTGTCTTAGATTTGCTCAACTGTAGGTCATCTAAGCCCAGTAAGAGGGTAAATGGCCAATGTTCTGTGAGTTGCTTGAACATTACAAAGAAAAATATTTACCTGAAACCAAGTTCTTCTAAAACCCTTTTCTGGGGCCCCAGTGGGTTCTATACTAAGGTGGTAGAAGGGGAAGCAGTGAAATTCCATCAAAAGGCCTCTGAGCACTTTTTGAGGAGTACTATTTTAACTGTACTTTTGTTAGCCTGAGTGTGTTTGAGGTCATGTGATATCTTTTAAAACTGAATCCAAACCTTTAAAACAGCCATTGGCTGTAGAACCGAAGAGCAATTAATCCAAGGTAAAGCAAAATCTCCCAGGCAAGGATTAATTCAGGAACCTCTCCAGAGACCCAAACTGAAAGCCAAATTATGAAAAGTGATCATCAGCCACATCACACAAATGTGTTGCCAAACAAAAGAGATGGTATGTTTTCTGGATTTTTGCCCCTTTATACCTTGCTTCACAGGTCTCTGCCACAGCATGCTTATGGAAGACCACAGAACTGTATTGAGACCTGCATTTAACTTGTGACAGACAGGATACTTTAATGAGTGTTCCCTCAAGCAATAGCAAAGGTTAAAGATTTTTCTACTGCTAGATCTAGCTGTACAGTAAGCCATGATGATAAATTTACAGGCAATTCTATTAGCCACTTCCGACAAGTAGCTGCTTAACAGAAAAGCCACTGTTCCAGACATTCTCTGTTCTTTGGAGAGTCACATTGTTCAAGAACAGACTGAGAAGTGCTTGTATTTTGATTTGATAGAGAGATTTAGTGCTTATATATTTTTGAGGAACATCATCTATGGTGAAACTTACTCATGGAATGAAAATACACCCTCACCCCAAAAAAGGCGAACAAAAACCAAAAACCACAGAAGTTCTGACCTTCCTTTTTCATCACAGATGAGAATTCTTCAGAACATGGCACTCATGTCACACACACACACACACACACACACACACACACTTTTTGTGTTTGCTTCTGAAATGACCTCAAGGGGTTCTTGACTTAGGAACTCTCTATACACTCCAGCCACCATCTGCAGTAGTTCTTTAAAATGGCCGCCAATTGTTTCACTGTTTAGACTCATTGACTTGCTCTGCAGTTCCTGGGAGAAGTAGCAACGTGCATGCCACACCATTTAATTTTAGCTGCTTGTTTGGCAGAAGCCTCTCTGCTAATCAACAGTGACCATTCACTACCTTGAGATGTACATTGACCCCCCCATCCTAAAAAAACTGTTCACTGACTTCCAATCAATCACGAGCACAATGCAGAGTGACTGCTCATGAAACCACAAACTGAGCAGACAGACTCCAGAGACAAGCAAAGGCAGGTTAAAGAGCTCTGACTGAGGGTTGACTGGGGACCTACAGCTGTATAACTACATTGCTCAGGAGTGTGAAGATTTTTCTCAGTTCTTAGTGGTGTAGTGACACCATCTTAAACCCTATGTAGAGAGTGTTCACTTCTCCCATCAAACACACCTACTACCTCTCAGGGAGTCAGAGTGCCCATATCAACAGGAGAGCTCTTCCTTGTTGACTTAGAGCATAATTATAGCATTCACATTTAGCCATGCTCTGAGGCAACCACAGACAGAAAAAGATGGAAGAGCTGCACAAAGAAACAAGGTAAGACCAGACAATATCAGAACCCCACCATATACTGAGGCTGCAAAGAGGCTGTCGAGAGCAAGGAGGTGACTTTCACAGTCAGAGACTCCAACAAGTATCATATTACTGAAGACTGAATTTGGTCCCAGAACAAACCAATACCATTAATGAGGATTAACATCCTGGATTATGATCATGTGAGGACATCAGCTTAATGACTAGACCCATTTTAATGTACTTAAAAACCTCCAAGATTCAATCCCATCTAGTCAACTAGTTGGTTATACTTCATATCATACAACAGATTACTAGACATTGAATATATTAGACACTTTCTGTAGTTAGTGTGCATGAGGGTCAAACAATGCCAACAGGGCAAGTCTGAACATCACTTACACTTATGGAAAGGTCTCTTCTATACTTTTAGAAGCAAGACACTATGGCAGCTACACAGCAAAAGCAAGCATGCCTACATTAAGGAAAGGCTGCTGGAGGAAACTGCACCAGAGCTGACAGTATGCAATATTAAGAAGTCTTGTGGCACCTTATAGACTAACATTTTGGAGCATAAGCTTTCATGGACAAAGACCCGCTTCAAAGACCCGTGGTCTTTGCCCATGAAAGTTATGCTTCAAAATATCTGTTAGTCTATAAGGTGCCACAAGACTTCCTGTTGTTCTCGAAGCTACAGACTAACACAGCGACCTCTCTCATACTTACGCAATATTAGTAAGTCTTCTTGCAACATTCAAAAATTAAATAGGGAAACATTTAAAACACAGAAGTTTGTTAGCTAGCACATGCTGGAAGAAATATTTTACAGTTGGGAGCCTGAAATGAAAACAACTACAATTTTGAGCATAAAATGAGTTCTCTTGGACACTTCTGAACCAAGGCTAACTGCTTCACTTGCTATAGTACAGAATACAAGCAGGCCGAATTAAACAAGAAGGACCTAAAAAGAAGTAGCTCTTGATGTCTTTAACCTAGTAATTCTGTGGTACCTGGATGCAGAAAGGCCAGAGAATTTACCACTTTTGTATGTGTACCTGATGCAGTACACTATTTCATGTCAGTGGAAGGCAGGACCATGAACAATATATCTGTGTATTGGCTGCACTGCAGAGCTGGGTGTGGACCCAAGGGAATATAAAAAAGCTAAAATTGCACTACAGTTTGAAAGGAAAAACGCCCACAGATCTAGACTGATATTTAACTGATACAACAATAGCAGATTTAGACAGATATTTCAATCAACATGACCCTTGCCATTTCCAGACATCTTTTCAAATATTTCAATTCTATGTGGACCTAACAGTTGTCTAAAAATCATCGTAGCTTGAATACTAGAAGTCTCTTCACTTCTCAAGTGTAAAAGGGCTGATTCTGGTTCAGCTAAAACATTAAAAAACCAACATTATGGAAGAGTACATTAATATTGGACGTGCTAATTGCTCCATTTTGGTTTTAAATATGACAAAGTATCCGTTCAAACCCACCCTTTCACCAGAAGCCACCCTTCTTAGGCCTTTTCTTTAAAGTATTTGAATTCTTCTTGGCCTACTGTTTCAAAATGTAAAGATTACTCCAAAAAGAGATCCTTCCCCATTTGTATGTGAGCCAGCATTCACATACTCTTACAGTTCTCTCCTGGGAGTAAAGTGTCACAAATTCAGGTACCTATGATCTGCTGTACTGTACGGCTGTGACACAGCACAACAGATCCAAACTTACAGCCCTGCTTCTTCCATAAAAGATGAAATAGCCAAATACAATGGAGAGTTAGGCCGCAAACATCAAGGAAACTCAATAGCAGCAACAATCTTTCCAGTCATAAAGGCAGATTAATCCTAACATTACCAATGAAGTAGAATAGAACTGGTCCACTTTAAAAGTTAAAAGAACAAAAATAAACAACTTAGAAATTAAGTCAAAGGTTGAGGAAATCAAGAGCAACTGCAACCTTGCCACTGTCGGTAGCAAGTGAATGTAGCCCTCCTGGAAGCTACTAAACTCACGGCTGAGACAAATGAAGTCCTTAATGTCAGTACCCACCATCTGCAGGTAAGAATTTTTCCCTCACACTTCCTCAACACTTACTGAGGAAGGAGCAGCTCAACATGTGGAGATAGGCATGCAGTCAAGAATAATTCATTCTTTGAAGTCCTGTGGAACCTAGAAGCCTAACCAATTTATTTGGGCATCAGCTTTCATGGATAAAAACCACTTTATCAGATGTATGCAGCATAAGCCCAAGTCATTCAGTCCTACCAGAACATTGCACCCATCTGACAAACCTTGCCTCTATATGGTTTTAACCTGTTCAAGAAAGCATCTAATTATTTCAGCTATTCGTTCATTTCATTACCACATTAGTCAAAATGACAACTTTCTTGAAAAAGTTTAGCTACTCTGAAGCTGCAATACACTCTAACATGAGGAAAATCTTAACATTTCACTATAACTGTGAACACACTGTAGTTAAAATGAGCAAAACCTCAGCTTTTACTCTCTTAAAGTCCATAAATATCAGCATACCACAATCCATTTCATTTTAGTTTAAATCTCCCACACTGAGATCTTACCATCCATCTGCCAACAACATAGTGGGATGAAGTCCAAAGTGCACAAAGCTCAGTAAGAGCAAACTTTAACAAAATAAGATGTTAGGATTTGAACTGTAGTTTTTAAAATAAAATCTTGTGAAAGGGAGTCTGAGAAATGGGGAGCAGGCATCACATTTATACAACGAATCCAGTACACCCTCGATTTATGCTGCACTTGTCTCCTAGGCAACCTCTGTGTAAATCGAATTGTGTAGGGGTGCTTGGGAGATCACCAGAATTCCCCTGGCTGGGGGGAAACAGGTGGCTGGAGCGCTGCTCTAGCCAGCAGCTCCAAATCCCCCTGCGGGTGAGCAGCAGCTGGGCACCTCATGCTCCAGCTGCTGAGCATGCAGAGCAGCCACTGCACCCATGCCACAGTGCAGCTTGGCCCTAGCGCTGCTCAGGCAGCAGCCGCTTCAAGCACAGAGTCCTCCAGGCACAGCTCAGCCCTAGGCAGCTCCAGCCATCTCTGCCCCCTATGCGCAAGTACCAGGCAGCCACAAGGCAGAAGCTGCCTCCTAAGGAGCTCTGAGCCAGCCTGCAGTGCAGGGGAAAGTGGAGAGACAGCATACCGGAAATAGGGTTCCCCTGGACTCAACTTGCTTTAACATGAAAACAAGTCAGTCAAGTTTGCACAAAGTGAGGGCCTACTGTACATTTCTTATGAATCTCTAAGTTCAGTGCATGCTGGAATATACATACTGAAGCATTTACAGAGTCATCACCATCCTTCAAAACCTCAACTCTAAATGTTTCTACAACTGGCAAGCCTTAGACAACTTCAGGATTCTAAAGTTAGGATGGTTTACGGCCCAGGGCCGCTGCACCTAAACCAGACTTGCTATACTTCCACTGAGGTATCATAATGACTTTGCTATTCCATTCCCATATTGCTAAATGGAGGAGTGGTCCTGGCTAGATTTCTGCTACATGGTAGATGAGTTCCAGGGAGGCCCGGTATAGAAAAGTTTGAGAATCCCAGCTTTAGATCATGAAATACTAGGAGTCTCAGTGTTCCAGAGGAGGTTCCTAACCTTAGACAGTTAGCTGGTATTAAGGTATGTCGTCTTAATTATAATTTCTCCACAAATTTCACACAAAAGGATGCTCTCAAGGGTCAACATCGATCCCTGCACTCCTCATAAGAGGCAAGGAATAAAAGAAAGTTGAAGGGAGAAACGCTCCCATCAACCTTCCCATGTGTAGACAGAAATGGAAGTCGACAGCAGATTAAGTTGATTGCAGCTATGCAATTGGCGTAAACTAAAATTATATATCAGTGATTGACCTCTACAACCAGTGTTAGACACAGCCTCATTTACTATTGGTACTTTCACTGTCATCTTTTACAGCCTATTCACTACAAGCTGGTTGTATCTTTGTATCTAAGAACTTGAACAGGTTGATCCTCTTATTCAGCACCGTTGGGACCTGACCAGTACCAAACCATAGAATTTGTCAGATGATGGGAGATAAATATTGTCTAGCACACTAACATTTCCACTGTTGACTGGGCTGTTTGACCATATTTAGGGGTCAATTACAGCTAAAAACAGCACAGAACACAGAGCCAGCACAGGTGGCTGGAAACAAACTTTATGGGTCCACAGGAGACTTGCCCATACCCATAATAAGTGATGATCAAGCTAACCAAAATCATGTCGGATTACAGACGTTGCCAGGTGAGAGTCCCAAATTAGAGAAATTCATTCTGAACAATACTCTAATTTAAGAAAATGGGGGCAGGGGAAGAAGAGAGGAGATAATGAATTTGAGGGAAGAGTCTGATTTTTTTTCACTTTGTTACGAATAGTAGAACCACTAAGGAAAACAACAGCAAGCTTTTCAGAGAAAAGCTGCAGTGTAAATACCAATATTTAACTTTTGGAAATTAAGATGTTTCTCAAAAGATTAACATTTAACAAAAAGCTGCATTAAAAAGTTGAAAATTTAACTTCAAGTCTTGTTACTTAAATCTGAGTTTAGAAACACTCAATGGAATAGTATAAATGCCCTCAGGATTAGCAAAAGTTTCCAAACACTGACCAACCCTTCAACAATGATCAAGAAGATATTTTCAGGCAGTGCATTTTCCAAGCCCAAAGACTAAATATGGAAGAGGACCTTCCATCAACTCTCATTTCTAGAATTTGGCTAGCTGAGTTTTTCTACTATCCCAAACCTGATCACATTCTGAGTATTCTGAGATTTGAGTTCTCAATTCTATGTTAACCTCACCTTAATACTTTCTATTGATGGCTGAGTTCAAGATTTTGCTATAATCTAAGCAGTTCCAAACCTAAACTGCCCCGACAGACGGACCACACTAACAATTTACTATAAAGTGGCACCAAATTATTTCGTAGACAAGTACTAGGGAGTCTATAAAGCCATCAGTATTTGTAAAGCTTTTTTGTTTGCATAATTTGTTTATTACATTTAGTTAATGTGCTCATAGGACTTCAGGAATGCGACGTTGAGAAACAGTCATGTTTCAGCCACAGCACACATAATGCACAGTACTCTAGAAACATGTCACACAAATTCCAATTTGCTATTACGCTCAACTTTTTGCTGTAGTTATCAAGTGTTAAAATCTCACTAATCCTCTCTCTCTTCTTCTCCTCAGCTTGCACAGGAATGTCTCAGGGCTTTGCGCTGTTTTGCATGTATGAAAACTATTAAGAAAGATTACAAAACTATTAACAGTTTGGATTAACTTTCCCCTCCCATGTTTTCATCCAGGCAATCCCACAAAAGGGAAACCCACTCTGCTCAAATATATCCCATATTTCTTCTAGAATATGGCTCAAAATGAGTCTTTTGGAAAACAAATTTATACCTTACATTTATTAAAGTTAAAGTGTAAAGCCTTCAAAGCACAAGACACAATAGTAAATTTAAAAAAAATATTTACACTGACGCTTTTCACAATGGGATTTCTGAAGTGTTGCAGGGGTTATTACACAAGAGAGTCAACACCTTATTACCAACAAAATTAACCTTCACTTGCAACTAATTAAGAGGGTTTTTAAAAAAACTAAGAAACTGAAGATTTGGAGAGAAGGGCTAGATTCAGCCATGCAATAATAGTGAGGTAACCCATCGAATGCAGGAATTTCCTCTACACTTTGTGCTGGTAGCCTGTATTCAGACAGAAAGAGCTCCTTAATTTAGCATAAAGATTCTATTAAAGTTTTTTTAAAACAAAAAGCAGGAAGGCAGGAAAGTGAGCTCCTTTTTCATTGGTGTGATCAATCAGTTGCCAGTTCCAAATAGTGATAGCAGCAACATGAATAGTCAGAACCAAGCCTATACTGCATAAATAGCAATGGAGTAAAGCACACTAACCTTTTTTTACATCTTCTATTTGTAAGAAAATTTCTGTTTTAACATTTTAACATTTGTTTTGTTAGTAAGAAGTCATTTATCTAGCAATAGGCATTTGACTCCCTGTATTTCCTTTTCACATAGCATTAAATATATGGAGATTTTAGTCGTTCACATTACAAAATCATATCAGGAAATATCATTTGACCTTTGGCCTGGGGTTAACTGCTCAAATTGGATAAGGAAAGAACCAACTGGACTTCTGTATTATGTATACCATTTAATCCCAGTAAAATACCTATAGAAAGGTATGTTCTAAAAACAAACATCTGTATTAAATGTTCTTCAGTGTCCTACGCTTTAGTAAAAGTAAGTTTCTTTCCTGTATTTATCTGTGACTAAACCATAAATTTCTATTATAACACCTAAATTGAAATAAGAAAATGCTGAAGGCTCGACTGTAGAAAAAACAAATACAGAATATTGGCAAGACTGCAAAAGTGAGGTTGAAAAGACTTTCACACAGAAGAAATTTCTTCTGACTACAACACAGACCGGTTTTTTTTCATTTTTGAAAGACTCCAACAATAAGTCTAGTCCTGCCGGAGTATAACCAGAACTATTTAAAAATGACCTGTGGGCCATCTTACTGTTATAGCCTGAACAGCTGAAAATTCAGATAAACACTGGAGCTAAGGCAAACAATTCCACCTACAACGATGTGCCTACTGACGAGTTGATCAACAACTATAACCACGGTTTTTCAAAAGCTTTACACTCCATACTAATTCTTACACAATATGAAACAGTATATACACACACACTACCAACACAAATTTTATGAGATTTCAAGAAAGTAAGAGGTAAACTAAATGTAACGAAGCCAGGAAATTCACAGAAGGTTACTTGTATAAATTTAAACATCTGAAAGAACAGAAATTCACAAAAAGCTGCTCCACACAATCTTAACTGTGCCCTAGAGAAGTGTGGTATTTCTAGATCAATGACTTCTGAGGGCTTTTAAATTCACAGTACTGGAATACTCAAGGTGAAGACTTTCCATGTGTACAAGATGCAACTGTAAGGAAATGTGCACAAGAAATTATTAGTTTGTTATCCCCACTGCATTTTATTTACACTTACTCATTCATTAAGCAGCATTCTAAAATACACATGTGAAAATCCTGTAATGCCCTTTTAACCATTAATCAACATATTAACAACCACTAGAAATAACCCAACAGCAAAAAGATATTAAAGATTAAGTCCACAGAGTCTTCCCACCCACTCTACCCGAGTGATGTTCCAATTCTGGCACCCAACACCGTTGATCACAACTGTGGCAGGGTGGTGTGGGGGTGAGGGGCAAAAACAGTCGGTGTCCAATGCCATGTAAGGTATTAAAAGTGTAAGTCCACACCTGAAAATATATTAGTCATTAGGTAGCCAATACAAGTAAAAAAACCTGTAGCATAACACACACCCAGGAAGGTGAGACATATGTGATCATAGCTTGGACCTTGTCTTGGAGTAACTGGGAGTTCAGCCAGCAAGACTGAGCATTTGCACCATTAATAGACAGTGAAATTCTCCTGGATTAACTCAAATAGAGTTCGCTATCAGTATGAAGGCACCACACTCCCATTCATCTCCAGAGCTCAGACATGGTCAAGTCCTCTCCTCCACATTAATCTCCATGGAACTTCTGTTTCCTGGAGATATGGCTCACAACATTACATCTCCTGCTATTGAGAGCATATGCCATTTGACTGTTAAAGACTCCTGCAGCCTGAGTGGCCTTTTGGAATCCCGTATGCTCAAATTAGCCATGATATTAAAGAAGATTCCACCTATGAATGGACAGAATATTCCATCCCGACTGGAACAGACCTGTCGCAGTGATCCACGCATCCATGTTTAACTACAAACAAAGCTGCAACTCTAAAAACCACCAGGTGGTACATAAATTACAGTAGCACCTTTCTCCAGCAACACAGGCTGTTCTGACAGGTCATACTCTGAACAGCCTTGCCACTGAACACAGAATCCAGGTAGAGTCCCCTATTCTGACAATTTGTGCTTTCTATGGAACCAGCTCTGTCTACCTCAGATCCCCTCCAACAACAAGTATTTCCCACTAGAGCCAATAAAACAATTTGCCTGGATTACGTTCTCAATTCCATGGAAATGAAAATTTTCATGCACTTCACTTGCAGAACTAAATGCAACATTCAGATCTGTGACACAGCTTTCCTGAAGAAATTTCCTGTCTTGCACACGCATGCACGCACACATGCACCATATCACTTTTTCTTACAAACAGTAAAACCTGTCAATTGACAGGCAACCCAAGGAGGAACATCATATTATAATATGATTTTCCAATAGCACTTCTGCAGGTCTCATACTTTGGTGAGGGGCAGCAATGCTGGTGCCCTACGCAGCTGAACATCTGCGCCTGATTGGGAGGGGGAAGGGGGCAGCTATTCCATGGGGGCAAGACAGCCTCAAGAGAGCAGGCAGGAGGCATGGGTGATGGTGAGCAGAACAAGTAAAGGCTGGAGAACTCAGGTGGAACACCATTTTGAAGGGGAAACTACCACATCTCTCTGGCTGGCTGCGCAACCAACCCCCTGCACATCTTGAGTCCGTGGGCCAGTGCCTGCACGAATATCTGCCATCTGGTGAGAAGTAGTTAGGTGCAGCATGCAGCCGGGGTCAGCCAAAGAATGGGGGTTATTGGATCAGACAACGAACTTCCAGTGGTGGGTTGGACAACGTTAACATGCAGCATGTGGCTAAGTGGGGTGTCATGAAATGTGCAGAATTTGCTTACCAACATGTCCTGGTGCCCTCTGCAGCTGTGTATGTTATGTATCAATAAGGACTGCCCTGCAGACTGCCCTAAATTTGATAGAAAGTACTGGTTCTGTAGACTTAACATTGCATGTAGCGCTGTTTGCATAGGCAGTGGAAATGCACAGACAACAAATGGCTCTTGCTGAGGAATGAGTTGCCCAAGATACTCAGGAATCTTAAATTCGAAAGCTTTCCACGAGTACAAGCTGAAAATAATGTAAGGAAATGTGCACAAAATACTGGTTCCCTGTCCACTGCATTTTATTTATACTTACACCTGTCAAACAGCTTACCTCACCCAAGGCATGCTTAAATACATAACTATGACAACTTGTTATGCCCTGGTTCCTTCCACTTCCTAGCCCAATCAATAGAGAAATGAGCCAAAATGAGCTCATCCATTCCCCAAACCCCAAAACATTAGTAATTAGAAGTTTTAGTCAAATATTTTATTCAATCAGCTGTTCTTGTTGCACTCAAGTAGGAGAGTCTACTAAATAAAATTACTCCTGTTCTTTGCTTAAAGTTGCAGAAGTGTTAAGACTTTTTAAATTCATGAACACCTATTTTTATGGAGTCAATTCAAGAGACCTGTGCTTAGGCTTCTAAGCTGTATCAAGGTAACCTGGCACACATTACAAGGATTCAAACTGATTAAGTGAAAGGCCTCAAAATGTATTGTAAAACAAGGAATCATCACTAACCAGGAGTGTTACCAGAGGGGTCCTGCAAAGATCAGTTTGCTATTTAATTTTATTATCCCCAGTTACCTAAAGTAATCCTCCACCACCACCACAACAGAAAAAACTCCAAATGACAAAAACTAAGGCAATGTCTAATAATGTAGAGAATAGTATAACTGATTCAGAACAATTTGGCATGCTTCGTAAAATGGATGCAAGCGAACATGTATTGCAATATGGTTTAAGATAAAGGTACACACGTATAAACATAAGAATCTAAGTTTTATTCACAGTGGGCTGCAGAGTGGCAATTACAGTCAAATTACCTACACAGTAAACAAATATTTAATAATGGACTCCTCAATCTAGCAAAGAAAGGTCTAACATGATCCAATAACTAGAAACTGAAGCTAGACTAATTTACGCTGGAAATAAGACATTTTTAACTTAACTGCTGGCACAATTCATTAAGGGTTGTGCTGATTTTTCCACAAATTTTAAATTAAGATGGGATTTCACCCCCCCCAACCCCCAATGAGACGCTCTAGGAATTGTTCTGGGAATGTTCTCTGGCTTATGTTATGCAGAAGGTCAGCATGGATCACGAGAATGGTCCTTTCTTGTCTTAGCATCTATGAATCTTATAAACAGGAGGAGGCCCCAAATTCACACTAATCTATTTTCAAGCTTTGTAGAATTTCTTCATTTCCCCAACCAAAAGCCCCTTCCCAAAGCAATGCAACTTATTTAAAACAAAAATAGCATTCACCACTTAGGTGAATTTACAACAGACTAACATGCAGATGACAGAAGCAAGAAGTGGTTAGAGAGCTAATGTCCATTTAATATTGTATTAAAAATAGCTGGACACTTGAATGTGTGTTTAACAAGATGACAGGTAGAATTCATGTACAATTCACACAGTTTGTTGCCAGCTCATGGTATTCAAGCACTTCAGAGTCAGGGTTAAATTCTAACTATTAGTAAAGAATGTCAACATTTGTGGAAACTAAGTAAAATAACTGGTTCCCTATAAAGGATTCTCCTGTACCTTCCTCAAATGTGAAACAAAAAGAGCAACCCCTTTTTCCACACTTTCCTCTATACTTGTAGGAAACTCCCTCTAACTCCTGTGTACCAAGCTCCTCGGCATTCACATCCCTCCTGAAGACCCATGTTGTTCTAGTAGACCCACAAACACTCACCTACATCTGTCAACTGACCTCTCAATTCCCATCTTATTTCAGAAGGAATTAAAGACAGGAGAGAAAGTAAACTACAACATCCTAGGGCACTACCTCTTCAAAGTCTTCAGTATCAGAGGGGTAGCCGAGTTAGTCTGTACCTTCAAAAACAACAAGCAATCCTGTGGCAGCTTACAGACTAAGATATTTTGGAGCATATGCTTTCGTGGGCAAACACCCACTTCATCAGATGCATGAGTGGGTCCAGAGTAGGGTCTAGACCATGGTTTCCCAAACTGGGGAGCATGCCTCCGAGGGGGTGGGGGCATGAAGAAATTCCTGTGGGGCACGAGGTGACCCAGCCCCCCCCATTATTCCCCCCCACCTGAAGAAAGAGCCAGCCTTGGCTTCAGGCTCTCAGCCCCTGCCATTTTAGGAGAGTGACCTGGCACAGCCACTATAAAAATCAGGCAGCCACTGAAGACTCACGTGGAGCTCGCTGCCTTCTGCAAAGATGAGTGAGTGTGGAAGGATGAGGAAGGAGGAGGATGAGATTAAACGAGAGGCTGGGGGAGCATGGCTTAGGTGAGGGAGACGGGGTAAGAGCGGGGCGCTGGTGGTGCCTGGCTTTGTGGGATGGGAAGGGCTTGGGCAGGAAGCTCATGGAGCTCAGGCTATAGCTGACTGGCTTGTGGGACTTGGGGTGCCTGGGCACCTGACCCCGGCATCGCAGGGGTCAAGCAGCTCAGGCTGGTGGCTGGCCCTGGCAGCACAGGGCTTGGGTGGCTTGGGCTGTCAGGCAGGTGGCTGGCCCAAGCAACATGGGGCTCAGAGAGCTGGCCCTAGCAGTGTGGGGCTCAGGCAGGTTGGGGTGGCACGTGGGCAGCTGACCCTGACAGCGTGGGGCTTCGGAGAGTGGCTTAGGCAGCTGGTCCCAGTAGGGCGGGGTTCAGGCAGCCAGCAGGTGGCTGGTTGGCCCTGGTAGCCCACGGCCCGGGTGGGCAGCTCTGGCAGCACAGATCTCAGGCAGGAAGACGGATGTCACGGTCAGGTCTGGAGGCCCGCAACGGGGCCAAGAGAAACTATTTGTGCTTGTTTTTCATTTTAAATAACATTTTAAAATTACCAATTGATTTTCTTCTTAAAAAGGGGGTTGGACGATGGTAAAGAAGAGGCAGGGAGTTGAGGGTTTCTCACAAATCAAAAGGGGAACATGATGCTGAAAAATTTGGGAACCACTGGTTTAGACCCTGCTCTGAACTCACTTGCCCACCAAGTCTTCAGAGCATCTGGTGTTACCTGGGTCTCCTTCTGTTTGCAAACTCAATATAAACTGTGCAATGGGTGGTATTAAGTGAACTATTTGCACCTAATGATAAGACATGCATCTTGGGAAAACATGCAGTCTGAGCCATCCTCCTATCCCACAAGCAATATTAAGTGTAAATAGCTCAGAGCAAGGACTACCAATCAACCACCACACACTTACCCTGTGGTGCTACACAAAATGCGAACAGGTAAATGAAATGATTAGTTCCAGATGGCAACAGCTTACATTTTCGATGACTAGCTTCCACATGTAAAAATTTGTTCCTTTTTTGAACCACAAAAATCCCCAAAGCACTTGTACTTTTGGAAAAAGTACCACCCAAGAGAAGAGTTGCATAACAATGAAAGTTGTGACTGGTAAGCTCACTCTATTTCAGTTATAACATCTTTATGAAAGATGAACTATAAGCATGTGTCATTAAGGCCTAGATACAGGGCAGGAATTTCCCTGATGAAAAATAGGCCACGCTGGTTACTGAAGCTAGAAGGAACATTCCAGTACACTTTTCACCTATTTGCTTGCATCATCACTCTGTTCAGTGCAGGACTGGACTCAGTGAACTCTTGATGTCCCTTCAAGTGGTATGATTCTAGGATTCTCAGAAGCAGCAACGATTCAAGAGTCTAGATAGCGTCAACTGATTTAAACTTATAAAAGCCTAACTGCTGTCTCGGAAGGTGATTTTGGCAGTTAAAGTGTTCTAAGCTCTGTAGAAAAGTAATAAATTCAGACACTGAATATAAAAAAAGCATTCTTCCCCTTATGAACAATTACTGTAATGTTTTCTGACCAACTCTAGAACAAACATGGGAAGAAGATAGTATTTGGCACAGAATTAGTCTTTTCCACCTGGTAAAAACTGATTTCAGCTTACTGAAGTTACAGCCTGAGCAACATCATTTTGTGGGAAGTTTTCTTGCTAAACCCAAGAACTGCTCCATTAGGGAAGAGTCATGCTGTCACATTTGCATAGCAGACATATCTTTTGGTGAAAGCAATTAAGTTAGAGCAGAAATCCTCTAACCCTAAGGATATGTCTTCACTATAGAGAACACAGACCCTAACAGTTAATCTTCCTGAGTTCAATTCAGTGTGCCTGGCAAGGATATACTAAAATCAAACTTACAAGGCACCCACGTCAGCACTTCTGCCCCTTGTTAGGAGTAAGAAAAGTCAAGAGGACCAAGCACTCCCACCAACCTCCCTTCGTGGCAATTGCGTGGAAGCCCAAATTAAGATTTATTGACTCCAGCTATGTAATTTGCATAGTTGGAGTTGCATACCTTAGTGCAACCTTCCACTGTAGTGCAGACCTTCCCTGAGGCTATGCAATAAAAGGAGCTCCCCTTCCTGCAGAGCTTCTAAGGTCCACTCCATAGAGGACATTCAGGTGCCAAAGTAGTGAGATAGAAAAAAAAATTCAAATTCCATTTCATTAAAATGCTATGGATTGTAAAAATAGCAGCTTAAGTACTCAAATCAGAAAATGCCACAAACTGAGGCTACATGTTTAATCTGGAGAAAGAAGCTTTAAGCCATTCGATTCCCAACTCTGTAAAAGGATAAACAAAACATGTGCCTAGACCTGGGAGATCCTGAAGAATTGACTTGAATTATATTTGTGTTTAGAAAAGGTTTGAGACCTCCACATGCTGCATTCTTACTAGTTTTAGGTTTCAGTCCATTTGGACCTCAGAGTTGGACTCATGCTAAATAAGGTAGTCTGACTTTTCAGTTGGAGGAATAAAATGGTAAATACAATATTTCTAAAATACTTTAACGGGGCATGTTGTAGAATAAGAGTTTTAATGATACTCACTTGGAATGACTTAGATAACAGTCATCTCAAACTAATTCAAATAAAACCTTCATGCAGCCCTAAAACCCAATGTATTCACTCCATGTAATAAAAATGTTCTGATAGATCTTACACTTTCCATCTGGTTACAATCTCACGTATGGGCTAAATCACAATGAAGGTAAGAGGGCAGTGTACATGGGACTTGAACTACTCCAAAAACAAACGTCAAAGTTACATAATTGCTTTAACACGATTTTTAAAATCTGAATGTTTCTTGTACAGAAATGATTCTACTATTTTACAACCACAGTGCCAGGAGTACAGCAAAAGCATATTTTAACCAACCCACACGTCCAATATTTCTGCTTCTTCAGTGTTACCTTGACTTAGTAAGCCCAACTACAGGTGGTTTTCCTGCTTTCTCATCTTTAACATCTGCTTCAAACACAAAGGAAACAGTAAAACCCTCCCTGAGAATTGGAAACAAATTTTTTTTTGGCAATTGTATGAAAAGAGTCTGTATATTCATCTTGATCACTGCTTCCATGTTAAAAAGCAGAAAATCATCCCACAAAGATTGTAAAATTGAGTGACCCAGTGTATTAACTGGGTATTTTTGTTGGCTCTGGTATTTAGGGTTACAGTACAAATCTAGAGAACTGATCTATCTCCCTGTTAATACCAATATGAAACTCTTAATACAAACCGAAGGTAGGAAAAAAATGTATATACACCCAAGGTTTTTGATGCAAGAATTAAAAACAGGAGCTCTATAATATCCTATAAGGATAGCTGTTACTACATCAGAGAATGATCTATCTTGACAGTGACTCATAACAGAATTTCAGGTGGAGTGTTTAGAACTGGGCAGTTACTGAGTGACCCACCTCTGCCATGAACACTCACAATTGGATTTATATTCGTCCTGGTTCAGAGAGTGCACCCTCACCACTTTGGCTCACAGCCACAGATGGACCTTTCCTCCAGGAACTCATCTAGTTCTTTGTTGAATCCAGTATTACTTTTGGCCACCCATGACAATCTCTCTTGACAAGTTCCACAGGTTAGTTGTGCACTGTGAGAAAAACACAAAAACTTTCCTTGTATTTGTATTAAACCTGCTGCCTTTTCATTTAATTGTGTGACCCTTGGCTTTTCTATTGTGGGAAAAAGTATATGTATTAAACTCCTGTACCCAGTTTTCTATACACATTTACTATTTCACACACCTGTATACTACCCTCAGCTAAGCTGCCTCTTTTGTAAGCCAAACAACCCAAATCTTTAGTCTCACCTTGTATGGAAGCTGTTCCATACCCTCAATCATCTTTGTTACAAGTCTCTGAACCCTTTTAAGTTCTCTTCTGTGATGGGCAACCCCAACTAGACATAGCATTAAAGATGTGGATGCAAAATGGATTTACTCAGTGGCTTTATGTTATTTTCTGTCCAATTTTCTATCCTTTTTCCAACAGTTCCTAGCACAGCTCATTTTAGAGGACATCATTGTGTGTGTGGTAATTATCTTCAACATTCATTACTTTGAACTTAATTTGTTGGCTGTTGACCCAATCCTGTGACACCACTCATTCCTGTACAGACCCTCGGAGGACCCTCCTGTTCACCTCTCTCCACTCTGCAAATTGACTTTCTTCCTATTCTTTGTTTCCTACCTTTCAGACACTTACTGATCCATCAGAGGACTCTTCCCTTTTATTCCATGGCTGCTTCATTACCTCAAGAGTCTTTGGAGAAGGCCTCTTTCTTTCTTCTATTGATATAAAATCTAGTATATTATTTCAACAAAAAACAGTGAAGCTACATCTACACTAGAGGGTTGAGTTGACAAAACCTGTGGAGTATCCAAATTAAAAATGCATTTTGTTGACATACTGTTGCCAGAACTCAGCACTTTTGCGGACAGCCTTCTGCCTCTCCCATGAGGCATTCTGCCTCTCTCAAAATCTGTCAACAAAAAAGCCATATGGACACTCTGGGGGGGGGGGCGGGGGCGCCTTCTGTCGACAGACAGGGCTTCCAAGTCACCTAGCAGCCTTGTCTGCCGCACTTCCAGTTGACCATTCTGTCAAGAGAGCAGCTGAGCAGCCTTGCCGCTCTTTCAACAGAGAGCATCGACAGTGCAATCCGCTTCGTGTGGCTACGATCTGTTGACAGAAGATATGCTGGAAGAGTTCTTCTGACAGCAACTTCTGTTGACAAATCACTCCAGTGTAGACATAGCCTAAACATTTAAATGTTATTGTAATAAAGTTACAATATTTTTAAAAGAATGAGAAAGTGTACCCCAAAAATCAGGCACCCATTTTGTCAAAATGAGGTTGCCTTTATTGTACTATTCCTTCCAAAAGGCAATGTAATTCTGGAAGCATGTATTGAAATTGCTTTTTCACTGTAGGAAGCAGCTTTACAATTGTATCCTTGTCGAGGGTAAGAGTGAAGCAAGACTTAAGCAGCTCAGTTTAACAGGACTACCTTATTCATTCATTTAATCTTACACCTACATGTTCATTATGGTCTCAGTGAAATATTAGTGCCAAAACCACCATCAACAGCCATTTCAAACTCTGCTGCTCAGAGAACGCCTTAACCCCTCTGCTTCTCTAATGAAGATCTTTAGTCAGAATTATACCAGTTGTCAAACTTACACTACAGTTTTGTGCGACAGAAACATTCAAATCACTGAATCTTGGAGCATTAGGCTCAATGTAATGCAGCATCTTCTTTCTGCACCAAAACCAAGATGCAACTAACTTGTTTAAAACAAGTATTTTCAAACAGCTTAGCAACAAAAAATACAGACACTACATTTTACCATGGTATGACTGCCTTGAAGGATTACTTAAATTTCTTTCTTCTCCTTTTAGTTCCCTCCTCTTTTTCCACTCAGACAGGTTTCAGCTACAAGTCTTGTGTTTCTTCCAGAGTGGCAAGATTCAGCGTCATTCTAGTATCCCATAGAAGGAAGTTCCATTATTGTCTGCTGGCTACCAAAAAACCTAAGTCCAGAACTCCCATTAAATCATACTGTTTGACACACGGTTTCCACAGGACAGAGATGCTACGATAGACTGTTACCATAATGTAACTAACAGAAGAAATGGATAACCAAGGCTTAAAACTGAGTTTAACTCATTAAGGAAGAGGCCTGTGCAGTTTCCCCTGTAGACAACCAGGCTGTTTTAGCAGGCAGGGATTCTACTGTAAATACAGCAGCCAGCCTGTTAGACTTTAGTTTTTAAGTATCTACTTTTTTATTCCCAGGTACAGCACCTTGTGCAAATCAATGGTCCAACTCATGGAATGCAGAAGGCAATCATTTTCAAGATGGGGTACAAAGGTTTTGCATTATGTGGAAGGCAGCAGTGCAGCTGTTCCTACTTGATTATCCATTTCTAACGAGCCCAAGACCACCTCTAGGCTATGTATCACTTAAAATGGAGGGAACATCACCCTCCACTAAGAGCGACTAAAAGATACGGCTAGTTCAACAAGCTTCAGGCAGCTCTTCACGAGTCACTGATCTCATTAAGACCTTGGGCTAATATAGAGATGATGTACACATGCATGAAGGCGTGCTGGTGATATTACGTGCTAAATTGCTATGACCAAATACACGGACTTCCATTGTGTGTATTAAACCCACTAGTCTACTTCTGCAATGACTTTTTTAAAACCTGGCATCTCTGGGCATCCACCAATTTATTTTTTTGTATTGGTCACATTTTTAATTCCCTCCACGTACACATCTCCTCCAGCTCCCATAACTCAGACCAGGTGGGCAAGAGGTCCTTAGGACCAATCACCAATTTAAAAATGGGATGTCATGATTCTGCACATTTAGCAACAGCAGCTCTCCCACTGGAAAAATGGCCTTTGATAGGAAACGCCTTGTGGCAGCAACCACTCCTTCATATAGTCTGGACTGCACAATGCACGGTGTGGTACTACACACCATGTCCAATTTCCAATGTTATAAACAATGCATTACTTTTAGTCCTAAAAGTTTGAGCTAAGTTTAAAATATTTTTTCTTGTATATAATACTGAAATTTTGTCATTTCCTCACTACTATTCTCTCTCCAGCTAAGTCACCTATACTTGGACTCACGGCAGTGAGATTTTACACAGTCAAAGAACACAAAATACAGACTCCAAGTTTTACTCTCATTACCTCAAATTGAATGGAAAATTCCATATTTGGGGTAGAAGATATTTTTGACCAGTTTTTACAGGGCAGTGATTGTACCACGTATGTCAAGAACATAGACTTTACACACATACATAAGCTTAGGTAATCACTAAAATTTCCTTGCAGGTTAAAGTTAATGATGAAAAAATAAGTTATGCTTTAAAAACCAGTCTCAAAACGCAATTATTCAAACTGAATACTGTTTATTCAGAATTTAAAAGAATATAACAATCATATCAAATTACGAAGTTGGCCTGGTTTGTTAAGGAACAGTGTTCTTCATTTGATTTTCATGTGGTGCAATGCCATGAAAACACAGCTGAATACCAGTTAGACAAGTATTTATTGTACATAGAGTAAGAGACCTATTGCTGTAACATACTTTAATTACTACACTCAATTCCTGTAGGGAAGAAGGGCTGATGACCAGCCTGTGTTATGTTTCACTGTGAACAATTTTTATAAATAATATTCACCAAGGGAAAGTGAAATTGCTTGTTTCTGTCTGCATATGCTGGAATATTAACAGTCCAAGTACAATATGATTTCTTTACAAAACTTAGAATGGAAGAAAAACACACCTCAAATTGGCAATCAGACCAACTGATTCAGTGGATATCCATGTCTATACTAAGTCATATATTATATATACACACACCATTACTACTATCAATGACAACTAGATTACAATTTAAATTCAGCATACATCAAAAGCAAACCAAGTATCTAAACTTTCAAGACCCAACACACACTCTAGGGTTTTTATTACATTCCTTCAACATAATATTTGACAACCAGTAGACAGGCAATTTCCACCCTGGCCTGATAGGTCACAACCAGGCAGAGTCAAAAATTGCAACTTTGTATAATGGAAAAGTGGAAATGACCAGCTTTTCATTAGGATTCTGCTCTCTGAGACTGCCATTACCAAACAAAGATCAATTTTACTGTTTGTAGTACTTTGCTTCTCAAAGCACAGCAATACACCCTTCTCCTATAACCTCAAAACTAAACTTAACAGAAGTTGCTTTCTGCATTCCACTAAGCACTCCTAAGTTTATATGTATTAAAAAAAACACTATGAATTCCTGTATGTAAGGATCTTATGAAAATGCGAGTCTCTGTGTATGAAAAGTGGTGATTTTCCAATGCCTTCCTTTATTAGCATCATGCAAACCTTAGAAGTATAAACATCAACTCTCTATTTAACTTCCATTTACCCTTAATAACAACCAGCAGAAGAAATGTAAGGAAACAAATTCATAATTCAAAGTCTCCTATTGAAGAGCTTTTGGGGAATCAGAAGTAGGAAAAAAGAGTCACGACATATTGTGCAAGGATACTAAGTACCTTACTGACTAGCAGCCATGCACACTATGAACTTTCCTTGAATTAGACAAAAACCAGATACCACATAGTCCATTAGAACAAAATTAAGGGACCCGCTTTCATTCAGTGTCAGGAAAATGTTTGCTGCCTTTAAGCCTTTTTTTTTTTTTTTTTTTTTTTTTTTAAATAACCATGGACACTTGTTAGGATAAAATTTAATTCTGTATCTGAGCTATTTCATAAAAAATCTAAAAGGTTTATATTCACTATGAAAATATCAGAAAGGTGAAAGAGAACAACTTCACAACGGTACCATGGCTTCCCCTACCCAGTTGACAGAAAAAAACAAAACAAAAGAAAATGATTCAAACAAAAAGGAAGTAATGCAAATATTTACCGATTCCATAGCGGAAAGTTGTTGCTAGCAGAGCATATATAAAATCCAATAGAGGCGTGTCCCAAAGCAGCTGTGTATTCTGAAACACAAGACTAAAATCAGTACATGTCAATACTAAAACACAGTTAACCTCCAATTTCATTTAAAAGCATACCAGGCATTCAAAAGGAAACGTACTAAATAAATACAACAATGACAAAAACAATACCTTCTTTTTGTGTTTATTCCTATGACTTTTTACTCTAACAGCATTTTGTCATGATTGGAACAAGGACTGGGTTTCATGGCAGGCTTAAATGCACATCAGCAGCCAATATTTAACAGATAGCCAAAAGCAGTTCAGGTATTATTACATGCACTCAACTATCTCAAGAAATTGTTTTTGGTTTTGTAGTCACGCTTTCCTATTTCTTAAAACATACTCTTCCCTGGTGCTGAGACACCCCAAAGTACATATCAAAGTAATTGACTCCACAAGGGGAAAAGGTTAAAGCGACTATATGCTGTCAAATCCAATAATCTGAAAAACATACCCTGACCTCTTTCCATTTTAGTAATTTTAGGTGTTACCTAGAATTAACAAGAAAATTCTGACAAAAATGTGACTTTTTAACACTGGTATCCTTTTAATTTGACATATTCAAGAGTAGCAAGTTGTTGATTACAAAGACTGGCCCTTTCATTCTTCTTCCAGCACTTTAAAAAAAATAAATAAAAAAAAGCAGCACTCTATTTGGTGATGATCTTTCATGGGACAGACCCACTTCAGATCCTGGAAAATTCAAAGAATGGTTGTCAATGAAATTCCAATATTGGAGTATTTTGGGTGGTGGTCACAAACTACCATCAGATTCCTTGACATTTGAGTACAAAGGGGAACTACAATGATCAATTGGATAACGAAGTTAGTGGGGGTGGGGGGAATGTTGGCATAGACTTTCCACTCAGTCAAAAAAAAAAAAAAAATCACACATATCCTCACAAACTATAATACTACCTCAACAACGTTTTAGACTACCAGAAATATTTGTTTTAGTGCAAAGACATGTTAAAAATAAAGCAAAACCCATTGTGCTGACTTCTTTCAAACAATTCCCTTCACACCCTTGAGCTTCTGGGTGTCACTCCAAAGACCAGCTGTCCTGAAATCAGCTTTAAAAGCTTCTTCAAATAAAGGCAGGCTGCTTTGAAGCCTTGGTATCATTACACATCTTGAATATGGTGTTGTGAGCATAATTCAGAAAAAAATAATTTGCATGCAGAAGAATCTGAACCAAACATAAGTAAATAATGATCTAGATAACATGGAACAGTAGCATCAAGAACAGACTGTTCTACATGAGGAGAACCTCAGTTTTTTCAACAGTGAAAGGGGCAAAATTGGGCCATTTATTACAAGGACTTTCCGTCTATAAACCAGTCAAGCAATCATGTTAGAACACATTTTCAATCAGCGATCTGTGGAGTCCTTGGGTTCCACAGACTAAGATTTCCAAAGCAGCCTGCACCTCCATTTGAGATAAGGAATTAGCAAATGAAGAAAAGTTGAAAACAACTGCATTAAAAGGTATTTACTAGAATCACATAAAGAAAATCTTCCACGAGACTGCACACAGCAACCAAAACACTTAATTTCTAAGGCTCATTCCCCACTGCTTCTTGCAGTGAGACTATTTGGAAACACCAACAGCAAGAGTGTGCCATTTTATCCTTCCATTTAAATGGCTAAATCAAATATGACCTTTTTAAAAAAGGGAACTTCTTATCTGATGGAAACATTCAGACATTCATTATTTTAAGCCCTGTCTAGGAAGGACCAGACATACACGAGCACAAGAAAATTACTTCTCCACACTTAAAACTTGTGTTGGAGGTACAAAGACTTAGGAGTACCATTCTGCTGAAATCCTAAGGGCTCTAGATACACAGCAAACCAAAAAACATACATTATGGCAACGGAATCCTTTACCAAACTTGTCCAAAGCTTGAAGTTTGTTTTGGTCAAGGTCCCTTAAACTCAGTACATGTCTAAAAGAAAGGTGACTTATGGACATTTTCCTATACAAGTCATTCTGTTTCACTTCACAAAAGCAAATCTTTGGTACTTTTTAAAAATGATTATATCCCTTTCACAATGCTGAGAATTATGTTCGGACAGCCTCTCTTCTATTGTTTTCAACTCTAGCCTAAAACACAGCATGGGACAGAATTCTGCCTTACTGATTCACTTTTAAGTTACTGGGAGCACGCAAGCATGTTTTTAGGTGTGTTTTGGCAAACTGCCATCTTTTTATATAACTTGCTTCTAGTGACAGATTTCACACCTCTCAAATCTGGATTCTCTCAAGTATACTTGTTCTTGGGACACTGGGACCATGATTTCTCCTTCTTGCTAAGTAGTAACAGACCTAGAGAAATCAGAAAGCTCCCCATCACCCCAGCTCCCCTCCTCTAACAGAAAAACCTTCTGCACTTTAGAGAATGGGGATTGGAAATCCTTAGCATGCATGCCAAGAGTGGCACATGAGACATTTTCCACAAGCACGCAAGGTAGGAGCTCAGCCCTGCCCCTCGTCCCACATGCTGTTGTGAGCTACTAACCACCACCTAATGGATAAATCTCCGCATCTTCACATATTTATTAATGAAGCTGTTGTAAACAGGACTATTAATGACTTTAAAAAGTATCACTGGCACCTGGACCGTATAGAGGCCAAATTTCAGCACTTCACCTCAGAAAGATTGCTGACCTCTGCTGCAGAATACAAAGCTGGAGATAGGAGAACAAAGGTCAGAGTCCAGTAACTATATAACTCCCATTCAAGTTTTATTGGGAGACATGGAGGTGTTAGGAGAGAAACCAAGCACTAACTTCCTAACCTGCACTACAACAACCATCTAAACAAGTACATCCACCAAGCGATAATGGAATATTTAATACAAACTAGTGACTTAAGTAGATGTTTCCACAAAGTCCAAAAAGGTAGCTGGCCTTTGCATTGTAAAAACTGTAAGAAGAAATAGTAGCAGATTGGGTAATTGCAGCAGATTGCCAACAGCAGTGTGGCTAAAGGCAACCAAAGACAGGGTGGGGGAGGGGAAGAGGGAGAGAAATCAAGATGCCACCTCCCAATAGCTTCTAAACAAACAACACTATTCAGGCAGCACCTACCACCCAATTCTGCCAATTCTATGGGCATGTGCATGCAATGCCTTTGAACTGGGAGGAGTCACACCCTGAATTACTCTGACTTTCACCCTATATTTGTAGGCTGACTCATGCACCTGCAAACAAAGGTTCTGTGGCAGCCTGATGTCACTTAGCTACCCTCAAAGAATAACAGCCACTGATCACCACCTACTGTAATATGGAAACATTTGTGACTTGTCTATTTTGATTTTGCAAGATGTGCCTTCAGATATCACGTACCCCATTAATCCCACTTCTTACCTTTATCCTTCACTTTTTCAAACAGCCATCCTTCTCCCAATCATCCTTGCTCAGCAACATCCCTCTTTGCCCAACACCAATACTGCTTTTCCCCTGCTGATCCCTTCACTGGAAGCAGTCTGTGATTCAGGTGTTTCCTTTATATGTCGTTCCATGATGTGACAGTACTAGGGATCCATCTATGTACAATTTATGAATTCCAGTTGGATTTTACGTTTATGCTTTACAGCTGTATTTTGCTGCAGTCTTACATGATAGCAAGTGTGATAAGGGAGGGGCCCATGGCTGCGTGTCTCAGAACGAGATAGGTAAGGACCATCAATAACTGAAGAACTTTACCCTGGCAAAACAATGGGGCAGTCACAGTTGTGATAAACTCAGCTTAAGTCTAGACTCCAGGGAACTGGGCGAGGATGACCAGGACCAGATCTATACTACAGTCTTGAATCCACATAACCATGTCACTCTGGGGTATGAAAAATCCATACCCTGAGTGATATAGTTATACAAACTTAACCCCCTGCATAGCCAGTGCTGTCAGCAGGAGAGCTTCTCTCTCTCCTGAGGACACGGGAACTTCCTTTGGGGGAGGTGGATTAACTACACCCCCAGGACAACTTCACTCAAGTGCTACAGCTGTGATAATGCAGCATTTTAAATGTAGCTCTGTCCCAAGCAACAGACCATCAACAAGGAATCCTGATCACCTGAGAGAGCTTGAGGCTGATCAGAAGGACCACATGACAAAGGGGGCTGGAAATCCACAAAAGGGCCTCTCAGTACAGTAATAAGCCTGTGCCAGAAGGAGTATAACTGGAGCACCAACAACCTACTGACCAAATCCCAAAGAATGCTCATCACCAGTGATGAAATGGAAAAGGAATTTCATATATCTTGTTTCTTATTTTGTATTATCTGTCTATTATGTAGCATCTGAAAGTAAAGAGAGCAATAGGCTACAAAATCCCTCTGCAAAATCTTTTCCCTTATACCCAAGGAGTTAAACTATAAACCAGAGTATGCAATAAGGCAGGGCCCTAAGGAAGGTGTTTCTAAGCTACTCGGGAGCCTGAGGTTCTAGCTGTGGTCTGGGGGCCTATGGCAGCAGCACCACAGGGCCCCTTTTCCAAAAACGGGTGCCAGACAATGTCTGTGCCAAGAGACCAAAGAAACAGTCATGGACCTACTCATGCCCTCCACCCCACCTCCAATATGCTATACAAACTCCACAGCCCACCTCTGCCACAATAACGGGTTTTCTGCACATAAAAGCCAGAGCATGCATTGGGGGTAGCTAGCAGGGCAAACCCCTGGGACCCATGCCACAGGGGTCTCTCACAAAGTTTATTACTCCAGCTTCAGCACAGGGTGGTGGGGCTCAGAGCCCCAGGCTTCAACCTTATGCAATGTGGCTTAGGCTTTCTCCCTGGGGTCCCAGCAAATGTAATGATGGCCTTGCTTAGCAGACTCCCTGAAGCCTGCTCTTAACCTCCCAGGGAGCCCTAGTTGAAAACCACTGCCCTAATGTAATCCTATACTGAAAACTTTTATACCCATTTATTCAAAATCTAATTAAAGTAAAACAGATAAGGTTACTATGTGTTACAATGCACAAAAGACAGTATGATTGGCCAAATAAAGCTTAACCTTTGCTAGTATCACAACTAAAGTGAGAAAGCTAAGTATGTCTAGCGTTAAATTATTTTTCTGCCACTTATTTCTCCTGCTCGCAGACTAGTTTGTCAGGTATACTAGTTTGCTAATCTTGTTAACTCAAGTCCTTACTCTCAATAGAAGAACACTTCTCCTCCAACTGTCAATAAGGGAGAAGCTGTTACATCAATAGCTTTGTCTTCTTTCAATACACTTTTCATAACAATTCTGAAAAAACCATTCTTCGAAAGAAACATGGGCATCATACTGATTATTCAAAACCAGAAATAACTCATCTTCTATCTAAACAAAGACCGGTAAGTGGCATTTTCAAAAACTAAAGAAACTTGGAGATCCTCATTTGCTTTTACTATTCCATTTTTAAAAATTTTCCATCAATTTTAGAGGATAACATTTCTACATAGCTTTCATCCAACTTTTCAAGCACTTAGAACAAAACCAACATGAAGAAACCAAGACATTTCTTCTCTAGCACCTGGTTAATGCCTATGTTTATATACCACAGTCCCGAAACTACGGTTGCCTGGATCATTTGCTGGTGTCAGAGAGTGCTGTTTGCTTGCATGACTCACATCCCATCTGCTTCTAGGTCTCTAAGACCTTTACTGCAAATCAACTGCCAACTAGGATGAACCAGTTCGCTGCTTCTCCTAGGGGGTCAACCGCTACCAACAGGAGTGACACTGACAACCACCAGCTGGCAAGAAATATCCAAAGAGTAGGGGGGAGAACTAGGAAACATGCAGGGAGACAAAGGGTGTGGCAACAGGAGAGGGATGGGCTGGGTATGGAGAAAAAGAAAACCAGGGAGCAGTTGAACATTTTCAGGGAAGCACAAGGAAAGACTGGAGACACAGAGAGCAAAAAGGAGATTGATCAACCCTTTTCAAGAAAAACAAAACAACTAAAGGCACACAACTACATTCAAAAGTACTTGCTTACTGTTTCTCTTCCATGTTAGCAATTCTTTTACTGTCAGATGGATGCTTTGCACTTGTGAGTGGGAAGTGCAGCAGTATGGAAGATGACAAAGATCTTGCATTTATATATCTCCTTCTACCCTTAACTATGCTATGGTTAAATGTTCCCACCACAAGATAACAGTTCTATGCTGAAGTTATCCGCTTACAAAAAATGAGCAAATAAAGATGGCCCGTAGCACAAAACTCAAAGCTGAACTTCAGCCATCCCATCACCGGGCTTCTTACCCTAGTGCCAGAAAATCATTGCATTCATTTCTCAAATTGCTACCAGAGATCCAAACAAACCCCGTCCAATGAAACAAGAAAATACAATTTTTAACAGATTGTGTCTGACATTCTCTTTCCTAGAAGATAATGCTTAAGTAACATGTGTAGGTGCACCAAAAACCGATCACATTTATGTAATTACTGTGCATAACCTGTACAATATTAATGGAGTCTTGGTAAAACTTAGAAAAATCCAGATAATTATATTCTGAAGTAATTCAACAGATTTCTTTTTACAAGCGATAAGACTTAAGGGAATAACTTCAGCGCAGGAACGTCCAACACACAGCTCACAAGCTGGATTTGGCCTACTAGATAGACTTCTGTATTTCTTGTCGTATTCAGATTACAGGATCCAAATTTTCATTTTTTAAAATGCTCCTGCACCTCCTGGATCTGAGCTATTCAAAGGAGATACTTAGACGAATGAAGTCTACATGCACCTAGCTCAGTAAATTTCAGAGGTTACTGTTCTAGGAGTTTATGTAACATTTAATCTGTTGGCAGCTTTAAAGAGTTTTTCCTAATAACTTTTTCACACTCACTTTTATTTTACTTCAAATGTAATGCCTCAATAGCTAAAATGACTAGACTCCTTTCTGTATGTGCATATTGATTGTTGAACAGTAACATGCATGATACCGAACTGTATTTTCAAAGACTGCTGCTCTAAAGAAAACATCAGGGAGATCATATTGCAACATGACATTAAAATGGTAGAATTTCCAAATTTCTCTACAATGAAAGGATATTAAGTAGTAAGTGGGGAAACCTAGTTAAGTACTTAATCATTAAAAATCAATCGTCTGGCCTCCTCAAGTCCTCCTACCAATCTCTATTCTACAGTAGAAGAATATTAGTATGACGTGCACTGTTGACCAGGCTTTTCCCACTGAGGATTCTGATTTTATCTGCTGCCTGTACTGCACTGTTTGCCACCCAGTTGTACGGTGCACTGCGTGGCTTTTCCTTGCCTTTTCTCTGAATGTCAGATTAAGCCAAGTATAGGCACTCTCAAAGTTCCATTAGAAACATATAGCACCTTACATATTTACTGTACCCAAGTTAGACTCTTTCTGCTTTTCATCTTCAAAGTACCTCACAACCACAGGATGTCAAACAGGCAAGAAATACTCTACTTTTCCCATGTTGAAATTAAACACAGACTATTTATGTCACTTAAGGCAGACAGTTAAATTCCGAAATAGATGGCTGATTGGTCCTCCCAGCTAGTGAGATGGTGATGTGCTACAGACTGGTGGCATTGGGCAAAAAGGATAAAGCAGAATGAGATTCTTCTCACAACTATATCAGAGATACAGAACTTGAGTCACAACAAAGGGCGTATGAGAAAAATTCTTAGGAGTGAAAAAACGTAGTGTTTCCAAGAATTCAGAATCTAGCAGACTAACACCACGTAACATGCACTTTTTCTTTCTGACAATGATGTGGAAGCACAGAGGACTAAATTGTGCTTCAAGGGGCAGGTCCACAATAGTGGAGAAAGTCAATCTAAGATATGCAACTCCAGCTACAAAAATAGCATAGCTAGAGTCAACGCACCTTAGGTCAACTCTCTCCACTGTCCCCACAGCAGGAGATTACTGGGAGAAAAATCTATCAACTTTCCTTACTCCTTGTGACTGAAGTATCAAGGTCGACTGGGATGCCCAGAACATTTAAGTTAGTGTGTCCCTACCAGACGTGCTAAATCCAACTTCTGAAAAATCATGAGCAGAAGCATCAATCTGCTGAGTGCAGACAAGCCCAAACAAACAACCAAACCCAAAGAGCCCACAGCAACTCCACAACAAGCCACTGTGACAGGACTGAAAGAAACTGACAGGAAGCCTTTCACCTTCAAACTACGAACTAACAGAAGAAAATACCAAGAGCACATTGCTTTAAACAGCTTAGCAGCAGATCAAATTTTGATTTCAGAGACAGTAACTTCCATTTTATGATATAAAAGCAAGGTGGATGAAATCAACACTGGATTTAACAGCTTGGTTTAGATTAGGGGTGGCCACATGGAAATTTTGTGCATGTTCCAGGGGCACAACACTATAGCATAATCATTCAAAACAGAAAAATGAAGCATAAATTGATAATTTACTCCTCTAAAGTCATTCAACATCCTGCAGCAATCTGGCTTAGTGAGGTATCTGGCATTGGTTTTGCTTGCACGAGTAGCGTATGTCTGCTCCAACAGTAGATGTAGCAATGCAAAGTAATCCCAAAAAACGTTTGCTCATAAGGATAGATCTCAATTTTGTTGTAACACCTTTCATTCTTGAAAACAGTTGTTCACAGCAACAGGTATTGCCAAAGAATGAAACAAACCTATGAGCATATTGAGACAGATTTGGATAAGTCTCTGAGGAAACATACTGTTACATACGGAGGAAACTATAGTTTCAGTAAGTTCAGAGCCAGGGAGAGCGCACTGGACAGAGCCCTCTATTTTCAGACAAAAACAGGCTGAGGCCTCTACTTTGATTGTTTCCTAACTGTCTCCCACCAATGCCCATCACATAACAGCTGCTGAACAATAATCACATTTTATCTAATTGAGTAGACCCTTGAGCTGGGATATTGGGAGGCCATGTTACCGACCTGCCAACTCTGCATGGGGAGGAAAAAGAGCACACAAGGGCTCCCTATCAAAACCAAGCATGTTGGACCTCTCCCTCTGCCCCAGAGGAACCCTCTCCTTAGTCCTGCCTTGACGCTGAGCTTGTCAAACGGAAACAGAGTGCAAGGTGTGTGGGGGGGAGGTATTTGCTGATATTGGGTTCAAAAGCCCTGCCCCCACTCTGAGAGGAAATCAAAGACGACTCCCCAGTTTGCCTTGCAACAGCCTCATCACACACATTGCATTCTGCCTCCACACACCTCCCACCCCCTCTCCACACTGTGCCTCCACTACCCCTCCCCCCCGCTGCGTGGTGGCCCCACCACACACACCCCCAGTGGCTTCTTCCCCCACCAGGCCCCCATAGCTATACCACCCCAGGGGAGCTCCTCCGTACACAGCTGACTTGGCCCTTACCCAGATCCCTCTGCCATGTGCCAGAGGCTCCCATGCCTGTGCTGCATCAGCCCCTCACCAGCCCAGTCCTATCCCTCACCTGGGAGTAGCTGCAGCGCTTGTGGCTGCTCCCAGCTAGTGCTGCCCACACCTCCTTCTTGAGCTCCTCATTCTCTGCCAGCACACTGGCCAGTAAGACCATGGGCTCCTCCACCCCCACCTACATAGCCACCAACCAGCTCAGTGTGCACCAGCTACAGCCTCCAATGCTGGACAGCATAGGGCAGGAAATGAGAGCCAATGTCTATGGGTGTCCCAAAGGAAGCAGAACTGCCAAAGTACCACATAATGCAGGGACCCACAGGACAAGGGTTCAGTGTGTGACTCGAGCACATAGCAACCAAGTCACAAAGGGCAGGGTGGAGGCGGTCAAACACATCACACGAGGACCAGAGGACGTGTTGGTGCGTGGGTGGACTGAGTCTCCTGGGGCACTGTTTCCTCGTAGGAGGGGGTGCGTGCTGAGGACTTCTGGTAGGACAGATACTGATTGGTTGGCCCCACAGCCCGTCTCAGCCCCTCAGGCTGGGCTGCAGAAATGGAGCTGCAAGCTGCCACGGGGAAAAGGCTGCCGTGGTGGACACACATCTACTTTCCTCCAAACAGAAATGTTAAGGAAAGAATGGATTTCAGTGAGGGGTGTTTGAGGCTGCACTCCTGGAAATATAGAAGACATGAGTTTATACTTCGATGATAAGCTCCATTACCTCATCAGATAAAAAACACCTCAGACAGTTTAGGGGATTTTAAACAAACGTCTAGAAGTAATCCACAGCACATTCTACAATCATACAAGGGGAAGTCAAACAATTACTTGCTTGGCCTGATGTGATACCATATAAACTGGATGCTACTGAGCCCGCATATTCCTCACGATGTTGAAAGAGGAAATTACTACATATAGTGGCAGCATGTTAGAAGTCAAGAATCTGAGAAATGGTTCATGGAGAAAGCCATGAGATTACAGCATTAAATATTCCTTTTACCTACAAATTACAACACTCCAGGGAGTATTTATAGACATTCAATCTCAGGGACAAAGGAGATTATATTCCTATTAGGTTATGGCAGCAAAATTAGTTCTTAAAAGGTCTGAAAGACAAACCCTGATTTATGCAGAATGAACCAACAACCTCTCAGAGTACTGTAATTGTTAAAGAAAAATTCAACCACTGGCTTTATCACCATTAATGATTAGCTTATTTAAAATGCCAGTCATATTTTTGTATCAAATCTGAAAATAGGTTTGTCCCACCTACACTGACAGCTCAACCATTTCAGCTCTCATTGTCAGGAAACCTACAGTTGACTATCAGTGTTATGCATATATCAATTTTACAGAGAAACCAACAGCATGCGAAGGGTCAATAGTAATGTTTTAATTTCACAGCCACCTCATGAGAATAAACCCAAAAAGCTAAAACAATTTTCATTATATGTAGGCTTTTTAATTGAAAATTCTTATGTCACATGACAAGCATTTTCACACTTTTGTATCACAAGGTTCATTTTTGGTAAAGGTCTACTACAGCATTCAATGTCTTAAAATACTTGTGTCAATGCTGCTTTGCTTTCATTGTTTAAAAAAAAAACCAAACCTCAGGAAGCCATGTATGAGCCAATATATAAAATCCATTTAACTGTGGAATTGATAGATACTTTACCAGCAGCTATCAGCCACCGAGAAGGGCTGAAATTTTCCCAGTGATTGAACTAACTGAAGATTGGGAAATACAAAGTATCCCCCTGATACAACTAACAGCCTAGGAAGACTGCAACTGGAGAGAATTCTTGGATTGTCATAAATACAGGCAATGTCGATTTACTAGTCTGAAGGAGGTCTGTAAACGAGCATGATACCCTTGGTCTCAAGCTGCTGTATATGTTTAAGTCTTACCTGAATTTTTTCCATTAGATTTATGTCACTGTTAGAAGAGTCTATTCAAAGACCCCGTTACCTTTACCACAACTATAAAAATAAATCTTACAGCTTGATCACAAAGCAGAAGAGAAGCCCCACCCCCAGACCTCTACTCTCTGTTCATGTTTCCTACCCCAAAAAGCACCAAGATGATCATTTTATTGGAGGTATTCCTAGAGTTCCAATAAACAAGGTATGGGTATTATTCAGGTTGTCCCACCTCAGATCTGAAAGCTAGCTCCAATGAGTTTTGTTGTTGAAATATTTTACTTTCATTTCCAATTTGTTACCATGCATTCATCATACGATTTATGCAGATTTGACAAACTGATTTAATGACACTTCAGACTTCTGGAGATCCTAGAAAATGGCAAATTCCCAACTCTGGATTCTCTTTAGAAATTTGTACACTTTTACTCTTTCTTTCTGTGACTGTAACATTCCAGCAGTCCATAAAGAAGGGAGATTATTCATTTCAAAAAGATCAAGAAACATATAAAAATTATACGGTTAGAACACAAAATAAATTTCATGTTGCCAAAAGAAAGTTACCATCACCTGCCATAAACATGCAGTCAAAGTACAAGGCAGGGTCTATGAATGTTGTATTGATTTAATATATGATCTTTTATAAACCACTGCAACAATGCACACAACAAAACTTTTTAAAAGTTACAAATTAAATTTCTTTTAATCTATTGGCCAGTTTCTCTAAATCAAAAATTGTCATTCTCTAGCCTTATGAATCTATCAGAATTACTAATCCCCAAAGTTACACAACCACTCATTGTTCCAGCCTAGAAAAAAATCTGAAAACCATCTGAAAAGTACTTGGAACGAAAGAAAAATGGAGATGTCACAGGAGTTCCAGCACTTAGCAGAACCTGAAAACTTCACACTGTTTTAGTAGCTGTTTTTTCCTGTTGGTTGTGAGGTGGTAGAAAGAAGTGAAGCAAACCTAAATAGTTTCTAGAACAACAAGAAGTCTTGTGGCACCTTATAGACTAACAGATATTTTGGAGCATGAGCTTTCGTGGGCAAAGACCCGCTTTATCAGATGCATGAGAAATAGTTTCTATCGTACTTAAGATGTTTCTACTTTATGTATACAACTAAAAATTTACAGAATGTGGCAGACAGGCAGCGCACTTCAAAAGCCTATTGGAAGACAAATATACTGGGAGCTGTGTCAGTGTCTTCTCATTCCCCACCTCAGCTCTCACAGCGCAGCCAACACCCAAGGTAGGCAGCTGAGGCTTGTTAAGAATCAGTCTGCAGCAAAAAGACTAACCAGATACCTGCAGTGGCTTAAGGCCTTCTGCCTCACTATGAAAAGCTGAGGAGTGGACCAGGAAGAGAGGCTGGGGGACTGAGACTTAGGAGAGAGAGGCAACTCAGCTAGGTATTGGGGGAGGGTGCGCTCACTGGTGGGAAGTAGTGGGAGAAGTGGCCCAGGGAAAGTCTGTTGTGTTTGGGGCAGAGGAAAAGCTCCACCAGCCGCCTCCTATCTATGATCCCTGGGCTAGAACCTAGAGTAGTGGGCAAGCCTGGGCTCCCTCTACCTTAGTAAAAGGACAGGGGTATTAAAGCCTTCTGACAGGGTCTTGCACCCCATCTTGGGACTTGCCTATATTAAGAATCACTCGGTAAATGGAGACCCTTGACTCAGAGAAGACCCAAGGCAGTGCAAGGGCCACTGTGAGTCTGAGGCACCAAATAAAATCCTAGAAGCACAGATCCCCTAGGGGGCCGATAAGAGACTAGTCACAAGAAATACACAATTACGTTTTTGCCCTTATCTTTTCCTTATGTGGATCATCCCTGTGGCTTGACTGTTTGGTGACAATTTAAAACGTAGTTCCTGCAATTTCCTTTACGAGCCTTATATTATAAACTATAATTTGTCCTGCTGAGCTAGCAAACAGAGGCAGGATTTGTTCTGTCACTATAGAGTACATGTAGTTTTTGGTTTCATTCATTTTGCATAAAGTAACAAAATCACCACTGATTTCAAGTACGCAACTCTACTTTCCTAAAGGTAAACAAAATCCAAGTCCATTGACAGGTTGCTGACAAGGAAACAGAGGAACCAGCACAAACTACACTTGGAAAAAAACATCTTGCTTCTTGACAGCACTACTTACCCCAACATACCATCACTTTCCTAGATAGGAAATAAAAACAAGACTTTTATGGGACAGAACAGCTATGACCCATTGGAGCATGAAACAAGAAAATCAAGGAGCCCACAGATCTTTTGGCCCTGGCACCTCAAATAATCCTCTACATCTTTGTAATTTTTCCTTTAAAGGACTGCAAAGCCAGACCTCAATATGCTGATTTTTCTGACCTTTACAGCTTTGTCCAATATCTGCCAAAGAATATCTGCAATCAAGCATACACAGATCATTTAGAGGAGTAATCAGGCTAAGTACAATATTATGTTCAAGAAATAGTGCAGTCTCTCGCTTTAAAGCTGCATCTCATTAGCCAGCATTGAATTCTGTTGCCCAACAAAAATACAAACATGCATCTTGAACACAAGAAGGAAGTACTTCTGACGACATCCAGCAACTCAGAGCAGGAACATCACTTCTGCTTAAATATGAATTGGTTGCTACCCCAGATATATTTGAGACCTGATATATACCTTAATCTTGGGAAAACCCAGCTATGTCCCTCTGCACTGTGAAAAATTCACACCTAGAAGTAGTTAAACTAACCCAAGCTCCTGCGTAGGCACTATTGTAGGCTGATGCAAAAAAAAAAAAAAATCTTCTGTCAGCCTAGCTCTCAGAGGAATGAATTAATTACAGGCAAGGGGAAAAACTTCCTTTGTTGAGTTAAGTGTCTACATCATAGCACTACAGGGCACAACTACACTGCTCTACTGGAGACAAGACCTGAACATCAAAACTTCTAGTGTCCCCAGGCTAATTTTCATGCATAATGCCTTCAAGCTACTTTTCTTGTCAATTAAGCAAGCAGTCTCTTAAGCCATTTTTACACAAATATGGAATCCCACAATGCCATTTTCAGTTCCTCTTTCCAAAGTGGGATGGTTTATACGAGTCTTGAAACCTGCATGCAGAGGAGGGAGAAAGTCAGGAAAAGTAGATTCTGTATCTCAACACCTCTCTGAATCCCACTAGAAATAGAAGCAAGCCACCTCTCCAACCTCAGGCAACAAAGGTGAGCAACCCACAGCTCATCAGGGTTCTGTGTGTGGCCTGTGAGATATTTACCACTGCTTATGTATAGGGTTGCCAGATTCTGCTGGTTTCCATCCCTTTAGGTTCCCCCCCGCCCACGTATCACCAAAGTGACATGCAAATGAATCAAGGGCGCACGAAGCAAGGTGCGTTCTGACCGTACACAATACTGACTGAGTCACGCACTCCCTATCCATCCGAAGTGCTGCTGTGGTTCAACCGGCACACACTGCAAGTTCTACATATGCAAGTGCAGCTAGCAAACATATTCTATCCCAGAAGGCAGTTTTAGTTGATGACGCTCATGTGGCCCTCTCACTAGCCTCGGTTGCCCATCACTGTCCTACAGCCACAGAAATGAATACAGTACTAGAATTTTCAATCAACCTCAATATAGATACTTACAGGAACAAAGGATGCAGCCCATGCTTATAGAACAAGACATCGTATTTTGGACAGCAGATAACCAACTGCACAGGAGCTCACAGTGCACTGTGGTGACAAAGGTATTGGATACGTAAACAGACAAATATGGAATAGGAGTCTGCTCGATATGGCATTAGTGACACCATTACTGGAATGCTGGAGATCATTTTGATATCAACACTGACAGAAGGTTGACGAATTGGAAAGGATTTTTAAAAAGAGGGAAAAAATAAAACAAAACAAAATAAAATCCGAGCGCAGGGTTAACCACCATACAGTGAGAGATGGAAGATGTTCACTCTGCCTAGTTTAACAGCATAAGAGACAACTTGACCATGATCTGCAGGTCTTCTTCAGGAAAGAAATCTGAGAAGAGACTTAGCTCTAACGCACAGAAATCCAAGGGATGTGAACATTTAGTCTAGTAGTACTGTAAACTTTCATATAACAAATTCTACCATTAGGAACTCTCAAACAACTGGCATTTTAACTATGTAAATTTTAGTTCCATTTTCCGTAAGTACAGTAGAGTGACAATAAATGCAGCAAATACATTATAAGTTTACAGTGTACAACATTACGGTTGTTGGTAAATGAAGTACTCTACATACATTGTTTCTTAATATCTAGTGTTATGCATTGCTAGGTATACCTCTCTATTATCCAGAATATTTGAATACTTGGCAGGCTCCCTGTCCCGGGACTGCTGGATATGAGAGAGTTTACTGTCACTGGAACATTTTTAACTGGACCAAGACACATGGTAGATTCTCCACTACCTTTAAAATCAAGGTTGTCTGTCTTTCCAAAATATACGCTCTAGCACATCTACAACTTTGAGCTTTGTTACAGAGGAAAAAGGCATAATCAACTTACCCCAAAAGTGCCTGAACACCACCAAAAATACCTGAACAACCTTGCCATTTCCCTGACTTTCAAACTGCGGCATACAATATCAGGTAACAAAAAGTTATTTATAACTATGCTGCACTTACAATTAGAAACAGGTAAATAAATTTCACAACAAAAGCTTCACAACACTTATTTTGAAGCTAGTTACACAGCTACAACATTAAAATTTCTCTTAATGGTTTTCTTTAAAATAATTTTAAATTAATAGATTGCATCATCTACTCACCTCGTGGAAATGTTCCCACACCTTTTAGCAAACTGGAGTTTCCTATTATAGTGTGTCACAATAGACCGTGATGATCTGATTTAGAAAACATTAAATAATAATACTTCTGATGTGCCAAGAGAGATGAGCAAGTTTTAACTACTGTATTTTTGAAGACTATGTTTCTGCATAAGATGGTTGGCCATAAAAATCAGCCCAAACTACGTAGCAGACAGTCCTTAAATGAGTTGTCCCAATAGATTTATACTTCAAACCTTTTCCCATTGTCTAGACAACTGCTCAGGAGATGTCGGGGAAAAACACACATTCTTTAACACTGCACATAAGTTGAAAGCACCTACAGCTTCCACAAAAGTTATTTCTTCCATTAGGAGCACTGAGCAAGTTTAAACACCCACTGCAATTCTCAAGAATTTGCTTCTTCCTGCTTTCCATTCATGGTCCTGAAGAGTATCCTTTTAGCAGTTTCATATTACCAAGACAAAGAAATGGAACATTACTGGACAATATCATTAATTTCAAAAGTGAGGCTGGGAGAAACAGCAGGAAGAAAGTCTCAGCCAGAAGGAATCTCCACTTACACGGAAGAAAATACCAGCTCTAGCTTTCACAGGTTTATTGTAGGGCAGTAACATGTGGAAGTCCCAAATGATATGATCTCTACAAACACCTAAGGAAGAGCCCATCCATGCTTCCAACAGCCTTGTCTATTCAGTTGGCAAGTTTAGTATGGCAGGGGAAACACGTAGAGAAATCAGCAATTTGCTCAAGGCCACAACAGGCAAGCAGTACAGCTGGCATTAGAAGCTAGATTCTCAATGTCTTTTCAATGCCCTATGCATGAGGATATGCAACCTCCTATGCTAAAAATCACAAACCTGGTTTAAACTGTAAATTCATATTTATGCAAACATGAGATCTTCAGTGTTGGTAATTAAAAACTACTCCTTTGTCGTCATACCTTGTTTCACTTAGCTGACATGAAATTTCCTAATTCCGGAAGAAGAAAAATTAGGGTTTAAGGAAACAACTGCAAGTATTTATTACTAACAGCTTCTACTTTTAAGCATGAAATCATTCTTATGCCTGTATTTCCATGACAGCCAAAGTTGTCTTCTACCTGGCTTACATTGCATAAAGCATGCGTGGCTAAGCCCTGGTAGCAATTAGCACCATGAGGAGGGTGTCAGTGAGAGACATAGGATGAGGGCTTGCTTTTTTTTTTTTAAAAAAATATGGCTAGCTAATGTAAAATCCTATCAGGCAAGGCAACATAGTTTTTAATCTTCTGTAGTTACATAAACCCAAGGTGGAGATGTAACAGCTCACCAAGACTAGCTACATCAGGGTAAAACTACCATATCTTGTCTCCAGCAGGATTTTACATTGTGCTAGCAAATTTCAAATTAGCACTCTATTTAAAAAAAAATTTTTTTGCACTGAAGACAAAGCCATACACTTATACCACTTCCACTAACAGCAGCAAATATTGACACAACAGCTATCCAGCACTGTCTATACTAAACTTCAAAATGTCCCATCACTGAAGCATCACCAAATAACAGCAACTGTGGGAAATCTAGTTCTGATCTACCCATCAGAATTTTTACAACTATGTTGTTTGAGTCTAGGTAAGTAGAAACATCAGTAGCCACTGTGCTCTGAAACTGCACTTTCATAGTTGCTAAATCAAGTGATTTAAAAATAAATTAGCAGTTTATATGTTGTAGAAGCTAGCAAATGAAACCAATCACTTACCACATATACTATAAACTTAAGTCTCAAAAGGGATAGCTGTGTTAGTCTGCATCTGCAAGAACCTTAAAAACTAAGATTTGGGCTTAAGGATTCATGGGTAAAACTCATATCAGATGCATCTGATGAAGTGGGTATTACCCATGAAAACTTACACCCAAATAAATCTCCTCTGTATCGTTCCAATTTTAGTATATGTGCTGCCGAAGCACCCAAATAAATCTGTTAGTCTTTAAGATGTCGATACTGCTCAATTATGATATTTGAATCTATTCTGGACTACAATTAATGTAACACAGCAAGCTATTCTGCTAAATAAGAAAATTATGCAATTCAAGGTTAACATGAAGAGCTTCATGAGTTCTATCGCATAGTTTGTAGGTTAGCTGCCAAACTGAAGCACATCAACTTCTTCCCCTCAAAAAACAAACTATGACCAATTTTCCATCTGCAAATCAATGTCTGTAACATAGCAACCCAGACACAATATGGGCAAAGCATATTTTAAAATTTGTTTTTCTCTAGAAAATAAAGAAAAGCCACAATAGTCTGTATCACTAGTAAAAAAACAATTAGTGTTATCACATGCTTCATCTAAGAATACTTTTGTCCCCAAGTTCATACAAATTAAGAGGTAATCTCAAAACTTGACATTATTGCTAACCCGTTTTAGACTAACCGCCACAATTTCCGCCATTCTTTCCAGGCAAGGAATTCTAATAGGAACCGTACTTCTGCCAGGGTATTTTTTATTTTGTTTTGTTTTGTTTTTAACAGAGAACGGAAATAGCAGAAATTTGCATGTGAAAGTCCCAGGAGAGCATCTTGCCATGTAATACTGTTCTCTCTCTCACTGAGAAAAGATTCATTGTTGATTTTTTAAAAAAAATCTATAACTAACAGCAACACAGTCTCTTTCAACCAAAACCAGATACGAGTAGCACTCTCATCTTGGCTTGCACACATGTACTATGAAAAGTAAAAAATGTTGCTAGGCTACATTGGACTGGAGGCATGTATCATACATAACTACAGAAGGACAGGAGATTTGGGGTAAAAGTCATCAGAATCCAATGAGTGGGGCCATCAATTACTGCTTGTTCAGCTTGCAACTGAGAGATAGATGCATTAGTCTGTATTCTATCAAAACAAAAACAAAAAAAAAAACCAGTGCTACATGACTGCTTTTTAGCTTGTTTAGCTGTCAGACCTGAAAGCAAATTAAATTGAGAATTTCCCAATTATATAACAGGTTTTAAAAACCATTTCCCTCTTATCGACAGCTAGTTTTTAATGGAGTTGCAGTCAGAGCCAAATAAATGCACTTGGGCCCATCCAGGCTATTCTAAATACTTTGTTTGATTACTGAACAAACATTTTAGCAAGGTACCCTGCTGAATGGATGTTTAGTGAGTTCTGCAAAGATTAGTTTGCACACTAAAAATGTATAATTGTTAAAATATGTAAGCAACTGTGTTATTCTCTCAAGCCATCCTCAACAAATGCATGCTTGAAACAACTGCCTCAATAATTGGCTAGTTAAATTGTTTTATCATCTTTTCCCACACCTGAGCTAGCTACCTCCCCAAATCAACTGCCATCCATACATAGTTATTTCTATCTTAGACAGTCACTTTTTAAAAAATAAGTTTTTAAAAAGACTGCCCAATTAAGCTACACTGACATCCCTTTCTTTGAAATACTGCCAAAGCCAGAGCAACCACAACCAGTGCAAGATATTATAGCCTGCATTTTTTTTAAAACAAATATAGCAGTCTGACCTATAAAAGCCTCATTTTCTTAGCATCCGGAAACACTTCATAACACCACATCAAAATTAGCTTCTTAACATTTCCCTGCCTAAGCTGTTCATTTTATTTTTAAAGTAATTACTTTTCTATTGAACAAAATATGTAATTTCTGTTTTGAACGTGACAAAATTGAGGCAATTTATGTTACCTGGAATTTTAAAAGAACTAAATATTACACTTCTGCAAGAATTATAGCTTAACTTTTCAGAAGTGGCAAGCCTGTCTTATCTTATAAGGTGATGATTTTCAGAAAGTGCTCCTATCTGCTTTCTTTAAAATCAGCCCCCTTTAACATGTCTCAAATTTGACTGTCAATAGCTGATGCACCTCATATCCTAGTCATTTCTGAAAACGTATAATGACATTTGACAGAGTAAAATGTTCACTATAGAGTTGAAAACAATATTGGCTATAGGTAACACTATTTTTACACAAGTGAGGACTGATTTGAAGTCAGATTCTAACCCCACAATGTCATTTGCAATTACAAAAAAGTGTTCTTTTCTCAATACTACGCACTGAAAGGTATGTAAACAAGTAGTAGTCCTGAAGTGGATCACATCTGTCACCACAAAAGAGGGTACGAAGAGGTTAGTCCATCACCATTGAGTCCGCACCTCCCCTTTCCCGTGTGTGCGTGCGCGAGCCCGCCCGATAGGAAGTTTCCATGTGTCAAATGTGCTGTTATCATTTGATCCAAAGAGGTGACAAAGTTATTTCATGTACACAATACACTGCATTACAGATACTACAGATTACCTATTTCCCAGCTCTCCCTTACTTGAGGAACACAGAATGATAAGAAAACAGTGCTATATATGCATAGGAAATAAACATGACTTCATGCCATCACCATCATCTCTCCTGGTCACATGCTAAGTTCCTTCCATGTATTATCATCATTTGTTTTTACGCAAACTTATGACAAAACTTAGTACTTCAGAAGAGATCCCAGTCTTGAAGAAATAATTGCAACAGTTAACATTTATTGGTAATTTTTAGTTTTAAATCTTTCCTTTTTTTTAGCACAATTGGACCACTAACCATCCAGTTTCACAGTTCCTTATGTTCCTGCTCCATTCTGTCAGTATGTCACACAAGTTTTTCTGAACATTAGAACCAAGATGAAAATTGGCTTTGGAAGACAATATATTCATGCTACTACATTGAAAGGTTAGTGCTCGTCAAAAAGCATCTAGGTAACTAAGAGGAGGAGAGGACAAAGCATGTCCTGCAAATCTGTGGATATTCACAGCTGTTTTTACAAATGCAGATACTCAGCTAAATTTATATCTGTGCAAGGCTCAAGGCAAATGATCTGAAGATTGCTCTTCTAGCTTCCTTTACAAGGTCTGTCCCCTGGTGGTGTAGTTTTCAAGGCCCTACAGGTAGGGTACATCCCAAATCATTTCTCTTGTGGTCACCCACTATACTAGCAGCAGAAACTGTAAAATGATCTTGCTACCACCAGCTATAGTGGACATACAAAATCTGCATGTCTGCTTCTTCTAGGCTCAGGGTTTCACATTGTTGGAAGTCAATCAGATGGAAAGGTAAAGAAAAGTTCAAGAGACTGGTAGCTGTAGTATAAAATAGACTGTAGCAGGGATGACAACGAGAGGAGCAAAATAAAACCAAAATCCTATTGAGATAGTTACAAAATAAAACTAGAAGTGACCTCAACTAGCCCCATTTCATTATGAGATTCAATGATATCTCCTTCAACATGACTCTGCAAGAGGTTTCAAAGTGCACTGTTCTCAGAGACAAAGGTTATTCTGGTAGGGAAAAAAAATGTATCCAATAGAAATATCACTCAAATGAAGGCAAATGATTATGGGGGAAAAAAATCAGTTATAATTGATAGAGTAAATGTTTTGTCTGTCTTCTGTGTTTCAGAAGTTTAAAATCCTAAATTGAACCACACAGTGAGAGAAGGATATTACTAGTTATTAAAGTAAAATTTGATTTTTCAGATTTTGACAAACATTAAGTGCTACAAAAATTCCAGAGACATTTCAGATATCTAGTCAATTCTTATGAATAAACTGCACCAGGAAAACAAAACTGCGTTAATACTTAGTTTTCTCAAATATGCTTAAAGTAATATGGTCATCTTACAGTTTTATAAATTAAACGTACCTCCCTCAAATAATCACAGTTCCCTTACTGTGAACTGCAGCATGATTAGAGGTCCATTACAAAAGCAACACACAACCTAGCTCGTTAGTAGTCAGTGCCACATTGGACTGGGTTTCTATAGCAACCAGGGAGAAAATATGAAGCAAACTACAGTTAAATGAAAATTATTCTCCATGACAATACATTCAAATGCGGGAACATTTTCAAGGTGTTCCAGTATAAAATGCTTAACTACACACGTATGATACATCAATAATCAAAAGGCTGGATGAAAGTTTATGTATTAATTAGTGATTGAGGACAACAGTGGTGTTTAAGATTTTACCCATTTGGAACAAATTTTTTAAAGCTGAAAGGCAAAAACTGAAAATGGAACAAAATATTTGAAACTGACATACACTCATCCAATGAATACACCTTGTAGAAAAGAAGTGTAAGGTTTCTTTTGTTGCTGTTTTGTTTGACAGATTATCAAATGGCATGATTTGGGTGTTGTGAGCCTATAATTTTCATGACTTTCTACCATGGAAAAAATATTCTAAATTTGAGAGGTAAAGCCTCTCAAAATTTCTTACAGATTTGGCTGAATTAAAATAAATTACTTGTTTTAATTAGTTACAACTCATACTAGAGAGGATTCACAATGTTCTGCATGACAGTATTTATGGCGTTCAGTTTGATACCTAGAAAATACTCCTGCAAGAGAATAACCTCCACAGTTCAGTGGACCAGTACTGTCAAATACTTTGTCAATACCCCCATCAAATAAAAGCGTAAGGGACAATTCTTCACTTTCCCAACATCACTACTTAAACCCACTAAACGAATATAGCTTCTGAATTAGGAACAAGCCAAGACACATGGTGTACAAAATTTATTTACAGCTGGAACTTGAGCTGTAGACAGCCATTTTCCTGAAATAATTCTTGTGTTGCGTATCTCAAATTGGGAAAGCCAATGTAAGAGTATACATTACTTTATAACCCGCTTTGTGGTTTCTCTTCCACTGGACTGCTATCTGAAAGGGATGCTTTATACGCTAAAAAGCCAGTTGTAAGCGATTCTGTTAAACACATTTCACAATTCATTTACCCTGCCAAGTCCTCCTTCCTCTCCGAACTACCAGACCACTCTGTTCAGAAACATGAAGCCAGGTTCTCTTAAGGGAGAGTAGAAAGAACATACTAAACCCTCCTTCCAATCAATTTTGGCTGTGTGTGTGCGCATTCTGGCTGGCTATTTTTGCACAAGGAACTTATCTTCCAAAAGCCAGGTCACCTATTGTTAAATGGAAAATAAGAAGCTAATATCATTAGACTCTTTATCCTATTCACTGCATTACACCTGAAACAATTCAGCACAGTAACTTCAAAGTACCAGTTGTCACACTAATTACATGGGACCAGAGACTGCCCACTTCCCCTAGCAGGCAACAAACCTACCTTAGCAAGAGTGAGCACTTGGCCCAGAAACTTACACAAAATCTAAGCCTGAATTTTTGAAAGTGACTTTAAACTTCAAGTAAAGCCAATGAAAAAATGCACTGCAGCTTTCAAGGATCTGCTGACAGCCCTCATACCTCTTTTGTTACTCACACTAGTCAGTTTCAGTTCCACAACTTTCAGTAGCAATAAAAACAAGAATCATTTTTGACAGCATTCTACAGAGGAAGGTACTGGAGCAAGAACAGCTAACAAGGCCAGGGCTAGCCACTGAGCTCCATCTGAGGGGAAGAGCTTGAATGAAGTAGGAGCTCATGTCTAATTGGATCCAGGCAATTTACACCACATTACAAAAGATCCACCATACATTACAGCTGGGAATAGAAGCAAAGGTGGTCCTTACTAGCTCCTCCCCTCCTTCAAGTTGCAGCTGTGCCCCAGACCAAGGGTGAAGAGATGAATAGAATGACCACAAAGGAGTGGTGCAAGACAGTGAGAGGACAAAGGCAGGCAATCACAGAAAATAAATGCTGTGAATTACAGGGGAGTGAAAATTTTAAACTAGGGAATGGACAGGGAGAATCGCACAGAGAGAGAGAAAGAAGTAACACAAAGTGTTAGGGGACCAATGATAGCGGGGAAGGCATCTTGGATGGAGCTAAGGGACAGAAAGGAGGACATATCAATACATTTTCTTTAACAAAAAAATGTTTTTAACTTAGAGCATAACACTCCTCTTGGCATACACCACAAAATCTAACTTTAACTTGTGACCTCTTCCCTTGGATGAGAACTCCAGCTGAAATGGTAATAGCACCATCACCAAGAACCAGTTTAACACTTCTGCATTAGAGACAGTCACAAGACAGGACAAGCCAAAAACAGGTCAGAGTTTACAGAAGAAGGCCTCAGATTCCCACTCCACAAATCAGAAGGGCTCTCTCTGAGACTGGGGCCTGGACAGGAAATTCCTTCTTACCTCCAGCAGCAGATGGTAGAAGGGCTTTCAAATTTAACAGAGACCTGTCAGGATGAGAAAGATCCAGAGATGACAAGAAAGATGACTGCTGCAGCAGTCAAGGAGACATGACTTTTTACATGGATATTGCACCTGCATTTCTAGCAGTAAGAGTAATCAATAATTGGTCCCCCCAGCCCCCAAATTTTTTTCATTCAGCTTTGTACTTCCAGGTAACACTGACAAGGTGGTGATGAGACAACTCAAAATTTTTAATTTCATCAGATCTCTTTACCCCTCATCATTCTGATTGGAGAAATGGGTGTGGCACAGAAACTGTATTGGTCAATGGTCAGGTCTAACGATGGACAAAGATCAAGACTAATATTTCCACATCTAACTAGTGGATTTAGACAGCTCCTGTTAACACTACGGAAGCTGGTGGGGTTGAAAATCTCAGTATCTAGACTTTTACATCCATCATCTCTTTTACATCATTGATCAAGAAGCATTATTCACTGGCCTCAGAACCCTAGCAGGAGCAAATAGAGATGTATTTGGAACTTTCTTCTTTCCGCACATAAAAATGGATAGCTGGGGACAGCCAGCCATTCTACTGGGCTGTTATGAAGGTTAGAGGTTTGACAGTATGTAAAGTCACCCAGCTTTACATCCATCTTATGCAACCCAGACAGTATGGCTAAGCACCTTTGTAAATAACTAGTTAAGATGAGATATGGATGGGGGCAAGGTGTCTCAAGTTCAATCGGGGAGGGGAGGCGGGGGGAAGGATTGGCTATGGAAGGTAGCCAAAGAATACAGCAGATAGAACATGGTTATGGTGCTCAGCAGTCAAGGTTATTTGGATTGTTTTTAGACTTCCTTAACACAGCATAGACCAGGGATGAACTTTCCCATCTGCACCTGCCCAACAAGCAATATCTCTGCACTCAGACACAAACCTTGCTACTCTTATCCACATGTGTCTTCACAGCAATACTCTCTACAAGAGGTTATAACTATAGTCCCTTAGAAAACTGAACCAGGGACACAATGCAGTCTACTTAGCAATCAATATCTTTTTAGGAGAACACTACTACTCCACACTCTGCATTGAACATCTATTGGTTTGCACGTGGAGATGGATACTAGACCAGACCCCATAAAGCATACTGGAGATATTGTTTCTTGCTATTTAATGTTACCACAGCTATCATTTCCTTGGTATATAAGGCGAGCAAGCTGCTCGTAGAGCATTCCCTATACAGGCTCTTTGGCTCTAATTTGCTTCTACCCTGATCTAAAAAATCCAGAAATGCTTTATTAGCTTAGGGCACACTGTAAAAATCATCTATTTGCTAGCATTTGGAGTCTAACCAGAAGCTCTATTGATGCAATTTGTGTATGTAGGCCAAGCCTTCATTTTACATTAGGCCGTAAGTGTGATAGTTTTTTTTTCTTTGAACTGACCAGTTAATTATACTTTGTCAGAGCTCATTGTGTTCTTTGGAAATCATTCATGTGATTTGTTTATATTAAACAACCACAATGGCACGTAGACATGTGCATAATCATCATATATTCAATAATGCAAGTTCCCACACTCTTGATTTCCTAATCTGATCAGTAAAAAAAAAAATTTAAACACGTACAGTAGAGAATCAAGATTTTTGAAAGATGTACTTTAAGCATACACTCCTATGCAATTTCTTCATGAAACACAAGATATTTTCAAAACTACTAACTTTTTAAACTTCTGTGGCAAAGGATTTCAAATCACATCTACGAACAATTTGTAGTTAATTTCTTAAAATCTCTTCCCCTCTGCCTCAGACATGCTAAGTACTCCATTACAGAAAAATCCAGGCAGCACTTATGATTAATAATAAGTATTTTATGACCTCATGCTTTATTTTTCTCTAAATAAGATTATACTGGAAAAAGTCAACACTACAAAAATATGGGAACCAGCTTCTCTACCACATCTTCAAAGTTCTTGTTTCCATTATCTATATGCATTTAAATGTCCCATGGCAGCTGCCTACAGAAGCTAACGACCTGGCTCCAATGTCTGAAAAATATCACAAATAAGAGCCCCCTTAACACTTCATATTTATGGAGCCAGTCAAACGCAACCTAAGTAGAAAGAGAAACATTCCTATTCTTAATCAGATGGGGTGAAAAGCAGGGATAGCAGGTATTTACCAAAGGTGTTTTTTTTTTTTTTTACCACAGTGGGGAAAACACAGGTTTCCCCCCAGGCACTTTCTAATTAAAAACTGCTTCATTAAGGCACATCATTAACAGTTAATTTTAGTTACATATTCAAATTGTGGTTACATAATGCAGTAGATTTGGAGAATAAATTTAGTGGGTACAAATAAGTAAAATGGCAGCAGGCATAATCAACTTTCCCTCTGATTTTAAGTCCACTTGCAGAATATATTTTGCTTTGTGCACCAATATGAAGATGAGAACCTGAAATCCATATTGGTGCATATATCAAAATTCATTCTGCACATGAACAATCTGTGTTGGGGCCAAACAGACCAGGAGCTGGGCAGAGAGCTGAAGTACAGGGGTGAAGGCTGCGGGTGGGGATCGGAAATCTGCAATGAGGCATTTTTGCATAGGGGCTCCCTCCAGTGCTCTCTCACTGGCAGAGGCAGCTCAGGTGAAGGTAGACTGGGCTGGAGAGGGGTGCCTTTCCCCTCAGCCATGGCAACTTTATGCTGCTGGACAAGAGGAGGAGAACTTTGAGAAGGCTCCAGGCCACAGTTGCTCCCTTTTGGGGTCAAGAAGCATCTCTCTACCCAAGCCATGGCAGCTCCCTGATGGCCCTGGTGCATTCCTCCAACCCCAGCAGGGAACTATGAGGCTGGGTGAGAAGTGCTCAGCCCACTGACCCCACATGGAGCTGTCAGAGCAGGGGAGAAGTACGTTCCTCCAGCCCAAGCATGGAGGAGTTCCAGCCAGAGAACTGGCCTCCTGACCTCAGCCCTAGCAACCCTGAGCCCCCACATAGTGGTTATTAGGTAGCTTTGTGGCTTAGATTGAATCAAGGGCATAATACTAATATACACAATAGAATACTGAGCAAAATGTCTGTATACATTTGATTCAGTTTTTTTCTCAAGGAAGTTGTGACCTGGCTCAGTCTTCAGTATTTTGTATACTACAAAACTATTATCAAACTGCTAAATATTTTTCATTAAGTTATTCTAATAATAATTTTATTTTTCCCAGTTCTAACAGGGTTTAAACTGGTATTTACCAGTGTCCTCTCCTAAACTAGCTTTCCCAAGAAATTGCTAACCCAGGTGAAAAGGTCATCTTCCTCCACTCCATATTGGGATAAGTTCCATTTATAAACTATACTCTCCTTCCAAGATCACGGTTAATGGAAAGCTGTTCTTAAACCAAAATAAAAAGCAGCAACCATACACAGACCTGATCTCAAGGAAGTTTAAAAGCAGGTTTCATTTAGTTTTCTTACCAGCATTTTCATAAAATACTGTATTAATAAAACAAATATTTCTACGTTTAATTATAATTGAACCATTGGTTTTATATGAAGAGGGGATCTTATTTTAAAATACTGAATATGGATACCGTTTGCCTTCCTTAAAATAAAGGGAATGCCTGCCTCTAGGTTTCAGGAAGATAATTCAGCACAATACCAAGGATAGTATTGCAACCTGAAGTCTTACATTCATCCATATGGCAGGGACAATGCAGACGGTACATCACCATCCTGACAGATGTAGTGACGATATATACCTCCAAATCAGTGGCACAGCTATGGGCACCCGCATGGCCCCTCAGTATGCCAACATTTTCATGGCTGACCTGGAACAGCGCTTCCTCAACTCTCACCCACTTACACCCCGTCTTTACCTATGCTACATCAATGACATCTTCATTATCTGGACGAATTCCACCAGGATTTTAACAACTTCCACTCCACCATCAACCTCAGCCTGGACCAGTCTACACAGGAGATCCACTTCCTGGATACCACAGTGCAAATACATGATGGCTGCATGAACACCATCCTATACTGTAAACCCACTGACCACTACACCTACCTTCATGCCTCCAGCTTCCATCCCAGACACACCACACAATCCATTGTCTACAGCCAAGCACTAAGATATAACCGCATTTGCTCCAACCCCTCTGACACAGACAAACACCTACAGTATCTTTACCAAGGATTCTTGAAACTACAATACCCGCCTGAGCAAGTAAGGAAACAGATCAACAGAGCCAGACATGTACCCCGAAGACTCCTACTACAGGACAAGCCCAAGAAAGACACCAACAGAATGCCACTGGCCATCACCTTCAGTCCTCAGCTAAAATCCCTCCAGCGCATCAGTGATTTATAACCCATCTTTGACAATGATCCCCGAGGTTCACAGGCCTTGGGAGGCAGGCCAGTCCTTGCCCACAGACAACCTACCAACCTGAAGCAAATTCTCATCAGCAAATATACACCACATCACAGCAACTCCAAGTCAGGAACCTACCCATGCAACAAACCTCGGCGCTAGCTCTACTCACATATCTACACCAGCAACACCATCACAAGACCTAACCAGGTCAGTCACACCATCACAGGTTCACTCAGCTGCACATCTACCAACATAGTATGTGCCAGCAGTGCCCCTCTGCTATATACATTGGACAAACTGGACAGTCCCTACAGGAAAGAACAAATGCCCACAAGTCGGATATCAGAAATGGAAATGCTCTCCTACAGGTTTTTGTACATTGCCATCTCCCAGGACACACAGTAACAGATCTAAAAGTAGCTATCCTACAGCAAAAAAATTTTAAAACCAGACTCCAAAGAGAAACTGATGATCTGCATTTCATCTGCAAATTTGACACACTCAGCTCAGGATTAAACAAAGATTGCAAATGGCTGGCTAAATACAAAAGCAGTTTCTCCTCTCAGTGTTCACACCTCCAGATCAACTGCTGGTAGTAGGCCTCACCCTCCCTGACTGAGTTAACCTGGTTATCTCCAGCCTTGCTCTGGCCTGCCTATTTATACCCGCCTCTGCAAATTTCCACTACCTGCATCTGACAAAGTGCGTCTCTGCCCACAAAAGCTTATGCTCATACATTTCTGTTAGTCTATAAGGTGCCACGGGACCCCTCGTTGCTTTTGCAGATCCAGACTAACATGGCTACCCCTCTGATACTTGACACCATCCTGACAATAATTTCAATCATGACCTAGAAAATAACCAACTCCTACTTCCAGCAAGGAGAGCTAATTCACTCTGAGCCCTTGCTCACTTGTGATAAAAAGTGCTACTTGAAGACTTCCTTTACATGAGACAGCATCTACCAACTTCTAAACCTGAATGCATTGCATTTTTGGCCTCCACTCACATTTGTTTGCCCACCAAGAACAATTATCACAGACTTAGTTACATGTAACAAAACTTCAGGACTAAGCAGAAATTCATGTGTTTTGCTAAGGAAAACCATTTAGAGTTTGTACTTTCATATTATCAAGGCTGTGAGGTTCAACAAAAACCAAAGTTGATGCCTCCTGTTCATGAGAGCTTGTGACTGAATCACAGTATCTAGAACAGAGACAGAATATAGTGACTAAAACAGGCCAGAGGCTCTTCCCAATCTATTTTACTATGGCACTAATCAGAGCTCCTAATAGGAGCTCAAAGAGTTATTACGCTTTACAAATTTAATTTGCTAATAACCTTATTAGAAAGACTATCAACTTTTTAAAAATTTGTAAGAGGGCCTGACATCAAAATAGTGTCACATAATGGAAAACCTGAAAGAGGACCAAAAAGGGAAGAGTCTGGTTTAGTTACTTATGAGGTTCAACATTTTCACCAAAGGTCATCAAACTGCATGGCTGGTCCATCACATGCTCTCAAAATAGTTGAGCTCTATGTAAAATTTCCAAGCATCTCCACTTTTGAGACTAGTGGATCACTTGCCATCACTGTTTCCTAAAATCTCTAGGAAACCTCAGAGTATAGAAGAGACAGGGAATCAAACAAGCAGCAGCATTCTTGATACAAGCTTCTCAGAGCACTGACTGAATTTCCTCTCTCATTCCCAAATATTCATTTTAATTATTAAAAAAGAATGTAAACACAAAAAAGCATGCTAAGCACTCATGCAAAGAGAAGAGTCTAAAGGTCCCACTGTAACAGTCTTAATGGATCTCAAGACAGGAAATGAAGCTTGAAAGCCATCAGATCAAAGCAAAATCTTGTGTGTGAAGATTCCATGGCTTCAAGACTAACAATTTAATAGCATTTTTAAAAATATTTTGCTTAAATAAATGAAGCAGCACTTACATCAATCAAGAGGTACAGATCTCTGATAGCTTAGCATCCTACTTGCAGTATAAAAACTGGAGCAGACCTGGAGACAGCTCATTCAGGCCGTGGAAGATGCACAAATGGAAGGAATAGGCTTGCCTTTCTCAGCAGGGGGCAATGTTTTGGACAGGTTCTCTTATTTCATTACCATTTAAATGACTTTTTTGTTTTAAGTTTGTAAAACCAATTGTATGTTATACAGGAGAGCACCACTCACAACTGAGTAATAACTAATAGTAAGCACTAAAGATGAACTGATACATCATCAGGCAATAGGCTTCAATAGTCTGAAATTAAGATTACAATTATCTTAAATATGTAAAGAAGTTTGAAAATGCTGTCATTTTCTCAAGAAACATAAGTCTGAAAATTCAAGGTGCTGTTAAAACAGCATGAATGCAGACCTCCAGCATCAACAACTTTCCATCCTTGTAACCCACTGCATATTGCAACATAAAACAGAGACATTTTGATTAAGGAGATTTTAATAAGCCCATGGCTGTACAAGAAGCAGCAGGCAACCAGACAGGTGAATGGGGCTGGCTGGAGATGCACCCACATGGGCCTAGGATGCCTACAGCCCTGAAGTCCCCTGATTACAACACCATTTCCAGCAAGCTGCAGCTGTGCCTACCTGGCTACACTTCTTCCCCTTCCCTCATAAGGGAAAGTGGGGAGAGAAGGGGAAGAGCACGCATCTTGTATCCATTCCTCTCACTCTGGCTGCCATGGAGATGGGCAGAGGAGTACTTCATGCAAGCTGTGAACTTTCCCCTCACTTCCTGATCCACATGGGAATGTGAAAAAGAGCAGCAGCATCCTGTTGTGTGAATCTGCTGTCTCTCCACCTTCCCGAAATGGTGCCCTTGCCCTGTCAACAGACTTACCCCTACATACACCTGAGACCGCCCAGTCACCCTCCTACCCCCTCCAGATACTCGCTGCTCTGAGCCCTCCCACACTCTCAGCCCCTGCCCTCAACTTTTGAACTCCTTCCTCCCCCAACCCTGACTCCTGCACCACCCACATCCCCAACCTTCTGCCAGGAGCCCTTCCTCCCACCCCTCAATCCTTTTTCTGCACCCCAAGATACACCCAATCCCCTACGCTGAGCCCCCCTCCCTAAAGCTCTTGTCTCCATTTCTTCACTTGCCTATCCACAAGCCCCCCCCACCAAAAACACTCCCCCTTCCCTGACACCCCCCGCAGGTGGGGGTTACAATACAGCATGAGATGACAGTACCTGTAGAAAACTTAAAGTTACTTTCACCTCGGCTTAGATATAAGAACATATTTTAAGCAATATGTAAATTTGTCCCTGTAAGATTTCAAATAGATTTGTTTAAATTAAGTGAAATTAGAGACAAGCCTTAAAAAAAAAATCAAGTGATTAAACACTAAACTCAGCATCTGCTGGGAGAAGCCACTCTCTCTGCTTAATCTCCTCCAACCCATGCAACAGCTGTAATGCTCATACTATGGTAGCAGGACAACAGGCATACTGCATTTACCACATTCTCATCAATTAAATGAAGAAATAATGCAGACAATAAATATACAATTAGAATAACTACCATCTATTTCCAAACACTGAATTTGCTGTTGTGGGATCTATTGCTATCTGTTAGGCATTTGTAAAGCAATCCATCACCACAGTATTTCAGTACTAAGGGACAGTTATAATCTATAATGCAGGACATCATGGAATACCTGAAATTCAACTAGTCTGCACAGGTGAGAGAGAAATGGTCTCAACAGAAAATCACCTGCGAACATCGCAAAAGATGCATCCCTGGAGTCAGGAGTCACTTGACTTTTACCTCCCTGGAAAAAATATTTCCACCTTAATTTGAACTTCCAATGTTTACTGAACTAGAAGAATAAGAGGAACACCCCACCCCAAAAATAAATTTTATTTTGAAATGCAAAAGAATGTACATATGATGTAAACTCCAATTTTTACATACAGTTTCTTCACTTTACACTAATGCTGAAAATATATGCTTTTCTAAATTTACTCCAGTTATCCAGTGGCTTTAAAAAATTCATTATGTACACTGTTGTAGCCAACAAAATGTGGATCAACAGTAAATAAAACCTAGCAGCCTCAAATTATTGTATTATCACACAAACTATTGGCTTTTTTCCCCGTGATATAAAGGCAGACAAAAATTACATGAATTTTAAACCTACATCTGACAACTCTAACAATGCCAAACCTTCAAGGAATCACAATCAACTAAACACAGTAAAAAGTATTTTTCGTAATACCTTTCTTTCCAACATATTTACATAAAAATGCAATTTTTCATTCATGTTACTACACAGTTAAAATCATCACCACCAACTGTAAGCATTACATCTGGTTTACCAAGGGACTGAAGCAGTATGCTCAACAGGACTAGTCTACACTGACCCTAGAGAAACATTTGCCTGCTCTACTGAATAGCATAAGGGTGCTACAGGTTGAACTTCTTTAATCCTGCAGCCTCAGGACCTGATCAGCACCAAACAAGAGAACATGCCTGACCATTGGACACCAATATTGTCTAGCAGCTTTACCAACATTAACATTGCTTACTGGGCTCTTAGATGACATTTTGGGGTAAACTGCAGCTAAACAACAGTGCAGAACACTAAGAGCCAGGACTGGTGGCTGGAAACACGCTTTATGGGACCACGGGAATGCCACACCCATGATAAGTAGTCATCTGGCTAACCAAAATCATGCCACATTATCAATGTTGCCAGATCATAAAGGTTCAACCTGCACAAAACAAAACTCTCAGAAGAAGAGAAACCATACAAGACTTTGTTCACTCTATTTTGTACTCCACTTATGCGCTAAAGTAGCTATCTTTTATCCTATACTTACATTTTAGTTTTAGACGCAGCTTTGTACAAAGTACAATCTAAACAGGTTCTCTGCCATACATGTACAAAGGCCAACACCATAACTAACTTGTATTTTCTTCTGACCAATGTGCCCTCAAACAGAACCAACATACAAAAACCTCTAAAGGTAAAAATATAAGACCTTAGTCTTTACAGTATTACAAAAATAGAAAGACGTGTGTAAGTGGAAAATACAAGCATACGAATACCAAGTTTGAGATTCACAACTGGATATTTATAGCTTCACTTTCCACCAAAAACTCAGCTTCCCTTGGAAATAGGAAAAATTGAGTTTGTTATTTGGATCACATTGAGGTAAGATAGGAACTACCACTCAGATTTAAAAAAAAAAAAAAGTTTCAGAATAAAACTAAAGCACTTATGTTTTACAGTTCACTCAAAAACACCCGCAGACCAACCAACATCCCAAGGCAGCCAGTATTTAAATTAAATTCTTAGACCTCCTACAATATTCACTACTCAAAGTAATCAGCATCTGTGTGGCCTCAAATAGGTAGAGTTCCACAAAACCTCCCACACAAAGAGAGAGATTGCTCAATAGAAATATCTGCAACCATCTGAAACCTTCCCACAGAACAAAACAGGTCATACCACTTCAACACTGATGTTTTATTAGCATACCAAACAATATGCTTAAGAATGTCTCTATTCACAAAGAGGGAGAGTCAAACGGATCATATTTCACTATGCAGCAACTATACATCTTTACTGCTACTCACTATGACCATGGAAAAGTGTCCTACTCTACACCTTTTATTTGCTAACAGAGAGGAAGCCGTGCTAGTCTATACACTAACAAAACAAAAAGCAGTCAAGTAGCACTTTAAAGACAAGCAAAATAGTTTATTAGGTGAGCTTTCGTGGGACAGACCCACTTCTTCAGCCCATAGCTAGACCAGAACAGACTCAATATTTAAGGCACAGAGGAAACAAATATTTAAGACACAAATATTGAGTCTGTTCTGGTCTGGCTATGGTCTGAAGAAGTGGGTCTGTCCCACGAAAGCTCACCTAATAAACTATTTTGCTTGTCTTTAAAGTGCTACTTGACTGCTTTTTGTTTTGCTTTTATTTGGTGATTCCTCTCCCACTTTAAAAGGGCAGGATCGATTTATTTCCTTTAAATTAAAATAACGACAAAAAAATCTAGCTCCTTACAGAATATGAACTGCGCCATTTACTTTCACTCCCCAGACCCACATTTAAATATCATGCCACTTAAAATTGTAAAGCTTTTTAAAATGCAAAAGGATAATTCTACCCCTGTTGAGTACTCTATTAGTTTCCTCTGAGAACAGGAAGAAAATGGGAAACGATGACTTTGACTATACATAAAAGTGTGTCTAACTGACTAAACAACTTAAAGTAAAGAAAAATATGTAGCTCAATCTTCCTTCAGATATAGTAATGTTAGTTTTACTAGAGCTGTTACTAACTATTCAGACAAACACTTTCAAATTGACAGTGTCCCTTAAACTTCTTCACCAACAAAACTGTATTATCTATGCCCACTTCTGTAGTCATCTCCAAAGATTAATTTTGCTTAAAGAGATACAATTTGGGATTTATTTTCACTGTCTACAGGGCCAGGTTCTAGTGGTAAGTGAGCACTTTGTGTACAAAACCACAGAAGGGGGGAGGGGAGTCCTTTCCTGAAAGGAGATCTCAAAACAGATCTACAACCTTAGAGCAGAAGCCAATCTATAAACACACCAGCTCTTGTATCTCAATGAACAGGCTGGTTTTCAATCCACACACACACCCCTCAGAAGACAGCTGCTCTCTCTGGGAAAGGGCAGAGGGCATTGGAGGGCTCAGCTCCTCCAGGCTCACTGGAGGTGGAAGAGACACGATTTGCCTTTATAAAACGTGCAATCAATCTAACGAAAAGGGGGGTGCTTGTAAAGTTCTGGACTGGAGAAGGGCAGCTGTTTTCCGCTAAGAGGAAGGGCAGAGTGCAACCCTTCCCTCAATGCACAAAGACTTTTACAAGGAGGAAAACACCAAGCAATTCAGAAGTTAAACGGGAAAATAAATAAATGCAGCTCGGCCAGCCTTGCTGGCTTCAGGCAGTTCAGCTTCCCCCTCTGCACGCACAGAGCTAACGCCTACCCAGGGATGATGAAACGGGAAACGGAAATTACCATTTCAGACAACTTTTCATATTGTTTCTTCTAACAAGTGCTGCTGTCCCCACCCCTCCATACATGCACGCACCCTCGCGCCCACCCAGAGACCACCCTCCCGCCTCCCAGACACCGCCCCGCCCCCACCGACAATGCACGCGTCCCCCCCGCCCCCACCCCCACCCCCACCGAGGGGCTGCCCCCGCCCCCGCCGACAATGCACGCGTCCCCCCCGCCCCCGCCGAGGGGCTGCCCACGCCAAGGCCATTCCCTCCCCACGCGCTGCTCCGCGGCGCCCCCCGCCTCTCTGCTCACCCGCGGTCCGTGCTGGGTGCGCGGGGCTCGGCCCCTCCTCACGCTCCGTCCCCCGGGCGAGCGAGGCCTCCGGCTCCTCCAGCCCCGCCGCATAGAGGAGGCGGCGGGCGGGAAGGGGGCTCGGGACCCGCCCGGCGGCGGCCCCCGCGCGGGGAAGCGCAGGCGGCTAGGAACGGCGGCTCGGTCGAGGCCCGGCGGCGGCGGCCCGCTCTAGTGCTCGGGGCTGCGGCTGTCGCGGTGGCGCCTCCTCGCCCTGCGCTCCATGGCCCGCCAAGCTCCTTCCTCCCTCGGCGGCTGCGGCCCCCGGCTCGCCAGCGCCGCTGCCTCGCTCCCACACGCCGCTGAGACGCGCCTGCCCATTGGTCCGCCGCATCGCGCCGCCCCATTGGCTAGCTCCGGCAGGGAAAATCCCGCACAGGGTGACCCAGCCGCGCCGCGCGTGGCGTCAACGGAAGAAACCGTCGCGCCTGCGCGCGGAGTCCTTGTTCTTGTCGTCGGATAGGGTCACTTTTCATGACGCAGAGGCATCCGATTGGCTGCCTTGGGAGAGACACGTTAGACGCCATTTCCGGGCTGGGCCTAGTTCTGTGGCGCCTCTTGGTGGCGTTGGCCTGGGTCAGGGCCTGGGAGAGATGGGGGCGCCCGGCTGGCGGCGTGCGGGACGGGCCCAGCTGCTGGATCTCTGCCGCTCCGAGGTCGCTCCCTTCGCCGTCCCCCCGTTCCTCTGTGTCCGGTAAGGCGCGGCAGGCTCTGGGCGGCCTGTTGCTCCCGTGCGCTGGGCCCGACTGCGCAGGCCCCTTCCCCAGGGAGGGGCTGAATGCGGGGGTGGGGCACTTAGTGTATAAGAAGGTCACGGCTCAGAGGTCGCGCCGGTTGGGATGGGGGGCAGCCCCGGCTTAGGCTCCCGAGTACGCAGCCTGCGCAGGGCAGGCTGGAAGCGACTCTGGAGGAGGCTTGAAGCGGAGGGACTGTCTGTAGCTCCCAGGTGGAGGGGCTGGGGCGTGAGACCGGCAGGAGTGGGTAGGATCCCGCAGGAGACTCGGGCTCAGGGGAAGTCTTGGATTCTATGTGGGCCTTATTTGGCGAACGTGAAACACAGACCTGGAAAGAAAACGAACTGAAATCCTGGGGCTGCGGAGCGTTGTGTGATGCACTGCTGGCTGGTAGGTTGGCGCACCGGCTTGCACGTGCTGATAGAATTGTGCGAACAAAGTCTGTGTAAGTATGGGAGGCGTAGCTGTGTTAGTCTGGATCTGTAACAGCAATGAAGGGTCCTGTGGCGCCTTATAGACTCACAGAAAAGTTCTGAGCATGAGCTTTCATGAGCACAGACTCACTTCATCAGATGCTGGTCTTGGAAATCTACAGGGCCAGGTATAAATAAGCCAGAGCAAGGGTGGGGATAACAAGGTTAGCTCAGTCAGCAAGGGTGAGGCTTACTACCAGCAGTTGATCTGGAGGTGTGAACGCCAAGGGAGGGGAAGCTGCTTCTGTATTTAGCCAGCCAATCGCAGTCTTTGTTTAAGCCTGAGCTGAGGGTGTTGAATTTGCAGATGAATTGTAGCTCAGAAATTTCTCTTTGGAGTCTGGTCCTGAAATTTCTTTGCTGTAGGATAGCTACTTTTAAGTCTGCTACTGTGTGGCTTGGGAGATTGAAGTGCTCTCCTATGGGTTTTTGTATATTGCCATTTCTGATATCTGATTTGTGTGCGTTTATTCTTTTACATAGAGAAAAGTCTGTGTAGGGAGACGTGTCCCATCTGTCTTCTGAATTAATCCAGGTAACTGTAAGGAGAAGAAATGTTGCTGAGGTGCTTTCTTTTGTGTTGGTTTTGTAATAAAAGTGGAGTTTTCACTGAGCACAGCTGATGTTAGTGGGTGAGGAAAAGTATAAAGACATAGAAGTTACTGCGTGCCTGGCTTGTTAAGAGGGAGCGCACAGTGTATGTGTTATTCACAATGTAAATGCCTCTCAGTTGAACTGAAAGGAAGGAATGTGCTGTATATGAAGAGAATACAAGGAGGGAGACCAGAGATAACTGCCCAGGAGTCAGTCAGGAAATGTGTCCCTTAGAGCTGCGTGAGAGGATCGGAGACTTGTTCTAGAGTACCACAGGGAAATGCAAAATGCTGATGGTGAGGACTAGCTAGAGCTAGGGAATACTGAGTTAGATCTCACATGTCATCTGCTTTGATGGACTAGCTGAGTGAATTACGGGTGGGGAGATCTTTTTTCTGCAGTAGGCCATTTACTCACATTAAAAGCAATCATAGGCCACAGCCTTTGTTGAGGCTTGGGGCTTACCTTCCCCTCTGCCCTGCCCCAGCAGGGTAAGATTGTGCTCACAGCTCCAACTTTACGGGGTGCAATGGCTCAGGGCTTTGCTCAAACCCTATGGACTAGGTGAAATTATGCAGTAAGGTAGGTGTAGACTTCAGGCAGTAGATTTGCCACCCCTGTGATAAGGAGAAGGTGAAGGTGAGCCCGATAGAAAAGCATATGCTGAAGAGTGGATCCCAGGAACAGAAGAGAAAGGTGGGCATGCCTAAGTAAAGAGAATTCTCCAAGGCTATCAAGCAGCCAACCTGAATGAGAGGCAACAGGAAGCCAAGACCAAAACAAGGGGTTACCATTAGACAAGTCCGTTCAGTGGACAGGGATGGCCTCGGTGAAATGCTGCCAGGTGTTATCTTCTCAAGGGAGACCTGACTTGGGAATAACAGAGAAGAATCAGGAAAAGGGAGTGAATCTGTCAGGTAAATGGCCTGGAAAGTAAAGTTCTGGAACAAGGTAGAGAGAGTCTAGAGATGGACTTTTGGTAGACTGGGAGAAAGCATGATAAAGTACTGTGATGTTAGCTGTTGTAGTTTGCAGTTTTGGAAGAATGGTTTTGTTGTGAGGTTTTTGTGGCCTGCAGAACATGTACAGTTCTAAATTATGCCTAGAAGTGATCTTTTTGATTTGCATAATGACCAACTATATTCCCTTTAACAGCAACGAAGGGTCCTGTGGCACCTTACGGACTAACAGAAAAGTTTTGAGCGTGAGCTTTTGTGAGCACAGACTCACTTCATCAGATGCTGGATGAACACCAGCATCTGAAGAAGTGAGTCTGTGCTCACGAAAGCTCATGCTCAAAACTTTTCTGTTAGTCTGTAAGGTGCCACAGGACCCTTTGTTGCTGTTACAGATCCAGACTAACACGGCTATCCCTCCGATACTATATTCCCTTTGTAACTGCACCAAGAGGAACTGAAACAAGTGCCCTGGTGCTGAGGCCTGCTGGAAAGTGCTTTAGGCAGGGATCAACTTATCACAACAGGCTTCCACTCTGTGTGGAGACACCACAGTTCATTTTGAGCTCTTCAGTCATTTCTGCAACAGAAAAAGTATTGCCCTCGTGAGAGGGCACTGGGAACTTGGTAAGCAATGGTGCATCAGACTGTCACAGCTTTATGGTGGGACATGACACCATGCATCTACACAAGCAGCTCAGAACTCATTTGCAGCCATGGCACACTTAAAACGTATCAGCCATGGCCAATTCCCAAGTTTCTCCCAAATTTAATGTCCCTTTGTTTTGTTCTTGCATGCATAATTGTCACAGCTCAGGGGAAGGACACCTGTTTTCCCCTTTGTAGTCCAGGAAAGGTACCTACTTCTAGGGTCCTAGCTTCACAACTAGTATCTCTTGACCAGTGACCAAGGTCTGTTTCTCTTCTCATGTGGGTTTTCTGGGCTGCACAGTTCCCTGTCTAAAGGGAGTTCCCTAGCATGTCAGACTATTTAAGCAGGTGTGCTTTGCTTTCTTGGCAGAAGATATAAACACAGCCTAAAGTTTTACCACACAGGTTTTCCAAATCAAACCCATTTATTCTTAAGAAGAAAGCATTCACATAAAAATCTGGGTACATGCTAATTATGTTACTGGTGATGATCCCAATTACATCAAGGGCTCTGGTATGCATCTACCCCTCAAACCCCACACAAGAGATATTAGTGGTTAACCAGTAAGACTCATCCATTCAGGATATGGCTTACCAGTTAGAGTTAACCAGTAGGAGCTAGAGCAGCCCCTGCCCTGGAGTGGGCAGGCTGGGACTGCTGCAGGTGGAGGGTGCTCCAACAAAGCTGGAGCAGCCAGTCTGCACTGGCCTAATTGGGGCGGGGGTGGAAGGGGGGAGAAGAGAGTGAAAGATAGTGCCCTGCCTGTAGCACATGGGGAAATGGGCTGTTCAGGCCCAACTGGAGCATCACTGGCATCTGTGGGAAGAGACAAGAAATGAGGTAAATCAGCAATGGGCAACCTAGGCTAGTGAGTGGCCCTTCTTCATCCTAGAATGTTGTAAATCAGATGTTCTCCCAGGATAGGGGTAGTTTAGCTAACTGTGCTTGTGTACCTAGAATTTGTAGGGTGTGCCGCATGAACTGTAGCAGCAGAGGACGGTCAGTTAGCACACACCTTGCTTCACATGCCCTTGTTTTATGTGTGTGTCACCTTAGAAATAACCATGGGGGAAAAATGGGCAGATGGAAACCAGTGGAATCTGTCAGTCTTGCACATGGGCAATAGTAAACAAAATGTCTCTCAGACCACAGAGACATCCATGATCAGGTGCAGGGTGCCTGCCACTGGTGTGAATATTTTGCTACCTGAGACTGTTCATAAGGGGAATAAATTTATACAAAGTTCCAAGCTACTGGACAGAGTCTGAGGGGTTTCTGAAGTATCAGAGGATGAGGATGGAGTTTGTCTATGGCAGGCAACTGTCGGGATTCCTAAATGCTCAGTCTTCCTGTTTGTTTTGTTATAGTAGAATGAGGATACTGGTTGGGGAAGATAATTGGTTATAGGCCAGTGACAGAAATCTCATCCATGTTCTAGCCAGAAAGCATGGCTGTTGATTATATGGGGATGCAGTGACTTTAAACCTGGGAAAGAAGACTGATGGGTCTCTCTCCTCTGCCTTTTAGGTCAATCTTCCCTCTTCCCACTCTGGCTTTTCACCCTTCCACAACCTATAACTGTACCACTATTTCCATCTCACTCCCCTTCTGGACTGATAAGCCATTAAGACAAGCTGAATAAACATGCATATTTTAGAATACTTAGAAAATTCATCTTTTAGACTGCAAAGTCTTTGCAGTCTTAACTGTAGCAGATCTGGCTCTTCACTGTACTATGAAATTATCAGCTGCTTTGCTCTGGACAAATGCCCAGAACAGGATAACCCTGGGAGCTCAGGTGGCCCTAAGACATTTTAAATTATAGTCTCAGCTGACTAAGAATACCATGTGAAGATGACGATAGCCTGAAATAATGGCTTTGAGATGTATGAACTAGTCCCTTCTCCTCTGTGAGTGATCACATCTCTCCCTCACCAATGCTTGAGCCTGGTATAGGCCTCAAGCATACCTGTTCTCAACTCATTGTCTAGATGGGGTACATTTCCTGGACCAGGAGTCTGCAACTGAAATAGCAAGAAGAGCCATTTTTTCAGATTGGGTTACAAAATCAATATGTCAAGAGCCTCAATGCCCGTGAATGTGAGACAGTCCTTTGTAAATAGTCAAACTGTACTTTTTGTCACCCCTATGTTAAGAACAGCACACACACAAAGATTTGTGCCAGTTAGAAAGTTTTTACCCCCATTTCCAGGCTTTATCCCACCTTTATACCCAAATCCACCCCCCTGTCCCCAAGCTTTACCCTCCCCGTCCTGCAAACCTTCCCCCATCCCCAGGTGTAACCCCTTCAGCCCCAAGCTGCCACCCACCCCCAGGATTTACATGCTTCAAACATTCTGCCTGTTGCCCACCTCCCCCAGCTGCTGAAATATGAGGAGGTGGCCTGGAGCCAGTGCCCACCCCTACCCCCCTTGCAGACAGGCAGATGATGTGGTCCGGGCAGCGCTAGCACCAGGTGCTGTGGGTGGACGGTTCCAAGCTGGTGGCGGTGGCAGCAGGAAAGGGGGGAAGCAAGCAACTGGCAGAAGAGCATCCACCTCTCTTCTCCCTTTGGCTGCATCTCCCTGCTGCGGCTGCGAGTGGAGCTGCCCGCTCTCCCCTTGGCTGCTGCCGCTGAGCACAGCGCCCAGAGAGGGCTGCAGCAGTCAGGTGGGCAGATGGGAGCAGGGTGGCAGTTAGAGGAGGATGAGGCCCCTTGGGCTGGGAGCAGAGGAAATGGTGGTTTCAAACTGTGGTTGGCTAACCACTCTGTCTCAAAGGAACGTGTGTGCTACAGTTAAGGGGCAAATTAAATCAGCAGGAAGGGAAACGAAGAAGCTCCAACCAGTGAGGAAAATGCAGCAGGAATCTTCTTTTCCTATGAACTGTCTCTTCAATTTTTGCTGGAAAGTTTTCCAGTGAGGGGAACTGACACAAAAGAGGGACCAACACCCCTCCTTTCGCTGCCTGTGCATTGATTCACTGTACCACTGGGGACAATGAATGCACCCTGAGAACTGAAGAAGGGGTCTTGATCTAAGAAGTTTGATCAGTAAGACTCCTGAGAGCGTGTGGTGAGAGAACTGCTTGAATTTAGTATAGTTTGGGTGTAAGCGAGGCAGTAGTTGCATTTTATCTTACTCATTTTTGTATACATTTCTGATTTTTGTGCTTCATTACTCATACTCACTTAAAATCTCTTTGTAGTTAATAAACTTTTTTTAATGTTTCATCTATTTGTGTTTGTTTATGAACCTCCATTTGTGGGAAGACTGTAGGTTCAGCTGTGTTTCTTTAAAAGAAATAATGTGCCACATGAATTTGTATTGTTCAGGAGTAGGCTGGGCCATACAATACATACACTTATGGTGGGGAGGAGAACCGAAGACTCGGAATGTGTTGGGGTCACCCTGAAGGCTAACCCAGTCTAATTAGAGACAGGGTGTGGCAGGCTGGCTGCAGCTCACACACAAACACAGCTGGGTTTGGATTGCATGCTGGAGGCTGTTTGGGAGCAGTTCAGGCTGGAGGCTACAGCACCAAAGAATAGGAAATGGCACCCTAGGTGAGAGGGCAGGGGTCGCACAGTTACTCATTAGTATAGACTGTAGCCTGGGTCTGTCAAAGGTTTTTTCTGCTGTTTGGTTCCTTCTTTGTTCAGACACAGAACTTAACACATCTTTTGTATATAAACAAAACCACATCCAAGAAACACCTGAGAATCACCAATGTCTGCATGAGACTGGGAAGACCCAGGAGGGCCCAAACTTTCACTTGCTACTAGGGTTGCAGAGGCTGGCTATCCCTTTTCTCATCAGGTTGAAAAGAAGGGCCCACATTGCACTCTTTAAGGTGATTCCTCTGAGGAGCGTGGGCCAGGGAAAGTTAGTGCTGCTTCCTGTAGTGTTCAGTACATAGCTTGGAGTTTTCAGTCTCCAGTCCAGCATCTTTCACCAGTAGTAAATATGCTTTTTGAGTGCAATTGTATTCAATGATGTCATAGCTGGATTGTATCCCAGCCTGGCCAACCCTGGATCAGGTTATATCCATCTTCTCTGATTACTGTACTGGATACATTCCCAAAGGAAACTGTTTTACCAATCCCAAGGCAGAGAATGAAGTCACCTTTTCCGAAGGTTACACTGTATACAGAGGGAGGAAAGTACTTGACATTTTTAAATCTATGGAACGTATCATCAGATATATGGATTCTAGAGTTGTATTCAGGAAGCAAAATGTCTTAATTACATCTTATTAGGCTTCGATATTCATCTAGGACATTTGATTCATTTTTTATTACATCTCCTCTAATTGTACCTTTTTTCTGCTAGGCATTGCAAAAGGGGTATTCTATTTCTTCATACTGGCTTCTTGCAGTACCTCTCCCATCTGATGATCAGTGTTATATCTTTGAGAAAGAGCAAGTTTGATTTAGGCTGGTGAGCAGATGTTCAAGCTGCACAACACAACTTCATTTTGTATTGGTAAATAAATAGTCCCTGAAGCAGAAAATACTGTTTCAAGACTCTCTGGCTGGACATAAAAATTATTACATCAGAGCTAAAATCTTTTTGTGTTGGAGGAGTTGTTTGGCCCACTCTGTGCATGTGTCCGCACTTTGAACCAGAGGTGTAATTCACAAACTCATGCCAGCTCCATTAAGCTGGTGTATTAAACATAGTGTAGTATGGTGGTGGGGTGAGGTAGCCATCCCAACTACAGACCTAGCTTCTCTGAGGGGTGCACATGAGCCTGGGTTGCCTCCTGGATGAAGGACTGAAGCAGAGGAGGGGAAGAGCAGCGCAAACCTGGATGACAGTGTTCTGGCTGTTTCCTTTATCCAGACCCTTCTGCGTGTACACAGCCTTCTGCATGAGCCCCAGCTCAGGCAGCCAGAACTCTCTCTCACTCACTCGCACAGATTCCAGCCTGCCCCACAGTTGAGAACTACTGACTGACCTAGTTGCAATGAAACTGGGGGTTAGGTCAAGCAAAGCTGTGGCACTCAGTAGTGCTAACCTGAGTTTTAAATGTAGACCTAGACCACTACTTTAGACTCTCTTGCTCAGGAGTCAGAGACCCTAAAAACATCTCTCTTGCCCCGCCCCCTTTAAGAATGAGTGTTTTGAAATGTTCTGTCTTGGTTACTGAGCTAGAAGCACACCTTTGTTTTCCTCAAACTGACCGTGAGTCCATGCCCATTCTGAGAGAGGCCAGATATAGTGAATCACCTGTGGGGAGGAGAGGGTGTGCAACCACGGCTGTGGACCAGCTAAACAAATATGAGCATCTACAAGCATATTGAATAGGGGCTGGAGGTGTTTGAGGCAAAAGAGGATGATGGGGATCAACAGCAGTCCCACATGAAAGCAAAGGAACTTGACCAAGAATTACACAAGGACAAGTAGGGTAACAAGAAATTCAATACTCCCCACAGACCTTTTGCTTTCCCAGTGAATTGCATGTTATCCTTTGGAAAGATCCTATCAGCGTCAGGCAGACCTCTCTGGAGTCTTCAGTGGATACTTTTCCTGTGACCAGTAAAAGAGGTCAGGAAGTTGGGAGGACATACAGCAGTCCAAGACCTCTTTGAAAGTCCACAGGAATTTAGCACAGGTGAGCCTGATGACGAAGAGGAAAGAGCTTGGGTAAGTGTGCGTGCATGCATGCGTCTTCCTTACAATTCTGCATTTGCTTTTCTGTCCTCTCCTTCTTCCACCCAGCCCACTGCTAAATCTACATAACAGAGCTATCAAATTTTCATCTTATTGGCATGCTTGAGAACCTAAAAAGTTAGAAAGGAAATTTCGTAACTAATTTCTGATCAGCCCTATGGCTGTCTAATTACATGATTCGCATTGAGTCCTGTACTCAAGTAGATGTAGAACAACAAGAGGTAAAGTCACCATCTGTTTTCACTCCCTTGTTGGGCTAGGCAGGAGGGCACCAGAGAGGCAGGCAGATCAGTCTATTTATGTGACAATGGATGTCCCTTTTTATCCTCCTGCAAGATCTTGGTGACTTCCATGGAAGTACTCTGCAATCATCTCCTTGAAGCGTCTAGGGAGAGCATTCTGATTTCTTACTGTGCAGTAAGACACATTCCCACGCCGCTCTGCAAAGAGGGCAGCTGGCACCATTGCCATAAACAGGCAAGTAGCATATGAGTCTAGGTGCCTTTAGGACACTGATATCACCTGGATCCTCTGTGCCTGTGTGATCCTCAGGGGTGACATAAATCAGCTAAACTGCCTGTGGAAAATAGTGCCTTTGTTCTGTACTCATAGCCATGGAACAGGGATGAGAATGTGATCCCTCCCAGCTTGTCTTTGCCGGCCTATACTCATCCCGGTTGGTGCTGCAGAGTGGTGCTGTATTGAGGAGCTTCAAAGTTGAACTGCCAGTAAGCATTACTCAGCTGTATTGATGGGACTAGGGAAGGGAGTTTGGAAGCTTGTTATATCTGTAAATATAATGTAGCTATGTCAGCTGCTTTTGGTGCCATGCCTCTCCCCAAGAACACCTGATGCTGAGGATGAGGAGAAGGAAGAGCACTGTGTTCTACAAGATCACGCAAGGCAGTGCTGCTGCAGACTGTGAACAAGTACTTAGAGGTCCAACATGACCAAGAGCATACAGACAAAGCACATGCAAAAAGCCTAAGAATCCAAGGGTGACAGAGCAGGAATGCACCAAGGCATGATGGATCTTCTCAGGCAGCAAACCCAAATGATGTAAACTCTGGTTGCAAAAGTACAAAATGCCAAACTCACCAGCTTTTGTATCCCTTGCAAAACCTTTTTGCTGTTCCCTCCATGCTCAGTATACCATGTAGAATCATGGACAGCATCTTGTTCGCCCCTACTACTCCATGCCACAGGACAACAAGGGAAACCACAGTTTCAGACTCTGACCTGTGAAAACCACAAACTGGTATATGTGTACCACAATGACCTGCATTGAACTACTTTTCTGTCTACACAAATGGACAAAAATGTTCACTATGTTTTCAACTGGAGTTTTAAGAAGTTTCATTCCATCAAGTTATAAGGTTGTATCCCACTATGGCCATGTCTACACTAGCCTAAATCTTCGAAATGGCCATATTTCAAAGATGACTAATGAGGTGCTGAAATGCATATTCAGCACCTCATTAGCATGCCGCTGGCTGTGGCTCTTCGAAATTGCTGGTTTTCATGGTTGTGCGGCTTGTCCAAATGGGGGTCCTTTTCGAAAGGACCCCTCCAACTTCAAATTCCCCTACTATATTGTCTGATACACACTTACAAGAACTAAATTCATTTACTGGCTGCTTCTGTGCATTCTGAAAAAGATACTCACAGCCTCCAAAAATAGAGCATTGGTGAGTGCAAAAATTCACAGCATGAGATCAACATGAAAAACACACAGGCTACGTCTACACTAACCCAAATCTTTGAAATGGCCATGCAAATAGCCATTTTGAAGATTACCAATGAGTTGCTGAAATGCATATTCAGTGCCTCATTAACATGCTGCTGGCTGCAGCTCTTCAAAGTTGCTGCTTTTTGCTGCCATGTGGCTCGTCCAGATGGGCATCCTTTTTGAAAGGACCCCAGAAACTTCGAAATCCCCTTATTCCTATCTGCTGCTTATCCCCTTATTCCTATCTGCTTATTCAGTGGCATGTTAATAAGGTGCTAAATAGGGCCATTTCTAAGATTAGGGCTAGTGTAGATGTAGCCTATGTGTTTTCTCCTGAATTTTTTCACTCACCAATGTTCTATTTCTGGAGGCTGTAAGTATCTTTTTCAGAATGGACAGAAGAACCCAATAAATGAATTTAGTTCTTATAAGTGTACATCACACAATATAGTACCTAACCAATACCGCTAGGACAACACCCAGAACCCATTTATGTTTATACATGAATATCAAGCACCACACAATTCACAGTGGCTGGCAAAGCTCAAACCAAGAAGTAGGCCTGTTGATGTGTTCTGTAGCAAGGTCAGCTGTCACCAATCTAGGGACCAATATTTATTTTAATCTATTCCCCCACCACACTTGGGCAACCCAGTTTTGCAAATTGATCCACCATTTCTACCCCTGCTGTAGACTCTCTAAATTCAAAATGATTTTTCAATGACCAGTCACGATCCATTGCTTCAAGCTTCCAGAACATGATCACCACTCACTTCTGCAATATCAGTGCTGCTCTCATTCTGTCCCTGAACTGAAAGGCTAGGGCAAGCACGGTATAGATCCGGGAACATTGCCTTTCACATACAAGAATTAAGGGGCTACTGCTCATTGTTCTAATCTGCATTATGTGCCATCGTACAAGTCAGTAATCCTTTTTAGGACTAGCAGAAACATTCTACAATCTGAAGTTGTTCCATGAATCCCTCAAGCAACGTGGGCATTTTTTTTTCTGTCTGTCAGCAAACTCTCCCCATCTTCTTCATTGTGATCCCCATTGTTGCAGTCTACCCTAATGGTCTGCAAGTACAGAAGAACTGTGTGTTCTGTATTTAGAGCGGGCACAAGAATATGCTCAACTGTGGAGTTTCCATGTGTTGGTTAAAGGGGGTGGAGAAAGAAAATCACAGCATGGGATTGTGTGATTTTTAAAAAAAAAAACACTAAAATTATGGGCAGTGGAAGGTGTAATGGGATAGAGAAATGTACATACTGGGAATTAACCCCTGGCTCACAGCAATCCCTGGTGAATTATTACTATCCCACAACATATGCCAGAAAATGTCCCAGTAGGCATTGTGCCAGACAGCAGTACATGCACACAGTAGGGTGCCATGATTTACACTGATGCAAGTGTTTCTGCTGAGTGAATGAATCATCAGTGAAAGCCGCCAAGAATGTAGGCATCCAAGTAACATACACGCTTCAGTAGTTGAATGCTTCCCTATCTTATGTGGACCAAAGGCTGAAATAGAGATAGGTTCTTTGACTTGGAAAAAAGGTAATTTGTTTCAGTGGAGCAGAAAAAAGTGAAAACAGAAGGGCGTAAGAGAAGTCCATGAGGACAGTCTACTCAAAGTGCTTAGCAAGAAATGGGCAGAGAAGATTGCTTTAAGATATAGGGGAAAATGACCTTTTAATACAGGAGGAAAGGATCCAGAAAGGAGATAACAATAGACTGCGTTTGACTGACTGTCAAAGGAGGAATGGGGGAGGGTGCAAGGAAGCCAGGAGGTAACATGGGACTGGGTTTGAGTTGACACAACTAAAAGTCAAGATGGGAGAGAACTTTAGAAATCTCAGAAGTGGACACTGTCTACATTTTCATGGGTTTCCAGCTATAGATATCCTGGCAGAGCTACACTAGCAAACCTATTCCCTGAAAGGAATAACCTATTCTGACACAAAGGCTTTATAATTGTCTAACTGCTTCTACGTTAGGGCTCTTTCACAGGCATAGCCATGTCAGTTGGCGTGATATTTTTTTCTCCCACAATCTTCCCTGACACAGCTATGGCGGCAAAATTTTTAAGAGTTGACCGAGTCTCAAGTTTATGAGTTAGCTCAACATGCCTCTGCTGGTCATGTATAGATGTAATTATATCAACAGAAGAATGCTTCTATCAACAATGCATTATTCAAGGAGATAGAGTTCCTAGTTGATGAAAAAAATCCCTTCCATTGCTGCAATCTATATCTGTGTGACAGAGCTGTGCCATCACAGCTATGCTTGGATAGTCGGTAGCAGAGACAAGAACTTTTACAGATGGGGTAGGAAGAAGGGAAGAAGCCAAAGGTGGAAGTGTAAAGATCCAAGGTGAGCATATTCAGTCTAAAAGACCTAACATCTTAGAAGTCCAAAGAAAATTTCTGGGCCCATTGAAGGTGGTGGTTCCATTTCAATATACCCAAAATGCAAACTGGGACAACGTTACACAAGATTTTGGATAACAGCCCTCATGGCATCTCCTGTGACAGACTGCTCTGTGACTTCTTGCACTGACCTGTATTTTAACAAAAAAGCAGCCCAGGACTAACAAAATAAGTTATTAGGTGCTGAGCCTTCCTGGGGCAGACCCCCTGCTTCAGATCACGCGATGGACCTGAAGAAGGGGGCCGGTCCCGGGAGAGCTCATCACCTAAGCAATCATTGTGTTAGTCTTGACCGCGCTCCCTGCGTGCTGCTTCGTTTGCCGGGCTGGGAGCGGCCGAGCAGGGAGCCCGCCGCTGATGGTGAGCGGTTCTGTCCCCTGCCTCCGGCGCACGCGGCGTGGGCCCCTGGCGGCAGCCGGGGGTGAGGTTAGCGGGCACGTCGCACGGACCCGGCGTGGCCCTTCCTGTGCCCCAAGACCAATCCGGGCACGTCCACGTTGGGGCCGGGGCGCTCGGAAACAACCCTGGACTGCCGCTGGCGACAAGGGGCGGGGCGGGGCGGGGTCAAGGCCGGCGCTGGGGGCAGACCAGTCCGGCGTGGGCTGCCCGGGCCCTGCCGGAGGCGGCGGTAAGACGCGCCCTCGCGGGGTCAGATGAGGGCGCGACGTTCCCCGCCGCTGGTGGGCGGGGGGGGGTGTCGGGTGGCGGCCATCTTGAAAGCTGGCAGATGCCGCCGCATCGCCCCGCTCTCAAGATGGCTGACTCCGCCTTCCCACGCACTTCCGGTTCCTCTCCGGGCCCGGCGGCTCGCAGCCGTGCGGCGAGGCCTGTGCGCAGCGCCGTGGGCTTGTGCTGCCGGGCGGGCGGCCTGGCCTGGTCTCCTGCGGGTCGTGCGAGCCGGGCGGCCGCCGCCCCCGGACATGGCGCTGCTGCAGCTGCTGCTGAGGGCCCCCCGCTGGCGGCGGCTCGGCCTGGGCGGCCCCGCGTGGAGCGGGAGCGGGGGCCGGGCTCGGGGCGGCGGAGCGCTGCGGGTGAGTGGGCGCGGCGGGGGAGGCTGCGGGTGCGGGTGCGGGTGCGGGTGCGGGGACAGTCCCCCGAGCAGTTACCGCGCGCACGCAGCCGTGGGGCCGGCGCTATCCCGAGTCACCCGCGGCCGTGGCTCGGGCAGGGCCTCGCTGGGAGCCTGTCCCCCCACCGCGCACACCTCGCCGGGCCCTGTACAGGGAGAGCGTCTGGTGGGGCCGCTGCTGGTCCGGGGGTGCGGCCGTCCGTCCTGTCCGCTGCACCACGGAAGCGCCGGGGGTATGTGCAGCGCCAGACACTTGGGTCCCTCGGAGCATCTCGTGGCTGTGGTGACGCCAGTAACTCGGAGGCGGTGCTGCCGAGGGCCCGGCTGCCGTGCCAGGGGAGCAAGCCCCCAGCCGCGTGGAGGGGGTGTGCAGACGGTTGTATGCGCCGCTCTGCGGGCGAGGGTCACACTTCACAAGGTCCTGCAGACTTATGTCTCTGCTGTCAACTGAATGCATCGCTGCTGGGTAATGTGGCAACTACCCCTTCTTAGAGGGTGTTCCTGGAGCCAAAGTTCTGTTCAGCGGAGTCGCCCATCAAATGACTTACCAAAGTCTTGACATTGGGTGGATGTGGCTTGAGTAACAAATGTGTGCTTGGCGAGGAGATATTGCTCAGAGTACCAGTTTAGGCCGGACTGCTTAGAGACTGGACTGCCACAGCCCGCCGCTGGGGTTCCTCCAGTATAGGGCACCACAGACCAGTCACAGAGGGAACTTCGGTTTCACCACACTTGCTCACGAGAAGTCATTATAAGCAGTTCCCTCAGGTATGCCAGTTCTTGTCGTCGCTGCCAATAGCACTCCTTATACAGATGATGGGTGGTGAAAACTACTCTCATCAAATAAAAGGTTCTTCCAGTCCCAAAGGATGAGCCCTGTACCCACGTTAGTTTATAATTTAGTTCGTAACCATGATGCATCCTTATAGCCAATTGGTATTGACTAAACTAAGGGTGTGCAACTGTGACAGTGAGGAGCCATTTTTTTCAAATTGAGTTACACAATCAATACGTCAAGCAATGCAATGTATGTGAATATGAGACAGTCCTTAATAAATAATGCCAAACCGTACTTTGTCACCCCTATTTTAAGAACAGTGCGCGCACAATGATTTGTACTAGGTAGAAAGTTACCCCAGGCATGTTACCCCCATCGCCAGGCTTTACCTGCCTCAACCCTCCAACCTGCTCCCCCATGTTTAACCCCTTCAGTCCCAAACCTTCCCCTCCTTCCCCCAGTTTAACCCCTTCGGCCCCAAATTGCCCCCCTCTCCTCAGCCCCAGTATTTACCTGCCTCAGCCAATGAGCTCCACACACACTACCGCTGCTGTCTCTTTCTCAGTCTGCTGTGTGGCTCTGGCATGGGCAGGCTGGGCTGCCTCACCCCCTAGCTCTCCTGCGGGCTGTCTTCCCCCACGTGGAGGGTTCGGGTGGCTCCCTGACCTGCTGACTTCCTCTTCCTGGGCTCCCTAGCCCTGTTGGCTTCCCTGCTGCCGCAGCTGACTGCTCAGCAGCTCTGGAGGCTGCTGCCACTTAAAAGATTAAATTCTGTTTTAACTATGGGTATTGTTTTAGTGGCAGCAGCTTCCAGAACTGCACGTAGAGTCAGTGACAGCAGCTCTTGGAGCCTCAGGTGGCTCCTTAAAGAGCTGCCCGTTGCTGACACCTGGACTAAACTAAAATTTATTAAAGAGAGAGCAATCAGTATGAGTAGATATGAGTTCAGTTTTTTAGGTTCAGATACATAACAGAGACATTGCTTTTATAGTTGCAAATACTTGTTTTAGAATTTAATCCATGGTTATAGTCCAAAATCTAACATCACATTTAGGACTAACAAATTTACTTATTCGGTAATGAGCTTTCGTGAGACCCACTTCAGATTTGGAGCAGATAATAAAAAGCTACAGACTAACATGGCTACCCCTCTGAGAGCATCTTCAGCACTGGAATCTCCATCCTTGTGGCTTAGGCTTTCCATGCATGAAAGCTTAAGCAAAACTGAGCTATTAAGCCAATATCCATAATAGGGATGTAATGGAGTATCCAGTTACACAACTAACTGATAAGCATCTGTGGCTTGGCTTGCAATGGGATCAGGCAGTTTCCCTGTGCTGCGGCTCTGTGTGTAAAAGGCTGAGCTAACACACAGGCTGGCTCAGCTTCTGTCCTCACCATGGGGATTGGGCTCTTAAATACAGAGTAGTGGGGAGAGGGGACAGTATGTAGCAGAGTCTGATCCCCACAGTGGGGACAGAACCTGATCCAGAATGTGGGCTGGATCAGCCTTTTAATTTCAGAGCTGCAGGGGTGGGGAGGGGGAGCAGAAGCTGTGTGCTGGTTCAGCCTTTTAAATGCAGAACAGTAGGAGTAGAGAGGGGGGTTAACTCAGTAACCCACAGAAATTTTGACAGTTATTTGGATACCAGACAACTCTCTCTTTAACCTCCCTAGTCCACTTTGTGGGCACCAGGATGTCCTGGGATCTCATTTCTTATGGCTTGTAGCTTTCCCTTGAGCATCCGAGAAGATATGAGATAAACAAGGTCAGGACACGAGGCTTTTGCGTGTTCTGGGTAAACAACAGGCTTTTGATGTAATCCTCAGTTTCCCAAACATCATGGTAATTAGTATAAGGCAATGCAGCCATTAAACAGTTTATCACAGACTTTAAAGAGATATCTCAACAATGAGTTATTTCACCCAAGATTCATGTAAATGTCAATATTCTCTTTTGATCGCTGAATCAACACTTACATTGATAGACAGGAACTGTCTGTTTTCATGAATAACATTTATAAGATATAAGTAAAAACATAACTAGTAGTATCTCTAATTTCTAACAATACAAGTTTGCACTTTAAAGTTCTGTCCTAACTGACATTGAATAAACTTAATTGTCATTTACATAGTTTTCTCACATGCCTCTAGTCTATAGGTTGGCTTTGGGTCATTTGGCCTGTGATTATTTAAACTTTTCTGGCCACGTGTCATGTTTAGCATAAGATTTAGGGCTACTGTATAAGAATAGTACCAACAATGATTTTTGTGATCATATTATCAGATAACACACAATTTATTTTCTTCAAATTGTCTTCTGTTCTTTAACATCTTTAGGGATATTTTGGACATTTTTTGTCATTTGATTGTCTCTGTTTCTAACAAAGTATAGTTTAAATTGTTGAAACCCCAAGTGAGGGCATATTTGTATCCATAATAATATTTATATCAATATAATTTATTTTTCTGAAACTATATCCACCTGTAGGGGTTACAGAAGTGTAAGCTGTTCCTGTTTCTTGAGCTTTTCATCTGATTTAACTATATAAGCCCATCTTTAACGAAAATAAGAATCAAACTCTCACAATCAAGGACATTTTTTAGTTACTTTGCTCTTTGCTGAAATTCTTAAATGTTTTCTCATAAGTTTCTGCTACTTTTGCTCCAGAGGGTAGCAGGTTTGAAACAAATAAAAGGAAATTCTTCACACAGCACACAGTCAAAACGTGGGAGTCCTTGCCAGAGAAGGTTGTGAAGGCTAGGACTATAACCAGGTTTAAAAAGGAACTAGATAAATTCGTGGCGTTTAGGTCCATTAATGGCTGTTACCCAGGATGGGTAAGCAATGGTGTCCCTACCCTCTGTTTGTCAGAACCTGGAGATGGATCAATATGTCTGGAGAGAGATCAATACCTGTTTATTTCACTCCGTCTGGGGAACGTGGTATTGGCCCCTGTCTGCAGACAGATTAATGGGCTTAGCTGGACCTTTGGTCTAAGACAGTATGGCTGTTCTTATTGTACCCCAACACAGTAAATTGCCCAGCCTTAGTTTTTTACGTACAGTGAGTCCCTCAGTGGCATAGGAATACTATATGTACACTTCCCATATGGTCACAGGTGCTCAAAGAAGCAGTGCTTTGAAGTGGGATAGTAACCCCTTCTCTCCCCTGACCTCTTCCCCATGACCACGAAAGGACGAGCTCTCCCAGGAAAAGCAGATTTGCAAGGGCTTCAGAAAACACAGATCTATCACTTAGGGATCATACTTCTTCACACATCTGACTGACATAGCTATGCAGGCAGAAATTTCTAGTGTAAATCTGGTCTGGTTAGAAAGTTTATTGTAGGAATCTTTTAAATTAAATCAGCTTAAATTAGTCATTTAATTTTATTTAACAATTTTGTATCTCCAGTGCAGTGAGCATACTGTACTTCAAAACAGGATACTGTATTTCAAAACAGGCCTTGTCAACTTATAGTTGAAATAAGATACAAAGTTCTTGCATCTGTGAGACTTCACCCTCAGGCCAGATCTACACTAGACCTGAAGTTGATTTCAGATACACAATTCTAGCTAGGGTAGCATGGCTAGAATCAGTGTATCAGAAATTGACTTACTTGGCTGTCCTCACTAAGGAAGGTCATTTGGAACATTTATCCATTCAGCCTCCCTTACGCCTCATAAAATCGAACTCCGGAAGATTGATCCTGACTGGGTCGATATTCCCAGAAGCACAGAGCTTCCCGGACGCTCAGGGTTAATCAAGACTATGGGTGTTACTTATTATGTGATTTTTGGGAGTAGGTGTATTGTCTCCTTAGGGTGGAATCTGTTCCGTTACAAATTTGCCATTTCTAGCCTCTTGCATCTAAGAAAATTAAAGCGCTTCACCAGTGTCAATGAACTTAGTCTTTCCATGTCTCTGACATGTTAGTTCATGTGTATACTTGACAGAGAAACCTACGCACAGGAAAAAGAATGAGTCTTCCAAACGTTTCAGGCACATGCCTCGTGTACGTTTGTACTCAAATCAGGCTACAAATGACTTGCTTGTATCACATGGCAAGTCTGCAGTGGAACCAAGAATGATATACAGGTGTTGAGTTTTTTTCATCCTGTGACCAACTCACAAAAATATCTTTCCTTTATACAGAGGAAATGGCTTTGGCTAACCACTGATTCTGTGCTGCACTGTCCAGGTTTTCCTGTTAGTCGTCTTTTTCTCCCTCCTCAGATACTATTGTCCCGAACACTTTCCCCCACGTTTCAAGGGCTCAGCGGACGCTTAGTGAAGCAACACATAATTCGGGATCCAGTAAGACTCTGGAAACTCTTAGGTGAGTGCCCTACTTAGCATGGTTGTGTTTCTATGGGGATGTCCCTTTTTGCAAGGACAGTGTCTTGAAATGACATTAATTGGTGTCTCCTGAGAATGTAATTGCTTGTAATGTTTTGGCTAGTGATAAGATTTGGCATTTTCAGAGTCAGGCTGTCACCCTGAGCCTATCTCTCTGAGCTGCGAAACCATCCATTTAACTTGAAAATGTTTTGTTTTGGGGTTTACAGTTAAGAGCTTGCATTTTTTTAATGGGTTTGCTTCTCTGCCTCATTGGTGAATGTTAATAGGAAACCATGATGCAGGCTGGGCAGTAGATATTGTAAAGAGGGGTGGGCCAGTTCCACCACAGGGAATTGGGGTGAGACCAGGATCTGCTACTTCTGGTGCACCTTCTGGTGTGCATGTTGGGGTCTGTCTCATTCCCCACTTCCCCGATCCCCTCTGTCCTATGCTCGCCCCCTCACACACGTGTGCCAAACGGCAAATTCTGATTTCAGCTTCTCACCAACTGGTGCTGTAGTCTCTCTCTGAAACTGCTGGTCAGGAGGGAGCTCCTGGTCACCATGTGTTGTCATTGATCCCCCCCTTCCTGCTGACTGACTGGAAAGGAAGCAGCAGCTGGGTCTGGAGCTTGAGCACTGGTGCCATATGGTGAGAGATCTCTCCCTGACCTGAGCAACAGGCTTAGCCCAATGCCATGATTCTTCCATCAACGGGGGAGTATAAGGGAGAAGCCTGCTTCTGCCTCTCGACTATTAGGAGAAAAATCATGTTACTGGGGATAACTTCATGCTTTCTGTGCAGTCTGAAATCCTGACATGCAAGGCTGTTCTGGAGCTGAGCATGGGCCTGCTTCTTGAGCTGCAGTGTGTTAAAATCCACATTAGTGTCCTTTTTAAAATGACGGTGTGGGGGGACATCCAGTCTGCCCAAATGCAAGAGAACTCTTCAGCAAAGGTTAAGTAGTGTAATTTCTAGGCTTGACTGTCTTTCCATAGAGAGCGGAAGCAATATCATCAAGTCACATATTTTCATTTTTGAGCTCTTTGCTGCTCTCTAGCACAAAAAAGGCAATTCTCCCTCCAAGTGATTATTAGGAGTGATAATAGCGGGTTTTTTAATGATATTATGTATTGGCAGATTCATGTTCTTCAGTTGCCACACATGCAACATTTCCATTAGTTTATGTTCACTCGCAGTGGTACAGCAATGGTGTAAGGATGCTGAAACTAATATGTTGGTATACTCCAACTTTTGTGTTACTCTATAGGGAAGTTTAATCACCCAGGAACTGGTGTAGAATTCTTTCCAAATACTTCCTGCTGTCTCAGAATAATTTCCAAACAAAGCTATATTCTGACTGCATTTTTGAAAATATCCCACGCTTATAATTTAGAAATAACAGAAGTTTCTTCAGTGTGATGTGTGCACCCAATTTCCATTGAAGTCGGTGGGAGTTATGCATGTGCGAGTGAGTGCAAAATTTGATCATGACATTTTCAAAGCTTGTGCTATGTTTCATTTCAATTTCTGGACCCCAGAATTAGGTGCTTCAATTATTAACCTTTCCACTTTATTTGTGTATAGGTGGCACTTACTATTTTAGTACCTCAGGATCTCGGTGGAATAGCAATAAGAATGAAGGATCCAAAGGGAGGCCTCCAGAGGAGGATGAGGGTATGTATGAAATATTGATACACAGGGTCCTTAGTGAAGGTTCCAAATTGGAGTGGCATTCTTTGTGCAAGTGTGTGCTGGAGAAGATGCAAGATCCGCATTAATGTGAAGTAGGTTTATGACTCGGAAGCTGCTGAGTCTAATCCATGCCTGTGTGACTTCTGGCGAAAAGCTTATATTTTTATTTTTCATACGTCTGGTTTTGTAATATGCGGACTCAACTTACATGTTTTTGTATTACTGCAAGTTGTGTCCGGAGGGGACCCTACTTTCTTGTATCCCGCCTCACTACATACCTCCGCGCTGCCAGCTGGCTCGGAGGCTGCTTAGGAGGCAGCTCCTGCGTTGTGGCTGTCCAGCGTGCCAAAACCTGGGGCCAAGAGGGGCAGGCACAGCTGGAGCTGCCTGGGGCCAAGCCAGCTGCATGGGGTTAAGTCTGGCTGGAGCAATCATTGCCTGAGCAGCCACAGGGCCAAGCCATGCCGTGGCTCAGGGGCAGCAGGGGCGCCATGGCTGCTCCTTGTGGCCATTGGCTGGCGCAGGAGGCACCCGGTCCCTGCCCACCTGCAGGGGGAGCCAGAGCCACCAGCTAGAGCAGAGGTTTCAGCTGCCTGCTTCCGCTAGTCAGGGAGATTCTGGGGATCTCTCCACCACCACCACCACCCCCAATTTACCTGAAATTTGACTTAGGCAGAGGTTGCCCAGGATGAAACCTTCACATAAATTGAGGGTGTACTATGTCTAGCTTTGGAAGATCTTTTTATCATTTTGATAAGCACTGATTATTTTTAAGTTCATTTAATTTTCACCGTGATACGCAGTTACGGGTTTTCAGAGGTTTTTAACTTATGGATATAAATTTTCACAGGTGCAAGAAATTATAGTCATGATTTAGAGAATTATTTAACAGTAGATGTCGAGATTCAAAAAGTTGAAGCTTTATTACTTTAAAATAAAAATGCTCAGCATAACATACTAAATAAATACTCTTAAACTCGAAAGCAGAGGTCTCAAACTCACAACCTGTAGGCCATCCCTGACCAGAGCAGTTGTGCAGTCCAGCCAGGGGGCAATGGGAATTACTGGGGGAGCCTGGTCCAGGGCAGCAGAGCATGCGCACGCACGCACACACACACACACACGCTTGCTTCCTGTGGTGGCAGAAGCTGCAGGGAAGCAGAGCACACTTGCTCAGGGGAACCTGAGTTCAGGGGAACCTGACCACTGCTGTCACCCCGTACCAGGCTCCCTTGGTAATGTCCAGTACTCCATTCCTGGGGCACAGGTGCAACTGGGGTTGGGGGACAGGGTGAGAGCAGGGCAGCGATGGGCAGGGGTGGAGCTCAGGAAACAGTGAACAGACAGCTCATCCTCCCCTCCTCCTCCACTCCCCCCGTCTGCCAGTACTCCTGGACTGGATTGTGCAACTGCTCTGGCCAGGGATAGCAAGAGTTTCAGACCCCTGCTCTAAATTTGTCAAGCAGTATTTTTTCTTCATCTATATGTATGTAAATTGTAATTATCAGTGGAAATATGCGAGTCCTTATTTTTGTTACTAATATCATTTAACATAAATGAAATCTAAGGAAATACTAAAAATATTAAAAGGAAAATCTACATTTTACCACTTCTGCTGCGTGTGTACTTGTCTTTCTATCACCTTGTCTTATTCATATATTTGAATAATCAATTCCATTTTTATGTGAGGTGTTCTCTAAACACAGTTTAACTAAATCTGTTCAGAAACTTCTGTAGCTGATGTGATGTTATGTAGTTAAGCTGACCAGGTACAAGACACTCTTAAACTGATTGAAATGTGTCTCCCGCAAGGGGGTTGCATTGATAGAACTACATGAGTTTCTAAAATATAGTAACTAAGTTGGCACAATCACTGTGTGGAAAACAAGGCCTTATCAGTTTCTCATAGGGTTGATTTTTTTGGCCTTCCTAGGATTCTGCAGCATTGTGGTTTGCAAACACCTCAGGAGGATGTTGCTTTAAAATAGTTTCAATTTACATTTTAAAAGATTGTGGACATTTTCTCCTGATGTTAGATTTTCAAATAGCCTTTTTCCACAGCACCTTATATCTTGAGTGTAAATTAACCTGAGTGCTCCCCTGTCAGCAGCTCTCCTATAGATGTATAGGCAACAGCTGTATTCCCTCTTTTTATAAGTGTAATTTGATTCTGCTTTGAAAAGTGAGCAAATTACCTCCCCTTCTTCAATACGAGGGACTGTAGACATTCCCGGTCTGTGACTAGGCTTGCAGTTCAATCCTGCGTGATATGAATCTCCAGCTAGAAAATCTCCAAACTGGTGGCATTTTGCACTACAGACTGTCTTAAAGATTTATTTTTAAAGAAGTCAGCAATATCCCATGTGAAAAACTGTGCTCTTCCACGTTTAAGGTGCAGTATCTGCTGAAATGTGTCAGACGCCTGTAAGGCAAGAGCCGCAATCTGAGTTTCTTCTTCATTTCAGTAGTTGCCCGGACTGTCATCTGGGTGAACAAAGGATGCTCTAGCTTTGCACCTTCTGTGGTGCTATCATTTGTTTTATAGAGCCTTGGATGAAGGGTGCACCTCCAGACACAGAGGTCTCCGGTTTATTTTTGCTTAATATTTTTGCAGTCTGTGACAGGGGCAGTACAATTCTATTTTATAATTATTTTTTCATAAATTTTCATTTAAATACAAAGGTTGAAATGGTACAAAAGGCATGATGTTGTTTCTTTTGTCAGAGGGTTGCTATGTTAGTCTGTATGCACAAAAATAATGAGAAGTTCTGGGACACCTTAGAGACGAACAGATTTTTTGGAGCTTAAACTTTTGTGGACAAAGACCCACTTCATCGGATGCGTTAATTAATTACATATCGTGCATCTGATGAAGTGGGTCTTTGCACACGAAAGCTTATGCTCCAAAATATCTCTTAATCTATCAGGTGCCACAGGACGACTTGTTATTTCTTCTTGTGATTCCAGATATTTTGATGGGATCCTTCAGATTTCATCTGACCAACAAAATGCCATACACACTTTCAGCCTGATTCATTATGGTTATCTAAAGCTTTTGTAGGTCAAGAATGGTGGTCTTGTCAGTTCAGACAGACAAACTTAGGCTACTTCTGAAACCAGATGCAAAGAACAGCGGTAGAATGAATAGCAGGATGCTTGTACAAATACCACAAGGTCTTTATTGAGTGTTCTTTATCAAAGCCTGGGATTTCTGCTGCCTGGAAGACCACCCAGAATGATTATGACCAGAGAGCGAGCCTACAAGAAGTACTGTGGCTGTTAAATTTTGTAAACAGTAACCTGCTGTGTTCAGTGGCCCTTCTCCTGTGATTAATAGATGATTCGACTTTGGGAGGTGGAATTCTCTTCCTTGTCTCTAGCAGAAAGACTGTCTCTGCAGTAATTATTAAAAAGAACTCTTTGGACTGTCACTGCAGCCCTGGCAAGCTTTTAATCACAGAGTTCAGATTTGGGGTTAATGGCAAATCATTTCTTCATGAAGGCTTTCTGAGACTAAAGAGCTGGAAGTGTTCCCACAGTGGCTGTTTGCAAGTCTCTCTTCAAGCTACCATTACTTATTGATTGAATAGTTTTTGTGGGCAGTTTACATTGTAAAATGAATGCTGCATGGCCAAGGTGATTACATTTTCTGACAAAATGAAGTGGTAGGGTGACAGAGGTATAGAAATTAGGAGGTTTGAGTTGCATGGCTGTCTCTGTTGTCCCTAACTATGGTGGTCAAAGACCTCTCATAACAATAAGTTAGGGTGAGGTTCATCCAGTGTTCATTAATCCAGAAATGTCTATTAAGGTAAGATGTCTGGTCAGTTCTGATTTTAGTATGATCTTGTTTCAGTGACATTTTCAAGATTATGTCTGCTTCTCAGAAGAGAAGACAGAAATATGCAGAAAGCCCAGTACGCTGTTCAAGAAAAATATTGCGTGCATCTGTCTTGATTTCATCTGAAACATGGAAGGGAGAAGTGTTTTAACAACATTTCCCTGGGGTATTGCTTTTCCATTTGAGATCTCATTGAAAATCATCCATGCTTTGCACTTGTGAACTCCTGTACAAAGAGAGCCTCTCTCCCAAGATTGCCTCAATTGTTTGTAGAAAGGAAAGTTGTTGTCTGTTCATATAGTTCTAATTTAATGTAGCGGGATATTGCCTAGCTTAAGGTTTCTCTCTTTCTTGGCTGATGCCATTCTGCTTTTAATAAGACATTGCTGGATGTTAAACTATAGCTCTGTTGAATTTACTCATTCTGGTATAGCTGGATCTAGGTGATAACGTGGATGGGAAGGTGGCATGAAGTAACAGTTGGGGATGGGCTGAACACAGATCCTCAGCTGTCACTGTGTTCTGAAACTATGGCTTTATCTGAAAAGCTATGTTGTTTTTACTTGGTTACAGACCTTTCCTGTTGGAAATAGAACAGACGGGGGAAGTGAACAAAGATGGTGGAAGTGAAAAATGATGTTGCGTATCTGAAGGGCAGAGGACTTTGTGGAGATCTGATGACTGGGTCCTATTTTTGTTCCTTGTTTTTGTGGTATTGTGTTGTCTCATTGGTGGCTAGTGATAGATGCTAGGGTATAAGTCTGGTATGAACTTGCAAATAAAAGCTAATCTGAGCTGCAGCAGGCAGACACACTAAAAGCCCAGTAGTGAAGAGCTAATTTATTTGTGTGCAGAGTAGTGCCGGTGGTGGTAAATTGTATATCAAGAGCATGCAGACTCACCCACAGAAATGGAGAGGTGACTGTCTGTCTTTTTTTTAATTATATGATGGTACGTGACTGACATCTCACATTCTGCCCTGACAGTCCTTTGTAGGCTGCAATCTTTTAAATTTGTTGAAATCAGGAAAGTGCCAGGGTTCTCAAACAGGTTGGATGTGAATCGTGAGACACAAGTCTTTGATTCTCCCGGTGGTTCTCAAGCCTTATAAAATGAAAAGTGAGCATATTGAAATAAATCTATCCATGGTACCTAAAGAACTGCCAGAGGCCTATTACAAGACATTTTTAGGCCACACATAATATAAGCTGTGCAACTCTCTATTCAGAATGTTATTGAGACTAATAGTTTAGTAAAATACAGTCCCGATTAGATGCCAATAATCAGTGCTTGTGTAATATTCATAATTCTGATATTCTGCATAGTGAAAATGTTGTTAACCTTTTGAGGTTTAGGACGTCGGCTGATCGAGAAATGGTCAGGAAATTATTTGCCCTGTATTATTGCACATCTTGTAAATAGCACTGTGGTGGATTTTACTCATTCTCTTATCATTTCCAGGTTCATATTAGCCAGCAACAACCAGAGTTAGTTGGGCCACTGGTTTGTTACAGTATAGAAAAATGCACTATGTGTTGGTGGTTACAGTGACTTAAGTAATGGTGCTCCTGTGGTTTTGATTGATTTATACCTGCATTAGGTTAGGCTGCTGAAATGGTTCCTCAGTTTACAGTAGGCTGGGATTCTTGATGAATTGGTTTTTCACTAAATAAATAATGGATTTCAACCCTCTGAAACCTGCTGGACTAGGATTAGATTTAAATAAAAGCAAGCTGCTGATCAAAGCTTCCCAAAATATACATGAGATTATCTGATTTGGAGATGAAGTTTTTAATTTCTTAGGGGTAGCTTCCAGAAGTTGAATTTTTGGCTGTTCGTGCCACTTCATTTCTTCTTCTTACTGAGCTGCCAGTTGGAGTGAAAAATGTGTCCCTCCCTTGTATCCAGTACATACTCTGCTCACAGTCTCTACTTGGGCCATTGGGGTGCTAGGAAACAGCTAAATATGGCAGGAACTAAAACAGGCTCTAAGTGTGGAAAGCAGCAGTATGATCCAAGCAAATGTTTGCTACCTAATAGAAGACAAACTTTGCCTCCTTCCGAGCAACTGTTACTTTGGGATCTGGCCACCTGTACGCTAATAAACAGGCTTTTGAATTGATACGGTTAAGATGTGGACAAGAGGAGGCCTTGCAGTCTGACAAGATTTGGGAGCCAGCGAGGTCCTGGATTATAATGTAACCTTAAAACACTGACTTACTGTCTGACCTTGGACAAGATATGTAACCTTGGACCCCATTCAGCTCAGCTGGAAACGTGGCCTTAAAGACCTCAAGGCAAACAAGTTGCTGCCTCCAAGTATAGCTTTCCTAAGAGAGTCAAATGTAGCTAATTCCAAAGTGTGTAGCTAGTCAGTCTGCTGTGTAATTGTCTATTCTGTGGATCACCGAGCTTAATCATTATGTACTCTCCTGTGTCTCCTCTTATACCTCTCTTCTTTTTTGTAAAGAGGAAAAGAAACGCAGGGAACGGGAAGATCAGATGTATCGCGAGCGTTTGCGGACACTCCTCCTCATAGCTGTCGTCATGAGCCTGCTAAACTCCCTGACTACCACCGGGGTCAACATTTCCTGGAATGACTTTGTGAATGAGATGCTGGCAAAGGGGGAAGTCCAGAGCATTCAAGTGGTTCCAGAAAGTGATATTGTGCACATCCATCTGCACCCAGGAGCAGTTGTGTTTGGACGGCCTGTGAGTCTCTTGGTATAATTAAAGTAAATAATTCCAGATTAAATTGTTGGGAAGAGTTTCTTAAATGTATTTTCACTTAAAGTCCCAGCTGTTCTTTTGCTCATTACTGATTTTCTTCTCCTCCTTGTGCTTGAATTTCTGTCTGACCCTTGACAATTATACCACCTGAGAAAGGAGTAAGTCTTGGTGGTAGTTGTTTTATTAGTAATATTGCCTGAATCTCCCCAGTTCCCTCTGGAAGAAAGTCAGAAAATTCATGGCAAGCCTCGGAAAAGTTAAATTTCTTATATTTAATTATCCTAATATCAGGATAATGATTCATGGAGCTAGGAATTGGTTGTAATTTTTTTTATCACTGGATGGGTTAGGGAAAACATAATATTCAAGACAATCTGTGTAGATGCTAGTTCCAGAAGTTTGATAAGCCCCAAAATCACATGCCTTCCTGTTTGGAGGAAAACAAAAACAAAAAGAAGTGTCAAGTGCATGTTAGGACACAGACTGCTGGGCTTGGCACCAAGAATCCTCACTGAGAAACAGAAACAATGAAGACTGTGAATTATTTCTCTGGTGGTTTGGCCCATTAGTTGGATAGCTTCTCATCACTGAGGTACATTAGTCTATGGGATTTGCAGATGGGAGCTAGGAAATCTGCATTAAGCACAACAAATGTGATTCATGTGGATTTCTGAGATCATTGTGTACAGAGCAAGTACATGATCATAGGTTCAAAATATTAGAAAATATGTTCTTTTACAGGATTAAACCCATCTTCTGACTTGAGTATGAAGTCCGTGCATTTACTTGTATTTAAAGTCTAACTTCTTTGTTCGATTTCAGAAGGTTTTGTCCTTAAAATGTCACAGTAATGTCATAGTAACTATAGTAGAAGTGTTGGTTTCTCCTTTAGACCTCAGTCAGTCCTGGTCCAATAGCCTTTTTCTCTCTCTGCGCTGGAGTTGCTGGCAAGAAGGTGACCCATCATTTAGAGAGGCGTTTGTTCAGCTATGCACTGTAGATAAGTGACCTAGTTTCTGTGTATCTTCACTCTGCAATGTGTTTCTCTTGATTTCATGTCCCCAGAGGCTTGCCCTGATGTACAGGATGCAGGTGGCTAATATTGACAAGTTTGAAGAGAAGCTGCGAGCAGCAGAGGAGGAGTTGAATATTGATGTGAAGGACAGGATCCCAGTCTCCTACAAACGCACAGGCTTTTTTGGAAAGTATGTTAGCATCTGATCATTTATTTGTACTGTGGTAGTCCCATGTGGTCCCAGATAGGGATCAGAGCCTGGCAGTGCAAGGTTCTAGACAGACACCTAACAAAGAGACAGTTCCTGCCTTGAAGAACTCAGATGTGACATTCAGACGTTGCCCCATCTTTAGAAGATGCAGTAAAACTTAAGCAGGCTTACGCTGCAAATGTTTGTTGTCATAGCAGTCTCTGTCAGTGGTGGGAAAACCCACAGCCACCATCCTCCAAAGCAACTATGTAGGCAAAACTTTATGGTGTAGATGCAGCTATGCTGATAGAGTGCTTTAGCTAATGTTTTGCGAGGTGGCCTTGCTGTGCCTGCAGAAGAGCACCTTCTGTTGCCATGCAAAATAGAATAAAAGAATCTGCACGTTCAAGAAAAGTCTTATCATTTGCTATGGGTTTTTGTAACAGTAGTTTTCGTAATTGAGCTCTTGGTCTGTAATCAATTATTATACTGAAAACCAAGATAAAACCATGATAAAACTGGCTCAACAAACATCATATTGTCCCCTCACTTAAATTATCCATTGGAGAGAACTCTAGAGCCATAATGAGCCTTCACCATTTTATAATGTGTTAAATATGCGACTGGTTTATTTTGAGGTGAGCCAGGTTGTAAAAATACATTCTGAGCTGTAACCACGCCAATGGGAGCTGCTCTTCAGACAGATAACAGGGTCTGACACTGACTCAGATTTACAGCCTCATACTGAGCAGAACAGCTATAATGATAAGAGACAATGTCAATGAGAAGCAAGCGCTTCTGTTGCATTTTATAGACTTTGTTTTGGTGATCCAAAACCGGGCTCCTTTCTCAAAACAACTCAACAGAGGTTAATGCTTTTAATTCTAATATCGGCCTCTAACAGGTGAGGGATCAGAGCAAAAGAAGGAAAAAGCTGTCAATCAGCTGCTAGCAAGAATGTATTTTGTTCTTTCAAACACTAGCACCAGCAATTTGTGGTGTGTTTTGTGCTGCTGTGGTTTTTGTCCTGGAAGCTCTTGCCAAGTGAGATTTATAGAATCCAGAATACAAAACAGCTTTATGTGGCCTACTCTGTGGGGATTTGAATGGGTCCAGGAGCATCTTTGTCCTTGAGAGCAGAACTCGTGTTGTAGAGGGAAACTTTTCATAAGAGTCTGTGTGGAGGCTCCTGTAGAGGTAGTATTTGTAACTGAGTATTCTCTCTAACCCATCAAAAAAAGGTGTGTAATGTTGCAGTTGCCGCTGCAAAAAGAGGGCATGTTTCAGGCTACCGTGCTGGTTCAGAGAAACCAGGGCTGTTTTTCAGCATTACCTAGCTACATGCTTGCAGCATAGTATCCATCGTGGCAGTATTAACTGGATGTGCACAAGGTCTGTATTCAGTGTTTGTGGAGTGCAGTGGACCAGACGGCCCTCCCCCAGAACAATAATGGTTGGCGATGGTGCCTAACTTCCTCTCCTGGTGCTTTCACTCTGGATGCAAAACATACATTTTGTGACTGTAATAGAAGATGCTCCATGTAAAAGAGAGATCTTTGTATGCGTTTGTGTTTTCGTACCTGTTCCTAGAGCTGGCAGTTAGTTTGAAGAAATGTTTTAAGATTAAACAGTGTGTGTGTTGGGTTTGATCATAAGGCCTGAGAACCCAACCTCACATTTGTCAGTTTACAGTTTTTCTACACCAGTCCCAGGAATTTCGTACCTTTCGTAATTTTGTTCTGCGCCTTTTGGAACTGTTCTGCTTTGAAAATAGATTTGCTGAAGGTAATATTGTGGGGTTCCATGTTCTCAGTGGCTTCAAGACCCAGAGTCTGATTTGGTAAAGTGCTGGGTGCTGGCAACTCAAATTTTCTTGGTTCAAAGAGCAGAGCATTTGGTACCTTGCAGGACCAAGTGCCTTGTTTGCTCAGTTGACAAGTCAAATATGACTTAACTGCCAACTCTGCAGATAAGCCTTTGTTCTATAAACCTTGTTACATTCCTTCCTCTTATTTTTCTCTTTATGATACTTCTGTGCCTTTTCCCCCATTGCCCTGGTGCCTGAGTGCCATATAATCATTAATGAATTCATCCTCTCAACACTCTTGCAGAGGTAGAGCAGGACACTTAGGTCTGCATTACAGGCAGGAGAACTTAAGCACAGGGGGACTAAGTGATTTGCCCAAGGTCAGACAGGAAGTCTCTAGCAGAGTAGGGGCTTCAAATGAGGTCTCAAGTCTGAAACTACTGGACCATCCTCCTCACTACTAAAAAGCTGCTCCTATTGGAACTTACTGGAGAATGTTGATGATGCAGAAGGCAAAACAAACTTGGGCTTGTGTTCCTGGATCAGCGTCAGAACTGTAGTTTTTGGAGCCCCCGTTCAGAGCAGCAGCACAAAGGAACCAGACAGCTGTCCTTAGGGGACAACTGGGAATTCCCCTGGCAATGCTGATTGTTGTGCTTTCTGCTTCTGGCATAGTGAGCATGACATGACCAGAGTGCTTTTCATTCCAGGAATCCCTGGCTCTGTACCGGTTCCAGGGGCCCATTGTCAGTCTGCACAGGTTAGAGCAGCCCTGAAATGATGCTAATTTACTCCTTGGCTGCCAGCTTTGCCTGTTCCCCACTAGACTCTGAGCTGATCAAGCATCGCCAATCCATGAAAATATAGCCCATTTGTTGTTATGAGTAGATACGACTCTGAAAGAGATGGTAAGACAGTGCCACTCTGGGTTTTATCTGTTTACTTCTGTTATATAATTGTTGGGCATGTTATTTTTTTCAAAACATGTCACTTTCTCAGTCACTCCTCTGCCCGTACCTGCACTTGCAGCCTAACTGCCAGGACCTTCAAAATCCTGGAAACAGATAAGATTGAGTAATGTTGACTACATTAAAGTAACTGTCTTGTGGCCAGATGCTTAAATTTGTGTTTAACTAGTTGTACTCTTTGCAGTGCCCTTTATGCCCTGGGAATGGCCGCTGTTGGTGTAGCCATATTGTGGTACATTTTCCGCCTCGCTGGGATGGCAGGAAGGGAAGGAGGATTCAGCGCCTTTGTAAGTTTAGGTCCTAAATAATAGTTGTTCTAAAGCTCTTGGTTAGTTTCACACTTGCTGGCACAATTTCCTGCTGTTTCCCCAATAAAGTCGACAGCTGATGAGAAATTACTGATACCAGAGACTGTGCAGTCCTGTCCGATCTTGCATCTTTTCCTGATCAGCTGACTAGATTGTACAATAACTTGTTAGACTGGTGGCCGTCTCTGTGTTATGGCAAGAAGGGCTGAGCTCAGTGAAGTGTTATGCTATTTTCAAAACTCACTAACAAGTTGCAGCTGTGAATGGTGTATTTCATTTCATGCTGCCAACAAGCCTCCCTTATAGCGGTGAGTAGGAATCTCTGGGTTTTGCAAAATAACTTCTTAATTTTTAAAATACGCTTAAATTCTGGATTTCATTATGGGTTGGCATTCCTCCCTGCCTATACCCTGCTTGCAACATCAGTCAAATCCCTCCCTCTCAGTCAGCTGATGTAACTTGCATAAATCCCAGTCGTTGTTGCAGGAGTAGCAACTGAGGAGACCTCTGGAGGACAAGTGTGGAGAACCTAAATCACCCATTAAGATGGTTTCCAGCAGCCCCCTCCTGTGCAATCTTGATTTGCCTCTGGCTGACTTTTTTGTTTTTTTTTTTTGGATGGAGCAAAATGTAAGGGCCTTGGTGCTTCAGAAAGCTTTGAGTATAGGGGGCTTTAAGAAATAGATCCTGTCTTTGTGGAGGTGAGTGCAGTTAGCCCCTCGATATTTAACGCTCTTCAGTTGGAGAAGCCAGTAGGTCTGAGGGCCTAAACTGCTTCAAACTTTTTTCCTCATAAAATAAATAAATATATATTCTTGGGGTCTGTTTTCAGCACAGCATAATAGACAGTTACAGGGAGAGTGTTTAACTAAATTGTTGTTTTGACTGTCATTGTAACTTAACACTCACCAGGAGGCTAAAATGCACATCCTGTTCCATGTGAAAGCCTATCATTCCATTCCTGGGCTTTTGTGGAACAGTACCTGCGGCAGCGGTGCCAAATGACTATGATGATGTGTACATTTACAACAGAGCTTTGATGATAAATAACCAGGAGTTGATATTATTTCTCCAACCTATACCAGTGGCAGCTGGCCCAGCTATACCAAGGACTAGGGCCAAGAAGAATTAGAGCGAAGGGGTTCCTGATGAGCCTTGCAGATTTGAAAACAACAAGAAGTCCTGTGGCACCTTATAGACTAACAGATACTTTGGAGCATAAGCTTTCATGGGCAAAGACCCGCTTCATTAGATGCATCTGATGCAGCAGGTCTTTGCTCAGCAAAGCTTGTGCTCCAAAATATCTGTTAGTCTATAAGGTGCCACAGAACTTCTAGTTAGTCTGTATCTTCAAAACCAACTAACTCGGCTACCTTTCTGATACTTACAGATTTGGGCATTATACAGGTTTTGAATTAAATGCCATCAGTTGATATATGCGGGGATTACTGCAGGTTTCCTTTATGCCTGTCACTAGACAAGCATTGGTTAATTAAGCTATTGAGTCCCAGTACCAAACCCCATCATCCACAGGAGGAAACCTTTTCATGAAAATAAATTACTAAACATGAAGCCTAGAATCATTGTGCTCTGTTACAACTACTGCAAAGGCAGTGGGCACAGTAATGCGCTTCATGTCGGCAGATCATGCATAATACGTTCATATATTATGCCTTCCCCTGTTCAAAAAATAAAAAATTAAATAGTGGATTTCTCCATTCCCCTTCTCGGGACTGAGCCCTCAGAATTCACAGTGTGTTGTCCTCCACAGAACCAGCTTAAAATGGCTCGCTTTACCATTGTGGATGGGAAGTCTGGGAAAGGTATCAGCTTCAAGGATGTAGCAGGAATGCATGAGGCCAAAATGGAGGTGAAGGAATTTGTGGACTATCTGAAGGTAAAAACCTCAAATCTGCTTGGTACTAACAGGGGTGGAAGTGGAGGGAGCAAATCTGCCAGACAGCCCATGTGAATGCAACGTGATTCCAGCGGTTAATGGGTTTTTCATCTGCGTAAAACTGCTGCATGCAGGAGAGACAAGAGAAAGTGGTGGAGTCTCTCTCTCCTGAAAAAGTGTGTGTTCAGCTCCAGGGCAGTTTGGCTTGTGTCTCCTGTCCTTTGTGAATAAGATGGCTGCTGCCTGCAGTGCTTCACGTCTACTGCAATCTCCCACCCGGCCTTTCCCCCACCCAAAGTAAGAGAGGTAGTTCATTTGCCACTGGCATCCTGAGACGGTTTGGCAGCCTGGGCAGCTGCACTCCTTCTTCTTCTTTGTCTTGGGGCAATATTGAGCAGCCTCCATTTTAATGAGCTGGCCGTCTTCTGAGACTTTGGTCAGTGATAGAAAAAGCCAGTCTGTGTAGTCGACTCTGCAGCCAGTCTGCTGGTCCGTATGTTGGGAAAAGCATTCAGTGAAGCTATGCACAAGTCTTTTCTTTTGGAAGCACTGCTTTTGAGCCCGGGTGGCTGATGGAATTATGTTGTTGTTCTAGAGTCCAGAGCGCTACCTCCAGCTTGGTGCCAAAGTGCCCAAAGGTGCCTTGCTACTTGGACCACCAGGTTGTGGAAAGACCTTGTTGGCAAAGGCAGTGGCTACAGAAGCACAAGTGCCTTTCCTGGCAATGGCTGGCTCTGAGTTTGTGGAGGTAATAGGAGGTAAGTCCTCTGATCTTTTGTTGGAAAGAGATTATATAAATCAGTCTGTGGTGGGAGCACAAAAGGTTGCTGACACCTAGTGTAAGCATTACTGATATTTATGACAAGAAACAGAACTCTGTAGTTGTCTTTGTCTGGGATGTGTTTTGAGCAGGTCTGCGTGTTTCTGTAGAAGGTATAACAGTCTTTTATCCCAGACAGTGCCATTAGTCCAGCTATGAGACTATAAACTCCATCCCCCTCTCCCACTAATATTTAGAAGAGAGTTCTTATTCCTGTTGTGTACAGCAGACCATCAGAGAGAGTCTGACTTCCCCAGGCTCCTCAGTAACATTCCTTACTCCCTCCTTATAGGAACTTCATGCACCTTTGTTTCTGGTAGCACACACAGTTTCTGGTAGCGCACACAGGCTCTGGGCCAAAGAGCATTTACAGTAAACACTCCATTTAACAGACTACTGGGGGCCGAGGTGTCCGTTAATGCCAAAAGTCCACTAAATCCAAATCTGCAGGACTGTAGGCACCTTGCAAGGCACACTAGGGAGTGCTCTGTCCCAGACTTGGGAGGAACACAGAGCACTCAGGGGTGAGAGCTTGGCAGTGGGTTCTTTGCGCTGTTTACAGAGCAGAGCCTCTGGGCTCGCCTGCCACGAGCCACTCATCACTGGCCTAAGACTTGGCACTCCTGCAGAAACTAAGATTCCCTCCTCTGTCCCCAGCTACTCCTGGGTCCATTATTTCCAAAGTCTGTTAAATCAGGCTTCGCTAAATTGAAGGTTTACTGTACCCTAGAACGGTCCCTTCACTGGCTGCCCTGCCCTGCCCTGCCCTGCCCTATGCTTTCTTGTCTTGTCTTTTTCAAAAGCTAAAAACGCTCCCGTTGAGGCTGCCCTCATTGGTCATATCAGTGGATGGCTTTAATGCTATTTCCAGCCAGCAGGTTGGAACGATATATACCTGCCCCCCCCATCATTAAAGTACAGCACAAGGGCTTAGCTAAGCATTTAAGCTCGTTGCCCTGGGAAAGGTGCAGGAGTGTCTGTCTGTAGTTGAGAGTGGAGCTTTTCCGCAAGGAGCTGTGCGGACTGATGCGTCGAGGTCTGCTGAAGAGGCTGAGTGAGTGATCTGATGGGCAGAGACTCAGCCTACCTAGATCCTAGTCCCTAACCTGTGAAGTGACCTAGGTCGTGTGTTTCTCTGTACCTCTTTCCCCTCCCAGCCTTTTTCTGTCTTGCCTGTTTAAATTATACGCTCCTTGGAGCCGGGCCCTGGTGCTGTCTTGGTCAGGGCCTCTGGCTGCATCTGTACCACAGATAATTAAAGCCCGCAGCAGGTAAGGATTGATTCCCGCCATGCTGCTCTTCTTACTCTGTGGCCTTCTCTAGGTCTCGGAGCTGCACGAGTGCGGAGCCTCTTCAAAGAAGCCAGGGCTCGTGCCCCATGTATTGTGTATATTGATGAGATCGATGCTGTGGGTAAGAAACGCTCCACCAACATATCTGGCTTTTCCAACACTGAGGAGGAGCAGACCTTAAACCAGCTGCTGGTAGAAATGGACGGTTAGTATTCCTCTCACCCAGCCAGGGTTAAGGCCTTGTCTGCCTCTATAAGTGCTCAGCTTTTTAAACATGCATTTCCATGCCTACTGCTTATGTAGCTTTGCCATTCTCCCTATATTTGAATGATTTCTCTTTTTGTCCATTGACTTGAACTCCCATTTCCCCTTACCAATGTCTCCTGCTCCAGCAAGCTGCCACTCCTGCAATGCTCCCTGTCCAAGGCTACCACCCTCTAACCTTCCAACTCAAGTATTGTCTCCTGTAGATTCCAGGACAAGTGCAATCTATGGCTCCCGAACACCTGTAGGGAGAGGGACCCTGGCATAGAACCTTGGGCCTTTTTCACAGTTCTCAGGTGTCCATGTGGCCTCGCTTGACTTTGTTTTGACCTAGCAGGTATATCGCTCACTCAGGGGGTCGTAATTCAGGCTGTGGTGTGGTTTAATTGTGCAGTAAGTGCTCATGTCGGAGTCTGACCTCTAAGACCCTGTGAAGTCAGCAGTCCCAGAGCTCAGTTCAAGTCAGCTGGCACAGGCCAACCTTGGGGGATTTTAATTGCAGTGCAGATGTACCCAGAAGAGTTACTTTTTTGTTATGTGCTACTTGCTCCCCCTCCATCAGCTGCTGTATAGAGAGCGTGTCAGAGGGGAAGCAGAAGCAGCTGCATCACTTAAGCGGAGTGCCTCTCAAAGCCAAGAGCTTTATACTTTGTTCATGTTCTCCTCCCCTGCTCCCAGCCTGCTCAGGCATCCCCACTAAAATCCCTCTGGAGAGTCTTCTGAGTCCTCAGCTTTCATCTCACTCTCCCTCACCATGCTGTATCTTTCCTCAGTGGGCTGGAAGGTTTCACGTCATAGCAAATGTTCCTCTGTCTTTGGGAATCAGACAGGACTCTCTCCAGAGCCTGCAGTTGCTAGAAAATAATTGGAGACTTCTAGAAGAGACTTTAGACTTGATCCCTGGATCACTTGCCGAGCCTTCATCGGAGTTTAACATAGAACTGGAAAGAGGATATAATCGCTGGTTGCTCACAGCAGTGGGGCTAAAATATAAAATCGTCAGGCAAGCTCTGGAGGTAACTTTTGCATCATCTTGCAGCCTTCTAATAAAACCAAGGCAACGTGGGCTGGAGGAAGCCAGGCAGTCCAAAGACACTCTTAATGCTGCAGATAATTGTATTAGCTTAGAACTCTGTCTTCCCCCAGCGAGTGGATGGAGATCATTTACAGCCCTGAGGAAGTGAAGTAAGGCAAGTCTGCATCAAGGGCAGAACTGTGTTTTGAGGGTAACGTTTGGGACTAGCTAGCCATTAGATATTGTTTAATACTTGTTACAAGCTGTCCAAGGCAGATAATTTTAAAGCCTGATAGGATTTACAATTTAGTTGCCCAAGAGGGGCATGAGCAATGTAGTAAATTTCCTGTGCTGTCCTCTAATTTAGTCCCCACTTTCCTGGCATGGCTAGGAAGTCCTCCTCCAAGTCAGGGGAGACAGCCTTGTAGTTGACAAGCAAGCCCTGGGTGCCATTGCCCAGCCTCTGCATGTCTTTCTGGCTAGGCTCCGCCTGGTATCAGCTCTGCTTATTGCGGGAATTTACAAAGAGATTTGAGGGGGGTGAAGGGAAACATGCATTTGGCTGCTCTTGTTTGTAACAGGAGTCTGTCACCCCTACAGAACTTAACCAAGACCCGTACATGGCTCACCTCACACCTGAGTTGCGTTAACTCGTAGCTGAGTCGTATTACTGTAGAGCAGGGCAAGGAATGGATTTATCAGGGCTCTGCCTGGCAGGAATGGTTCAGATTCTAAGGTACATTTAGAGGGGAAAATCTCTTTTCTTCTGTTCAGAATAATGGACTCTTCTGCCTCCCCAGCTTGTCTCCATGCAAGAAATTCAGTGCAGCAGTGAGGCAGGAGGCACATTTATCTTCTGGGATCTGAGATTCCTGGGGTGTAGTCGGTCAGGGAGGAATTGGAGCTGGACTTGATTCTGAGTTCAGAACAGAGCAGCTTCCACAGTTGTAGCTCCACAGAGTTCCCGTTCCTCAGTGAACAGGCTGCCATTGAGGAGCAGTGTTCCCTCTGATTCTTTCCCTCCATGGGTGGAAAAAATTTTATGTGCACCAAGGCATGTGCCAGTGTGCACCACCATAGAAACACACACTGCTGCTCTGGTTGGGGGTGCTGTGGAATCAGCTGGGTAGCACATGGCTCTCTCCTGGGTGGCTGCCCAAGTGCTCAGCTTAAATATTGTGTAGGAGGGTGCTTTGATGTAAGGCTTAGATTCTTGGCAAGAGAAGTTGCACTAGCTACCCGCTAGTCAGAGTGCACCTCTGATTCTCCTGCCTCTCTCTCACAAGACAGCCGGTGATTATGGATTTATATTCTGAGGGGAGAGGAATTGAAGCTAGAGTACAGGATGGGGTGCAGAGGGTCATGGACTGCCCTCCTGTGTGGAAGGCCAGAGTGCCTCCGTTTCAATATGGCGTCTGTGAGAGCTCTGCAGTGGGAGGAAGTGAGCTGTAAGTCTGCCTTGAGCAGTCACACAGGTGAGTGCCATGTGCACAGCAAGGTCCTTGCGGCCAGTGGACAGTGTGCTGGTAGGACATCCCAGTATGAGATGCTGCATCCTGGTTAAGTAGAGGGTTGTCGAACCAAAATTAAGCTCCACATTCTGGGAGGTGTAGCCTTCCTGCTTTTGAAGATGACAGTGTCTGCCACCTCTTCCAGTTCATAGAAATCAGGTGTAGCCTTGGAGACACTGGTGGGTTGCCAGCTCTGAAATTAGAGCGCAGCTCTGTTATAGTTATCAGAAGATGAAAGATAAAATAGTCTCTATTAAATACATGCTTTGTAGAACGTCTTTCCTAAAGCACTAATGATTCTCTTCACACTGTTTCCATGGATTGTCTTCTGAAAAGAAATATTTACATTTATTATTTGTACTGCTTAGAAGTCCTAATCATAGACCGGTTCCTCAGTATGTCGGACACTAGACAGAGACCAAAAGACTGTCTCTGGTGCCCTGCGAGGTTGCAATTTGGGTATCAGATAAGAAACAGCAGCTAGAGACAGAGTGATGGCGGTGTTCAAGGAGACAGTGAAACGGTGGGTCAGCGTGATATGCCAAGATCTTAGCACACTAGCAGACTTACCAGTGGCAGGTTTTTTTTTGCAGGCATCACGGAAAAAATAGGATTTGAAGTAGAATGAGGTAGTCATGCAGATTTTCACAGGGAGCACCTCCCAAGCATGGGAGACCGCATCAGAGAAAACACAAAGGTGTGTGTTTTGAAAAATACATATGTGGGGATTGGAGACTAAGATGGACCAACTGAATCAACATCTTGAATCAACATTGTAATGGTGAATGAGAGATAACTGGTAGGTGTGAGGTGAGCCATGTAGGGTCTTGAAAGAGAAGACAGCAGCTTACATTTAATGTGGCAGAGAAGGGTGAGCCAATGGAGGGATGCACAATGAGTGGTGGGTAGAGAGATTGATGCAGTGAAAGAAACTGTCAGGGAGACTGAATTTGGCAACAGCATTCAGGATGGATACAGGTGGAATAAGAATGCAATTTTAAAAGGCCAGAGAAGGATGTTGCAGTAGCTGAAATGTGAGATGAGAACTTGGATGAGAGCTTTACCTGTTAGGCTATAAATAGTATGGCTTATGAATAATTACAAGTGCAAATTAGTAGTCTTGGGAAGAAAAAAAAATCCAAACCCAGCTACAGAATGTGGGATAACTAGCTAAGTCTTATTCTTTCTGGGAGGAATGGAAGGACTTTAGGGGATCACAGATGGAATATTAGTCAACAGTGTTATGCAGTTGTAAAAAAGCTAAATTCCTGGGGTGTACTGAGAGAAGTTGTCATGTGTAAGATACAGGAGTTAATTGTTCTGTTCTGTTTGCCACAGGTGAGTCCTCAACTGAAATGCTGTGTCCAGTTCTGGATGTCACCCTTTAGGTAGGATGCGGTTAAATTGGAGAGAGTCTAGAAGAGAGCAACACAAATTATAAAAAGTTTAGAAAACCTGATCTGGGAGGATAGGTTTGAAAAAACGAAAACAAAACTGACTTGTTTAATATTGAGGGGAAAGAACACTCAGGAAGGGACCTAGTAAGTCTTCAAATATGTTAGAGTAGCATGGCTGGTTGCTCTCTGCTAAAGACAGAACAAGAAGTAGAGAGTGTAATCTCCAGCAAAGGAGATTTAGTTCAGATATTAAGGTAGATAAGCTCTGAACAATTTTCCAAGGGAGGTGGTGGAATCCCCATCATTGGAAGTTTTAAACAGCACAAACATCTGTCTGGGATGATCTGTGTTTAGTTCTTTGTCAGATCAGAGAGCTGGATTATATGACTTCTCAGGGTCCTGTTGAGCCCTATGTTTCTGATGTTTCTATAGGAAAGGCTGTATCTCAGATCATATGCGGAGAGGATCTGAAAGGTTCAACATAACGTGGACGTGAGGATCTAAGATGGATGCCTGACTTATGCTCCGGGTTAACAGGCAGGGTGGTGGTGGTGTCCTCACTGATTGTGAGAGGAGGAGGGGGCAAGGAGGATTAGGAGCTCTGCTTTAGTTATGTTGAACTTGAGCTGACCCTAGACATCAATGAATAGGTGTCAGAGGCAAGTCAAGGATATTTTGGACAGAAGAGTTAGGTTGGAGCAGAGAGGTAAATCTGGGAGTCATAGAATAGCTCACACTTGTGTTTGTGACTGAGATTACCCAGAGAGAAGCTGTAGAGGAAGAAGTGAACGGGAGCAAAACACAGCCCGTTGGAATCCCCACCAGATAGGTAGAGTGTGGTCAGGCAGATCATTGGAAGGGGCACAGTGAAGGAGCAGTTAAACCCAGCTAAACTGTGTGAGTGCAAGTTTGTATTTTCTTAATTTCACAGTGCATTCCAAAGAATGATTGACGTTCCTCACACGTACAGGTGACCTTGGTCTCTATCATATCTGCAGCGGTGTTCTTCATGTTCTGGTCATGCAGCAAGGGAAGAATAGAGCACTGATCAAAGATGCATGGTGTTGTATTTATACGTAGCTGTTTAAATTGCCTGGCAATATTCCTAGATTTAACTTTTTCTCAGAACAGTGAATTTTCTAAGCACAAACAACTACACACCAGACAAGGAAGCACAATCCTACAAATCTTCTGAAATGTATGGCTAGATGGGACGTTTACGGCCAAGGTCCTATCCAAGCTACGCGAACGTTCACGCCAGTTACACTTTTCAGAAGCAGTTATTTTCCCTGGGTCTGTGGCCAAAATCTCCTTCATCCTAGGTTTTGTGGTTGAGCCACTTGTTGGCCTGACAGCTGCTCTGCCCCCTGTTCATTGGCTGTGGGTCTGGGATGCTGTATGTGTCGGGCTGAAGCAGTCTGTTACAACAGGGGTGGGGGATGCATGGGACTTGTTAAATCAACCAAATCTTCACCATTTTCTTAAAATGGCTTATCTCTCGAGTGCTGCAAGTGCAGAAGTTTTTCAAGGTGGATCCCCAAGACTACCTCTGAATCACTGTCTCGGACTCTTAGGTGTTGCTTTTGTAGATTGTTCGTTGTGACTGATGTTTGCATGCTGAGGCCAAAGCCTGTTAATAGCCCTGTGACATGTTGGGAGCATTAGTAAGATTCAAGGCTGCTGATGTAGATTTCCTGGAGCAATGCATTTCCCATCGGGACCCAGATTGAAAGCAAGTGTGACAGAGGATGATACAAGGAAGGTGCAGTTAGTGTTTTTGTTGTTTGTGAGTTTGTTTTTGTTCTAAAATCTGACCTATTTCAAGACTGCATCTTCCCAGCTACAGAGCAAATGATGTGCTGTACGTGGTAATCTTGCCCTGTGAATAGAGCTTGTTAGCCCCCAGGGATCTGCTAGTCTCTCTGCTTATTTATCACACTCTAAAGTGCAGTTTAATACATGACCCAAGAATGATTGTGCTTCATGCTTTTCAGGAGCTCATTTGGAAGTTTTGTTTTGTGTAGAGGGGAGGATAAGGGAAGAACTGAAGTTTGCTTTGGAACAAGCTGCTTTTTTTTCTATAGGGCTAGTCTCCTGACTTACCTATAACCGTAAACTCTCCAATGAGCTATAGGATATTGACTCCTTTTGCAGCTTCATGGTTGGAACTCTGGAGAGCGAGAGCTTTCCAGGCTTGTGTTCGTAAGAGCGTGTGACTTGGGAGTGAAGGAGGTGAACAGTGCCTACCTCATACCTTCCCCTGGCAGCCAGCAGCATGCCTGGCAGCTTTGAGGGCTGTCAAGGTCTGCAGTGGCAAGACGAATGTATTAAAGTGACCCATGACCATGGGTATCTGTGCACCTGAAGGAATATAATAAGCAGTATGGCCTGGTGCCTTGACATGGCACTTCTGCTCTCCCCTATGCTACACAAACCACACCCCTTCGTACCCTTCTCCTGCTTTTGCTCCCTGCCTTCTCTGAGGCCCCCGACACGTTAAACCCTGCCTTCCAGGCTCCCTTCCTGCAGGCCCCTCCTTAAAACACACCACCTTGCCGGGTTTGTTAGCCCTAACACTATCCTTATCAGCCTGGAAACAAAACCCAGTGCATCTCATGGCTGTGTGTGCTGAGTGTCGCTGCTCAACCACTTTTTGTTGCCTTCTGTCCCTCCTCTCTCCCTGGTTGTTCAAACTCGAAGCTCTCTGGGCTTGGACTCTGTACCTGTGTATAGCGCATCTGGAATGCTGCTGTTTACTGAGGAGTGCAAGGAAAGGTCAAAATCCATAAACCACGTCTAACTGCACGCTGGCCAGCCAGAGTCCTCCCTTCATACAAATGGGGTCTCTCTCGCCTGCCACAGAGGGTGCCCCAGATGTACTGTGGCTTATGATTGTAAAGCTATGGATGAAATTCTCCCTTTCCCATCCTATCCCACTGTGTATTAGGTACAGAAACCCCTCACCTTTATTGTTGCTCTTGTTATGCTGCAGGAATGGGGACCACGGATCATGTCATAGTGTTGGCCTCCACCAACCGGGCTGACATCTTGGATAATGCTCTGATGAGACCCGGGAGGCTTGACAGACACATTTTTATTGATCTTCCCACACTCCAGGTATGTGTTCCCTCCCACTACTTGCAGTTCGCTTCAAGGCGGTAGTGGGAACGGCAGTCCTCTGTTGGCTGTCTTAGCTCTGGTGTCCTAAGCTAAAGACCCAGTACACGTTAATGCATTTGCCCACGGTCCAGAAGATTCCATGGTATCTGCACTTCCTTTGGCTCCACTCTTGTCTTGTCCAAGAGCTGTGCTTTGGAATTCTCCTTTTGATGTGGAGGCAGCAATTTTATGCATTTCTGTATCCTGTTTCCATGAAACTAGGAGCTGCCTAAACTGGGTCTCTAGCCAAGGCTGCCTGTCTGGGCAGAGGCCAGGCTAGTAATGTGCCTTCGCCATGCATGGCTGTGTTTACCTCCAGCGCTTAATTTGTGCTGGGCCCTGCCGGGGCTGAGCCCCAGGACCTTTATGCTTTGGCAGTTCATAATCTCAGCATTCCTGGGCTTGCCGTGACAACCGTGAAAGGGGGAAAAAATTGCCTGAGCTCCAACTCCTCTATTAATCACTGGTTCTCTCACTCTGTCTTGCTTGTGTTTGGATGCCCTCTCTTCCGTGCAGCCTTCTTGGAGCACATATCCTCCTGAACCATGAGCAGTTTCAGATCCATGGAGCGGTGGGAATCCTATGTGTTTGCCAGGCTGGCACTTACAACAGAGTCTGGATACAGACTCTGAAAGCATCAAGCAAAACTCTCGCTTCCAGCAAAATGTCTCCTCCTTCCATCTGCCCCTTTACCATCATCCAGGAACTTTCCTTTCAAAATACCTTAAATGCCTGAAACAATCTGGCTCTGGAAACATGAACTGTGCAGCTGCCCCAAAAGAGGAGGGGAAAATCTCCTGGCAAGGGAACTCATTGTTTTAATCAGGACCTCCTGGACCAGCTGAATGAGTCACTCTTTGGCACCTCTCCAACCCTCAGCTAGCCCCACCCTCCCCAACTTAATCTAGGAAATGGCCACATGCTTCACAGAATTTGAGATGTCTTTGTGGTGACAGGGAAACGAGTAGGATTTTGGGCTGTGCGTTCCTGATTCCTTTGCTCCAAGTGCTGGGCTGTTAGAGATTGTGAAAAACCAGCATCAGAGAGATAGCCGTGTTAGTCTGTATCTGCAAAAACAATGAGAGGTCCTGTGGCACCTTATAGACTAACAGATTTTTTTGGAGCGTGAGCTTTTATGGGCAAAGACCCACTTTGTCAGATGCATGTATCAAGATCAGTGAGGGTGGAGGTTGGGAGTTCCCCTTGAAGAGAGAAACCTGTGACTCACTGTAAGCTTCCATACCTTTGTCCTGAAGTAGAAAGCACTCTGTCTCACTGGTGAAACTGAAACTGGTAACTGCTTCGAGGGCTTGAAGCAGCAGGGCATCTCTGCCCTCTTGTGGCTGTGTTCTCATCACAGCTTTCATAATACCCGTCACTTGTGCTTTGCTAGCTGCCTGCTCCCTCCCATTCTCACAGCTGGGTGCGGTGGGTCCAGGTTGCTGGGTTGGAGTGCTGCCCCCTCCATGCAAACCCTCTGTCTTGTTGTTCTAGGAGAGAAGAGAGATCTTCGAACAGCACCTGAAGAGTCTGAAACTGACCCAAGCTGGCAGCTTCTATTCCCAGCGCCTAGCTGAGCTCACCCCAGGGTTCAGTGGTATGAGACATGCTTGTTCCTTAGGCGGGGTTGACAGGCTGTAAAGTGCTCTTGTTTGTCAGCTCAAGGGTTGGCTCTTTTGGCCGCACCGTCCCTTACACTGTGTACTGGTCTGAGAAGAGTTCTGCTCTCTCCGCTCCCTCACTTAGTGAGGTGGTGAGAACCTGTGCAAACTCTTGAATACAAATGTGTGTCTGGATGTTTTGCCATCCCTGAAGGTTTTGGACTTCCTGGTGCTTTCCACCTCACTTCAGCACTCATGACCCAGATTCCCATGAGAAAGAGCTGCTGCTTTCGCTTCTTCCTGATTGCTGTTGCAGATGGGCTGCTCTCCTTCAGCCCGTCTGCAACAGCAACCTGTAAATCAATTAACACTTGAACAAAAATAATTGGCTGCTCAGTAGAGGCGAGTAAAGGCTACTCTGCATAGCAGGGTAACATCAAACCAGTCTCCACGTTCCCACACCCCGGAACTGTTTGGACTGTAGCTTCTGACCATGGGACTCCAAGGCTCCTGTTTGCATAGATTTTGTGGAATACCCTTGCTGGGTTTCCCCTCTAAGAGGCCCCAACATACTGCCTCTGTTGTGACTTCTTGCAGCAGCTCCCTTCTTCTGCCCTCACTTGTGCATGCACAAACTCAGAACAGATGTTTCCCTCCTGTGGAGAGGTTTGTGCAGTTGCTGTCAGAGCAATGCAGTGGCCTGTGCCACTCTGTCTGCATAACGCCTCTGCTGCTGAGAGACAGCCAGGGCTTTCACCCTGCCAGCCAACTGAGCTCCAGCATGTACAGCAGCTCAGAGCTAATTGTTGAGCTGACCGTATTATTTAAATCTAACATAAGCAACACAGACAATGTTCATGCTCTCTTCCCAGGGAACAAAGGGAGTTGGTGATAGAGACGTATTTCATTCCCAGAGAGCCTCTGCCAGATTTGCACTTGCCTTTTCTGTCCTGTGCCCTTCGGCCCTCATTACAAAATAAAAGCTTGATTTGTTAACTCTCATCTGTAGGCGCTGACATAGCGAACATCTGTAACGAGGCTGCTCTCCATGCTGCAAGGGAGGGCTATAAATCCATTGACACTTTCAACTTTGAGTATGCTGTAGAGAGAGTCATTGCAGGTAAGAAGCCCTGACCTGGTCTTACACTTTCTAAGGCCTCCATGGTGCTTGCCATGTCTTCCGGTTCTTGGTTCTTTCGTGGGCAAAGTTCTAGCAGGAGAGATGGTTCTGCTCTCCCCTTAGAACAGTAGGGCCTCTGGAGTCCTGCAGCTGCAGAATTATTTGTTTATCCTTTTAAAAATGCGTTTAGCTTTTATGGGGCAGAGAACTTTCCAAACCTGAGCCCAAACTGATCGTTCTCTTCTGAGTCTACAGACACCCTGAAACAGTAGCTCTGAGGTTCAGTCTGCCCCTACCGCAGTAGGCCCTAGGACAGGGCTGGGTAAAATGCGGCCAATGGACCAAATGTGACCTGCCAAGCTGTCAGATCCAGCCTGCGGGAGCTTCTGCCAGCTCCCTGCCTGCTCCACCACGCTCAGGCCTCAGAACAGCTGCCCACAGAGCCACTCATGCTTCTCTGAATGCTGAGTGCATAGGGTTGAGGAAGCAGAGGCATCTCACTATGCCCCTGTCCCCAGCAGTGTCCACTGGCTGGTTTCTAGCCAATAGGGGATTCCTGTTTGCAAGACAAAGCAGCATGTGAAATATCCCGTTAGTGTTCGGTTCAGAGCACCACACGTGGCCCCAGTAGGTGCTCTGAGCAGGTGTGGTGACGTGGAAGGCAGGGACCCTGGCTAAGGTGCCTGCTGGCTGGGAGCTGCCCAGGTGAGCACCTCCCAGCCAGAGTTTGCCTCTGGCACCCCAGCCCCTCCCTCACCCAACTCTCTTACCCCCTCACTTCTGCACCCCCTCCTGTACCCATATCCCATGTAGTCCAAACCCTCTGCACCCATCCCCTTTTCCAGACGTTGTACCTCCTCCTGCATCTCTCTTCAAGATCACAACCGCCTTCCAGACTTTGCACCCCAATTCTCTGTCCCTGGTCACCACCTAAACTCCTGCATCCCCTCCTGCAGCCCTCCTCCAGGTCAGAATCTTCTCCTTCATCCAAACTCTCCCCCAGATCCCACGCCCCAGACCCTTACCCCATGTTCCCTTCTGCACCCAACTTCCATCCTGGACCCCATACCTCCTCCATTTGTATCAGAAACAAGTGCAGCCCTTGACCACTTCGCAAATCCTTGGAGTAACCCCCATAAAAATTATTGACCACCCCTGCCCTAGGGTAACTCTGAAACCTGAGGAGGACAATTTACATGTTTTTTGTGTCCCGTCCCCCCCCAGTTTTCTTTACCTTTCTAAAAAGAAGCCTTAGGTGACCATCCTATGTTCTGGGCATCTGCTACATAACTATCAGTAGCAAAATCATGCAAGGGAGCTGCCCCCTCCCTAACAGCCATAAAAAGAGGTGCTTTGCAGCATGCCTGTAAAATTAACAAATCTAGGTTCTGGTGGACCAAGTGGGATGAGCTCTGAAATGGAGGAGCCCTTGCAGAGATGAGGGTGCCAGTACAGCACAGGTGTGAGCTCTTCTGTAACCAGATCCCAAACCACTGAGGACTTGACTGGTTCAAACAAAGCCCTGGAATTCCATTGGGAAGCTAATGCAGATTGTGGAGCGTTGGCTAGGGTTCTGTTGCCCTGATTATTTTGTAGCTGAAATGCACAAATAACGCTTTTATCCCACAGTCCCAAGCAGACTGCCATGCTTTCCCAGGTGCCAAAGTCAGAAATGTCCCCAGTGAGCTGGTTAAATTTCAGACTCTCCTCCCCAGGCCAAAAACTCCCACAATGCAAATGGCGTGTTGTGTACATAACAATCTGCAGCACGCTGAAAAGGTGGGAGCTGAGTATGTTTAATATCAGAATAAGTCATGGACTCCAGTGTACTAACGATAGTATTCCATTTGAATTCAGTAAAAACCTCTTTGAATGTAACTGGAACCGCCAAAGACTTTTGAGTTTCCTGCACTGGAGTGCTGCAGAACTTGGGTCTCCTCTGCTGCAGAGCACGCACCGGTTTGATTGGGAGAATGTAACTATTTGGCAACCTGCATAGTACAATGCTACTGTAAGAGGTGTAATATTGGACACGCAGAAATGGCTGTATGACTACCTAGTGAGGTGCTTTGCTGGATGGTTATGGCCCAACATGAAAACATTTCTACTGGGCAGCTGTAAGAACTGTGGTTGACTATGGTTTCACCTACCTTATAAGCACTGTTCCCCTCGAGAATTCTGGGTAATTCTTACACACTTGCACAAAGCCAAAGGTCCAGCTGCTTAGCGGTACCAAATGTGGCCCGGGAAGGTCTGTCTGAGTTGCTTTGCAAAGGCCGAAACCAGCAAAGGCCAGTGCTTGCTTCAGCTTCCCCTGTGGTACAGTTGCTGCCTCAGCTTGAGAAAATGCCAGGATTCTTGGGGAATGGGCTTAGGTGTGGGGTTTTCCTATGGTGCCTTCCCCACTTGCACCCCAAATGTTACACGCTCATTGTGACACGTTTGCTTCCCTTTTAAGCTAAGGGCTGTGATGGAAATCTGAGATCACAGGGCTTTGAGTCACTCACTGAACAAACTGAGTTTCTTAACCAGTGGGACTGTAGCTCTTTGAGGTATGGGAGGCGGGGACTTACATGTGCTGTCAAGTACAAAAATACTTCATGGTACTGCTGCTCTCTTAACCGTTCACACACAGCAATGTCATTGCTGGCCTTGCCTGAAAAGGAAGCAGACCTCCAGATTTCCCGCTAACTTTTTCCATCCTTGTGTGGAATAAATTTTATGTGCAGTTAAGTGTGTGCAGTTGTGCACCACTATTAGAAATGTGCTGTGGGTGCTCAGCTCATCGTCTGGGTGGCACCGGAATCTCTCCTGGGTGGCCACCCAAGTGCTCAGCTTAGAGGGAGCACTGGAGACATCATCTCACTGGTCGTGTTTTTGTTTCAAGGAGAGTTCTCGAATCAAAGGAAGGGACTTAGCAGATGCTGAAAGTCACCTCAACCTTAAACCCTTTGCTTTAACAAGGGGGAAGGGGTAAAAGTGCTTTTTGAATGCTAATCACTACGAAGGCTTCAAGCCTGGAAATGAGTCAGTCTGTGAGTCATGGCCTGGGATGAGGGAGAGTGTTTTGAGAAGATGGAGTAGTGCCTAACAGGCCCCATTTGGAGGGTGCCAGCAGAGAGCGTGGCTGTGTCTGTGGTGGAGGTACCTTTTACAGCCTTGACTGCCTGTGGATCCCTGCTTAGTGTTGCACTGGAGCAGCATTTCAGGCATTCTCCACTCCTAAACAGAGTCGAAACAAGCCCTCTGGGGACTCTGCTAGACCAGGCTGGCTTTATTTGAAGGAAGAAGCAATTATGCAGGAACATCCTGTGCTATTGTGAAGAGTTTCATACCATCTCTCTCCCTGGTGGGCTGACAAGTAAATGCTTCAAGAATTAAATAATAAACAACCCAACCTGCATTAAAAGATGATTAAGGGACTGGCCTTCTTTTGATTAAAATTTCTATTCTGATTTGAAGCTGCTATTCCAAACCCAAGATGTCTTGTGAGACGTGGTTCTTGCTGGGATCCCTGAACCGTGATTCTACAAAACATGTGACTGTAATGTTTGTTTCTTGGTTGAAGTAGGCTTTTGCCTTTCTCTTAATGTATTTGAAGCAGAGTTTTTTTCCCCAGGTGTCATGCAAAATCTGTGCACTACTGATGTTCTCCACTGAGCCCCTTTTGCCCCCTGCAAATCCTCGCAACATGCAGAGGCATCTGCTTTAAAATATTGGCACTTTTGTGCAGCAAGCAACATGCACAGTACATACAGTCCCATGTTCTGCAGCTAGCTTGTTTTCTGCGCATACGCTACAAGTCTGACTTTCACTCAGTATCTCTTCCAAATCCAATTTCCAGTTTACGGTGCATTGGCATGGAAAATAGACAATAAAAAAAACCTACTTTTTTTTTTCTGATTCCAAAAGCTCATCCCCATGCTGTAAGGATTTACACTCTTTCATGTATAACCAGAATGGAAAATGTCCCTGGATTTGCACTAAGCTTTTGTGTGGAACCTTGTTCTTGCACTGTATTAATGTTTCTAGTAGACCGAATCCTCCGATGGGGACCCTTTCTGTGGCAGATGTTTACGATATAAACAATTTGCATTTCTGCGATGTCTCCTATCTAAGGTGCTCCAGGGCTTTACAACCAAACTAAGCCTCTGAATACCCCTACTAGCTTAATGAGTATCTTCATCTTGCAGTTGGGGAACTAAGACAGGGAAAAGTAGGTTGGCCAAGGTTACAGAGAGTCTGTGGCACAGCTGATCCCTGATCTGAACCTAGGCCTGTGCTTAGACAGGTGGTGAGAATCTATTAAAGTGCGGCTTAATTCAGCCCTTTGAAAAGAGAGGAGAGAGATCTCAGCTGAAACCGTCTTATGGTTCAGTTCAGTGCAGAATGAAATAGCCTGTGCTTCGGGCTGAATTCTTCCAAATTCAGATGTGTAATAGACACAGCCATGTGGATAACTAGTACAGTGACAGAGGGCACCTTTTTAATAGCGTGTAATTGAAGCGGTGTTGCTTTTCCATCTGGACAGAGTGGCAGGGCAGGAAAGCATAATGAGCTCACTGTTACAGTGCGCGCTTGGTTGGCTTGTACAGCGAGTTGGGAAAGAGAGTGAATGAATGCTGAGCTGGTGACAAGTGTGGGCCAAGAAGACTTCTTCCCACCTGAAGTTCTGTCCCTGCTTCTCCAGGCACTGCCAAAAAGAGTAAGATCCTGTCGCAGGCGGAGCGGAGGGTAGTGGCATTTCATGAGTCTGGTCATGCACTGGTTGGCTGGCTGCTGGAGCACACAGAGGCTGTGATGAAGGTAAACTGTCTGCTGTGGATTAATAACATAGTTCACTTCAGGAGTGGGGAGAAGTCCCTTGGGATTCCAGTTAAATGCATACTGCTCATTCTGCAACAATTTGTGCTTTCCTCTGCTGCACCATCTCTTACCTCCTGTGAACATGGTTACAATAACACTGTAGTAACACCACCAAGTGCATGATTGGGAAATCATTGTCCGACCCCATTGATAATGGTAATGTAGTGCACTTTGTGCTGTTAGTCTAGGTAATCATCTTCAGCCATCGTCTTACGTTTCAAAGCTGAACTGGAAGTGGTCACAGACCACAGCACTAAAAGGGACTAAAATCTACTTACAATGGCTCCTTGATTTGTATGTCCTGCTCTGACACAAAGCGCGCTCTGTGTGCGCGTACACAGCCTTCCTTTCCCAGCGATGCCTTGCCAGCGCGTTGGAGAGCTATCTGGTGGGTCACTGTGTGACTCTGGTTCAAAGGGATGCTTTCTGAGCCAGGTGGGTTTGTTGGCCCCGACTCAGGAGGCAATCCCTAGGAAAGGGCTTCCTTTCAGAACTGCAGGGCTGCATTCTCCCTTCTTTCCCCCACCCCAGAAAGTCCTAACCTCACAAGAAATTATCTCACAGCATCAGAGGCTCATGTACATTACACGAGCTCTAAACCCAGTCACATAGTGCTTCTTTGCGCTGGTAAACAACTACGTCAGCATTTTAAATGCTCTTCTGAACAATGCCTGTTTAATATACAGGTGGTCCCCAACTTACGAAGACATCGACTTACAACCATTTGTACTTAGGACCAACCTCCAGCTCATCTCCCCCAGCCGGGGGCTCCAGTTGCATGCCTGGGGCTCCCCTCCAACCCACACGGACCCTGCTTCAACCGCCGTACCCCAACCCTCCCACACACCTGGGCCTCAACCCCCCTCGCCGTGCCACAACCCCCATGTGACCCCAGATCTCTCTCTCACACACCCCCACGCAGCTGGCTCAGCACACACACGGCTCCAACCTGTTTCCTACTCGAGCACGCCAGCCCCGGTCAATCCCTCCCCCGCCTGGCTCAAACTCCCTCCCCGCCGCAGCCTCAGCTCACCCCTCCATGCATGGAGCTCTGACTTCAACCTGTGCCTGGGGCTCCAGCTCCGAGCCCCCGCCCCTCTACTCAATCACCTTGCCCCATTGCACCCCCCGTTCAACCCTCCCATGGCCCCAGCTCACCCCACCACCCCCATGCTTGGAGCTCTGGTTGTCAGCTGCTGCAGGCATGCGCAGGGGTTCTATCCCCCCTGCCAGCTCAAAACCCCCCCGCCCCAGTTCACTCCATTCAATCCCCTCTCTGCCCGGCTCAACCCCCATCCCCAGCTGACCACCCCCCCACACACACACGCTGGGCTGTGAGCCACCAGCACGCACGGGGCACCAGCTGTCAGCCACTGCAGGCACATGAGATTCTACCCCCCCACCAGCTCACCCCTCCACCCCAGTTCCCCTGTTCAGTCCCCCACAGCCCCAGCTCACACTCCTTGGCACCTGGGGCTCCAGCTCCAACCCCTCTACCCACCACCCCCGCAGCCCCAGCTCCAACCCCCTGCTGTTTGGATCCAACCCCCTGCAAGCCCCTGCTCAACTGCACCCTCCCACCACCCCTGCCACCCTAACCCATCCCAGGCTTAAGCCCTCTGCCCCCTCCCAGGGCCCCAACCCAAGCCCTCCCCGAATTACGTGAAGTTCAAGGTACGTGAGGGCTGCGTGGAACACAACCCTCATGTACCTTGAGGGATTACAGTACAAGGGTATTTCCAACTGTCGATCAAATCGAGTTACGACCAGGTTTTCAGAACATAACCTTTTTGTAAGTCGGGGACTATGTGTACAACCAATTCCTGCTTGTCGTACTAACTCTGGAAATCCCGGTAATTTCAGCAGGCCATGTTGACAGATGTGAAATGAGCTGAATTTGGTGGATGGTCTCTTTCAAATCACTTTGGGATTTGGAGGATTCATTGACTAGTTGACAGTTACCCAAAGATTAGTTTGCAGGTCTCAGTCCTCCCGGCTTTTCTCTGTAACATCAGGAAGCACAGTCATGATGGTAAATCCTTTCACGTGACAATACTGCCGAGGGACTTTAGGTCACCCTTTGACCGCTTGTGCCTACGATATCAAGCATCTGTGACAGTGCTTGATATCGTAGGCACTTTCTTTCATATAAATACACCCCAGGGTGTCTCTCAAACCCCAGGTTAAATAGTGGCTCTGGATAGCTTCCTTTCCTCCCTTCTTGGATTCTGTTTGTAGCACCTGTTCTCTGAAACGGGCAGAGGCTGTTCATGTGTTGCAGGTTTCCATAGCCCCTCGGACAAATGCTGCTCTGGGGTTTACACAGATTCTCCCAAAAGACCAGTACCTCTTCACCAAGGAGCAGCTGTTTGAGAGGATGTGCATGGCCTTGGGAGGGAGAGTGGCTGAAGCCATCACCTTTAACAAAGTCACGACAGGTGAGGAGGCAGAGGCTTGCGTGTGGTGGCCCAGGTGAGGTGCCCCGTTAACAGGGCCTTTCCCTTGCATAGAAGGGAGATTGGGCTTTCAGAGGATGTTGGCCTGTAAGGAACTGTTAGTAGACACTCCTGTACAGATTGGAGAGCCTCAGCTGCCTGCTCTGGTAACAGCAGCTGAACAAGTCAAGAGGATTACCTCCAGTGTTGCGTGGGGGAGTGGTGTGAATCACTGCAATCCCACCGACGGGTGTGGTTTTCAGCATCAGCCTAACTCTGCCCCCATTGGGACCAGCAGTTCAGATCCTGTAGGGGTAGATCAGAACAGACCTAGGCTATTGCTGAGCAAAAGTCTTGGCAGTCTGGCTCTTGCCCCCTGTGCCCTAAGGGCTCTGGCTCCAGCATGCTGTAGGGATGAGACGCCTAGCGCTAAGTTCCCCCTAAGCAGACATGCAGCTTCCTGTTAAGCCTCTTTCTCTGGCCATTAAGCCCCAGGGGGAGGTGCCTCTCCCCAGGGCCCAAAGCTGCCACGGCCAAGGGAAAGGTGCTCCTCCCCTGACCCTAGCCATGGGTCAGCTCTGTGCTGAGCTGCCAGGGAATCAGCCAGGAGCAGGTCTGGCTCCCAGGTGGGGGAGCCACACCCCCATGCCACTCTTAGCACTGTCTGTGCCCTCTGATTGGCCAGTTGCCAGCCAGTGGGAGCTGTGTGGGATATGCTTGCAGGTGAGACCAGTGCACATTGAGTGCTGTGGGGCCTCATACTCCTCTGCCCCCCAAGGAGCCAGACCTGCTGGCCCCTTCCAGGGCACAGCATGGTCCCAGGCAGCTTGCCTTAGTGCTGCTGATCAGAAGCTGCCCAGGTGAGCATGAGGCCTAACCCCAAACCTTCTGCCCCATCCCCTTGGCCCCATGCCTGCCACCCACTGCACATCCGCAGAATGACTTGTGATGCGACACAGTGACCTAGGGCCTTATTGCTCTGAACACTGACATGCGGGGGGCAGGGCTTGTGTGCTAGAGACGCACCAGTTGCTATACCTGCCCTGAGTTCCTGTCTCACTGTCTGTTTCAGGAGCGGAGGATGATCTGAGGAAGGTGACCAAGATAGCTTATTCGATGGTGAAGCAGTATGGAATGGTGCCCACCATTGGGCATCTCTCTTTCCCGGAGCTGGAGAGCACACCTGGCATAGGTCGGCGCCCCTTCAGCCAAGGGCTTCAGCAAATGATGGACCATGTAAGACTCTTTGCCTGGGAAGCTTCCCTTTTGTTCTCTGCTGCTGTTCCTTCATTTACAAAAATGATTTTCACACAAAACCTGAAATCCAATCTGCCGTGTTCACTGGCCATTTAGAAGTGAACGCCTTGAAGTCAGCACTGGTTGGTTCTGTGTCCTCTTGTTAGGAACATTCACTGAGTCAGTCCCACGGCAAAATCAGGTGAAGCTGCAACCTCTGCATTAGTGGTGCTGCTGTTTCAAACTTCAGCTTATTGCCAGACAGTAGGCTTCCATGTATGAAACCTTAACCTATGCAAAGAGTTGCAGTCATTATTTAAACTTAACCTGGGTCTTATGTGATGGGGAAGAGTGGGGGGCCAGCATCAGGAGGGGTGGCTATATGACTAATTTTTTGAGTGGGGAAAGGGAAACAAAATAATTTGAGAGGGACTGTGAGAGGGTGAGTAGATGCCTGGACAGGGAATGATGCTGTGATTATCTGAGCGTCTCCACCCCCTCACAGTCTTGTGCAATAAATAATACTAGTCAGTGTGTGGATCACAAGGACATGGGTAGCTGCAGACACCAAGAATAGAATTTTGATTTCTAGGTCCCTTGGGCACCCTGGATGAGGGATGGAGCAAGGTGTGTGTATTAGGGCTGATAGAAAACTTCCCTAAAACAATTTTTAAAGAGAAAGTTGGGGTTCTGACCAAGCTAAATGTTCGGTGGGACATGTCTGCTTTCTCAAGGCAGCATCAGCTCTTGAAAAAACCAGCCCTGAAAACTGGAAAGTTGTGATTCAGAAATGGTACCGTGGTGCATTGTGGGAATTACAGTTCAGCTGCCTCATGCTCCCTTTGTCTTGAATGGCCAATTTTCCCAGCTGGACTACAATCTCCAGCAGTGCCCCACAGCTGGAGACTCACCTGATGCACTGTGGTGGTCTCAAGAGAGCAGACTAACTTTTGGCAGAAAAATCATTGATTTTCTGCTAAGGAGGAGAAAAACAAACTTTTCCATGGGGCAGGGCTGGGACTTTTCTGACCAGTCCCTGTTGGCAAATCATGTCTCTGGGCACAGCTCGTTGTTTATCTGAACACAGACTTCACTCATGTTCTCTGTCTGCTCCAAAGCTCTCTCCTGTTATGTCTCACTTCTCTTCCTAGGAAGCACAGGGGCTGGTGGCTCAAGCATATAGGCGCACAGAGAAACTCTTATTGGACAACCGGGACAAACTGCAAATGGTATGAAGTTTGCTGGTGCTTCTAGTGTAATTGCAACCCCCAGGAGCCTTGCTTGCCAGAGTCCTACGGAGTGGTAGTGGTACTTTCAGGTGGGAATGGTTTTGTGCTTATATTTCCTTGAGAAGCAATATGGGTTCTGATGCACTTCCAGATTGCAGGAAGATTAGGGAAGCAAAGGAAAGAGACTTTGGGCTGTGTGTCTGGTCAGCCGTTGGACTAGGACTCGGCATGCATGTGAGTGTGCAGTGGGACCTGTCTTTAGTGGTTAATGATCCGAGTCTCTAGACCAGAACTGTGGGTGTTACAGGGCTCGCTGCTTGGTAAGAGGAGGGCTGTTTAAGGATAGCTCCATGGGGGTGATTAAAGGTCAGATTCTGTAGTGCAGAACTGCAGATCTGTCAGTGATGACTTTCTGATACTGGGGTGTCAAATATGGGACTGAGGTGTAATTTACACCACTGCAGGGAGAGCAGCTATTGGCCTTGCCAGGAGGAATCTGCCTTATCAGAGCCAGCTTGTCTGCCAGAATCAAAAAGCAAGGCTGCCTTTACCGCTGCATCTGGGAACCAGTCCACAGGAAAGCTACATGGGGACTGAAGTGGACAGTATCTCCAGTGGGACATCAAGCCTTTTACTTCCAGGTCACCAGTGTGACTCCATCTCAGGCCTTGCCTATGAAAACTTATGCTCCAAAAAAATCTGTTGGTCTGTGATGTGCCACAGGACTTCTTGTTGGTTTTGCTCAGTCCTTTTGTGACCATCAGCTGTGTCCAACCACTGGCTCTTTAGTGCCCTGCGTAAGATGAGTTGATGTCTTTGTTCACGTGGTTAAGCTACCATGGCAAGTGTTACAGGGCTGGCTGCACTGTTAACCCCTCATGTCAGTTCATGGGCCATTACCTATCCTGAGATGGAATGTCACAGTTCTCCCACTTCTGCCGGAAGGGCCTGGGCTACCGTTCCCTATGTATCAACTCTGCTCCCCCAGTGGCCCATCTTGAGTATGGACACATTTGGTTCTTCCTCGGGGGAATCTGTGACCAGTGAGAATCGTGGCCAGATAGCCTGCTTCAGTGCACTGCGGGTTGGGTTACTTTAACAGCAGAAACAAACCACATAGAGAAAAAGGACTTGAATACAACCGTCTATGCACACATCTCTTTCCTAGCTGCTTACGTATGTCTTGGTGATGTGGGCAGCCCTGTCGCTTTCAGACACCCCCAACAAGTTCTCCTGTCTCAGCCAGGTTCCGCTGAACAACTACCCCCTCTGAGACAGCATTTCTTCAAACTGGCCCTGGGCCTTTTTCTGCCCTGCCAGTGTCTCAGCAACTCTCGATTGTTTGCTGAGATGTGACATACCTTGAGCCATTTTTTCTCCTTCCTGCTAGTATTTCCCAGCAGCTGCTCTTAAACGAACCCTGTGTATTCGTATAGTAACACCCTGATAATCAGATCAATGTGCAGTATTCACAGCTGATTACAGAACAGCTCCAAACTCTCCAGAACCACCCCGCTACAGCTGACAGTTAATTGGCTCCCTTGTTGGCAGAGGAAGCTGGAGAATGAACTTTCCTCCTGTGCCTAGAGTTTTTGCCCAATGGACCGCTTGTGTTGCTTTTGTCCAGGCTTTACTTATCCTTTGGGAAGCCTTTGGTTTCATTGACACTTAACCTGACACTTTCACAGGCACTCGTGTAGGTGCAAAACCAGCCGTATTTCTGAAATAAAGGGGCAGACCTCATCCTGATCACTCCTGGCAGACATCCTCCTGGTCACTCCTGCATGCCAACAGCTAGTGATCACCAATAGCTGTAGATTATTGAGCTTGGTGAAACACAGCATCCAGTTGTATTCCTGCTGTGAGTATGTCCTTGTCCTCAGAGCTCTCCTGGCTTTTTCTCAGTCTGTGTAGCATGTGCCAGCAGTTCAGAAAGTTGTATATTGGTCCCCTTAACCCCCTGCCCCCCCAGTTATGTCTACATAAGGTTACTCTGCTGGCATAGTTATGTTGGTCAGGAGTGAAGCTCACAGAAATCCTTAGTGTAGATGCAGCTATAAGACTAAAGCTGCACTTTTACTGATACGGCATGTGGGGGTTGTCTTACTAACTAGTACAGAGTGAGCTTTGCTGATAGTTACCAGGAGCACTTTGCTGGTATAACACTGATGTTTCTATACCAGTGAAGTCTTGCAGTGTGGATATATAATAGCTGTAAAAGCTGTAGATTTGGTAACCAAGGTTCCACAAACATCAGCATTTCTTGATTTGGCCGCATCTTTGTCCAAATATGTGCTTTGGTATTGTTTGCTGCTGACAGTCGTGAGCCCTTCTCTTCCATCTCCTGGGGAGTCATGACCAAGTATGTTTGCTAATCTCCTGGGGAGGACTGAGCTGTGTCCTGGAGAGGCTGTATCCCAAGCACATAGTGCCAGTAAGCATGCTCTCCTTCATGCCTTGCTACAGCCGGCACTAACTTTTCTGAACTCACAGTGCATATACACTCATCTTTTGTTCTGTGTGCTCTTTCCAGCTGGCTAACACCCTCCTGGAGAAGGAAGTGATTAACTACGAGGACATGGAAGCCCTGATTGGCCTGCCTCCTCATGGGCCAAAGAAAATGATTGTTCCTCAGAGCTGGCTCGAAGCAGAAAAAGACAAACAAGATACAGGTGATGGAGAGCCACCGCAGCAACCCCGGAGTCAGGAGGAGGATGAGGAACCCAGTCTGACACCAGTGTGAAACCCATTCCTGACCCAGAATGGGAGAGGAGGGCTTTACAGGCTTCCTTCAAGCACCAGACCTGAGTCCTTCCCCTTTCAGTGGCAGGGTCAAAGGTACTGAGAGACCAGAGCAGAGGTCCTGTATGGTGTTGGTATCCTACCCCTAACTTCTGGGCGTCTCAGTCACTGTACAAGGGGGGCTGCTATCACGGAGGGATTCTGCTGCTGAGGATTCCTGATGCAAGCATTAATGGCGGGCAGATAGGTGTTGATGCCTGGTTTCAGAATAAACTTAAATGCTAGAATCTCCTTGGGGCTCAGCATAAACACTCTTAGGGGCAAGAACCCACCAGGGTTTCTCATCAGTATTCTGTGTCTGTGCTGTGACACAGGCATCCACTGGTATGCAGTAGTGGCGGTCTCTCGGAAGGGCTCAAGGCAGTTTAAAACACAGTAGTTACTACATGACTTAACTGTACCTTTGGTTATCTCCAGGCAGATTTTAGAAATATTCTGACTGAGAGAACATAGTTCTTTGGAGTAAAATGGTCTTTGTTGTTTTATTGAGCATATTAATAAATGCAGGAGGGGGTGTTCTGACATACATTTGTGACCTGTTATAACAAGTACATGTTTCTACAGATCCAGGGGTTTCCTCTGTGGGTTGATCTGATCGTTCTGAGCATCTCTCTCTCAATATGGCCATTTTTTTTGGTTGGTTTGGCGTTATCAGTTTATGGGTTATCATCAGTTCATGTTCAAGTACTGGTGATCCCCACCTGTCTGAAATCCAGCCGAGGACCTTCTGTGTCAGACGCCTGTTTTCCAGATCAGCACTCTGGACACAAGTGCACTGGGAGGCTGAGTCCAGCTCCCCTGTTTCTTTTCTCAGTAGGAGCTTGAGAAACACTGATTCTGAGTAAGGACTCAGTGATGAAAGCCAGTGTGTTCGTTTGCATTGGTTTCAACAGGGCTGTAGGCTGAAGTCCTTTACTTGCATTTAGACCTGTTTTGTCCCCTGCGGGAGAACCTTGGGCAGGGGGAATCATTCTCACTCTACAATGAGAGCATCTGAAATATCGGTGCATTGTTGTTGGGGGTCCTTGGCTGGCTGACTGTATAATATGCCCTTTTCACTTACAGAGGATCATTGTCTGTGTCCCTGAAAGGTCCCTGTCCAGGTTCTGTTCTCCTCCAGTTCACCCCCAACTCCAGCTTCTTCTGTAGTGACCCAAGCGGTCTGACCACAAGAGAAGGATATCTGTCTACAGACCCTTGTAGAAATTGATGCACATAGATACGCCTCACATTTTACCATCGGTGGAGAGCCAGAGAGGACTTTTAAGGCAGCTGATGTTGCTTTGGTTAGATGGAAGGGATGCCATTCTCCATGGCATTCGTAGCCATCATCACATACCTGGATGCAGAGGGTGCTCCTGCCACTCAAATTCTGCTGGGTTCAAAAGTAAGCCTGGGTCTTCAAAACTGACCCCCTGGCCTCTGTAGGGTACTGTAGGGTTAATGCCACCAACCTGACCCAATGGTTGTGCTATTAATGCCAGTTGGGCATAGGCATGGCATTCTGTAGTGGCTTTCGCTTGTTAATCTTATGAGGAAGTGTTTTTTTTTTCTTGTCTGGGACTTGATATTTCATTCCTTCCCCCTGGGCTTCCAATTTATTCTTTGAACTCTAGAATTTCACCTGGTATAGAAACTGTTCACTCCTCAACCGTTTAAAAATTGTCTCTGTTGTGTTCTCGCATACTTAGAATCCTGTAGCACTACTGTTAATTGTAGTGTGATCACAAATGTAATGCAGTTGGTTTGGGACCTTTCTTAATAAACAGCAGGCTCTTCTTCTTACATTATCAATACCCGTCTCATCATGCTGAAAGACTTGCCTGCACCCTCTGATCATGCTTTGTCATTCCATATTCTGGAACAGTTTTTTTTTTTTTTTTTTTTCCCAAACTGGTCAGACAAATGGTAGAATACAGATGCAGAACAGTGGGGTCCCACAGCCTTATAGAACAGATGTTGCAGCATCTCTGGGTTATTGGCTATGTATAGCTAGAGCCCTGTAAATCCAGGTACTTGCTTTATCCCACAGGTATTCACATCCACAGGTGAGTGTGCCAATATGCATGGATCATTTCTGCGCATCAAATTTTATATTGGTTCAGGGCTCTAAGAATAGTCCAGCTAGCGGTAAAGATTTTTGTGGTCTCTTTATCATCTGACCACAAACTGCATCACACATCAAATGAACTGTAAAGCAGAAGTGATGAGAGGCTCAATTAAATCACTGCTTGCTTCAGCTCAAGGGCAGCTGAGGTGCCTCCCTGAAACTTTTCCTCTCTTTGTATCTTAGACTGAGAGGGTGCCTTACAAGCTTAGTATTGCTCGGCTTTCCTGTGTGTTGAAGCTAGCCTTGTGCTCAATCACTGGGATCTTGTGCAAGGAGGTCAGGAACCTACCTGAGAGCAGCATTCTCTGTGAGCTGTGCACTTGTATGGCCACTGAGGAACAATTCAAATGCTGATGAGCAGTGCACTCACAGCTAGGTTTTGTGTTTTTACTGGTAGTGCACATCCACACACATGCCTTGGTGCACATTAAAAAATAATTCTTCACACGGATACTAAAAATGAGAGGGAATATTGCTTGAGAGGTTCTCTTTCTTGCTCCTCGCACCTTGGGGAAGCATCAGGCCTCCTTCCAAAGACTGCATCAGTGCAGGTGATGACTAAAGGTAAGAAATGTCAATTAAGGTCTACAGCAGTTAGCAGGTCAGCAAATATAGTAGGACAGCTCTTTGTATGCTGTTACACCCTGTGGGAGTTTGTCTCAAGGCAAGTGTAGTCTGGCTGTTCTCTAGAGGTTGTGAAAGTGGGTCTGAGCCACCTAGAAAAGAATGTATCACCTGTGAATGTGTGGGAAATAGTCCTCCAAGAACTTGCAGTTCCATAGTGGTGGTGGCATGAGACACAGGTGGACTTTCTCCTTCCTCGCTTGACTTGAATGAGGTCTGATTTTCAGACCTGGTCTGAGAAGAAGTAGCCATTTAAAACATGGGGCAACACTGTGTTTATTAAGTCACTTAAGTGCTTGGAATGAGTTTTGTAAGCCAAAGCAGGTCTAAAGGGCAGTATCCAGACATGAGCCAGTGCCAAAATAGTGCTACAGGCAAGAGCAGGCAACTGCTGTTCTGAGGGCAAAATGTACAAGTGTATAGGAGTTACTCATCCTTGTCTATCTGAGCAGACATATGCAATTTGGGGCTAGATTACATGCAGACATGAGATACGAACAGCATCATTGCACTCTGGGTAGCTGTAATTGTATAAGGTTCTCATTTTACCTGCATCTGTGTGTGGCAACAGATGGCTACTGCTGTATTGGAAAGGGGTGGGATTAGAAATGGGGAATAATTCCAGTCCTGGGAGCTCAGACCGTTAGAACAGGCTGCTTTCTCTAGATATGAAGGGTTCTGGGTAGGATATTTATGCAGGAATATATTCAGTTCTAGAATCTAAAATAATGTGGGGGAAATCAATGTGTCTAAGCAGCCTAGAATACTTTATAGTAGCATTTAAATTAATTGGATTAATGGTTGTGATTCTGTGCAAAAGTGTAGCTCACCAGATAAATGCTGAGCGTTATTGCTAAATGTGTCTGATCATATCTTAAAATCACAAATACCTTCTGTATCTGCTACCCCAAGGGAACAGTTCTGCCCTAGGAAAATCAGTTTCACAACTTAATTCTTTTTGAATTTTCATGGAAGTTCAGTCTAGATTAGTAACAGAGAGAGAGCCATGTTAGTTTATATACTATCAAAACAAAAAAAGCAGTCCAGTAGCACTTTAAAGATGAACAAAATAATTTATTAGGTGATGAGCTTTCATGGGATAGACCCACTTTTTCAGACCATAGCCATACCAGAACAGACTCAATATTTAAGGCACAGAGAACCAAAAATAGTAATCAAGGTGGGCAAATCAGAAGAGCAGAAGGGTGGTAGGACAGGGGTAAGTCAAAGAGTCAGATTGCAATTGTTCTTCTTTGCTGTGTATCTTTTTAAGAGACTTTGGTCTAGCGGCAGTGGGGGAGGGATGAGCAGAGCACCTGGAAATGAGGAATGCATTTTTTTAAAAATAAAGTTAACTTTCAAAACAAAAAGCAGTCAAGTAGCACTTTAAAGACTAGCAAAATAATTTGAGGTGAGCTTTCGTGGAACAGACCCACTTCTTCAGACCATAGCCAGACCAGAACAGACTCAATATTTAAGGCACAGAGAACCAAAAAGAGTAATCAAGGACAAATCAGAAAAAAATGATCAAGGTGAGCAAATCAGAGAGTGGAGGGGTCAGGGGGAAGGTCAAGAATTAGATTAAGCCAAGTATTCAGACGAGCCCCATAGTGACTCAGAAAATTCCCACCCTGGTTCAAACCATGTGTTAATGTGCCGAATTTGAATATAAAAGACAGCTCGGCTGTTTCCCTTTGAATAGCGGTGCGAAAATTTTTTTTCAGTAACACACATGCTCTTAAGTCATTAACAGAATGGCCTACTCCATTAAAATGTAGACTAACTGGTTTGTGGATCAGGAGTGTTTTGATGTCTGTTTTGTGCCCATTAACTCTTTGAGAGAGTTTGAAGTCTGTCCAATATACAAAGCATCTGGGCATTGTTGGCACATGATGGCATAGATGATGTTAGTTGAGGAACATGAGAATGTGCCCGTGATTCTGTGAGTAACCCGGTTAGGTCCACTGATGGTATCCCCAGAATAGATATGTGGACAAAGCTGGCAGCGGGCTTTGCTGCAGGGAAAAGTCGCAGGACTGGTGTTCCCGGGGTATAGACGGTGGCTGTTGGTGAGGATCCTCATGAGGTGGGACATTGTCTGTAGGAGAGAACAGGCCTGTCACCCAGGGCTTTCTTGCATCTCTTTCGGGGTCCCGTCATGTAATCTCTGGTTGGTTTCAGTCCCTTGTTGAAAGCTGGGAACTGACTTTCCATGCCTGCAGTTCGCTGAGACCTTTCTCATGTTCCATGAGCTCTTTCAGTTGAGCAGTTTTTCGCTCCTTAGATGCAGCCCTTCCCTAGTTAGCCTGCTTTAGATAACGGCACTCATAGCTTTTGAGTACGCAGCCTCTTTAAAACGGGCGCCATCTTTGTAGAGGGCAAGGAGCCTTTGGCCAGGTGGGTGGTGAAGCCTGTGGGCGGGCCTCTCTCTACCGTTCCTTCTAATTGGAGAGCGACTAGCTCAGTTTCCGCTGAGCGTGACATCCCGGCGTGCCCTGCGCCACCCCTTCCTTTTCCGGTCGGCCATTTCCCCCCGTTGGCGGTAGGTGCGAGTGGAGGCCGGACCCTGCCGCGATATCCGCCTCCATCCGCCGCTTGGGTGGCTCGCGGGGCCCAGGGCCTGGGCAGCCGGACGCAGAGGGGCGGTCTGCGGCCTATCGCGTGCTGTCGTGAGGCGGAGGCCGGCGGGAGGTGCCGGGCCGGGGAAGTGGAGCGGCCTAGATGTTCACCTCAGTGGCTCCTGGGGTGTGAGCTGAGGGGTCAGGGGCTCGTGTCCTACCTGGCCAGGTCCTCTCGTGCGGCCTCGTTTCCCCGGCTCGAGGGAGGTGGTTGCGGCCGGCTGCTGGCGGCAGTTCCCCTACCGGCCCTGCGCCGTCCCCAGTGCTGAGGGCTGCACCGTTACCTCCAGCCTGCCGTGAGCGGGGGGTGCTTTGGTATATGCTGCTTGTGTTTGCAGGGATATAAGCAGTCATGGCACCGAGTCGAAATGGCATGATCTTGAAACCCCATTTTCACAAAGATTGGCAGAGGCGAGTTGCCACGTGGTTTAACCAGCCTGCTAGGAAGATCCGCAGGTGAGATGCCAAGGGCAGCTGGCTGCATGTGTCGGTGAGGTGTGGGTTGGTTGAAATGAGAGCTCGGTGTCTCCTAAGTGCCCTGTAAAAGCCAGATCACTTAGCTGGGAGGTTTGCTCCCTTGTCTCCTGTTGCATGCTGCACTGCTTAGAGAATGATTGATTAAAAGTTACTCTGGTTGTATTCATTGAGGCCAGTAAAATAGCTTGAACCGTGCACTCCAGGAGTGGCAGATTTGATCCTAAGGCACTCAGAATTGCAGTCAAATGATGAAAATTCTCCGGAATCTCTGCACCACGTTGATGAGTTGCTTGAACCCTGCTGAGCTGATGACTGTAGTTTTTCTCTGAGACCATGTAGTCTGGCCTTGTTCACATTAGTTACTAAATGGAGACATTCCTTGTGTCCCCACTGTTAGAACTGCTCTCATGTTTGTTCTTGGTGAGGCATTCTGAAATTATTTCTCTCTATACAACACTCTTTTGTTGATGTTTGTGATGCTTCTCTTTGACCAGGAGGAAGGCCCGGCAGGCGAAGGCCCGTCGCATTGCTCCACGTCCAGTGTCTGGGCCAATCCGACCCATTGTGAGGTGTCCCACTATTAGGTACCACACAAAAGTTCGTGCTGGCAGAGGTTTCAGTTTAGAAGAGCTGAGGGTGAGTATAACTGGTTGGTTGGTATGTCATAAGAGAGCATGCATATGCAACAGATGTATTCTATAATCAGCCCACTGTTGGGTGCAGAGTAACCAAACTAGTTTGGTGTTTGAACTATTTTTTTTCCAACAAGTGTCCTTGATAGATCATTGACTAGCTTGGTTATTCTGTTGGTGGTTAGTGTATAAATATTTGAGTTTTGCTGGCACATGATATCTGTTCAGACTTGTGCATGTGGCCAGTTTTCTAACATTGGTCATTGTGGAGGCTCTAGGTAGGTGTGTAATTGTTGTAGGTTCAGAAACTGGACAATGTGTAAGAATCAATATGAAATTAGAGAATTAGCTGAAATTTGGTTAAGGAAAGGCCTTGATTAGCTGTTAAAGGAAGATCTTGAAAATAGTAAATTATAAGGCCAGAAGGAAACCTTCTAAACTGAAGGGTAACTGACAGGAGCTGGTTTTAAATGAAACCAAGAGAATCTGTCTTGAATTAAGCCAACTTGGCCCTTGCTTGCCAGCAAGCCAGTGTTAAAAAGCTTCTGCAAATTCCAGGGCAATGGAAAAACTGCTGGGCACCCAGGAAGAGGAGAGGAAAGGCTTTGAGGAGCAAAGAGATTGTAGATCTTACCTAGCTTAAGATTGGATGTAAGGGTAAACTGTATGAAATTTGGTTTTTAGCTGAAGACTGTCCTTGGCAATGACATCACTATTTTTTATATCCTTCAATAAACTTGAGGTCATTTGTTAAATACCTGCCTGACCATGTTACAACTGACCAATACGGGTTTGAGCACCCCGGGTTTAGCCCATTTGTAAGTTTCTTGATCAACTGTTTATAAATGTGATGTTACTGTTTGGGTGTAGTAAATTGCTTATTTTAGGCATGTTTAGTGCAACTGTACAATGCTGGATTTCTTAACGAAATTTAGTTACCTTAATGTTTGGTTTTGCATGTTAGTGTTATATTCAGGTATTAGTTCCAGCAGCGTGAGAATGGGATGTGCAGGCAGCAACATAGATGAATACAAGATTGTTTTGAAATTGAGAGGAGCATGGTCAACTTGCCAGTTTAACAAAATTCTGCTTTTTAAACCACTCAGCTTCAGAAGGGGGAGAAGAAGGGAGTATTATGGTTGTGCAGCCTTCTGTACAGTCATCTTAAGGGACGGCAAAGTCGACTGTTAATTTGTTTTGGAATCTCCTCTCCCACCACCACCCTCCCAGGGCTGTGTTAATGTAGCAGCATCTAAAGTCATAGATGAAACTTGTACTGCCATTACCATATTTGTGAAGAGTGGGGTCCTCTGCGGCCTGTTCATTGTCAGGAAACTAGCTTGCTTCTTTTGAGTCTTGGGTACTTTATAGTGAGTCGCTGTGCAAGTGGCACCTAATAGAATATTGATTTAAACCTTAGTACAGCCAGCTTCATGAATCAGGTTGGCACATGTGATTTAAATGGCCCAGTTGCAATTGGAATTTTGTGAGGGCACTTGCATAATTCAGAGATTGAAAGATGCAGGGCTGGGGCAGGGAGCCTTCCCCTCATCATCTGTTTTTGTGCCCTCTTGCTATTTGAAGGAGCATTGACCTCAGGTGTGAAAGCTGTGTACATTTAATAAGTTTTGTCTTAATGTTTGACTCTAATCTTGAACTCTTGGAGCTGCCTTATCTGTTGCGTAATTTCAGGGCATGGCACAATTCGCATTAATCACTACTCCTGCTTCTGATGGGCCTTACAGTCAAATGATGACACTTTCTCCGGAATCTCTGTAGTCTCTGTGATGACTTGACTTGAACCCTTTTCCAGCTGATGACTGTAATGGCTTCACTGGGTATTGCAAAGGTATAACAGTCACTTGACTGTTGACATTAACTCTCGTGCTTTACAGATGGCTGGCATCAATAAAAAGGTTGCCCGGACTATTGGGATTTCTGTGGATCCGAGACGACGCAACAAGTCTACAGAATCGCTGCAGGCCAACGTGCAGAGACTGAAGGAGTATCGCTCTAAACTTATCCTCTTCCCAAGGAAGCCCTCTGCACCCAAGAAGGGAGACAGCTCGGTAGGTACTTTGGGTCCTGGAAACTTTCACAGGCCTTGCCCTCAGTGGCACCAGAATTCAACAACTTCTGATCCTCTAATGCTTGGATGTAAGGTATAATTTACTTAGATACATCTCCTGATGTAATGCCCTGACATTGGCGGAGGAGTGCACGTGTGTACTGCTCAGGGCCTTGTGCTAAAACTTGTAACACCTCTGCATTGCTGAGAGATGGGTCCAGAATGTGAAGATGCTGCAGTCACTCAAAGCCAGGATCTGGGTTGTGAGGTGGGTGGGTGGCTGGCTGGAATCAAAGCCATGGTATCTTCAGCAGCTTTCCCACAAAGTCTGATTTTTATCTATGGAGATAAATTTTAGTAAAAGCAGTAAATGTGTTAGGGTGGATACTGAGATGCTGTTTTGGAAGTACTTACCTCATTATGAAATAATTGCAGAAGAGAGCTAAGTGGGAAAATGCAGGGACAGAGGTAATATGGGGATAAGTTACTCTATAGTGCGGGAGTTCCACTTACCAACTTCTAAATCTGATGACAGAGAACACTGTTCAGCTAAGATTCTAAAATGTAGTCTGTAGGCTTTCGGTGTAGTCCCTTGCTCCAACTGTATGGTTTCCATGCTTCCAGTGAGGACGTATATGTAGTGAAATGAAAGGCATGGAGAAGATTTCTAGGCAACGTGCATAGGCTCTGCACAGTTTACCTGTTTTAAAAATGTTCCTGCTTAAATTTTTCTAACACGGTATAGCCTGCCACCAGGAAACGTCGTGTGTTCAAGCAGTGAGATTGTCTCTGACTGCACTCTTGTTGGCTAACCTATATTAAATGTCTTTTTTGGAACTTGTGTCAGTTTAGCAAATTCCCTGAAAGCCCACTGTTGACAGTCCTGGACAGTGTCACTTTGAACTTGGCTTGGGGATTATTGGAGACGTGGGTGTGAAGAAGCTGAAGTAGAAACTACTTCATAGGCAGATGAAAGATTTTCCTGTTTCTCCAGCAAAATCTCCAGTAACAAGGGTTTCCTTGGGGATTAAAATATGCAGGCTTTTTGGGAGTCTCATTTGAATATCGCTGATCATAGCATCAAACCCTGTGTGTTCACATGATAGACTGGTTAGCAACGCAGATTTAGTTGTGATGTTCAGCATCAGCACAGCTTTAAAATGGCGCAATCAACTTGAAATATGGCCTGTTTCAGAGTGAGCTAAAAATCGTTTAGTGTATTATCACCATCTGGGGTCTTTTTGTTACTACTTGTACCTTTTGTTGCCACATTTTAAAATGTTCCTTTTCCCTGCTCTTCTGCATAAGAGCCAGACAAATGGGAAACTGAATGCTTTTAAATGTACCAAAAAAAAACTGCACAGTAACTTTTTCTGTTGGTTATGGCACCCAGAGGCTTTACTGGGAACAACAGTAAACTTGAACCTTTTTCAAGTTGGTGTAAATCTTAGTGTTCTGCCCTTGCAGTAGAAATTTACTTGGCTCCTGGTTTTGGTAGGGCCAGCCGGGGCGGTTTGGTGGTGGAGTGATGCTGATGCATCAGCACCTTGTCAAAGCCCTCTGCATGACTTTGCTTCCTTTCATCTCTGTTAACTGAGCAATTACAGCTTCTGGGTTCAGCTGACTTCCTCTTAGAAACGAAGAAAAAGAAACATCTGCTTTCGGCTGGCCCCTTCAAAATGCTAGTGTGCCACCTCGGGGGGACGGGAAGTAGTGCACTGCTTCTCCACGCGTGTGTTTCTGGGCCTGTCCAGGAGGCGTGGGGAGGAAATGTAGTGTCGTCCATCTGAGTTATGGCCCAGAACCCTTCAGGTCCAAACCATGAAACTTTTTCTGTTTAAACACGTATTGTTAGATTCCCTAGTGAAGTCGCAAAGCTGGGGCCTTGCACACGGGCCTAGTTTAGTTATAAAACTGAAGGGCTTACATGTTGCTTCAGGCGGTGGGTTCTGTAACTTAGACAGCTCCCATGGGCCTGTCGCCAAGGGAGCCAGTGTACCTGGCTGAATTCAGTAATCACTTGTGTCCTCTTACAGCCAGAAGAACTCAAGATGGCAACTCAGCTCTCTGGACCTGTTATGCCAATCAGGAACGTAAGTGAATCTGCAGATTACACACTTTGACTGATCTGACTTACGCACTGTTGTGTTGCATGCTAGAGAGAACTGACTTGACAGAAGTGTTGTTTCAGTGCTTCATTCTGACCGTGCAGTTAAGTTTCACTGTCCTGTAGACAGCAGCAGTTACCTGAGAGCCAAGAAACAAAAGTCTGTTAAAACTGGTGTTGTATTTGTCCATATTTTACTGAGAGAATGTAATCTAGCAGGGTCTCCAGACTTCTTGCCACTGTGTAATGAGATCCATAGAGCTGACCACTTTAAGCCGCGCTAAAGTTGTCAGTGTAAAAAATGGGAAACTTGAATCTCTTAACCAACTGTTGGTTAAAGTGATGCTCGCTGGGAAGGTGCAAAAAGCAGGTGATCAGGCTGGAGGTGGTGGCAGTGTTTTGGCCAGAGATAGACTAATGGATACAATTTCAGCTCTTGAGGATTTGCTCTACTTTTGAGGGTTTTGTTCAAGCCACTCAACTAGGGATGGAAAAGTTAACAGCTCTCTGAGCACAGCCCTGTGTATTGATCATTTAGTTTTCAGTGACCAAGGCCTGGTATCTCTTGAAGGGTTATTTATTTGATGCTTGCCTTGATAGAGATAATTTACAAATGAGCATAGGCTTGACTTCTAGGGTGGATACCACTCTATCCTGAAGTAGTTATTCCTGTTGTTTCTTCATGCATCTTACCAGTGGCATGAGCTGACAAATACAAAAGCTGAGACTAATGAAGTACCTGATTAAATGATGTTGCAATCCCTACCAGTCACAGCATCTTGTTGCTAGTAGAAATCTGTGCCAAAAACCCACTCCTACACACCTAACATAGTAGAGGCTTCTAGAGCAGAAGGTGTAACTCTTTGGCTCTTGTTTCTGCTAGGTTTACAAAAAGGAAAAGGCCCGTGTCATCTCTGAGGATGAGAAGAAGTTCAAAGCCTTTGCCAGTTTGCGTATGGCCAGGGCAAATGCTCGTCTCTTTGGGATCCGTGCTAAACTAGCCAAGGAGGCTGCAGAGCAGGACGTGGAGAAGAAGAAATGAACTGTTCTCCCTCGAACTGTTAATAAAAAAGCGTAGAAATGTAAGCTGGTGTGGTGTCTTCTTGGACCAGAGGCAAAGGGATCTGGAATAAAGGAAGGTGGTACCTTTGATGCTGCTTGTGCTCAGCAGTGTTAGTTTTGTGTTTTGGTTACATTCTAGTTATGTGTGTCTAGTATTGTAGAAAAGTAAGTTGAATTACAGTCTTATCTGGTTTGCTCACTGCTGCTTCTGAGATGAGCAGATGATATGCTCGTGGCATTATGGGTGGCAGGTGCTTGCTCAGTCAGGGTGAAGTTGCCTTAGATGTAAAGTTTTCTCCTCCGTTTGCTATTTAATCACAACTGCTTTGAGGGAAACCTGACTAGAGAGAGGTCTCTAATAATGCCTTCCCACCCCCCATTTCTTCTCTCCTCTTAAGGGGTAGCTTGCTAATTTTTGCCTTTAAGAAGCGAAGGCCTGAAATTTCCAGCATGTGGTGGACTTTGTGGAATTCAGCTGAGGCTGTAAAAGAAAGTACCGAACTTGATACAGCCCTAAATGCCCACTGGGGGTGGTGGCTCTTTGTGCAGCAGTAACTCTGTGACTACCCCTCAGACAAGTCAGTCTAATGTCCTGCAGAACTAATGCGCAGGTTCCCTCAGTGGTGGCTGGGATTTCCAAGAGGTAGAGGTATTGGTAGAAGGTACAGTAAACTCTTTCAGATCCAGCAGCCCCAGGACTAGGTGGTTGCAGCATATTCAGGTATTCTGGTTAACAGAGAAGTATACCTAGCAGTGCATACTGCTAAAGAAAAATAAGGTTAGATAATAAGAAACAAAAATGTATGCAGAGTATTTTTGTACACTGTAAAATTATACTGTGTTTGCTGTATTTATTTGTATTTACTTTCACTGTACTGGACTTATGGGAAATGTAACAAAAATTTATTTATGGCTAAATTGCCAGTTATTTGAGTGTTCCGAGTGATAGAACGCCAGTTGGGAGAGTTTACTGTATGGATACCCATCTCAGCTGTAGTACGTATGGGATCTTTTAGCTGTGGAGTCTTTGTGGATTCTTTCTAGTATGTTGGGATTCTAATGTCCTCTGTGCTTCTCTAACATACTCTCTGTAGACTGTCTGAACTAGCTCCTTGGGGAATCTTGCACAGAGTACTGCCATAGCTTCTGGGAGGAGCAAAGTACTATCCAACCTGTTGAATTTGGAATGTAGAAACATGGAAAGAAAGAGACCATACTCCTCCCACCCCCTCAAAATCAATTACAAACTTTTTTTACCTACTTGACGTACAAGCTATTACCTGCTTGTTTCAGGCTTGCTTGGACGCCTGTGCTTAAGCAGCACACTAATTTTCCCCTCTATAAGAATAAGAAGGACATAGAGGGACCAGTTAGTCTTATCAGTATTGGTCTGCGTGTGTGATACACCTTGTGAAGTAACATCCATTCTGGAGCTCTAATATCCTCACCCAGCTTAGCTTTCCATACAGGAAATGCAGCAGCTGGAGCACAGGGTTGCGTTCTGCAGCTGGTAGGAGCTGGAGATAAATGTAGTTGCAAAAGAAGTTCTCTGAGCCATAACTTGTATTTCACAGCTAGCATTTTCTCTTCTGTGTGGGTTTGCCTAACTTTTCTGCCCCTCAGAGTGAGTGAGGCACGTTTAGGGAAGAGGTAGAGCTCTAGGATGTTTCTTAATTCATGTGGTTTGGAGTGGGAGGGGTGCCATCAGCATGTTGTAGCCCTTCCAGAAGGAAAACCTGTGATTAAAATATTGCAACTAAATAGTTAGGTGCCTGCTCTGGTGTGGTTATCATTTTACTGTGCGAATGAGCCGCCATCCCACTGCTGCCTCCCATTGTGTAAAGGACAATATTAAATAGTCAACAGAGAGATGCTGGACACTTAATCTTCCTAAGGAAGGTTTAGTTCTTAGAACTCGTACAACTTCTGAAAGGGTTAGAGCAGGAGTGTCCAACCTTTATTCATTGGGGCCACATGGCAATTTTTTACATGTTCCAGGAGCTGAACACAAAATAGCCCCAGACCCCCATCCCAGGCTTAACTGCAGCATAAAACATCAGGGCTGTGTCTACACGTGCCCCAAATTTCGAAATGGCCATGCAAATGGCCATTTCGAAGTTTACTAATGAAGCGCTGAAATGCATATTCAGCGCTTCATTAGCATGCGGGCGGCAGCGGTGCTTCGAAATTGACGCGCTGCGTCCAGACAGGGCTCCTTTTTGAATGGGCCCCGCCTACTTCGAAGTCCCCTTATTCCCATGAGCTCATGGGAATAAGGGGACTTCGAAGAAGGTGGCTTCCTTTCGAAAAGGAGCCCCGTCTGGACGTGCCGCGCGGCAGCAAGGCGCATCAATTTCGAAGCGCCGCTGCTGCCCGCATGCTAATGAAGCGCTGAATATGCATTTCAGCGCTTCATTAGTAAACTTCGAAATGGCTATTTGCATGGCCATTTCGAAGTTTGGGGCACGTGTAGACACAGCCCAGATGAGTCACTTTGCAATAATGGATGGATCTAATTTCTGCACATGCACATTTTTCAAACATCATTGTTCAATTGATATTTCATACTGTAAAAAGTCCACAAGCCCCCAGGCTTAAATCTCACCGCAGCCCCAAACCACCCCCAATCCCAGGATTCACTTACCTTGCACAAGAACTCCCATGTGCTGCTGCCCTCTCCTGTTCCTTTGCTGTTTGTGCAGCTGCATGACTCCCTACGTGTAGAGCATGGCAGGGGTAGCTCTCAGGACTCTGCTGTGCTGAAACATTAGGACTTAATTTAATTGATTTAATGGCCATTAATCCAATTAAACCCAGTGCTATGCTTTCAGCACACCAGGCAGGAGTCAGGCGGTGGCTGTGTGAGCTGCAAATGGCTCCTTGAAGTGCCATATAGGCCCCCAGAGCCACTCTGCCTCCTTTTAAAAATGGCGCCACTGCCGGCTTCATGGGCCAGGATTTGGACACCCCTCGGGTAGAGAGTTATACAGTGCCAAAGGTCTGTCTGGTACCAGAGACTGAGATTAATGGGCCATGCAGATTAAAAGGATAGAGGTACAAGTGCTTTGGGAAGAGCCCATTTTTCTTTCACATTTTAATTTTGATGTGCTTTATTCTTGTGTTACTGGCTCTCCTGAATGGGTGAGACTTGACTTAGCTTGGTACAAACTGTGTCATTGTCCACATTATGCGGTTTTGTCAACAAAAGTCAGAAGAAAAGCTCCTACCGATGTTACTACTCAGCTGTGCCAACATAATCAGACAACCTCAGTCTGAGGTGTAGATGTCAGTGTAGTTGGGGTGATGCAGGTCTGTGCTGACACTTTCTTACATCAGCTGTTGGCTGTCATTCTTGTCAATTTCATGCTCGGCTGCAGTTGTGAAATTCACAAGAAAACCAACTCCCCAACTGGACTGCTGTCCAAGCCTCATCCAAGCCAGGCTGCTAACTGGGCTTCTGCCCTGGGCTGCTGTCCCAGCTCCCCCCCCCTCTACTGGAGAGCACTGCTTCCGTCCAGGTTCCCAGCTCCGCACCAGGAGCACAGCAACCAGCTGGTGCCAAACTTGGATCTCCCCACTGGAGACTAGGCAGCCTGGGCAGCTGCCTCCTCCACCCCTCTCTTCTGCCCCCTTCCTGGAGCTGTAGGGAGCTAAGAGCCCTGGTACTCAGTCCTCCACACTGCCTCTCGGGTGGTGGAAGTGGTCCTGGCGAGAACACACACAACCCTAACAGAACAAAAAAGCGGTCAATTAGCACTTTAAAGACTTAAAATAATTTATTAGGTGAGCTTTTGTGGGGCAGACTGTGATGGAGTGGGGGATACCTGTGTGTGTGTGAGGGGCTCACAAAGGGTGTGGGGCTCCTGCTGAGGATAACCTTGATGACCAGCTAACACCTTTGTACTGCAGACAAAGGAGGAGGTGGAGCCTGAGGGGTTTGAATTGGAACTGGGAGTTGGAAGCAGTTAGTCTGGGCTGAGGGAGAGAGAGACAAAGGAGGGGGCCCCTCGGGGCCTCCTCTCCCCAACATGGATTGGACTGGCTGTCTCTGCCTGCTGTACTGACTCCTCTGTACGATGCTGTGTCCTGTTGGCTAATAAACCTGCTGTTTTCCTGCTGAGTGAGAGACTCTCCTGCCTGCGGACAAGGTGCAGAGCTTGGGGGACCCCAGAACCCCATCACACTGGTGTCAGAAGTGGGATGTTCTGCACCCCGAGGATGGAGCATCCAGCAGTAAGTGACCGGGGCCCCGGAAGAAGTGGGGCCTGCGAGACCCAGGTGTGCTGAAGGGCAGTGAGGTGCAGTTCCCCAAGGCGGATGGGCCTGCGTCCGAACCCAAGCAACTGTGGTCGTGGTCCTCGAGAGGGGGTGTCACACCCGAGGAGGGGTTACTCCTGGGAATCTGTTGGAGTCGGTCCCAGAAGGTGGAGGGGCCGAGAGCCCAACCCCCAGGAGCAAGTGACCCCTGAGGAGGCTGACGCTGAATGAGTCCTTCCCAAGACAGTGTGCTCATGGTCCCTGAGAGCGGGTGTCACACTGAAGAAGGGGTTCCGCTGGAAGTCTGTTGGAGTCGGTCCCAGAGGGCGGAGGGGCCTACGGCCTAACCCTGGGCAGCTTGTGACCCGCAAGAAGCCTGGCACACTGAAGGGATTCTTCCAGGAATCGTGGGGTGCAGAGGGCATCAGCCTGAGAGCCTGCAACCACGCTGAGCAACTCCGCTGTGAAGTGGCAGCACCTGGAAACCGAATCGAGATTAAAGAAGCTGGACAAGGCAGCGTGGATGTGCAGTGGCGGAGATGAGTGCTGGGGAGAATCCTGCAGAGGTGAGCCCGGATCGGGGCAGGGAACCCTGGACTGCATGGAGCTCTGAACTGAGTGGCCTGCCACAGCTCAAGGAGGGAAGGAGCGATTCCAACCCATCATCTACTAGCGGCCAAGACAGACCTGCGAAGAGTTTTCCAGGCCTGGGCCGAGGAAGGAGCCTGTGTGTCTGTGCAGGAAAGCAGCTGATCCACTGGGAATGGCAAGTTGTCTGTGAGAGAAGCTGCTTCACCTTGTGTGTGTGTGTGGAGACCAGCCGGGAGGCTGGGACAAAGGAGAGAGTGTCTCCCATTGTCTGTCTGTGTTGAACAGCAGCAGCAGCCTGGGGAGAGAGCAGAGCCTGCATTTGGAAAAGGTGCCAATGAGGAAACTAGCCCATTTGAGGAAAGGTGCCAATGAGGAAACTCCAAATGAGCCCCTAATCCATTTGCATACTTGGCTTAATCTAATTCTTGACCACCCCCCCGTTTCTACCCCTCTACTCTCTGATTTGCTCACCTTGATCATTTTTTTCTGGTTTGTCCTCCGTGATTACTGTTTTTGGTTCTCTGTGCCTTAAATATTGAGTCTGTTCTGGTCTGGCTATGGTCTGAAGAAGTGGGTCTGCCCCACAAAAGCTCACCTAATAAATTATTTTGTTAGTCTTTAAAGTGCTACTTGACTCCTTTTTTTGTTTTGATAGTGTATAGACTAGCACGGCTCCCTCTCTTTTATAACCCTAACAGAAAAGAGCAGTGTGGACCAGCAACTGCAGTTTAATTTATGCAGTGGCTGTTTGTGGTGTAGACACAGCCTTTTAGAAGGAGAAACAAAACATGCTTTGAGGAGAGTGGGCTTTGATTCTTGTTCCCGTATGCACATACATGTCTGAAATGCAACCCACCCTCAGGTGGGATGTGACAACTAAGTCACTGTTCCAAACATGGAGCAGCTGGGAATATCCTAACCAATGGAATTTGCAGGCAAGACTACAGCAGTAATTATCCATGTTGGAAAGTGGCCAAGACAAGCTGGAAAAACTCTTGGTGCATAGATGCTCATTAAACAGAGTTGTAAGAAATTGTGTCTTTGTCTCCTGGGGTCATGCTGAGAGGCGCTCGCCTTGTGCTGTAAGCCCTCTGTCAGGCCTGCTGCGAAAGGTGGAGTTCTGTGGCACTTTAAGGACAGATTTATTGGACAAAAGCTTTTGTGGGTAAAAACCCATTTTGTCTCACAAAGTGGGTTTTTGCCCACAAAAATTTATGCCCAAATAAATCTGTTAATCTTAAAGTGACCCAGGACTCTTGGTTGTTTTTGGCGGATGCAGACTCAAACAGCTGCCCCTCTGACACAAATGTCAAGTATGCTACTTTTAAAAGCTGGTGCATGAAGAGGCAGTATGAGACACTACAGCAGCATCGCCTGTGAACAGCATGCCTCTGATGAGGACTTCCCGCACCTTAGTTTTAGCTTTCAGCCTTGCAAGATTAAACAGTTTCCCATCAGATCTTGTGTGCAGCAAGATGCCCTCTGCTGAAGATCCAAAGTCTTGCTTCAGGAGGAGTGCAAAGAAGATCCCGAACAATGTCGGAGCAAGCACGCATCCTTGTTTGACGCTGCCAAGACCAGCTTCAAAAACTGCTGGATCAGTTCTCCAAAGCATGCGAGGACTTTGGGCTTACCATCAGCCTAAAGAAGACAAACGTACTCGGTCAGGGTGTTGCTGAATCCCCATCAATCAGCATTGACAACTATACGTTAGAGGTCGTCCACGAGTTCGTTTACCTCGGGTCCACCATCACTGACACCCTGTCGTTGGACACTGAGCTAAATAGGAGGATTGGAAAAGCGGCCACAACTCTGTCCAGACTCAGCAAGAGTGTGTGGAATAACAACAAGCTGTACACTCGCACCAAAATGCAAGTCTACACAGCCTGCATCCTCAGCACCCTCCTTTATGGCAGCGAGACTTGGACCCTGTATGCCCGTCAGGAAAAGAGGCTGAACGTCTTCCACTTGTGCTGCCTCAGGCGCATCCTTGGAATGTCATGGAAGGACAGAGTGACCAACACCACTGTCCTCGAGCAAGCTGGAATCCCAACCATGCACACCCTCCTCAGGCAGCGTCGGCTCCGCTGCCTTGGCCACGTCCACAGGATGAATGATGGAAGGATTCCAAAAGACATCCTGTGTGGTGAGCTAGCCTCTGGCAAAAGACCTCCCGGACGCCCCCAGTTGCGCTACAAAGATGTCTGCAAGAGAGACCTCAGAGAGGTAGACATCGAGCTGGACAACTGGGAAGAACTAGCAGATGACCGCAGCAGATGGAGGCAGGGGTTACACAAGGGCCTTCAGAAGGGCGAGTTGAAGATCAGACAGCTAGCAGAGGGGAAGCGAGCGCACAGAAAGCACAATAAGGACTTGCCAGACACCCACTACAGAGATGCAGCAAGGACTGTCACTCTCGTGTGGGTCTTCATAGTCACAATAGACGCTGTAAATGAAGTCCTCAATTGAAACTTTAAAGGGCGCGATCCATAGTCTGTGCAGACTGAAGGATGTCGCCTACTACTACTGAATCAAGAGGCATCTTCGGGTGCAGTTTTTTCAATAGCAGGATGCAGTTACTCTCTGTTGCCACCAGATGGTGCCAGAACCTCCGCTTAAAACTTCAGCTTTTCCACTCTTGCCTCATTAGCACCCTGGAAAATGCCTTTTTTTTTTTTTTTTTTTTTCCATTTTTCCTCCCCAGCTGATCTGCTCGGGGGCTCTGGTCTGAGCTGTGGGTTTGAACACATTAAAGTCCCCACGTGCATCAGCTCACTCCCACTAGCATCTGTTTGACCCTCCTCAGCTTGAATTCCAAGTCCTTTACCCAAAGAGTGGGAACGTCTGTTATATAAAACTTTAGCAAAGGGGATCCAACCTGCTCCTGCCTGCCTGGCAAGGCTCACATTGGTGCACCTGGACAATCCTGTGGTGTGCTGGAGTGGCTGGTGCTGTCCAGCCCAGAGATGGCCATGTTGTAAGGTGCAATAGTATGAATGCTAATGCGTGACTGGTCTGGGTGCCCGGCAGACCAACCAGTGAGGTCTGGGTTGAGGTGTGGGTGCCAGGCAGATCGACCAGTGAGGTAGGTGCCTCTTGAGCACTTATGAAACAAATGGTGTTGGAGTCAGCGTGCTTGGAAATCTCTGAGGGTGTTGTGAGCAGTTTTCAGTCAAGAACTGAAATTCTGTCAGATCCAGGGGCTTGAGGATTTTGAGAGAAACTTCCTCTGTCTTGCTGGATACTGACTGCAGTGGTGGTGACCTCTCCTGCCCCTCTGGCCACCTGTCCTGAACTGCAGATAGTCCCAACGTGCCTGGAGGTGTCTTCTCAGGTGGTCTGTGAAGCAGAGCTAGAAAGCTGCAACTGAGTTGTGTTGTCAGCCAGGCAAGGGTGCCTTTAAATAAGGCGGGTTCATCTTTCTGGCTGAAAGAACATTAATGTTCCTGCTTCCGTGCAAATCTGGGATGAGCAGCTGCTGTCTTGTGTGTGTTCAAGGCAAATTTCCAGTACTAATAGAACAGTGAAGAATGACGACTTCACTGCCCTTCACCAATGGGCACTGACAGCCTGGCTGGAGGGAGTGGGGGGTAAGAATTACCTTGGTTCTCACAGCCTGACACCAGCAGCCCTGACTAAAGAATTCCCATCATGTGCCTTGTTTAACCATCTTCCCCTGTGCTTGGGCTGCTGTGTAGGCCCGGCTGCAGTGGAGGGAGGGCCGCATGCTGCTCCGTTCCATTCGCCCATAGAGCTAAGGACAGGACTGGCTGTGATACCGATGGGCTCTGGTCGGAGCTCCACCTGCCCCGTGTTAGCCAAGGACAACAGCTGCGAGCGAACAGGCTGGGGAAGCTCTCCACTGAAGACCAAACCTTTGCCCTGATGCTGTTCCATGTTAGCCTCCAGGGTAATAGTGATGGTAGATCTGTGGCATCAAGGAGTCAGTGGCTGGGTGGCTGCAGACAGGAGGCAGCCCTGGCTTGCTGTGCACGTGCACAGCCTTGTTCCAAAGCGCTTTCTGGCAGGCTGCAAAAAGCACAAGCTGCCTGCCGGGCAAGGGACAATCGGCCACCGCGGGAGCAGGAGTGTTCCACGGGGAGCTCCCTGGCTGGGCAGGGCCCATCACCCGTGTCACTTGGGCAGGGAAGCCGGAGCAGTGTGGGATTGGAGGCTGCAGCTGGGCCGCCAGAAAACACCATTTGTACTTCCCAGTCTCAGCACATGACAGTTAATTAATTGAAGCTTTTCAGCTGTTGCTAACTGTGTGTTGTGCTCGTCAGGAGCTCTTGGCTCACTGTCACGTACTCTCTGATTAGCTGGCCTCCGGATAGTCAGTCTGGGCTTCTGGAAGCTGATTTAAGGAGGAAAATGTCGCCTGGTGCAGCAGCTCTCCCTGTTTCCCCCTTCTGCTACGTGGGAGGTGCGTGGTCTGGCCCGGACGACCTCCCACGCCTTCCCCGCTGTAGCCAGGCCTGGTGACTCAGGCAAGTTGCACCAGGCCAGGTCTGCAAGTGCTAGTGTGGTCTCCATCTTCTTCCCCTTCCAGCGGGTGGGCTCTTGGTTTCCTCTCCCTGCTGGTGGGGCTCAAATGTTGTAGCCCTTGCACTCTCTGGGGCTGCCTGCACGGCTCCCCCTCTCCAGTTCCTAGGCAGGCAGTTCCTTCCTCTGCTGTCTGTTGCCACCTTGGAGGCACAGAGTCGGGCTTTGGTGCAGACCCGCAGGGGCATTTTGACCCCTAATTTCCACTGAGATGAATGGCAGTTGGGTGCCCAGAGGCTCTGGGCCTTTGTACCTAGCCCAGCTGGTCAAAAATAGCCTCTGGCAATACTCCGGGTGCCCCGGGTTGTGCTGCACCCACAGGCAAGTCCCGCTGGGAGACGGGCGCTGCTGAGGCCACCCTACAGGTGCCAGCAGGGCCAGTCCCTCAGCCACGGCCCGTGTTTGCTAGCACCAAGCTCCACCTGCGTTCCCGTCCCAGGGCTCTCATCCTACAGGGCTCTCCCTGTGGTTTGAATGTGGCTGGCGGAAGTGGAGTCAGGCAGCATTCAGCTCCTGGGGAAGGTGTCCAGTATGTGGCTAGGGGGCTGGGACCGATGCAGCTGCAGGGGGTGAATGCAGCTTTAGCTGCCTCATTCCAGCCCCTGGGCCCCACCCTGAGTGTTGGGGATTTGCCCTGCTGCAAATTCAACCTTTTGCTGCAGAAAGTCTCTCGCTTGCAATCCCCGCTGCCCTGCCCATCTGCGCGGAGCCCACTGGGCTGGGTGGGCTGAGCTAACGGTGCTCCGCCGTCCCAGGGACCCCTCCTGACAGGTCCGCACTGCCTAGGGCGATGGTCCCAGGCTGCTCTCTCTGTGCCCAGCACTGGTCAGCTTGGAAACGGGCTTGCTGGGAGCCAGTGAGGAGCTTTGCTTGAAACCCCGGCAGAGCACTGCCTGAGCCCCTGGCCAGAAACGCTGTGCTCACCAGCCTGGCTCCGAGCGCCCAGGGCTGCCTGTGCTTGAATAGGATCTTAAAGCACACGGCTGATTCTTCCCTGCTCCGCCTCCATCATGAGCTCTGGCTTTTCATGCACTTCAGGCAGGAGCTGTACATCTTGGCAGTCTCTGGCTGGCACCCAGCCCCTGCTGGGACATGGCTTTCGCGCAGCAGGGCTGGTTTCTTCCTGCTTTGCCCCTCCTGGGGGTCCAGGCCTCCCCCTGCCTGACTCCAGACACCAATAGCACTCCCAGGGAGGGGCCCGTGGGTGAGGGCAAGCAGTGGGGCGCACGGGCGGTTCCTGGGGCGAGGCTCAGAGGAGCTGGGTGGGTATCTAGAGGCAGCGGCTGGCCTCTGAGTTGACTTCGGAGAGCGCTGGTCCTCTGGGGCGGAGGGCGAAGCTGGGAATGGAACCCAGGAGGCGGGGGCTGTACTGCAGGCATGGTCTCCAGGGAAGCAGCGCGACGTCCCAGCGGCTGCCCCGTCTCGGCCAGGCTGGGGATGTGCAAAACACGCTGTCTGCCTAGTGCACAGGGTGCTCCATGCCCCTCACCCTGGTTCCCCAGCTCTCTGCAGCTCAGGGACGGGGAATGCCCCTTGCCCCCAAGGTAGCACATCCCATCCTCAGCACCGCCCTGCAGCTCTGACCCGCAGGGACAGGGCAGCGCCAGCCCCTCCTCCAGGCAAGGAAACGGGAGCCTTGGTGGTGTGCCTGAAGCAGCGTGCCCAGGGGGGAGCCCCCCTCCCTCCTCCAGAGACCGACCCCACGGACCTGCCTGTTCCGGAGCAGGCAGAAGGCCCCTCCAGGGAGGTGCTGCCCTGAGTGCTGGGCGAAGAGCGAGGGCCCAGCCCTGTGCCAGATGGGCGCTGGGAAGCAGGTCATTTCTGCAGCAGCCGTGTCCTCTGCCTAATTACAGCTGTTTCGTTTAACCAGCCTGCCGCCTGGCTGCCCTGGGAAGTGGGCTGTGCGCTGGGGCGCTCCGGGAGCTTTTCAGCACCGGTCCCTTTGGATCTGTGCTGTGTAATGAGCCCCTGTGTGGGGCAGGGATAGGTCAGCCAGGGCAGAGCCAGGAAAGGAGCCCGGGAGTCCTGACGCCCTCTGCTTCCGGCCTGAGGACCTCTCTCCTGCAGGTCTCTGCTCCCCACTCCCACCCCCTGGGCCCAGGCCTTGGCCGTGCCTGCTGCAGGGAGGCCCCACCTTGCTGCTGCTGGGCCTTCTTGGCCTTGCTGCCCCTGTTGGCTTATTGCCTGGAGGGTGGCAAGGGCAGCAGTGCATTGACCAGGTGCCAGCCTGCGCATGCCCAGCCCTGCGGCTGTGGCTGTTTGCGTGCCTGCTTGGCTCTGCAAGTGCGCCAGCGGGCTGGGGAATCCCCCCAGGCGGGTCTGGGGCTCCCAAAAGCAGCAAAAGGCCTGGGGAGCCCCCCAGTGGGCAGGGCTGGGAATCAGGGAGTTTCCCCCTCGGTCAGCACCCACTCACCTCGACCCCCGCTGCTGCCGGCCGCTGCCTCTTGGAAGCCTGCGGGCACCACGTCAGCGGGCCTTGGCTCACGTGGCGCCGTGGAGAGTTAGAGGCTCTTGCAAGTGCCGTGGCCTGGCTCTGCAAGGAGGCTGCCAGCCCCAGTGCCTGTGGGGCTGGGCTTGGGGTGAGTGGGAAGGGCTGGGGCTTTGCAAGCAGCCCCCTGGCTTGTAGTTCAACCCATTCTGCTGTGCCCCCCTCCTTAATAAAAGGGCCACGTTGAACCCAGTCCCCTGCCCCACGGGTGGTGTGAGGGTGCCTGGCGCAGTGGCTGGGAAGCTGTGGGGCAGCGGAAGCCTGGCTCTAAAACCCACCTGGGGGGGCGGGGGCGGGGGGATGCCCCCGGGGGCCAGGCCAGACCCGAGTGCAGGCGCCTCGGCCAGCCAGCAAAGCGGCAGGGCGCAGCCTGGCGCAGGACAGTCCGACTGCTCCCTGCACGCAGCCGGCCTCCAGCTCTGTGCGGCACGGTTGCTCCCCACCTCCACCCAGCCCGGGGCTCCACGGCCAGGCCCTGGTCCCACACTTGCTGTGCGGGCCCAGGGGTTCTGCTCTGCTGCGTCGCTCCCTTCTGGGGGTGCCGACTGGCCCTGGCAAGGGCCTGTTGGGGGTACTGGGCAGGAGGTGCAGGGGCTGGCCAGCTGCCCCAGGCAGGCATCAGCACTGCTGGATTCCTACTGACCGGGGCTCAGCCCAGCTCCGAGGCCAGGCTGATGGCAGTGTCCGTTCTGGGTGAGAAACAGCAGAGCCGCCTGGCCCCTGCCCCGCTCGTTCCTCCCGGGATCAAACAACCCTTCGGTTCCACGTACTGGGAAGGGGGCTGGTCCCGGCCCCGCAGTGCTGCCTGGGGCTCCCTGGCTGCCGCGCTGGGAGCTGGCTGCTGCAGGACAGCGGACAGGCCTTGGCCCGCATGCAAGGGCTCAGACAGGGGCAGACAAGTGCCGCTCGGTGATACGGAGCAGCAGCCACAGGCCACGACTCCGGGGCACAAGTGGCACAAGCAGCAGGCGGTTCCTTTGTGACCCGTGCTGGGCCTTGCCTGCAGGAGGTGCCCTGGGGCTCTCCCCTTTGTGCACACTCTGGTGCAGCACGGCTGGTATTAGCAAGCGTGGGGGACTGGTGTAGACAGGGCTCCGGCATTGCTGCCGTCTCGACCTGCTCAGAGCTGAGCTAGAGGCCATCCCTGTGCCTGTCAGCGCTAGCGTCTCCTTTGTGCCCCCCGCACGGGGCGGTGTGGGGATTTGCCTGGGTAGCTGCAGCCTTGCCCTGCATTGTGACAAGCAGAGCATCCAGAGAGCACAGGCAGTGCCAACTGGGACAGACCAATGGGCCTAGGATCCTGCCTCCAGCAGTGACCACTGGCTGGTGCTCCTGAGGCAGGAGCAACATCACCAGCCATACTCGTGTGCTTGGGTGCTGTTCCTTCCTGGCCTCGCCTGGTGCCTGAAGCATGCGGGTGGACATCCGCTGTCTCGGCACCCTGGCGTGTGCTGTTCTCATTCTGGCCCCTCTGTGTTCCCTGCTGAAACGGGGCACAGAGCGGACCAGTGTGGCAGCCGTTGGGGTTGATCTGCCGGGCCTCACCCCTGCGGCTGGCGGAGCTCTCTCCGGCCTGCCTGACGCCACACGGAAAGGCGGGTGCCCTATTTCTGCCACGCAGGCTGGGGATTAGCTCCTGCAGCCCCCGTCAGCGGGTTCCTTAGCCACATCTGCATTCTAATAGCACCAGATACAGGCTAATTTCATCATCCCTCCTGAAGCAGCTCCACCAGCTCCCTGGCGCGTGTAAGTCCAGCACCGGGCTCTCCATGAGAGAGGGCATCGCAGGCAGGCGGGTGCAGATGCAGTGGGACGGGGAGGCAGCAGAAGTGCCACTGGCTGGGGTGGCTGGAGGGGGCTGCAGGGCTGGGATCCCTGGCAGAGCCCGTCTCCCCTAGGCCTGTTACTGCAGCCTTGGCCAGGGCGTCCCTCCCAGACTCCAAGGTGAATTTTCTGTAGTTGTCTCAGGATTTCTTCCTGGGAGCCCCCGGGGACAGGCAGACGATGGGGGGTGGTGAGCAAGGGAGGGTGGTGCCGGCTGGGAGGGGGTTGTCACAGCCCAAGTCGCATGGCCAGAGGGATCAGTGCTGGCCTGGCCAGAGTGTGGGGGACTGTGGGTCCTAGCAGGGCTGGCAGGGGTTGGACACCCCCAGGGAGATGTTCCATGGGCCCCCAGGTGTCTGTTAGGGGTTCACATGGGGGGTGCGCCCGTTTGTCCTGTTCTCGCTCCAGGGCTGGGAGTTGGGCTGGCCGATCTCGTTCCAGGTTCTCTTCTCCCCCTTTTTCATACAGGTACATTTGCCCACTGCCAGGTGCCCTGTAAGCTGAGTACTTGGGCAGCCGGCCTGGAGAGAGTCAGGTGCCGCCCAGCTGATTAGCACAGAGCCCACAGCCGGCAGCCCGTGTGATTCTACTGGTGGTGCACAACCCTTGTGCATCCGTGCGCAGAAAAAAATTATTCCGCAGATGGATGGAAGAGCTCAGCCGGACCAGTGCGCTGGGTGAGCGCCCGTCGGCCGGGAGTGCTCCGAGCTAATTAACAGGTCTGCGCTTATGTCCACAAGGCCCTCCCCATCTCCCCCAGTGTGTGCTTCATCAGATCCCCAGCTTGGCTCCATCCAGCTGCTCCAGGAGTGCCTGGGCTGGCAGCTCTGTGGGGCTGTGCCCAGCAGTGCGGGGCTGGGGCTGGCATCTCTGTGGGGCTGTGCCAGGAGTGCGGGGCTGGGGCTGGCATCTCTGTGGGGCTGTGCCCAGCAGTGCGGGGCTGGGGCTGGCATCTCTGTGGGGCTGTGCCAGGAGTGCGGGGCTGGGGCTGGCAGCTCTGTGGGGCTGTGCCCAGCAGTGCGGGGCTGTGCCCAGCAGTGCGGGGCTGGGGCTGGCATCTCTGTGGGGCTGTGCCCAGCAGTGCGGGGCTGTGCCCAGCAGTGCGGGGCTGGGGCTGGCATCTCTGTGGGGCTGTGCCCAGCAGTGCAGGGCTGGGGCTGGCAGCTCTGTGGGGCTGTGCCCAGCAGTGCGGGGCTGGGGCTGGCATCTCTGTGGGGCTGTGCCAGGAGTGCGGGGCTGGGGCTGGCATCTCTGTGGGGCTGTGCCCAGCAGTGCAGGGATGGGGCTGGCAGCGAAGCAGTTAAAAGCTGCTGCTAGTCTCCCTCTTAGGGCTTTACTCATGAACTGCAGCTTGAGTCAGAGGCTGTGGAGGTGGCTGGCGGCGCCGCACGGCGGCTCCGGCTGGCAGAGGATGCTCGTGGGGTGAGCGCTCGCCGGGGCCAGGAGGCAGTGCAGAGGGAAGTGCGCCTGGCACAGGGAGGGCCCGCAGGCAGGTGAGCAGGAGCGGGTGCAGAGCAGGGCTGGGACAGGGGATCCCCGGCAGCGAGCGGGGACTTGCCAGGCGGGTGCTGCTGGCGGGGGGCTGCTCCCAGAGGTTTTGCGAACGCCGTGGGGCAGGGCAATGGACCTCTGCCCACAGAACTTTCCCCGAGAACTTTGGCAGCTGCTGCCGCCTGGCACAAAGAGCCGCCGGCCCAGCCCTGGTGACTGCAAAGGCCGAGCGACGTGTGGCGTGGCTCCGCGCCGGGTCCGAGCCCCAGACTCAGGGTGTGCAGGACCCAGCAGGGCTGTGTGCCCGGGAAGGAGCCAGCTGCACCCCCAGCGTGAAAGCCCTGGGCTGCACCCAGGGGCCAGGGCAGGGGACCTGGGGCGGGGGCAGAAGCCTTGACACCCCTGCCCTCCCGGGGGGTCCCCCTGCCATCTGCGCTGCTCTGTCACAGCTCCTCAGGCAGCGAGGGGGGGCCGAGCTGAGCACAGACAGGCCCATGTAACCCCTTCAGAGCTGCCAGCTGGGGCGCTGGGCCAGGCACCACGGTGAGGGGCACGTTGGTGACTCTCGGGAGTTGATAGAGCAGCCTGAAGCCACAGCTGGGGCAGCGAGGTCCCTGCTGGGCCCAGGGCACAGCCCTGGCCTGGGGCACCCCCCAGGTCCACCCAAGGCAGGGAGGGAGCAGGACCCTGCTGCTTACACAGGTGGGGGGTGGGGCAAGGACCCCCCTGGCTGCACAGGAGGTGGGGGCAGGGTGCAGAGGTTCAGCTGAGCTGGACACCGAGATCCGAAGGGTCCCAACTCCCCTTAGCAGCAGATTGGCTGGGGGCTGTCTGCCAAGAGCCGCCCAGCGGGGAGGACAGGGCGGTGCACACGGGGAGGGGGTAGGATGAGGTGGTGGGGGAGCTCAGCCCCAGCACTGGGAGGTGTACGTGGGGAGGGGAGAGGGTGAGGTTGGGAGGACTCAGCCCCAGCATCGGGCGACATACGCAGGGAGGGGAGAGGGTGAGGCTGGGGGGCTCAGCCCCAGCACGGCAGACACGGGGAGGGGGAGAGGGTGAGGCTGGGGGGCTCAGCCCCAGCACGGCAGACACGGGGAGGGGGATAGGATGAGGTGGGGGGGCTCAGCCCCAGCTCCGGGCTGTGTACGTGGGGAGGGGAGGGGCGATCGGATGAGGTGTATGGGGAGGCCAGGCTGAGCGGTGCACCTGGGGAGGGGCGATAAGCAGGGGTGTGTGGCGGGGAGGGAGGCCGGTCCCCCACCCCCCAAGTGCAGCTCTTGGCCGTCGTTCCGTACCCTGCGCCCCCGCCCCCATCCGCCGGCCCCTTGGCTGCAGCTGCTGGGCCCTGCGATGCCAGAGCCGGCTGCATGGTGAAGCCCAGGCAGCTCCCAGCTTCCCTCTCCAGTGCCAAGCTCTGGCCTGGGCTGGTCGTGGCCAGGGGGACTCCGGCTGCAGCCCCTGCCTGCAGGGAGCCAGCATGAGCCCAGAGAAGCCGCCGGGACCACGCTTTCCCCAGGAGTGCCCCGGGGACACCCTGTGGTCTGAGGAAGCCGCTAAGTGGGCCCCACGTCTCCCAGCTCCTGCCAGCTGCCTGGCGCCCCTGGGGCCCAGAGCACCCAGCAAGGTAGGGCTGGAGCCTGACCCAGTCGCTGGCCTTGAGGGGCTGAGCAGCACCAGCTGCAGTCCCTGTCCCGCTGCCTCTTCTCACTGCCCTCCCTGGCTCCCGTGGGCACCGGGGCCTTGCCAGGAGCTCCCCGGCTGCCCTCAGAGCACTCTGCTTTGCCGCAGCCTGATGGCTCCCGCCCAGGGGCCTGCCCTATTTTCAGTCTGTGCTGGACAGCGGGTTCACTGAGCTGGGTCTCTGGTGCCCACCTGCCCACGCCTCACCCTAGTGCCCACTCCGCAGCCTCCTGCAGCTGGGAGGTACATCCCGAGCCACCTGCAGCCCCTCCCGCCCAGCCCCGAGCTCCTCCTCAGCTCTGCCAACACCCCTCGCTCCCAACCCACACCCCCTGCTTCTCCAGCGCCCCCAGGGTCCCTCAGGCTTCATGCGCAACCCTGGAGATCCCAGCCCTTGGCTTCCCCTCGCCCCAGCTCTGCCAAAGCCGCTGGTCCCTCTCATTTTTTCCACCGTCTGTGGAACAAATTTTGTTCTGTGCACCCAGGCAAGTGTGGTTGTGCACCACCAGCAGAAACACAACCCTGCCAGCTGTGGGAGCTCTGCAAACCATCGTGGCAGCCCCTGAATTGCCCCTGGGCAGCCGCCCAGGCGCTCAGCTCACAGGGCTCACAGGCCAGCACCCCTCGCTCCTGGCCTGCTGCCTCCTGCTGTCCCAGCCCTGGGCCCCTCTTGGGCAGAGACTCGTGGGTTAGTAGGGAGCAGCACGGCCCCAGCAGCCTGGCCACGGGCCGCAGGGCTCCCTGTCACCTGGGACGTGTGCTGGGGTTTGAGCCCAGGGGTGGCCGAGAGCCAGGCCAGCGTCAGCGCCCCGGTGTGCTGGGTGGTCTCCGGAGCATCCGTGCCGTTCCCACGGTGCGTCTCATGGCAACGTGGAGGGTGGAGGAGAGCCGCCCAGACTCGCCTAGCAACGCTGCTGCAGGGGGACCGCCTGCCAGGGAGCCCCAGGGAAGCGGCTGCTGGGAGCAGATGGACGAGAGGGGAACGTGCTCTCAGGCTGCCTGGGCAGCAGGGCATCCTCGGAGCTGGGCAGAACAGGGCCCTGGGCAAGACCAGGCCTTCACATGGATCCCTAGTGAAGAGGGGTCCCTCCTATGGCCAGCCTGCCCGCCCCTGCCCCCTGCCCACCTGGGACCTGGCACGCACCTGCCCCTGCCTGCCCGGGACCTGGCACCCACCTGCCCCCTGCCCGCCTGGGACCTGGCACGCCCCTGCCCGCCTGGGAGCTGTGCTGAGCCGCTCGGTTGTGCTCCTGCCAGCAGAGGCTGGCAGGCCAGAGCCAGCGGGTGTGGGCTGCGGGGAGGGGAGCCTGGGTCTCCGCGTGCACCTGGGGAGCTGGCGCTGAGCTGCTGGGGCACCTCCCCGTCCTGGGCCTCGATCCAACCTGTGCACTTTGACCCCCGCAGGTGACCCCACCCAGCGGCTGCCCCCTGGAGAAGCGGGGCTGTAGAGCCACGGGGGAGCCAGTGCTTGCCAAGCTCGCCAGCAGGAGACGCTGACCCCGCCCAGGCGTCCAGCCCCTCCTTCACCCTCCGGCCCCAGGACCCCCTCTCCTCAGGCCGGGTGCCCCTTGCGTCACCATCTGCGGCTAGGCCCAGCCACACCAATTCGCCTCCCGGCCCGCGCCAGGCGGGCGTATCTGGCGCCTGTCCAGCCTCGCCCGGCGACCTCGCGGCTCGGCTTTCCCCCCGCGGCGGCGAGGGCAGCGTGCCAGGGCCTGGCGAGGGGACGGCGCAGCAGGAACCCGCCGTTCCCGGGCGGGTGGGGACTCCGAGCCAGGAGCGGGGCAGGCGGCACATCGGCAGCCGGCGCCAGTGCTGAGCAGGGCGTCTGGAGCCACCCGCCTGCAGACGCCACGAGGACCAGAACAACACGTCCTCCCTCGTTAATAGCTGGGGGAGAGAAACGCTAATCGGCGTCATTCGGCCGCTGGCTCCGGAGGTGGCGGTGCCTCCTGCTGGGCACAGCCATGAGGTGCAGGTTTCAGAGACTCCAGTGAGGAAGAACTCGAAGGCCCTGCCCGCTGGGGGGGTGCTGGGCGCTGGCCCCTCCCCTGAGCGCCGGCCCTGCTGCCCCCAGCCCTGTCTGACGGGAGAGACCCCACCGCAGCCCGGATGCTCTGTGCCCACGCGCCAAGGTCCTAGCGCCACGTCCACCCGCCCGCTTGTCCACCGCTGACTCCTCCCAGCAAGGGCCCTGCCCGTCCCGCCCTCGGCCAGCATGAACGAGGGCCCAGACCTGGCGTCCCAGTCCTCCCTGGGCGTGGTCTCCGCCACCTGCGTCGCCAAAGTGGAGCTGCGGGTCAGCTGCAAGCACCTGCTCGACCGGGACACGCTCAACAAGTCGGACCCCTGCGTGGTGCTGCTCATGCAGTCACAGGGCCAGTGGATGGAGGTAGGTGTGGGGCCGGCAGCAGGGCTGGAAGGAGAGGGGGTGCGTGGCTGTAGCATGGGATAGCCCAGGCAGCAGGGCTCAGCAGGGACCAGGTCGGGACCAGGGCCGGGAGCTCGCTGCTAACACTGAACAGGACTTTTCATGTGCGGGTGGCCCTGAACCCAGCATTCCCCTGGGCCAGGGCTGGTGGTGCCCCCCAAGGTGCTGGGAGTGGGGGCAGGGCTGGGGGTGTCCTGAACCCAGTGTACCCCTGGGGCCAGGGCCGGTGGTGCCCCACAAGGTGCTGGGAGTGGGGGCAAAGCTGGGAGTGGCCCTGAATCCAGGGCCAGGGCCGGTGGTGCCCCCCAAGGTGCTGGGAGTGGGGGTGGGGCTGTGGTTGGCCCTGAACCCAGCGTCTCCCCGGGCCAGGGCCGGCGTTGCCCCCCAAGGTGCTGGGAGTAGGGGCAGGGATGGGTGGGGCGGGGCGGTGAGCACACACTTGTGGGAGACAGCACATTCCATGCCTGAGCGCCCCCCTGTCAGTTGCTCTGTGGCCCCCCAGTGTTCCCTAAGCACCTGCTGCTCTGGGTCCCTTTGGGGTGGGGCCCAGGGGCCGTCGCGCTGTGGGTGGCCCATGCCCAGGGCTCCCCGGAGCATCCGGGCTGCGGTGGGCTGTTATGGCTGCGCCGCACGGGCAGGCCCTGAGCCGGTCTCTTGCAGGCTGCCGCAGTCCCCCGGCTCAGAAACAGTGAGCAGTCCTGGGGCACCTTCTGGACTAACAGATTTCCTGGAGCAGAAGCTGCCGTGGGCAGAGATCAGATGCGTGATGCCCCCCAGAGCTTAAGCTCCAACAAACGTTAGTCCAACAGCTGCCCTGGGAATGCTCGATGTTTTTGCAGGTACCGACTAACACAGCCACCCCCATACGTGTCACTTGGCTCAGGAGTTCTGTCCCTCCCCTGAGGCTGGCCTGGCCGCGGAGCTGCGGGGGATGCGTCCACTGAAAACTGCTTCCTGGATGCACTTTTCCCGGCTGGCCTTCGGAGTCAGCCCAGGGACATGTTAACCTGCCCCTGAGGTGCGCTCATCCCTGGGGTTCCCTAGCCAGCGCTCCTGGCTAGGAACAGCCAGGCCACTTCACCCTAGGTGCCAGGAGGGCAGGGTGCTCTGGAGGGGACCCCCCATGTCAGCCTCTGCGTCCTGCCATGCGCATGGAGGTGCGAGGCCCACCCTGGCATGCGTCTGCAGCCTGGGCCCATGGGCAGGCGTGGCAGCCAGCAGGAGGCCTGCTCAGCCATTGCGCCCAGCGCCTGCAGGTGCACCGCAGATGCCGGGGGCCAGAGAGAGGGCCTGAAGCCCTGGGCAGTTCAGGGCCTTCCCACAAGCAGTGACAGAGCCAGGAGCCCCAGGCACAGGATGCTGCCGAAGGGAGCTCCTGGCCACCCCGCCCCTGAGCCCTGCAGAGCCGCCCTTGGTGCCACGGCACCGCACAGCTCTGCTGGCAGGACTGCTTTGAGCAGCACTCACACTATTTTGTGCCATCGCTCAGGGCCGGGGCCGTATCCCTGCACACCTGGGACCCGGCCTGCCTGCACAGGCAGGCAACTGACCCTGGTTCAGCTCCAGCCAGCTCGCTGGGCAGGTGGGCCAGAGACGCCAGCCAGTGCCACGCGGGGGTCAGCCGGGAGGAGCCCCCTGGCCTGAGCAATACATGAATGAACCTGCAGGTCTCAGGCTCATGCCGTGCCTCAGTTTCCCCTGCGAGAAGGCAGGGATAGCTCCTCCCCCTACCACACCCTGGGGCTGCTAGGGCTCAGGGCGCTGCTGGCTAATGACCGTGAATTACCTACCAGGGGAAAGTGAGTGATGGATTCTGGGGGTGTCCCAGCTGAGCCCCTCAGGCCGTGTCGGGAGCTCCTCGCTCAGCTTCTACAGGAGCAAACCCCCTCGGCGCGGCTGCAGGGTCCAGCTGGTGACAGGCACCTGTGGCAAGCCCTGCCGGTGCCCCCAGCACTGGCCTGTCCGGCCCCCACCCACGGCTTGTTGTGCACAGAGCACAGGGCTTCTGGATGGCCGCCCCCTGAGACCAGGAAATAGCAGCTCCCCTCCACAGCTGGGGCTCCCATCCCGCCTGGGCCAGCTGCATCCCAGGCTGGGACTGGAGTAACCCAGGCCTGGCCCTGGGGCAGCGGGAGCTGTGGCATTGTGGTGCCGGGGTCACAAGGTGCCATGCGCACCCTGTGCCCCAGCCCTGGACCCAGCCCCATGGACTGCAGGGCTGCAGCTCGCTGACCACTGTGGGGTGACTCCCGGGGGGGGGCAGTGTTGCTGGGCCGGGGGCTGAGCCTGGCAGGCTCAGGTGGTTGGAGCTGGGGCTCACCAGCCCAGCAACGCGGCCAGGCGGGAGCTGGTGCTAGCGGTGGCCCGATGCCCACGCAGAGTTCTGGCCGGGGAAGGGAGCCAGCAGGTCCGTGGCTCACCAGTGCCTGGCGGTGCTGGCAGGGGGGGCACTGCCACCTGGCGCCCCATCTGCCTCGCCCGCAGCGGGCTGCTCGGGGTCCAGCTCGGGGGCTGGTGCTGTCCTGGCAGGGAGCCTTCGCAGGAAGTTGTCCTGTTGACTCAGAGCTGGGAGGGGGCTGGCGTGTGGGCGGCAGCTCCGCTGCTGGAAGTGGCTCCACCGTTCCTTCTGCCAGCGCGGCTCAGCGCCCGAGAGGATGCGCACGGTGCCCGTCCTGCTGTGCACAGGGACGCGAGCTCCTGCCAGCACCCCTAGCCCCCGGAGCCCCTCTGCTCTCCGCGGGCCCCGCCGCCTCCCCGCTGGAGTGAGGGCCCGACAGCAGCCCCGGGGCGCGAGTGGGCTGTGCATGCCAGGCCCGGCCCACGGCAGGTCACAGGCTCACCCGGCCACAGCCAGCCCAGCGATTGCCTGGGCACCTCTGCCTTAACCTGGTCCATCAAAGGCCAACCCCACCCCCAGACAAACACGGCCAGCTGAGAGCCGGAGTCCAAGCAGGACATCATCTGCAACCCGCACCCCTGGGCCCCATGGTGCCTGGGGGACAGGGCCACGTGTAGGCCTGACAGCTCCTTCGTGCCCTGTGCAGCTCTGTGCCCCCGGAAGCCCCTGTGCTGCTTCTGGTGCTTGGTGTGGTGGGGCCAGCAGGGTATGTGCCCTGCTGCCTTGTGTAATGGGCTCAGGGGTCCCCAAGCTCTGCCCCTGTCCCCGGCCGCGGGCAGGAGTGACTCTCACTCAGCAGCAGAACAGCGGGTTTATTAGCCGACAGGACACAGCATCGTACAGAGGAGTCAGTACAGCCGGCAGAGACAGCCAGTCCAATCCATGTTGGGGAGAGGAGGCCCCGAGGGGCCCCCAGAGCCGGGGCCTGGCCCCCTCCTTTGTCTCTCTCTCTCGCAGCCCAGACTCACTGCTCCCAACTCCCAGTTCAAACCCCTCAGGCTCCACCTCCCCCTTTGTCTGCAGCCCAGAGGTGTCACCTGGTCGCCAGGTTACCCCCAGCAGGAGTCCCACACCCCCGTGGGCCCCCCCCACATACGTATCCCCCAGTACATCACACCTTGCACAGCTTCAGAACTCACCTCAGACTTGACTTTGACAGAGGGAAGGTGGTGGAGACATCACCGTGGGCACAGTATGGGACAGGTGACGGTGCTGTCACCGTGGGTACAGCCTATTTTGCTTCCTTCAGAAGGTTCATAGCGACCAGAGATTCAGTGTAATTAATATTAAGAACAAGGGGGAGGCAGGAGCAGGTTAAAGTGCGTTTGGAAACGTTAGATGCAGCGTGCATGGCAGGGCCTGGTGAAATCCGCCTTCGGGTACTTAAGGAACTGGCGGAAGCAATCTGAGAGCTGTTCCCGAGTGTCTGTGAAGGCTGGTGGAAGACGGATGAGGGCCCCGAGAAGGGAGACCTCGTGCCTACCTTTAGATGGGGAATAAAGAGGCCTCAGGCACTACAGAGCATCCAGCCTAGCTCTGATATCGGGACTGATGCTGCAACAGCTTCATTAAACTATCAGGTTACGAGCACCTGGAGTACAACAGGGAGAAGGAACAGCCAGTGCTGGTCAAATGGGATTTCCTGCTGTGACAGGGCTACAGGTGCACAAGGTGGGGGAAGCAGGCGATGTGCTGCAGCTGGGGGCTGGTTAGGCGTCGGACGCAGCTCTGCCGGGAGTTGCACAAGGGAGCTGGCTGGATGGAAGTGACAAGCCGGTGGCTGTGTTTGAAGAGCCGGGAGCGAAGGTGTGTCGCTGGGGGGATGCTGCGGGGTTCGGCCTCTGGCCAGCATGGTTTGAGATTTTCACCAGTGACTTGGCTAAGGGAGTGGAGTCTGTGTGTAAAACCTGACATCAGCGGGGAGGTGTTGCGAGCACTTTGGAGGACAGGAGTAGAACTGTAACTCACCTTGTCTCACGGCGTGGGGGCCCCTGGGCCCTGCCCCAGCCGCAGGCAGGGGCGACTCTCGCTTGGCAGGAGAACAGGAGGTGACGGGCGACAGGGACACAGCGTAGAACAGACTTGTCAGCACAGGAACCAGAAGCCGTCAGTACAATCCAGCTGGGGTAGGGGCCTAGAGGGGTCCCTGAGCCGGGCCCTGGTCCTCCTTCTCCAGCCAGCCCAGACTGCCCCACTCACCAGCCCAGGTCCAATTCCAACCCGCCAGGCCCCTCCTCCGCCTCTGTCCTGTGTGCCGGGGAAGAAAGGGGGTCATCTGGTTGCCTGGGTTACCAAGAGCCTGGAGGTCCATTGCCTGCGTGTGAGACGTCATCACACCGCAACTCCCATCACCACTATGCTCTAATGCTGTGCTTAGGGAAACTGAGGCACCCGCCTGGTGCTAGTATAGGACTGTAAGAAACACACACAGCCCAACCAAGGGAATAAAATTCTCACCCACACACACCCACATGGTCACAGCCTGACACATTGTCAAGTTGGTCTGAAATCAGGAAGCTGAAAGTCGGTAAAGGCAGGTGCAGAACCTGCCCATAGGCAGGAAAATCCAAAGCTCAGGTATACCTGGGGAGCAGCAGGCCTGGCAGTGGTCGTGCTAGAAAGAGCCTGTGGGTCAGAGTGGGGCACGTGTTGGACATGAGTAACAATGGGGCGCAGTTGCCAAAAGGCTGCTGTAAGAAAGCCACAGCGGTCCCTGCCCTGCTCTCGTGGCCCCCAGCTGAGGGTGCTGCTGTTAGGAAAAGGTGCCTGAGGAGAGTCCAGAGGAGAGAGAGAGAGAACCTGCCCAAAGGGGCAGGACCCTGGCCCCCGAGGGAAGCAGCCGGGAGGCTTGTCCTTCTGCCCTCGCCCCGGGCCGCGCTGTGCAGCAGCCCCGTTCAAACGCCCTGAGCAGTGCCCCGCAGGCGAGGGGGTCTCTCCCAGTGGTGCAGACAGACCCACGCCAACCTTGGGCCAAGGACGAGCCGGAACGTCGTGTGGTTTCGGTGGCTCCCGCGCTCGCTGCAGCTCCTATTGATTGCCGAATTCCGCTTGGATGCTTTCCCTGCCAGTGCAGCAGTCACCCCGGGGCAGGTGTGCATGGCTGCTGCTCCGCCTCCCAGCTGGGCTCCGGGGAACTGTTGCAGCCACCTGCACCAGAGCGCCAGGACCCACCTGTGCAGGAGACCGGGCTGGTGCTCTGTGGGCTCTGGCGGCCCCTCCCCTGGAAAGCACGGCTGCTGCCAGTAGCTACGGGTTCTGGGGCCAGTGTCCCAGTAACGCAGCGCTCTGCAGAGCCGGGGTGGCTTTTGACAGGCTAGTGGCTCTCTGCTGGGCAGGGCATAGGACGTGGCTTGTGCTCCGCTGCTTCCTCAGCCCCGGCAGCACAGAGGGGCCGGTGCCCGGGACCGCACAAGCACGTGGTCCTGCTGTGCGGAGTCGGTGCTGGGAGCAGGTGCCTGCCATTGGCCGTGCGGCGGCAGTGGGCCCCAGCCCCAGTGAGAGCAGAGCCTCTCTGCTCAGCTCAGCTCAGAGCTCTGCAGCACTCCCCGGCCTGTGCCACCTTCTCTTGGCAGGCAGCCCAGCCTAGCCCCACACCTCGCTGGCCCCAGGCGCCTGCTGAGGGCGCCCTTCCCAGGGCCAGCGTGGAGAGGGATTTGTGTTGCTCCCCAGGACGCTACAGGCAGCCTCGGTGGTTCAGGTGTATTTCCATCCGGGGCCTCATCTCCCAGGTGTGGGCCGCACCAGGCTCCTTTGGTGCGGACACTTGCTTCTCTTCACCTTCTTGCTTTTTCCCTGTCCGTGGGGTGTAGATTGTTTTCACTCCTGCTGTGTGTAAGGGGGTGGGGCAGGAGCCCTGCGCGGGGTGAGGCTGGTGCGGCACGAGCACCATGGCGGGTGTGCACCTCTGCCGCCAGCGGGTGGCACGGTTCAGCGTGCGGGCGCTGCCAGGAGAGGCTGAGCCCGATGGGGTGGCATGCGCTGCTGGGTCTCTGGCTGCAGTTGCTGCAGTAATGGACAGCCTGCCAACAGCTCTGCTAGTGGGGTCTCTCCCCAGCCTGGCTTGGGAGAAGCAATAGGCATTTGCTTTCAGACAATCACAGGAGCAGCTAGGGAGGGATTAACGTGGCCCCAGTGCCAGATGGGGGACGGTGAGCAGCAGTGACTGCCCCCTCCCCACCCCCACCAGCCAGCCCAGGAGAGAAATAGGGGAAGGAGACCCTGGCTGGTTGTGAGGAACACCTGTCTGGCTTCCCCAGAACTGGCAAGAGTGGCCAGTCGGGGAAACAACATGAATATTTCTGATGGCCTGGTGAGTCCGTTGTGCAGCTTCTGGTGATGGCTCTAATTGCCATTAACAGACTCAGCTGCCTTCTTGTGGATGGAATCAGAACTGCTCCATGTGTGTCATAGGCACTATACTGCTAAGAGCTAGCGGAGAGTCTCCTTTGTTGGGCGGGGCCGAGGGTTGGATGAGTGGGAGGATCTTGGTTCTGACCCCACTGTCCCAGCCAGTCCTGGGTGGCTGTTGCATGCAGCGAAATGACAAAGATGACATCCTAGGTGGCAATGGATTCGTTGTAACTCAGTGGGACCCATTCTGTGTCCAGTCTCCTGCTGGTATTTCAGAGAGTCCCAGTGGGACACCTGACACCTCGTGTGCCAGCACTGCTTTATCCAGGGCTGACAGGCATCTGCCTGGGTGGAACATGCCCGTGGTCCACCCTGCCTGGCTTGCTGCAGAGCAGCTTCAAAGCACGAGCAGTGGGCATGCTGCTGGTGGGCATTGGGAAACAACAGACCGCCCCGGCCTCCTGGGCACACTGCGCTTCCTGTAATGGGCCTGCAGAGCCGTTCCTGAGGCAAAGAACTTTTCTGGAGCTGCCTCTGTGCTACAGCACAGCCCTGCAATTAGCACTTGGCCTGCCTAGGAAATCAATAAAACACAGGAGCAGAGCTTGTCCATTTCCACGGCTCCAGAAAACCGCTGGGTTTTAAAAATGACAGTGCAGCCTGGCAACGGCTCTGGGCTTCCACAGCTGAGACGCACTGGGCCAAGAGTGTCGACTCTTCCCACCCATTGACCTGGCATCCATTAGTCCATTAGAAAGTCGGGCATCTGTGTGGCCGCCCAGAAGAGATTCCAGCGCTGCCCGGCTGATTAGCAGAAAGCCCGCAGCCAGGTTTTGTGTCCGTTGGTGGTGCACATTTGCACACGCCTGGGTGCACAGAACAATTATTCCACACCTGGCTGGAAATAATCCATCCACTGATGGAAGAGATTAGCAGGAACCTTGCTGGCGTCCGCTGCGACTTGATTTCCAGCCATTCTCTTTGTGCCCTGTCCAAAAGCCCTCAGATTGGTCATGCTGGGACCTGAGTGCCTGGAGTTCATCGAACAACGCGTTGCCGGATTAGCCCAGACAGTTATTGCATCTAATTAATAACCCCAGTGCATTGGGGGGGAGATTTTTTTGAGGTTTCCTGAGATAAACTGGGACTTTGAAATCAGTTGCCGCGCAGCTGAGATGGGGAAACGGCTTTCTTGAAATGCAGGCGAAATCCATGTTGCAAGTCCTGAGTCGAAAGCACCAGCGTGTAATCAAAAGGGAAAGCCGGGCCTTCGTCTCTGCTAATCTCCGAGCCTCTCCCCGCCAGGGACTGCAGGCCAGTGCTGCACTGATCTCCTGGCGGGGACTTGCACGCTAAGCTGCAGTGAATAGTGATGCCTCTTGCTTGGGTTTGTGCTGGATTTGGCTGCTTAGGGTTTGAATGGGGTGCGCTTTGAGAAGGAGACAGCCGTTAACCCGCCCCCAGCCCAGGCACATGTTCAGGAAGGTGGTCCCAGACTCACGTGTTTTCATCACATATTTGCAAGCCTCCTTGGGAAGCCTGAGCATTGAATAGCAAACGGTGCCCATGCAGACACCCAACACCAGCTGTGACCTTCCCCTCTGCTCCCACCAGTCCTCTGTGACTGCTCAGCCACTTGGTGAGTCCGGTAATGAGGCCGGGCCTGGCTTTGTTCTCATTGTACAGCGCCTTGCACCAGGGTGCCAGGGCTGGGGTGTGCTGTGCCAGGAAATCCCATTAAAGCATCTGGAACCACAGAGCACAACAGCCGTCCAACTGCCCAGCCAGAACGGACGGCTGCGTGTTCAGGCCGTGACTCTGTCCCCGTCCGTCTGTGATGTTGCTGAGTGCCCAGAGGCAGCTACTTGGTGGAGCTGGGGTGCGAGCTGGCAGGTTTCAGGGTGCGCAGTGCCCCGGGGGGGGCAGCCTTTGGGGAAACAGCTCTAACAGAGACTCTGCCAAGGCAGGCCCAGCTGTGACGCCCCTGGGCGAGCTGCAGCAAGACAAAGCCCCTGGCAATGGGTGAGGGAGGCCCTGAGATGCTCTCAGAATCCTGAGAGTCGCCTTTGCCAGAGGCACAGTCCCCCCCCGCCCCTCCCACCGAGGGCCCCCAGGCAGACCCCAAGCTGCCCCTGGCACCCCAGGCAGGCAAGGAGCTGCCCCAGTGTTTCCAGGTGGGCACGGAGCTGCACCCGGCCCCCCAGGCAGACCCCGAATGGCGCTCAGAGCCCTTGGGCAACGACAGCGCTGCCCCAGGGCAGAGCCGGAGCTGGGTGCGCAATAACGCACTGGGGAGGAATGAGGGACATCCCAGCTGGGGGCTCCCTTGGGAGGCGTGCGAGGCCGCGAGGAGAGGCAGCCCGTGGTGGAGGATGTGGCCCAGTGGGCAGGACTAGAGCGCGACAGTTTCTGTGCTGGGCGGCCGACCCCCCAGCTGAACCGCAGCCAGGGGCTGAGCTGCAGCTAAGTCTGCGCAGCCGTCGAATTGTGGGTGTCTGCTCAGCACAGAGACTCCAGGACCGAGCTCTGCCACAGCTGCCGCATAATCCCCAGAGAGGCTCCAGCCCTGTGCGCTTCCTCCTGCCGCTCCACTCCGTGCCAGGGCACCCCAGGGCCTCTGCTCCTCAAGAGCTCTGCGGCGGGGCCCAAGCCCTCCGGGTCCTGACCCTGCACCCAGCCCAGAGCCGGTGCTCGCAGCCAGGGCTTGGGTGGCGAATGCCCCTGTCTGTCCCTCTGTCTGTCCCCAGCCATGAACCCTTCTGGGCTGAAACAGGAGAGCTGGCGCAGTCAGTGCTCTGGGCCCGGGGACGGGGCGGCAGAGGTGACAGCTGGGCAGTGCTGCGCTGCCAAGCCGGGGAGCTGGGGGCAGCCGAGGGTTGGTTGCTCTCTGGGTGTGGCACTCGGGGGGCCGAGCGAGCGCCGGTAATGTGAGGGCCGGGCTGGCGAGCCGCGTGTGCCTGCGGGGCTGGGTTGCGCCTGGATTCTGACCTCCTTCCAACCCCGCGTGGCTGGTGCTAAAAGCCATGTGGCAATGGTGAGCTGCACAAGGGAGAGCCCCACCCCCACCCCCACCCGCCGTGCAGGTCCTGGCAAAGACCTGGGCCGCTCGAAAATGGCAACCGCTTTGGAAAGTGGCTATTTTTGTAGACCCCACCACAGCCTACGTTCTCAAGCCTTGCTCAGTGCAATGGTGGGCGGGGGGTGGGGGGAATATTATGCCCCAGGCAGGGCTGCATGTGTTACCTGCTGTCCTCTAGTAACGCCAAGCGGGTGCCTCAGTTTCCCCAGGCACAGCGCTGGTGCACAGGGGTGGTGGGAGATTTGGTGTGATGACGTCTCACACGCAGGCAAAGGGCCCCCAGCTCTTTGTAACCCAGGCACCCAGGTGACCCCTTTCTTCCCTGGGACACAGGACAGAGGCGGAGGAGGGGCCTGGCGGGTTGGAATTGGAACTGGGCTGGTGAGTGGGGCAGTCTGGGCTGGCTGGAGAGGGAGGAAGGAGGACCAGGGCCCGGCTCGGGGACCCCTCTGGGCCCCTCTCCCCCAGCTGGATTGTCCTGACGGCTTCTGGTTCCTGTGCTGACAAGTCTGTTCTACGCTGTGTCCCTGTCGCCCGTCACCTCCTGTTCTCCTGCTGAGCGAGAGCCGCCTCTGCCTGCGGCTGGGGCAGGGCCTGGGGACCCCCTTGCCGTGACACGCCACCCATGTGTTTTCAGCATCAGCTAGAGTGAGTGGGCAGGGCCTTGGGGAAGGGGCTGTGCCACCCCCCTGTCAGGAACGTGCTCACAGCCATGGGTGGAGGGTGGCAGTGACAGGGGACAGCCGTGTCTTCCCAAACTGCCAGCCTGGCCCTGCCCACCTTCTCCCCCCAGCACCTCCTTCAGAGCATCTCCCAGGGCTGCCTGGGCTCCAGCCCTGATGAGACTTGGTGCCCTGTCGCCTGGGCACCACCCATGCTCTGGGGCAAGGGGAGCCATCTGCCATGTCTCCTCTGGGAGCAGGGGCCTGCATCCCCATGGGACTGCACCTCGCCTGCCCTCCCCCGCTGGGGCCATGTGCCACCCACTCGGGTAGGGGTGGCCTGTCCCTACAGTGTGGGTACTTGGCTCCCATCGGGTCCTTGGCTGCAGGAACAGGCCTGGGAGTTCACGCCCCCCAGCCTTAGGTTCACCCTTGCTCCATACCCATGGCTGGCTCACAGCACTGTACCCTGAGCAGGGACAGGGCTCATCCGGGTGCCCTCCTGGTGCGCCCCATGGAGAGCCCATTGCTGCTGGTCGGCTGGGGGAGAGGCAGAGACGGGGCAGTGACATCCTGCCTCCCTCTGGCCATTGCAAAGAGCAGAGCAGCACCTGCCTGCCTGGCACGTCGCCTGCCAGGAGTGGGCCCGGGACAGGCACCACTGGCTGCTCTGTGCCCAGGGGGAGTTGGTGTTGCTGGCAGCTGCGAGCCCCCTCTCCCTGCCAGTGCATATGGCCAGCTGAGGGTGGGGGGGGAAGAGCCAAACCCTGCCCCGTGCAGGGCTGTGGGGGGAAAGGGGCTGTGGTCTCCCACTGGGAGCAGGGCCCATCCCGGAGCCAGGCCTTGCTGCTGCTGGGTGGAGAAGGAGCTGCCCTGGGTCTCCTCTGCCTTCCAGGTGGACAGGAGTGAAGTCATCAAGAGCAACCTGAACCCCGTCTTCTCCAAGGTCTTCACGGTGGACTATTACTTCGAGGAGGTGCAGAAGCTGCGCTTCGAGGTGTACGACAGCCACGGGCACGCCAGCCTGGGCACGCACGATGACGACTTCCTGGGAGGCATGGAGTGCACCGTGGGCCAGGTACTCCCCACGGCAGCACCTGGGAGCCGCTCTCCCCTGCTGCCCCAGGACCAGCCTGGAGGGGCTGTGGGGATGCCTGCGGGGGCAGCCTGCTGCTGGCCCATGCCCAGGTCCCGGGGGCTCTTCCCCCCTCGCCTGGGGCACAAGGGCTCAGGGGTGCTCTAAACGTGTGGCTGGTGCATTTCCCGTTGCCGGGCCAGAGCCACCCTGCTGCCGTTGCCATTGGTGGCACGCCCAGGCCAAGGGAGGTCGAGGGCCCGTTGTGTGCTGCTCTCCCATGGCTGGGGACCCCCAAATACCCCTGGGTTAAGGAGGCCAAGGCTGGCAGAATGTGACCGTGGGGCAGGGGAGCTCCCAGCTCCAGGACAGGCGATTTCAGCCCTGTGAGGAAGCCCTGCTGCTTGGCACCTGCGCGTTCTGCTGGGAAAGGCCAAGCCTTGCGTGTCAAAGCCCAGCCTGGCAGGCCTGGGCCTCTCCCTGCAGCCTGCAAATCACTGGCAATTGGCGTGGCCGAGTTTTGGACCAAGCAAACTGATTGCCCTTACCTGCCCTTTCCCTAGGCCCCGCCCCCTCCATGAGTCCCACCCCTTCCCTGAGGCCACACCCCTCCACAAGACCCCACCCCTTCCCTGAGGCCCCGCCCCATTCACTCCATCCCTCCTCCCTGTGTCGCTCGCGTTCCCCCACCCTCACTCGCTTGCTTGTTTTCTCTGGGGAAGCGGGGAGACCTCTCCAACCAGGCCACCACCGGCAAGGCCTTTCAGCACAGTAGCGGCTGCCCTGTGTTGAGCCCGTCTCCCTGGGGAGGAGGGAGTCTCCAGCGGGGGCGGGGGTGGACAGCATGTCCCCCTGCTCCTCCCTGTCCTTGGGGGGCAGGTCTCTGCGGGCGCATGGGCTCAGCCAGGAGGTTGCCAGGGCCCCGGCCGGGCTGGAGAGCTCGGTGTTGGTTCCCTCCGCAGGGGTTTGCCGGCCCCTGTGCTGATGTTGCTGTGACTCACGCCAGCAGCCCTAGCGTGACGCTCCCCCGTCCCCCGTGCCACAGCATCTCTAGCGCCGCTCCTGAGCCAAGTGGCCTGGCCCCATGGGCCCGGTGGCTCCCAGCACAGCTCCAGTGCCACGGCCAGGCGCGTGGCCGTCTCCCTGCGAGGTGTCGGTTGAGCCCAGGGCTCCTCAGCCCCAGTGCCGGGCTGACCTGCTGGCCCTCCACTTCCCACCCCACCTCCCTCGCGCCCCGCGGGCCCACGGCTTCACCCCCCAGCTCGTGCCCGCATCTTCCCTCCCAGATCGTGGCCCAGAAGCGAGTGACCAAGCCGCTGTTCCTCAAGTATGGGAAGTACGCCGGCAAGTCCACCATCACGGTGAGTGCACCTGTCCTGGAGTGGGGTCCCCGGCCCTGCCCTCCGGCCGCAGGCAGAGGCGACTCTCGCTCAGCGGGAGAACAGGAGGTGACGGGCGACAGGGACACAGCGTAGAACAGACTTGTCAGCACAGGAACCGGAAGCCGTCAGGACAATCCAGCTGGGGGAGAGGGGCCCAGAGGGGTCCCCAAGCCGGGCCCTGGTCCTCCTTCCTCCCTCTCCAGCCAGCCCAGACTGCCCCACTCACCAGCCCAGTTCCAGTTCCAGCCCGCCAGGCCCCTCCTCCGCCTCTGTCCTGTGTCCCGGGGAAGAAAGGGGTCACCTGGCTGCCTGGCTTACCAAGGGGGGCCATTGCTGGCATGTGAGACGTCATCGCACTGAAACGCCCACCACCCCGTTGCGCTGATGCTGGGCCTGGGGAAACTGAGGCACCCGCCTGGTGTTACTACAGGACAGCAGGAAACACGTGCAGGATAAAATCCTCACACCCCACCTTGGTCACAGTAGCCGCCTAGTCTGTGCTACCAGACGGGCTCTGGCTCTGCACTCCAGGAGGCTCTGGTGCTCCACAGCCTGCAGGAAAGGGGAACACGTCTCCCTGGGCTGCTCCTTTGGAAGAGCCCAGGAATGGGCCGCCCATGAGCCACACTGGGCCCTGCTTTGGCTGCCTTGGTGCCCAAGGCCTTGCCAGGAAACCCGCACACCCACGTACCTCTTGGGCAGTCTCCGGAGCCTGCCACTCTGTGGGTAGGAGCTGTTCCCAGAGGGCTTCCTGGCCCTGCCCACATCAGCCCGGAGCTCTCTGCCTATTTCTCCCCTCGCATGTCCCAGAGGGCTCCTGCCCTCTCCTCCGTGGCTCTGACCTGCCTCCCGCCTGCCTCCTCCAGCCCGTCTGCCTTTCCCCGCACCCCCAGGTGGGCAGACATGGCTTAAGGTGGGGACCCCCCCGCAGACCCAGAGTCTCCTCACTGGTCCCTGGCTGCTGCCCATGGCCGGGAACCACACGCAATGCCCAGAGCCCAGCCCTGCCCGCTGCTGTGCCAGTGTTCCCGGAACGGTGCAGCCCAGGAACGCTGTTCTTGGAACACGGCCCGCGTGGCACACCAGATATTGGTGGGTGGAGGCCCCGGCCCTGCGGCCTCCCCACGCTCTGCCACCGGGCCTGGCACACGTGTCCCTGCCAGGGCCTCACACATGGGGGCTGGGCACAGGGCTTCCGCGGGAGCCAGGGTCGGGCAGGTTTTGCTTGGCACCAGCCCTGCCTCTGAAGGCCCCATGGCTCTGTCCGCTCAGGTGCTGTCAGAGGAGATTTCCGGGAATAATGGCTACGTGGAGCTGGCGTTCCGGGCCAAGAAGCTGGACGACAAGGTAGCCTCCCTCCGCCTGTGGCTGCAGGTGCCAGACTCCCTCTGCCCTCCCTGAGGGGCAGGCAGATGTGGATCCTGGGCAGCTGTTTGCTGAGAGCCGGGGGCCACAACTGCCGAGTTCCTCTGGTGGCTCTCCGGCCCCTTCCAATGCTCTGGCTGGGGCTGGTGAGCTGGAGCGATCCCCTGGCAGTGTGTGATGGGAGCTGCCAGGCCAGCTCGTCCCCCACCGTCCTGGTCGACGGCCGTGGCCCTGCCCAGCGCTGTCCCGGCTAAGCCTGCCCTGTGGGCCAGGGATTGTGCTGGTGCCGTGGTCCCAGTTGAGCCCTGCCCAGCTCACTGCGCCCAGCTGAACAAAGGGCTCTCCCTCTCCCAGCCTCAAGGCAGCATGGGCCGGCAGGGATGCTGGTGGGCACCTCAGGGCTGGCTAGTCTCCAGGGTGGACTGCTGGGGCGCAGGCTGAGGAAGAGGCTGGCAGTGCTGGCACTGTGGCTCTTGGGTTCTTACAGCCCCTGTGCTGGGTGGTGCTGGCCTGGACGTGCTCTGGGGGAAGGTTCCGACTGGAGGGTGTCGGGGAGATGGCCCAGGGGTTGGTCCTGCTGCCTTGGCTGGCTGGTCCTGCTGTTGCTCTGGGCTGGCCCTGCCTGGGGCAGGACAACCCACAGCCATGGAGCTCACGGTGCCTCCCACCCCTCCTCCCCGGCAGGATCTCTTCAGCAAGTCAGATCCCTTCCTGGAGATCTACCGGATCAATGACGATGGAGGCGAACAGCTGGTGTACCGCACTGAGGTGAGTTCCCAGCCTGGGCAGGGTCTCCAGGGAGCCGCCCAGCCACCAGCCCAGGGAACAGGGAATGGAGGAGCCCGGACAGGAGCGACTGGGGCTGAGGGCCAAAGGGATGGGGTGGACAGAGGAGAGTCGGTGAGAACAGGATGGGGTGGTGGGTGGGCAGAGGAAGGGCTGGCAAGGACAGGACAGGGCTGATGGGGGGTATGATGGGTGACATGACAGAAAACCCCGATGTGCTGACCAAGCCACTGACGCCTGCCTCCTTGCCCCTGGGGCTCCCCACCACCCTGTCCTGCTGGGCCAGGAGCTCTGGTCTCCCCCAGCAAAGGCACAGAGCTGGGGTAACAGCCCCCTGGAGAGCAACACAGACACTCAACCAGTTCAGCTGCAGGAGGGCTCAGCTCCCGGGACACAGCACCCAGGGAACCAGCCCCCACAAGGGACCAAAACCCCAAATAAAGCCACCTTAGTCTGTCTGAAAGTTTTGCACTGAAGAAGCTTGGAGGCCTCCCTTTCTCATTGAAAGAGCGATGCACAGAGGTTGCCCCACGACCCAATAACAACTATTTGCACTTGGCTTGCTAATAAAGAGAAGGGTTTTATTAAATACAAAAAGTAGGGTTGAAGTGGTTGCAAGTGCAAATAGACAAATCAAAATAAATAACTAAATTAAAATAAACAAAAGAAACTCCAGCTAATCCTAGTCTACAGAGAAACTTGTTTCATGCAAATTGTTTCCCTAAGCAGTTGTTTTAATCATCTCTTTCACAAGCTAAGCCACCTCATAGCTTTGCCCTGAGCCTCCCCCCGTCCAGTCTTAGCTGTTTCCAGTAGGTGTCTTAGGTGGTGGAGTGGGGTCTCCTGGCATCTGGCGACTGCCCCCTGTGGTTTGCTTCCCCCGCTTACCACCTTTTTGCCCGAGGCAGGAATTCTCTGTGCTCAGTTCAAACTGTTCTCACCTTGTGTGCAAACGGCCCAGCTCCAAAGTGGGTTCAGCGTCGGGTGGCCTGGCCACGTCTGACTAGTACCAACCACGGTTTGGGCTTACCAGACAAACCAGACTACACACAGGTCACTGCTTTAGCCCTGCACCATTCGGTTCCCAAAGGATCCCTGCTGGCCCCTCCGTAGCACATTCCAAACGAAAACCAGCTTCACACTTCACAGCTCCAGCGTCACACACAGGAACGTACTGCACCAAAATAGGCGCTACAGATTCAGCAGATTGCAATGTTAAAACTGATATGGGCCGTGATGCGTTTTGCATAAAGCAAGTTATGCATATTCATAAGCCGATTTTCATAATGCATGGGGGTGCTGTGACAGGGTGAATGGGTGTGGGGCTGGCAGGAAGAGTGTGATGGGGGGCAGGGGCGGTGATGGGGCAAGGGACAAGGTGGGGTGGTGACAGGCTGGGATGGGTGACGGGCGGGGGCATGGGCAGGGGCCTGGGGGGGGTTGGCGAGACAGCGCCACTGTCCTTTGTGATGGAGGGCAGCTCAGGGCTCGGATGCCATGTCCCCTCCCTGACCACAGACCTCAGCCAGGATGCGCTGGTCACCTGGCGGCTCAGGGGCTCCCCCCAATAGACAGGCGATGGGGAGAGCGCCAGGCCCAGAAAGCTCCCAGCAGCTTCACACTCTGAGCACACAGCTCCTTGCTCCAACGCTGGTCTTCCCCCCCCAGGCAGAGCAGGGACCCCCCACCGGCAGAGCAGCCCCCACAGCAGCCCCGAAGGGAAGAAAGATGAGTGACAGGAGCTCCCGGCGCTGACAGCGCACCAGGGATGTGCTGGCTGCTGCTCTGCTTCCTCGCCGCCTGACAGGGCCTAGGAGCATTAGGCACCTCACAGAGCTATTAAGCTGTCAGGGCTGTCAGCTCCCGGCTCAGGCTGTCCGCCCCTGCCTGCCACCTGGGGCCGGTCTCTTCCTGGCTCCAGGGCGGTGCGATCCTGCAGTGGGGAGAGATGGGGCAAGGTGTGAGGGGTGTCCCTCTGTGAGGGCACAGCTGCCTGGGGCCCCCGCCTGGCAGGGCACAGGCTGGGAGTCGGACTGCCTAGGCAGGGCCCTCCCCATCTGTGCCTCGGTGCTCATCTCCACGGGGGCTGAGGGGCCGGCCGGGGCTGTGCAGGGCTGTTTGCGCAGTGTTTTGGGCCCCTGTGGCAGAAGGAAGCTGCTCCTTGCTCAGCACGGGGAGCCCCAAAGCCACGTCTGCCTCGGCAGCCTGCTGCTGTGGGGTTGCCCAGCCAGGCGGCCCGGGGGCCAGGGCAGGTGCTCACCCCGTCCCTCATCTTTCCCCAGGTGGTGAAGAACAACCTGAGCCCCGTGTGGGAGCCGTTCAAGGTCTCACTGAACTCGCTGTGCAGCTGTGAGGAGAAGAGGAAGCTGCGGGTGAGGAAGGGCCTGGGGAACCCCCTGAGCAGCCTCCCCCACTGGGGAGCAGCTCCCCAAGGCTCCTGCCAGTGGAACATGCCCCGGCCCAGCGCACCCCACCCCCAGGTTCAGAGGCCGCACAGGCGCTGTGGGGCAGAGGAAACACACCTGACACAGTCACCTTGGCCTGTCGGGCTCCCTGCCGTGGGACACCAGCCTGTTTGGCCTCTGCAGTGACGCTAACACCAGCCACATGACTGGGGCCTTCGGTCCCCCCGCTTCAGAGCCCGAACTGGCCCGCAAGATGGGAAATGCCCTGGTGTGTGCTGGTTCCTAGTCGGCCAGGATCTGGCCCAGCCCGGGGCTGGCGAGAGAGCACCGCGCTGCAGGCCCAGGGGTCAGTCCGGGCTGGGGGCAGATGGAGCAGGGGAGTGCGGGAGGTGGGAAAGCCCCTCTCCCGAGAGGCGCGAACGTGGCAGGGCACTGCCTGAGCTGGGCTCCTTCACCCGCCAGTGCATCGTCTGGGACTACGACTCCCGGGGGAAACACGACTTCATCGGCGAGTTTTACACCACCTTTGAGGAGATGCAGAAAGCGACGGGGGAGACCAAGGTTGGTGCTGCCGTGGGGGAGCCTTCTGCATCTGGGCCATCCAGTGGGCCAGCTGCTGGTGAACATGCCTGTGAGGTGGCTCGGTCGGTCCATGTCTTGGCCCTTCGTGTGAGTGCTGGTGTTTGCCTGAGCTGGTCCATGGGTCGGGGGCCAAACTTTTTCAACGACAAGCAGCTGACTGTCAATGAGTGGCACAAAGGTGGCGCTTTCAGCTCCTTCGGGGCTTCTCCTGTGCGGGGGAACCTCAGAAAACTAAAATGAAAAGTCCTGGGCCACCTTACAGGCTAACAGATATTTGGAGCACAGGCTTTCATGGGCAAAGACCCGCTTGGTCAGATGCACGAGTGGGGGGGATTCAAGAGGGGGTCTCAGTAAAGGGGAGGGCCAGAGCTGACAAGGTCTATTCAGTCAGGTTGGATGTGGCCCATTATCGGCAGTTAATGTGGAGGTGTGAACACCAAGAGAGGAGAAAGCCGGTCAGTTCAGTCAGGAGGGATGTGGCCCATTGTAAGTTGCTTATGTGGAGGTGTGAATATCAAGAGCTCTTCCACATCCCCCCCGACTGAATAGACCTTGTCAGCTCTGGCCCTCCCCTTTACTGAGACCCCCTCTTTGAACCCCTCTTCTGAACCCCCCCACTCATGCATCTGACCAAGCGGGTCTTTGCCCACAAAAGTTTATGCTCTAAAATATCTGTTAGTCTACAAGGTGCCACAGGACTTCTTGTTGTTCTCAAAGATACAGACTAATACGGTGACCTCTCTGATAAAAGTGGTGGGTTTTATCTGGGGTGCAGTTGTGATCACCTCCTCTCAAAGCAGTGACCTTGGCACTGGAAAGGGCTCTGAAAAGGACAACGAAAGTGGTGAGGGGTTTGGCCGTATGGGAGAAGTTTAAACAGCTGGGACTTCTCGGCTCGGAGAAGAGGAGACTAAGGGGGGATGTGATGGATGTCTATAACATCAGGGCTGCTGCAGAAAAAGTGAATCAGAGAAAGTTATTTACTTGTTCCCGTAGCACAAATACGAGGGGTCACCCAATGGAATGAATGGGCAGCGGGTTTAAAACAAACAAGGGGAAGTTGTTCTTCAGGCACCGCACGGTCGGCCTGTGGAACTCCTCGCCAGAGGAGGTTATGAAGAGCAGGCCTTCAACAGGGCCCAAAAAAGAACTCGATAAGTTCATGGAGGCTGGGTCTGGCAATGGCAATGAGCCAGGAGGTGGGAGGGATGGTGTCCAAGGCTGGGAATGGGTGAGGGCGGAGGGATCATGGGATGATGAGTGCTCTGGGGCAGCTGGCTTTGGCCACTGTGGGCGGACAGGAGACTGGGATGGATGGACCTTTGGTCTCCCCCCATGTGGCCACTCTTATGGTGTTTGCTTTTTCCTCTTTTCTCCCCACAATGTCCTGGGGGGTCTGAGCTGTTTGAGAAAGAAACGTGCCCTCGTTGGCCAGGGCTGGCGGCCGCAATGTGCCTGCCAGCCAGTCAGAGACACAGGCATGTCTGGTGTGGGCCTGGCCTGGCAGGTGTCTGAGCGCAGGGATGCTCCAGAGGCGGTGACGCTGCGTGTTTCCTCACTGGGCGTCTCTGGGAGGCGCTGGAAGGCTGAGCTGGCCGCAGGTCACAGAGCTTGTTGCTTTCTCTGTTGTGCCCAAGGTCCAGTGGGACTGTGTGAACCCGAAGTACAAACTCAAGAAGCGAAACTACAAGAACTCGGGCGTGGTCATCTTACTGGAGCTGAAGGTGAGTGGGGGCCGGGCACTTCCCAGAACTCTGGGCATAGCTGTCCCATCCATAGGATGAGGAGGGGTGCCCGCCTCAGGCCCCAAGCTTTTGGGGGCTGCCCCAGCTGGGACATGGATGGGAGGGTTCCCTGGGGCAGCGCACAGTGCAGGGAGGTGACGGCAGCAGCCAAGGGTCACCTTGCCTCGTAACCTTGTGCTTATTGCACTGGGGGTGCGAGCAGCAGCCTGCTCTGCTCTGGCACACCCCAGCACGCCAGGGCAGCGGGAAACTGCCTCCTTGCCGAGCCGCCCATGGAGAAGAGGGGCTCAGCGGGCTGGGGGAGCATGGCAGAGCGCCGCAGGCTGCCGTTCGTGCTGCATAGTGAGCGTGGCAGGGGGCAGCCGAGGGGAGGTGACCCCCTGCTGCTGTACCCACAGCCATGCTCTGCCCCAGCTAATCCCCCGCCAGGCTGGTCCGAGAGTGGGTAAGTGGGCAGGGTGGGGGCACTGACAGGAGGTTGCCCCAGGGCCCGTCCCACCTTGGGACAGCCCTGGCTCTTGGATTAGTGCTTTTGCCTGGGTGACAATGCCAACCCAGCGCCCCTCGGCTCTCCTGGCACCTTGATGCCAGCTTGGCTCCCAGGAGGTGCGCGTGCCTCTGGGCCCCTGGGGAAGGGGTCTGGTCACAGAGCCCTGCAGGACATGCTCCACCTCAGAGGCTGTGGGCAAAGGAGCAGTGACTGGGGAGCCTCTCGGAGCCAGGCTGTGTCATGGCTCGGTGACACTGCCCAACATGTCCCACTCTAGCCATATCTCTCCCCTGGCTGCAGCCTCCTTGGCTCCCAGCACCCGCCTGGTGCTCCGTGTGGCCCTGCTGGGGGGCAGGCTGTGCAGAGTGCCCCACTCTGGGCTGCTTGGGCCTGGGTCGCTGGCCGGGGAGCTCTTGCCCATGCTGGCAGGGGCTGGCTGACTTGCCCTTTGTTTGGAAGATCCACAGGGTGTACTCCTTCCTGGATTACATCATGGGCGGGTGCCAGATCCACTTCACGGTGAGTAACGTGCCTGGCCACTCGCTGGCTAGAGACCCTCCCAGGTGGGAGGGTGGGTGACGGCGAGTCAGGAGCGAAGCACAACTGGAAGCAAACCTGGCCCCAGGTCCCGCGTGCCAGGATGGACAGGGTAGAACCGGCTGAGGGAGCAGGCGCTGCTCAGACCCTTCCAGGGGAGTGGCTGGCTCCGGAGGCTGGGTATTGGCCATGGGGCGTTTGCCTTCTTCACCACTGGTTCATGCCTGGCCCATGGCACCAGCACACAGGTCAGGGGCCGCTGCTGGGTTCCCAGCACACTCAGGGGCCAAGGGCTGAGTGTGCGTTCCCCTATGCTGGCATCAGGCCGCACTGGGACCACTGAGCTTCCTACCTGCCCATCCCGCAGCCTGCACCAGTGTGATGGGGTTCAGGGGTCCCCCTGCACTGCACCCCGTCCGCTGGCAGGAGAGACTCTCACTCAGCCGGTACAACAGCAGGTTTATTAGGCAACAGATGTCCAGTTTCTCACAGAAGCAACAGCATAGCAGCCAGAGACAGTCCTTCCAACCTGTCCTGGGGAGAAGACCCCGAGGGGTGCCCCTCTGGGGTGTAGCTTTCCCCCTCCTCAGGCTGGCTGCCTTCCAGCTCTCCCTTTTCCTAGCCTCTAACTGCCACCCCCGATTCAAACCCCTCTCAGCTCCTCCCTGCTCTTTGTTCAGGCAGAGGTGTCACCTGCCAGTTGTAGCCCCAGGGTCATCCTTAGCCACTGGGAGCTGCTGCTTGCCTCAGACATCCAGCCTGACTCACACATGCACCCCCCGCCACTCCATCACACCCAGCACTGTGCCTTCCTCCCGGTAAGGTCAAAAATGGCAAATGGGGGCGATGGGCCACTCCTTGGCCAGGCCCTGCTCTTAAAGGGCCCCCAGCAGGGCACTGGATGTGCCCCTTGCGGCTGTAAGGGGGTTTCATGCCCACAGAGGAGCATGGGGTGCCCCAAGCTCCCAGCCCTGCAGCCACCTGTCTCCGTCACACCGTGTGCTACTGGGAGGGACAGCGCAGGGTTAGCTGGCAAAGAGGAGGAGCTCGGGGCCAGGCACATGCTGGCTGCAGTCCATGGCAGCCATAAACCCCAAGGAACGGGCTAGTGGGGTTGGTTTTCCAGTGCTTCCCTGGCTGGACCGGGGCGATACAGCCCGACCGTACCTATCACACAGACACACCCCAAGCAGCAGCTGGCACGGCTCCAATCCGGCTCGAGTTGCCCAGGAACATCCCAGGGCAGTTCGCAGCACTGCCTGGGGCAGAGGCCATGGGCAGCTGTGCAGAAGGTACATTCAAGTGCCAGCAGCAGCCACCCAGAGCCCTGCTCGGCCCCACGGAAGACCCGGTTTCCCCGCGACGGGGTTGCTAGAAAGACACAGTGTCTGACTCTGATTCGGAAAGGCTCTGGGAGATGCGCTGAGGGCCAGCGACAGCTCAGCGGCCACCAGCCGGCAGTTGGCTTTTCCTAGGCCAGTCCTGCTAATTCCCGCAGCTTTGGTTTCAGCTGGCAATCACTGCACGCACCCACGCCGCTGGCCAGCTGTGCTTTGAGATTGCCTGCGGCTAGCTCAGTCGTGCATCCGACTGCGCACGTAAATGAAGCCCCTGGGTGGGTGGGCGTTCACCCTTGCAAACGCATAGCAGGCCCAGAAACACCCTCCTCGCACTCACGCGCTGGGCGTGAGCCAGGCTCCTTCCCTCCGCCCTGAGCGTTTGGCAGTCCCTGCTGCTTTACCTCTGCTGGTACTTTGCACGGCTTCCTCATTAAAAATGAAAAAAAACAACCAGCCTCCAGATTGCCTTTTGCAAAAGCATCTTCTCCCCGACGTGAGTCAGAGCCGCGCCATGCAGGATGCAGGTACGAGCCAGGAGCAATGCCGGGCCCTGTGAGCAAGGCCTGCCGTGTTGTGAGACACGGTGTCCCGTCGCTGTGGGCAGGGGAGACACAGCGTGGAAACGCCGGCTGGCTCAGCCCTGCCCTGCCGGCCACCTCTCCCTTCTAAGCAGCAATGAAAGAACATTGCAGGAGCTTAGAAAATTCCTCTCCCTGGCTTGTGCCCCTGGCCGTGTCCCCAGCACTGCGCTGGCAGCAGCATCACAGCCCTAGCCGACTGCAGCCCCCCGGCACGCCCGGGCTAACGCCCTGCAGCAGAGATGTCCCAGAGGGGGTTACGGAGAGGGGGCGCAGTCAGGAGGTTGGTTTAAAACGCCTTTTACAGGTGTTTACCCCCCGCCCCCAACCTGCTGCGTGAGCCCAGGGCTTGGCCACGTGCCCCTCGGGCAGAGGGCACGGCCGTCAGCTCCGTGGGCTGCTTGGCTCTGCAGCTGGGCGGGCCCCCGGGAATGGCGGAGAGCCGGGGGCAGGGCTCCCTCAGCTCGGCTCAGCTGGGCGCTCGTGGCATGTGCCTGGGCTGGCACTGATGTGATGGGAGCCCCTGCCACTGCCTCTGTGGCTGAGCTGGGGCAGCGCCCGGCCGGGGGCCAGCTCCCTGTCTGTCCTGGGAGAGAGCACTCTGAGATCCTAGATGGGAAGGGCTGGGCGACTGCAGAAGGGACTGACCGATGGCTAATGCCCAGCCCCCCAGCCAGCGGAGCGAACAGGAGACAGGTCCTGTGCAGCCCCTCCGACCCCTGCAGAGGATCTGGCCTCGCAGCCACTGAGGTCTGCCCAGCCCAGGCTGGGGACCCCTCTGCTCTCCCAGCCAGGTCTGCGGCCGGCTCTGCTGACCCCTCCTTCTGCCCCCAGGTGGCTATTGACTTCACAGCCTCCAACGGAGACCCCCGGAACAGCTGCTCTCTGCACTACATCAACCCCTACCAGCCCAACGAGTACCTGAAGGCGCTGGTGGCAGTGGGGGAGATCTGCCAGGACTATGACAGGTGAGACAGCCCTGCACTCTGGATCTCCCAGCCCACTCGGGCTAAGCCCAGCCCCAGCCATCCTCCCCAGCCTGTCAGTCCCCTCTGGGCAGCTAGAGCTCGGAGCCGGCTGCCCACAGGCGCCTCCGCAGCCCCACCTCCCCGCAGCAACACGCCCCAGCTGCGCCTGGGCCGACTCTTCCACTCTGGGTGCCGGCAGCTCTGCCGCTCAGAACCGAGAGGGCCCGGGCACCCCCAGGCTGCCTGCCCCGCTTTCCCCAGTCAGAAGAGCCCCCATCTGCCTCTGCCGAGCCCGTCTGCTCCCCGTGGTGCTGCAGGGCGAGGGGGGCATCTGCCATCTCTCACTTCACAGAGCCCTGCAAACCCTGCCCGTCCCCCGCAGGGCACTCGGGCGGGTGCGTGGCTGGAGACCGGCACACCCCGCTGGTGCTGAGCGAGGGGCGCCCCACAGCTGGGGCAGCGCCCGGGGGCGTGGAGCTCACACCGGCCAGCCGGCCCGGGCTGCGCTGCCCTTGGGGGTTTGCTCTGCGAGTGCCCCAGGGACCAAGAAAAGGAGCGAGGAGGGCGAGGCCGTCTGCCCTGCCAGGCTCTTGTGTCCCTCCCAAGGACTGAGCACACCAGACACCTGCGATGGGCATGACCCCCGCAGCTGCCTTCTGTACCCCCTGGGCCCTCGGGCTTCCCAGGTGTGCAGAGCCAGGAGCTCCCGGCAGGCAGTGCACGCGGGGCTCCCCAGCACTCCAGCCAGGCGGGGGTCCCCGCTGCTTACCAGGGAGCTGCTCCGTTCCAGGGGGCTCAGTGGGACCTGTCACAGACACTGAGCAGGGAGGGGCCAGTGTCACTGGCTGGAGGGTCTATGGCTGGGCCCCCCCAGTGCTGGGGATCCCGGGGGTGGGTGCTGGGGCACCGGAGCAGGCGGGACCTTCTGACATCTGCTTCCTTCCAGCGATAAGAAATTCTCCGCTTTAGGGTTTGGTGCACGGATCCCACCCAACTATGAGGTAAGAGCCTCGCCGGTCAGAAGCAGCGGGGCAGGGAGTTGAGGAGGCGTGGAAATGGAAGGCGACCCTATGGGGCTGAGAAGAGGGGCAGGGGATGCTATGGGGCCCAAACTGGGTGGAGACGCTGGCTGGACCCCTGCAGCTGGTGCTGTGCTGGGGGAGGGAAACCAAGGGCTGGGGGCGAGGGAGGGTGGGATGGTTCAGTGGTTAGACCATGGGGCTGCTCAACCCAGGGTTGTGAGCTCAGTCCTTGAGGGGCCATTTAGGACCTGGGGGTAACCAGGTTAAGAAACATCTGTCAGGGATGGAGCTGGTGCTTGGCCCTGCTATGGGTGCAGCAGATCCCTTCCAGTTCCACGAGATGGGTATAAACAGCCCCAGACATTACCCCAGGGCCTTGCCCAGCTGCATGGGCTGTGCCCCAGCCCTGGTGCGGTGCTGCGTGCCAGCCATGGGGCGATGACGTCATTCGCAACCACACCTCCCGTGCTCTGCATCCCCCAGCCCCCAGCGCCTGGCTGTCCTGTTGGTCGCTGTGAGCCTGGCAGGCCCAGGCGGGCAGCTCCCACAGGCCACGCTGCACCCAGCTCCCTGCCACCTCCCTGTCGGGGGCAGAGTGCTTGGCTGTTGGATTCAGCTGCACGGGCCTCCCTCTCTCTGTCCCTGCTGCGATGCCACGTGGACCTGTCTACAGCACAGGTGCCCGCCAGGGCCAGAGACCAGAGAAAGCAAAGGCCCCGCAGAGAAACAGCAGGACTAACGCAGGCTCCAGAGCACATGCCGGGATGGGCTGAGACAGAGCCGTGCGAGGGCTTTGCACAAGGGGGGGCGGGACCAAGCCATGCAACGTGTGCCATTTAGCCTACGTGCAGCCAGGGTGCATGAGAGGCAGATCTGGGGGCATGTCCCCACTGCACACAAGGGGCGGGGTGGGCAGAGGCCCCCCTTCAGCCTTCAGGGGGCAGGATGTTTCCCTGACTCCAAGGGCTCCTGAGACGTTGGCTGACAGGAGCCCTGTGTCTACAAGCGAGTTAAGTAAAGCCGGGGCCGCTCAGCTCCAGCAGCAGCAGCTCTGACACCAGCTGTGCACTCACACGGGGGGCACTGGTTAGGGTTAACGAGTTAAGGTCTCATCTGACTTTGTTACTAACCCTCAGGGCCATTTCTAGAGGGGCTCAGGGCTGGGGGCAGCCCCGCCCCAGGTACTCCAGGTGTGGGGCCCAGGACAACCACTCACCCCTGCCACAGGCCCCTGCCCCGCCCCCTCCGCAAGTGTTTTGCGCTGGAGGATTAGTGGGGGGTCTGGTGCAGGGCAGCAGAAGGATTGTCGTCCCCCCATTCACCAGGGCGGTGGGAGCTGGAGCGACCTGTCTGCCTGGTCCATTCAGCTGCTCTCCCCCAGCCTGCTGGGCTCAGCTGCTTGGCAGGACAGGGACCAGGATGGGGCTCTGCTCCCTGTGCTGCAGGGAAGTGGAGAGAGGGACCGGGCGGCGGCCGCTGCCATGGAGGGGCTGAGCCTTGCTGCAGTTCTGCACCAGACCTCTTTGGGCCCCCCGGTCCCATCCACAGAGCCGCCGAGGCTGCTGCCACAGGGCCCCCAGAAGCACAGGGCTTGGGGCGGGGGGCACCCCAAACCATCCTGTGGATGGGACAGTTCTGCTGAGTCTTGAGGACAACTGAAAGAGCTGTAGAAAACTCCAGATGACGTTCTGTGGTTGTATGGCCGTCCGTCGGGTCACGTCCCTTTTGGAAACATTCGACAAGGGCAAAGCCCTGCGAGCTCCTGCAGCCCCTGCCTGGGGCTCTCCGGGTACTATCCCTCTGCAAACGTACGTACGTAGGCAGTCCGTCGCGTCCGACAATGACCTCTTGAGCTTGCACAGGCTCATGGGTTGTGGACTCGCATGTGGCTGAGGAGTCCAAGCTTTGAAGGGCATGGGCGTTCACAGTGGGGGCAAGGGAAATGTCCTGGCTCTGTTCATGCGGCTGCTGCTGTTGCTTTCTTCCTCTTACGAGCATCAGTGAGGCGTACACATCGCTGCTCTTCAAAGCTGTCATACGTGTGTCGTACGAGAGCACGCCAGCCTGTTCGGGCTTTTGCTTGCTGCTCTAGCTGATCTGGTTTTAAACCAGCATGAGCAATGTTGTCCCTCACGCAGTCCTTATACCTCTTGCGAGGCCTGCCTTGATTCCTTTGGCCCTGGGAGGGTTCACCGTAGAGGAGGTGCTTAGGGATTCTCGACTCCTCCATTCGTATGATGTGCCCTGTCCAGCGTAGCTGGGCGTACAGAATCATGGCTTCAGTGCTCGTGGTTCCTGCTCTGTGCTGGACTTCCAGGTTCGTAACTCTGTCCTGCCATCGAATGTGCAGTATTGACCTCGGGCTGCCTGTGTGTTGTAAACAGTATACTAGAAACTCACCTTCAAAAGGAGTGAAACTGACACTGTCCCAGTACCGCCAGCCCGTCATCCATCAGACCCACCCACAATCACACCACTGGCTTTGAAATCATGTGACGAGGAGAAATTTGGCGTTCTTTTCATTTGCCTTCTGCTGCTAGAAACTTCAGGGTGTGCCGGGGTCCCCACACCTACGAGCGCTGGAAACCTCATTTCTGTTGAAGAAGGAAGGCTGAAATTGTCACCGTTGGACTTGACTTCAGCGGCTGGGGCTTTAAAGAAAACAGTCATTATCATGAGACTCGTGACAAAATCATACAAGTTGGCAATGCTGCTTTCACGTCTCTGTAGAGGCTTGTTACTCTGCAGAAGGCTCTCCACAGCACGGGGCCGCGAAAGGAGAGGCAGTTCTCCCAGGAGACGCTCAAACCAAACACCAACACGTTCCCACCTTGTGAAGTTAGGAAAAAAGCTGAGATTTCTGAGGTGTCGCTGGGCGGCTGCAGGCAGGAAAGGGAAACGAAGGCGCAGTGCTCTTGGCAGCTGTGTTGGAAGGTCGAATCTTTTCATTCTTAACCAAGTGAAGCTTCTGTTCTCATCACCTCCCCGAGTTAATTAACATGTGCTCAGTAGATGCCCCCACTCATGCATCAGACGAAGCGGGTCCTTGCCCACGAAAGCTCATGCTCCAAAATATCTGTTAGTCTACAAGGTGCCACAGGACTTCTTGTTACTCGCTCCTTAAGTAGCTGAGCCGTCTTACCCAGGACAGCTAGGTTAGGCCTCTGAGGTGTTCACACTCCGTGGCGCTGGGACCGCTGTGCCCCGGCTGTGCTTTAAACTTTGCAAAGTCTGAGCCCTCTGCCTTCAACCCACCCAAACCCTGCAGAGGTTGGGGTCCCTCTTTTACAGGCAAGAGCCGGTCCCTTCATGCAAACAAAACCCTGGCTTCCCCCCAGGGCACCTCTCCTCTGCAGGACTCAGGCCTTCGCTAAGGCCCATGCTGCAGTTAGGAGCTCTGCCTGGGAGTGCTCCATTCACCGTGTGAAAGTTGTGGGGGAGGCTGCATCCCCCTTATCTCCCACCTCCCCAAATGGTGCACAGGGTAGTGGGTGGGCCGGGGCTGGGGGCTCTGCTCCTTCCACTCTCTGTGCTCTCTGGTAGGTTTCTCATGATTTCGCCATCAACTTCAATCCGGAGGATGACGAGTGTGAAGGTAAGAGGCTGGCAGAGTGAGAGCCAGCTTGCAGGGCACCGTGCCAGGCCTGGGGGTGGAGGGCGGGGTCAGCCTGGCCTCCTCCTGTCTGTGTGCTACAGCCCTGCAGGGCCCTGCTCCCACCCACCACCTGTGCTGAGCACAGAGGCTTCCCTTCCTGCCCAGCAAGCCTGGCCTCTGCCCTGGGAACGGGACGTGTGTTCGAATTTGGGGTGTCCTCCCCAGGCTGCCCAGGCCCCGCTGGCTGACAGCTGGTGCCTGTCAGGTCACAGTGCCCCCCCGAGGTGTCAGGCTGGGGTGGCTGAATCCTGGTGCAAGGGTGGAGCTGGGCCGTGGGCCTGCCCCACTGGTCTCCTCCCTGGCGATGGGGGAGGGTTAGCAGCCCCCAGGTGCGTGTGCCTCAGTACCACGGAATTGCTGGGCCACATGGCTCCTCACCCGATCCGGTGTCGCCCCCTAGGAATTCAGGGCGTGGTGGAATCCTACCAGAACTGCCTGCCCAAAATCCAGCTCTACGGCCCCACCAACGTGTCCCCCATCATCTCCAAGGTGGCCAGGGTGGCGGCGGCAGAGGAGAGGACGAAGGAGGCCTCGGTGAGTACCTGCCCCAGCGCCATAGCGCTGCCCGCACAGGGGACCAACCGGTCTGGGATCTCCGGCACTTGCTGGTCTGGTTGATGGGTCCAGCTGAGCTGGATGTAGATTGTCCAGTTGTGCTGTGCAAGCCTCTGCCCTGCTGCTCTGGGAGGCCCCAGTCCTGAGCTGGGCATGGAGCACCAGTGCAGCCCGTAACAGGGATGTGAGGGACCTGGCTGAGACCCCCCCAACTCCTCTCACGGGTGCTCTCCTCAGGGTTTGCGTCCCGCGTCCCCCGAGGCGGGAGGCTGCCATCATGCCCAGGGCACGTTGCTCAGGTTAACGCTGCAAAAGCACCTGAGGCCCACCAACGCCCAGCGAGGCTGTGGTATGCACAGACTCTGCACCACGCTGGCCCACGGGGCGTTGGCTCCTCAGCCAGCAGGTGCCTTTGTAAATGTCCCTCTTTCCCTGGGGCTGCATTGCTCCTGGTTCCCAGCCAGGTGGGAGGTTGCCTTGGCTCTCTGCCCCCCGCTTGCCAGGGGAGAGCAGAAGTGAGCAGCAGGCAAAGGGCAGCACCAAGCAGAGACAGCTACCAGAAAAGCTTCCTCCCAGCGAGCCACTCCAGGCAGCAGGGAAAGCCCAGCACTAGGGACTCGGGCCTAGTCAGGAGGGGCCAGTCCTGCCCAGCGTGGCACAGCGGCCATTAGGGCTAGCCCCTGGCATCAAAGGAATGCCAGCCCCTCTCCCAGCCCGCCACGCCGGGAACGTTAGACGTGGCAGCGAGCCCCCAGTCCTGACGCAGGCGTTTGCAGCCCTCGAGCAGCATGGCCCCTGCCCTCGGTCCCCAGAGTGCCTAACTAAGCCAAGTGCTCATTCGAAGTGTGGAGTTAATGGGTCTGGCAAGGCCCGGGATTGCTCAGGGCTTTTTGAGGGGCGATGGGCGTGCATGGAGCAGCTTCCCGGCTCCGGAGATCCAATGCCAGGGTCTCGTAGGGCCCCTCACCCTGGTTCCACGCCATGCTCCGGCCCCCTGGAACTTCCCTTCTGACGCCCCGTGGGCAGAGATGGCGCGGCCGGGCGGTTGCCGGCCGGCTGTCTGCGATGTCCCAGCTCTCTCTGGAGCGTGCGTGTGCGTGCGCACCGGGGGGCGGCTTTCGTTAACCTCTGGTCAGTTACTCACCCCAGCTGGGGCGCCGTTCTCGGAAAAGTTCACGTTCTTCTGGGATCCCCCAGGCGGTTTGCTCACTGAATCGCTGACAGCGCCGTCGCCGTCAGAGCTGTCCATTAACGACAGTGGCTAATGCAGCATCCCCTGCCTGTGCACTGACCCTGCACTGCTGGGGGGTGGGGGAGGCTGGGCCCAGCGCCCGGGAGACAGGGCTAGAAGGGGACCAGGAGTCGGCCTCGGCTGGCGTTGAGAGTGGGTACAGGGGAGCCCATTGTGGGGTTGCTGGGGGGGAGGTTCGCCTGCTTGGGAGTGGGTACGGGAGAGCCCATTGTGGGGTTGCTGGGGGGAGGTTCTCCCGCTTGGGAGTGGGTACGGGAGAGCCCATTGTGGGGCAGTGGGGGGGAGTTCTCGTCCCACTTGGGAGTGAGTACGGGAGGGCCCATCATGGGGCGGCTGGGGGGGAATTCTCCTCCTGCTAGGGAGTGGGTATGGGAGAGCCCATTGTGGGGTTGCTGGGGGAGGTTCTCCCTCTTGGGAGTGGGTACGAGAGAGCCCATTGTGGGGCAGTGGGGGGAGTTATCCTCCTGTTTGGGCGTGGGCACAGGAGAGCCCATTGTGGGGTTGCTGGGGGTGGGGTTCTCCTGCTTGGGAGCGGGTACGGGAGAGCCCATTGTGGGGTTGTTGGGAGTGGGTTCTCCTGCGTGGGAGCGGGTACGAGAGAGCCCATTGTGGGGTTACTGGGGGGGGGGGTTCTCCCGCTTGGGCATGGGCATGGGAGAGCCCATTGTGGGGTTACTGGGGGGGGTTCTCCCGCTTGGGCATGGGCACGGGAGAGCCCATTGTGGGGCGGCTGGGGGGAGTTCTCCCACAGGGTAGCACCGCTCTGCCACTCACCCATGGCTTCCTCCTGCCTTCCTCCGCACTGCAGCAATACTACATCCTGCTGATCCTGACGGACGGCGTGGTGACCGACATGGCGGACACGCGGGAGGCCATCGTGCGCGCCTCCTACCTCCCCATGTCCATCATCATCGTAGGGGTGGGCAACGCCGACTTCACGGACATGCAGATCCTGGACGGTGATGACGGGGTGCTGCGCTCCCCGAAGGGGGAGCCTGTCCTCCGGGACATAGTGCAGTTCGTCCCCTTCAGAGAGTTCAAGAACGTGAGTCAGCCCCTGAGCCCCTTGTGGCTGTGGCCACTGCCTGGGTCATTGGCGTGCCCTGCACCAGGGCACCAGGGGAAGATCCGGTGGGTAGGGCACAGGGCTGGGACTCGGTGACTTGGGTCAGATCCCAGCTCTGCCACAGGCTCCATCCATGACAGTGAGCCAGGATCTCTGGGGCTCTGTGCCTCAGTTTCCCCATGACTTGGGCTAGTGACACTGCTGCACCTCCTGGGCTGTAGTGAGGGTAAACTGAGGCCAGTGCTCAGACTCTGCAGTGACGAGGGCTGTGGGGTACCTGGAGAGATGCACTTCAGAGGGCTAGTAAGGGGGCTGGCAGGACCCCCAGAAAGGCTCAGGTGTCTCCCACCTAGCCTAGCACTGCAGGTCTCCCGGGGGGGTGGACCTGGTGCCATCTGCTCTGCTGATTCTCAGGGGCTACAGGGCAGGATTCAGGGCATATTCTGACACAGAAGGCAGCTCCCCGTGGCTGACAAAGGCCTCTCCTCCTCTCATGCCCTTTGGTCTCCCCGGGCCCCTTTGCAGAGAAGGGACAGCCCCTGTTCACCCAGGTGGGTTCTCATGGCCTTGTTCTCTGCCTGGAAGGAAACTCTTTTGTTTTCGTGGCCCACAGGGGATTGAAGAGGGCGTCCTTGGCCATATCCCTCGGTACTCCCCCCCGGGCTGTGTGAGCCCAGGGTCTCCAGCCAGCCCCTGGCTCTCCGCTCCCTGTGCCAGAAAAGGTGCGACAAGGGGCGTGAGGGAGCAGCTTCCCTTGGCCCAGCATCGGTGGGTGAGCGAGCCCTCCTTCTGGGTCCACACCAAGCCCCTCGCCCGCTCAGGGCAGCAGACACAGGCCCCCACCGGGCCTGGTGTGCGGCAGCCCCACCGCACCAGTGCAGTGCGTTAGTGGAGGTTCTCTCACACGGCTAGCACCATGTCTCCTGCCGGCCTCATAAGCCCACCTCCGTGTGGGCCGGAGCTGGGCTGGGGGGTGAGCTCGCCCACTGACGGATGGCTGTCTGCACCGGGGGTTCCCCTTCCCTGAGCGCCTGAGTTCTACCGACACAGGACTGCAGTGTAGTCGTGCAGAGGTTTGCAGGTAAGCGCCTGGGCTGGGGAAAGCATTGTGCAGGTTTCCAAGGGCGGGGCGAGGACCGAGAGGTCAGGCAAAGGGCCTCTTTAACTGTGGCATCGATGTTCCACCCCAGGACCCTCCCACCTTGCAGGGGCCTAGCTCTCGGGCCCCAGGCTGAGCCTGAGTGTCTCCACGGGGTTCAAACCGCCCCACCCTGTATCAGCCTGGGCATCTAATTTTAGCGTAAGGAGACCCCCGGTTGTCACTGGGGCACTAGGGCACCGATGGAGGTGCAGCAAGCGTGGGCCGGCAGGTGCAGGATCCAGGGATCTGGCAGGGTGCGTGGTGGGGGCTGTTGATCTTCACACAAGTGGAGCTACATCTGCAGGGTTTGCAACTGTCGCTGGTGGCACTGGACGCTGGGGTGTCCTGTTCAGGGGGGCTTGTTTCGAAGCTTATCTCTCTCACCAGCAGTGTCGGGTCCCACAAAAAGTTATTAACTCTTCCCTGCTTGATAGACTGAGATCTGCATGGCTGCAGAGACATGCCAGGATGGTCTGCTGTGCCAAGCCCGGGTGGAACTTAGAGCTGGTCTGGCACATCTGGGGCCTGTGTGTAGCACCAGCGGGTGTTGGGTGGGGGCTCTGTCTGGGACATGGGGGCTGTGTGTAGCAGTGTGTGGGGTCTCTGTGTGTGGGAAACATGTGTTGTGGGTAACTGTGGGGGGGCGCTAGGGGGCTGTGTGTCTGGGAGCCAGGGACTGTGTGTAGCAGTATTAGGGGGGCTCTGTGTGTGGGAAACAGGGGTTGTGTGTAGCAATGGGGGGCGTTAGGGGGGCTCTGTGTCTGGGAGCCAGGGGCTGTGTGTACCAGTGGGGGGGCATTAGGGGGCTCTGTGTCTGGGAGCCAGGCGCAGTGTGGAGCACTGGGGGGGGGCATTGAGGGGGCTGTGTGTGTGGGAGCCAGGGGCTGTGTGTAGCAGTGGGGGGGGGCGTTAGGGGGGCTCTGTGTCTGGGAACCAGGGGCTGTGTGTAGCAGTGGGGGGGCATTAGGGGGCTGTGTGTGTGGGAGCCAGGGGCTGTGTGTAGCAGTTGGGGGGGCGTTAGGCGGCTCTGTGTCTGGGAGCCAGGGGCTGTGTGTAGCAGTGGGGGGGCATTAGGGGGCTGTGTGTGTGGGAGCCAGGGGCTATGTGTAGCAGTGGGGGGGCATTAGGGGGCTGTGTGTCTGGGAGCCAGGGGCTGTGTGTAGCAGTGGGGGGGGCGTTAGGGGGCTCTGTGTCTGGGAGCCAGGGGCTGTGTGTAGCAGTGGGGGGGCATTAGGGGGCTGTGTGTGTGGGAGCCAGGGGCTGTGTGTAGCAGTTGGGGGGGCGTTAGGGGGCTCTGTGTCTGGGAGCCAGGGGCTGTGTGTAGCAGTGGGGGGGCGCTAGGGGGGCTCTGTGTCTGGGAACCAGGGGCTGTGTGTAGCAGTGGGGGGGCATTAGGGGGCTGTGTGTGTGGGAGCCAGGGGCTGTGTGTAGCAGTGGGGGGGCGTTAGGGGGCTCTGTGTCTGGGACAGATGCATGGGCTGATGCCGTGAAAGGAGCTGGGGACAGCGGGGAGGGGAAGTGGGTAGTGCCTGCCACGCAGTTCCGCAGAGGAGGGACTTGCTGGAGAGCAGCTCAGATAGGCCCAGACCCAGGGCTGCCCTTTGTCTTGCAGGCCTCTCCCACTGCCCTGGCGAAGTGCGTGCTGGCCGAGGTGCCGAAGCAAGTGGTGGAGTATTACAGCTACAAAGCCCTCCCGCCCCGGTGTCCCAAAGCCGACTCACCCGACTCCACCCTCAACTCACCCCAGTGAGGACCTGCCCTGCCCGGCCGCCTGTCCTGCCTTCACCCTCCGCCCCGCCACATGGGCAACGAAATAAAGGAGGAGGATAGGGCGTGTCACTGTCTGAATCCCACAGGCTCCTGTCCACCAGCGCGGGACCCCCACGCCACACTGCACCCCGACGTGCCAGCCAGAACCCAGCCTTGTTTTGCCCTCCTAACGCTGTCTCCAGGCTCCTGCGCAGAGCTGAGCTGGGGCGTGCTGGGTGGGAGCCAGGGGGCCTTTCTGGTTCTTCACTCAGGATGGTCCCTGCTCAGTCTGACAGTGAGCTTCCAGCTTCTGGGCATGGTGCAGTGAGCTGGCACAGCCTGGGATGCACAGGGGTTGGTGTTTACAGTGCGCTGGAAGCTGGCAGAGGAGAGGAGAAGGGTCTGTAAAGGCTGTTAGCCTGCAGAGAGGGAGGAGCTGGCGGGGGGCGGCGATATGAGCCAGAGCCCTCTGCCTCTGGAGCTCTGCTTAGGTGGTCCCAGGAGTATCAGGAAGGGGACAGGGAGCCTCTCACCCTGGCTCGTGGGTTTGTCCAATTGCTGGCGGCTCCTGGGTGGCTCAGGCCAGATGCTGGTGGCCAGGCTGCCCCAGCACCCAGGGCTTCAAGTCCTGGCTCAGGTCTGGCAATACCATTTCTAAGTGAGCTGGGGGACTTCCTCTGATTGGCTGCTTCTCCCCCTTGCCCACCTCCTGGGGAAGAGGGACCAATCAGAACTGCCGCCTGGAACACACCCCAAGGTGCATTGTAAAGTCCTCTCTGTCAGCCAGAGTTTGTTTGCTCCCACACTGCTTCATTTCCCATCCTCTGCCCAGGATACAGGCAGCATCCCCAGCCCTGGGCTGGCGGCCACCCACCCCGACTGTGGACCATGTCAAGATCCCCAGGGTAACCCCTGCTGCCTGTCAGAGTGGCCCAGGAAGCAACCTGGCCACCCTTTGCAGTGGGTCTGGAGTGGCCTTGTCACTGGCTAGCATGTGGCCAGCACAGCAGCCATGCCAGGGGCCCAGTGCACTGGGCTGATGCCAGGTGAGAACTCCCGAGGCAGCGTGAGACGTCCCCGTCTCAGGCATGTGGGAGCTGAAGGCTGTTCTACAGCTGTCTCTGTCTGCCTCTCTCACCTGAGACTGTACAGAAAGGGGCCCGTTTCCAGCCCCCTGCACCGTGCTGAGCCGCAGGAGAAGCTGGCTGCTGGGCGGTTCCCAGCTACCCTTTGCAGATTATATCAGAGCATTTCAATGAACAACAAAAAAGAGCAGGACACAATATTAAGCCCCCTCTTGACTGGCAGGGGAGCAGATAGGTGCCACGCCTCCCACGGCGGCACAGCAGTCCCATGGCGTGAGTGAGACAGCAAAGAGGGAGCTCCGTCAGACCCAATGGCAGGCGCTTTGCTGCCATTACCCGCAGCCTGTGCAGCGAGGCGGTGACCTAGGCGTGGCCAGGCCAAAGCTACCGGTGAAAGGGAGCCCCAGTTCTGAGTGTTGCCACTCTTGTCCGTGTCAGGCCCTGTTAAGTGCATGCTGCTAGCTGGGCTCATTCGTGTTGTTTCCAGCCGTGCGTATTTCGCTGTGTGCTTGTCTGTCACTTGGCGTGTGCATGACAGTGCTTGTGTTCTTGCTGTACGGGAGGAATGAGCCAATAAAGGCACTGTTACCTTTTCCCCCGTGTCGGTACATTTTATGGGATGCTGCCTGGGCAGAGCAAGTTCCCCCGACCTGGGAGTCCCCTAGGCACCCCCTTGACGCACTGAGTTATGAGGTGCTGTCCCAGGGCAGTGGCTGCATTGCTGCCTCAGCAGACGCTCCTCGTGGTGACGACCCTCTTTTCAGAAAAAAACAAACCTAGGAGACTGTTCCTCTGCGGATTGAGTTGCCTGATGGCGTGTTCCCCAGTGCGAATGGCAGACCCAGGCACCAGCATTTAATGGAGCCTTGTAGCACCCCCAGCTCCACGTTGGCTCGCTCATTATGGTGTTCCTGACCTGGATTAAAGCCTGGCTGGCTAAGAGGTCTCAAAACGCCATTGCTAGGGAGGCATTAGCTGCACTCGGTCGAGCGCGGCCGCTGGGACTGGCGCTCAGGCTGATGCTGTTCAAGCAAGGTCTCAGTAACGTGGGAGAGAATAGCAGATTGTCGGTAAAGTAAGCAGACAAGGCAAAAGTGGTGGGGAGGAAAGCAATGACAAGACACAAGGCAAGCTGGGCCACTGGGCAAAGTGGGCATAATACAACCCCTGGGTTTAAGCCAGCTCTGCCCTGCAGCATAGAACTAGGAACAAAGCGTGCAGGTCAGGGTTATAGGAGGTGGAACCGTAGCAAGGGAAGCAGTGACAGACAATGCACTCGGGGAGGAAGACTTGAGCCCCCAGTGTGATGTTGGGGCTGTAAGGGTGGTGGCTGTCTTGGCCTGGACACTTTATCGTTGGGCATGGAGGGTAGATTACAGTAAATAAGAGCGCTAGCCACAGACCTGGTGAGAGCTTTACTGACATACTATGTCCAGCACAGGTGTCCCCACTGTCACAAGGAGGTTGAAAAATTAGGGCTTAGAGAAGTGATCTGAGAGAGAGACACCCGCAGATTGCGCACACGTGCGAACACCCCCCCCAGATTGTGCACGCGCACATGCACACACACGCACCCCTAGCTTGTACGCCCTTTCACTCAGGTAACACTTTGGGTACTGTTCCCACCTCTGGATAGCCGAGGGCTCTTTCCTCTAGCAGATCAGGAAGACCAAGCGCCAGTGGCTGAGAGGCGAAGTTGGCACAGCTGAGCCTAGAAAGAAGCTGCCCGTGGCGACAGCGAGGGGCATTCACCCGTGGACCTGGCAGAGGGAGGAGGTGGACGCGCCATCTCTTGGACACTACGAAAAGCTGAATGTTCTTCTGTCCATAGCTTCCTGGCAGTAACGGCACTAACGTTGTGACCGAGCTGCCCAGCTGGGATTGCTCTGAGTACTTCAGGCTTTTTCCTTTCTCTGCTTCACAGGAGGCTGGGTGTGCTCCCAGGCAGAGCTGGGGCAGTGTGCCAGCAAATCCAGGTCAGAGGGGCAGAGCCTCCCTGCCCCATGCCTTTCAAGTGATGGCCAGGGTCAGAAAAGACCCCCTTGTTCCTGCTTCTCCCTCCCAGCCCCTGTTACCCACGAACCCAGGTGTCCGGCCCTGCCCAGCCGAGGTGGCCAGCATTCACCTCTCCTGGCCGCTTTCTTCCTGGTGCTGCATGGCACAGCCAGTGCCCAGCGTGGCACAGGGACAGGCTGATGGATTGCATGAGGGGATCGGATACTGGGACGCTGGTGGCTGCTGAGCTGAGCCAGGCGAGGGCTGCGGCAGGTGCGGGGGCATGCCCAGCTATTACACAGTGGCTGCAAAGACCAGGGAAGGGTTTTGTCAATCCCCTCTCCCACATGTGCTGGTCAGGTGGAGCCCGGCAACTGCAGGGCTATGGGCGCGTCCCCATCCAGAGGGAGGCTGCCACCCGCGGGACAGCGTCTTGTGCCAGGCACTGGGTCCCCTCATGCAGGCCCCAGCTCCAGAGCTGAACAGAACGTTTGCCTCGGCTTGTTTCCATTGGTAAACGCTGGGTCGCTGGAGCAGTTCCCAGGCCCGGGATGGAGTCTGGTTACGGACAGCAGCCGCCCGGGAAACGCTGCTGGCTCAGTGGCTAAGGCCTGGCGTGGGTACGTGGCAAAGCTGGAATCAGGACCCCTCAGCTGTGTGCAACCGGCCCTAACCTACCAAGAGCCAGCAGAGCTTTCCTGGGAGTGCTGCTGGGTGCATGGCAGCCGGCCACCGGAGGAGCAGCAATTGCACTCTCGCTCGGCTCTCGGGGAGGGCGTCTGCTGGGCAAGCACTGACCTGTCTGTCCTCTGTGCTCGGAGCTGTTCTTGGGGCTCCCCTGCCCCTGCATCCGAGCCGGCGGGATTCTGCAGGGGTGGCAGACGCCTGCGTGTCTGTCTGACAGCCAAAGCAGTTGCCATGGAGATTATTGTGATGCCACAAAGTCAAGGTGTTGCTCCCAGAGCAGGGCTGGCAGGAGGGGCCGGGCTGGAAGGCAGCAAACGGTGGGGGAGAGACCTGGGGGGGGGCCCATCTAAGGGCCAGCAGCCCCAGCCCCAGTGAACATCAGTGTCTGGCTCCTGGGTGAGGCCAGCGGCTGTGGAAGCCTCTCTGGGAACAGCGTGGGCTTAGCAGCCCTGCACGCTCTGCACCAGGCATGCAGCCGCCCTGTGCAGCTCAAAGCCGGTGCCATGTGGCTGGGCGTCACAACGGGCTGGTGCTGGCAGGCATGCCCCCGGGCAGCTGGAGGGCCTGCGACAAGGGCAGGCTGGAGAAGCCCTGCAGCCGACAGGACTCAGAGTGCGAGCCTGGCGGAGCACCCCAGGCCAGGCATGGCGCTGCCTGGCCACAACGCTGGGCAAGCGCGCCGGCCGCGAAGGATGCCAGCCCCAAGGCCAAGGCCCGAACTTGCCACTGCCGCTGCCTCACCGGTGGCTTAGAGCTGCCGTGCGGGCGAGAGAATCAGCCCACCCCCCAACCTAACCAGGCCTTTCCGCATGTCACCCCAAGGGGGTCCCCAGGCCCTGCCCCACCCGCAGGCAGAGGCGGCTCTCGCTCAGCAGGAGACCAGGAGGTGACGGGCGACAGGGACACAGCGTAGAACAGACTTGTCAGCACAGGAACCAGAAGCCGTCAGGACAATCCAGCTGGGGGAGAGGGGCCCAGAGGGGTCCCCGAGCCGGGCCCTGGTCCTCCTTCCTCCCTCTCCAGCCAGCCCAGACTGCCCCACTCACCAGCCCAGGTCCAGTTCCAACCCGCCAGGCCCCTCCTCCGCCTCTGTCCTGTGCCCCGGGGACAAAAGGGGTCACCTGGTTGCCTGGGTTACAAAGGGCTGGGGCCAGAATCACATGGAAACTCCCCTCATCACTATGCATTGATGCTATGGCCAGGGAAACTGAGGCGCCCACCTGGTGTTACTACAGGGCAGTAGGAATCACATGCAGCCCTGCCAGGGAGATAAAACCCTCCCCCACCCCTCTCCATTACCCTACTGATCCCTTTCCCCACTGAGCTCCCCCCCAGGTTTGCCTGATGTCAGTGGGCCCTCCCTGTGGGACCTGCCACCTCCTGCTGGAGACCAGCACGTCACATGAGCGCCAGTCTCCCATCCGCAGGGAGCTCCCCAGTGACAAACGCTCACCCGTTGCTTCAGGAAATGGGCTGCAGCTGCTGTCGGGGAGATTGCTGCGGGGGCAGCTGACAAGCACTCAGGGAAGTGTGAGCCCGGAACACGGCCCTCGAACGCCAACGCCCCTCGCGCCAGCGCGAGCCCCCGGCACGCCCCAGCGAGCCCAGCTGTGTCGGGAGTCAGCGCACCCCTCGGTCCTTGCTTGGGCAGGGCCCGGCCTGCCCGCAGCCCCTCTGGCTGGGGTTCCCTGGGCGACCGCCGCATGCCCTTTGCTGCGTGAGTCGTACCACAGCACGGCTGCTCGGGCTTCACACGCCTGGGCCAGGCAGCCGGACCCTCCCACGTGCAGGCGTGGTGTGTACCGCTGGAGCCGCTCCAGGGCAGCTCAGAACAGGCAAAGGGAGGGTGATGAAATGGGGGGGAGGGGGGGTGAGGAGTTTATTCCCCCAGGCGGGGCTGCATGTGTTACCTGCTGTCCTGTAGTAACGCCAAGTGGGTGCCTCAGTTTCCCCAGGCACAGCGCTGGTGCACAGGGGTGGTGGGGAAGTGTCCGTGTGATGACTACTCACATGTGGGCAATGGGCCCCCAGCTCTTTGTAACCCAGGCAACCAGGTGACCCCTTTCTTCCCCGGGATGCAGGACGGAGGCGGAGGAGGGGCCTGGCGGGCTGGAATTGGACCTGGGCTGGTGAGTGGGGCAGTCTGGGCTGGCTGGAGAGGGAGGAAGGAGGACCAGGGCCCGGCTCGGGGACCCCTCTGGGCCCCTCTCCCCCAGCTGGATTGTCCTGACGGTTTCTGGTTCCCGTGCTGACAAGTCTGTTCTACGCTGTGTCCCTGTCGCCTGTCGCCTCCTGTTCTCCTGCTGAGCGAGAGCCGCCTCTGCCTGCGGCTGGGGCAGGGCCTGGGGACCCCCCTCGCCGTAACAGTGAGCTTCCTCTGGTTCCCCCAGGCACCGGCCCCTTGTGGGGAGCAGTGGCCATGTGCACAGCTGTGTCTGTGCAGGGCAGAGCTGGCCATGCCAGGCTCAGCACAGCACCGTGCACAGAGGGAAATCCTCAGGCGGCTCAAGGCTGCAGAGCAGCTGGGCGAGTTCCTGCTCCCCAGCCCAAAGGCGAGGTGCTTTCATTTGCAGGGTGTTCTGGTTCCGAGCCAGCCAATCCCTCCCCCCGCCCAGCTGCCCTCTTGATGGAGCCCCATGGCTGGTCTGGCAGCCTGGCAGGATGAGCAGGTGCCAGCCTCACTAATGAGCCCGGACGTGCTGCAGACAGCTTCACTGTCAGGGGTTCATTGTTATGGACAAAACCCACAACTCAGCCCGGGCCAAGCTGCCAGGAGCCCATCCTGGGCTGAGCTCAGTGGCCTGGGCGCTGGGCGCTGCCGTGGGGTGGGGGCTGGCTCGACTGGCGGCAGGCCAGCTCAACCCACCTACTCACAGCAGCTTGCCCTGGCCCCGTGCCCTCATTGCCCTCTGCTCCCTGGGCACAGCGCTGCCTCTGGGGTGTGTCGAGCGCTGCACTTCAGCCCAGGCACACGCAGGGGGCAACCCCCAGGCCCGAGTGGGCAGGGATCCATCCTGGGCAGGCTGCCGGGGGAGGGAGGGGCAGGCGCCACCCCGTAGGACTGTTCCAGCTGAAATTGTCTGTAATAATATGCCGGCGAGCCTGATCCTGGCCAGGGCCCCTTGTGCGAGTAGCTCTGTGAACACGGCACCAAGGTCGGCTCAGCGCCGGAGGGCTGCCAGGCTCAGTGCCGGAAATGAGCCACTGGAAGGAGACCGGCCAACTGGGCAGCATGACAGGCTGGGGGGCAGCCTGCTAGCAGCCCGGGCACCGTCGGCCCCTTCGCGGGGCTCCCTGAGGAGGAGAAGGGCCCTGGCATGTGCTGCAGGAGGAGCTTGACTGGCAGAGCTGCACAGGTGGAAGCAGGATGGGTCCCGGCGGAGGAGGAGACGGGGAGACGGGGGCTGGTTGTGTGGCCGATCAGCAGGAGCAGTGCTGGGTGCGTGGGGACAGGCTGGGAAAGCCTGGAGGGGGCACACTAGCAGCTGCTGTTTGGGGGCGCCAGAGAGGAGGGCCCCAGAACTTGCCCCGCCCATGCCACAGCTGAGCCCCACATGTGGCCGGCAGGGCTCTGGGGCCTGGCTGCCCAGCCCAAGGGAGGCGAGGCCAAGCCGGCGGGAGTCTGCAGCCCAGGGTGCTGCTGGCTTTGGCCCCATGGTGATTGGTGGGGGGGAACCTCTTGGACTGGCGCTTGGGGCTCGGGCGCCGAAGGCGAGATGCCCTCCACATCCTCATCAGTGTCCTTAGGGTGCCCCCGTGCCATGCCGCCGCTCAGCCCCACCCCAGCTGCCAGTGCCAGGAAGGGACGGGGTGAACCTGGGTCCCCTCTCCTTTTTCCCACTCGGGGGTGGGAGGCATTGTGTTCTGTGTACCACCAGTAGGATCACAGGCAGCCAGCACCTGAATCTCCCCAGGGCGGCTGCCCGAGGCTCAGCTCCCAGGGAACGCTGGGTTGAACTGAGCAGAGGAAGGTACCTGCAGGGAAACCTTTCTAACCCCGTGGGCCGTCAGGCTGGGAGTCTGCGGGTCCCAGGCTGGGCCAGGGAGTAACACAGTGGGGTCGGTGCCAGGCTCCTCCCAGCCTCACACTCACTACCCTCTGTCACTGCCCCGTGTTACCAGGGCCCTGCTGGCTCCAGGCCTTCCGTGCTAGGCCTGCTGTGTTGGAAGGGATCCAGGGCTGGCTGGCGCCACCCTGCGTGTGCAGGGATGCTAGGCTGTAATTGGGAGCATTTCCTCACTCAGGCTCCTGGGATAGGCTCAGGACTGAGCTCTGTCTTACACAGGACCCTGTGAGCCCCTCATCCCCACTGGTCCCCCTTGCTGGCTGGTCAACCCTGCCTGGCTGGGCCAGAATGCACCAGCCCCAGAACCACTGCACTGTGCTTGCAAGGCCATTTTGCAGCCCTGGCGCTAAACCTGCTGCAGGCCCACGGCCCTGGGTTGCTCGGGTGGGCTGCCTGACATGGGAGCAGCGCCTCCGTGGTGGGAAGGCCAGACCTGCTGAGGGAGGCTGCTGCTCTGCCCGGGGCTTGAGCAGTTCCTGGCTCAGCCCGGCTCCCAGGCTGGCACCGTCAGCGCCCAGCTGCCAGGTTCAGCACCAGGCCTGCTTCAGCCCCTGCTTTCGGGAGCCCCAGGAATTTCCAGCCTTTCAGCCCTTGGGAGGTGACATGGGTCTCCCCTGCCCGCCCCCCCACATCCCATTCACTGGCCCTATGGAGTAGCTGTCACTCTGCTCCCTTCTCCTTACGCTTCCCAGTGCTGGGCTGGCCAGCCCAGGTGCTCTGTGTGGGGAGCCGTGCCCCCCCCCCGCCCCTTGCACCTGGGGATGCAGCTTGTCCCCAGGGCAGGGGCCCAACCTGTGACCCGTGGGTAGGATGGGAACCATTGCAAGCCCAGGGAGCTGCGCCCCCCACCCAAACGCCGCCTGTTCCACCCGCTAGGTATGCCCTCTCCCCCCCCACACACCCACCCCCCCCCCAAAGGCCAATCACTGCCCTGGGAAAGCAGCTTCCCAGCCGGTCCCTGAGCCAGAGCGCTCGGGCAGCCCCTCCCTGGCATGGCTGCTCTCTGCTCCCCGCGCCAGCCTGGCTCCGGCAGCGCCGCTCACCAGGGACAGGCGATTAGCTCTGGCAGTTGGGATAATTGCTCCACTTGTGCTGAGAATGACTGGGGCTGGCGCATGGCGCCCGTGCGCTGACGAGGACAGGGAAGCGCCTGCAGCAGAGAGCCCCCGTGGGGCCTGGAGCGGGCCGAGAGCCGCTGGAGTCAGCCCTGTGCAGGCGCCTGTGTGAGCGGCTGGCCAGTGCTCGGGGCACACTCAGCAGGACAGCACGTCAGCTCTGCGGCCAGGCACTGTGAAGTTCAGCTGGACGCTGCTAAAGCCTCCCTACCCGTTGCCATTGCACACGCTGTCTGCTCCCTCGTACACCCCCACCCCCCGGTCTGTCCCATAAACCCCCTGGCTCTATCCCACAGACCAAGGGTCGCTCACATTTTTCTCTGGCCGGGGCAGAATAAATTTTCTTCTGTGCACCAAGGCCTGTGTGGATGTGCACCACCAATCGAACACAGGCTGTCAGCTGTTGGCGCTCTGCTCTCTCCTGGGTGGTTGGCCAGCTGCTCAGCTTGCAGGGCTCGCGGCTATAGATCCCCCCCCGGCATTGATCCCATAGACCCTCTGACATGATCTGTCCTGGATGGTCCCTGAAAGGATCTACCCCGTTGCTCACCCGCTCCGTCCGCCTGGCCTGCTGAAGGCACAGGGAAATGGCACCTGCACACTGCGATCCTTGGAATTATTCTCCCCCAAACAAATGGCACGCGGCTCCTGCAGCTCCCCGGATCAATCCGCATATTTATAGCTCCTGATTCATCTCCCTATAACGAGGGATAATAGACGTCACCATAGTAACCCCAGAGCTGGATGAATTTCCCGTTGGATCCCGTCCCTCTGATCCTCTCAACAGCGCCAGGGCCCAGGGAGAAGCCCCTCCCAGGCCAGGAGGGAACGGACGAGTTCCCCTTCAGGCCAGGCCACCCCAGAGTCACTTGCATCTCCAGAGGGAGGCCTGAGTTCCCTCCTCCCTGGGCTGTAGCAGCTGTGTCTTCCCCAGGGCTTTCCCTGACTCCCCAGCCTGCCCAGGGAGCCCTGCCACCCTCCCAGCCCCCACAAACATGGAAATGAGGCGACCTTTGCTCTGCCAGAGAATCTGGCCTCCAGGGCCTCCCAGTTCCCTGGGATGCAGGGCAGTGGTCTTATTCTGCGTGCACCAGTGGGGAAACTGAGGCAGAGACTGTCACACAATGAGCCGGCAGTAGAAGCCCGGCGTCCCGACTCCTGGCCCGCTGATGGGAGCACTGACTCGCAAAGCATCCTGGCCGATGCCCTGCGACTGGGGGTGCACACACCCACCCTGGCTCGGACAGAGGTACCTGGAGCTGGTGGCTCTCTTAGGGCCCCTGCACGTGCCTGGAGGTGGGCCAGGCACTGCTGGAGCTGGTAGCTGGGTGGCTCGCTAAAGAGAAGCAGCCCAGGGTGGCGGCAGGGTTGTCTGAACAGATGGACTTTCTCGGCTCCCTGCAGGCCCTGGGCTGGAAGCCAGAGGAGAGGGAATCCCAGGGCTCCCTGGCCAGCTCCCCAGAAAGGGCCTGACGCCCCTGAGAGGAGAGCAGGGCAAGCTGGCGCCAGCTGTGAGGGCTGAGGCTGAAGAGCTGGTGGTGACATTCAGTACCTCAGGGGAGCTGCCACTGAGGTGCCGTAAGCTGGGGAATGAGCTGGATTTCAGCTCCCCGGCGGCTGGGAGGGTGTCAACCAACTCCTCAGCCATCGTCCAGCAAGGCAGCTACAATACAGCGGCTCGCTGGCAGGAGGCCACCCCAGGAATCGCTCTGGGGTGGGACTCAGCAACGCCCCCAGCCGTGCCTGGACGTGCAATGCCCCAGCACAGAGACTCCGGGGATAACACAGGCCCCCAGGAGTCCCTGGGCCACCCTTCTCCTGCCCCCTCTCTGCTGCAAGCCAGATGCGCACTGAGGCGGAAAGGGAAGATTCCGTCCACAGGGAGCGGCTCAGGTCAAGGGTGAAATCCCTGCACCGAGAACAGCAAAACCCAGCGCGGGAGCAAAGCCGCTTGGGCTGCTCGTGGCCCAGCCTGGTGGGTTCAGTGTTTCGGCTGCCGGCTTCGTTTCCCTTTCTAGGGGCGGGGGCAGTAGGTTGGATTCAGACACCGCCAGTGAGGCTGTGGCCCGGTGCCTGGCGAGAGCGCAGTGCAGCTGGGACCCTGAGCTGGGCTTGCAGCGTGAGCACTCAGCCAGGAGACGCCAACGACTGGCTCATGGTGCAGCCAGGAGCCCTGGGGACATGGCTCTGGCATTGCTCTGCTCTCAGCCCCGGCGAGGGAGGCAGCCCTGTTTCTCGGGGCAGGCAGCTGGGGATGGTCTCTCCTCGCCAGGTGTAGAGATGGGGCCAGGATCTCCATGGCACAGGGAGGGCATCTATGTTGCGCAGAGGGCAGCTCCGTACCCTGGGGCAGGTACCCAGATGGGTTTTCCTGTCTCTCTTCCAACGTGACACATGCCTGGCCAGCGCTGTCGCTTGGCCCCTCCCCAGGCCACTCTGATGGGCCCCGTGTAATAATTAGAGGGTTCTAGGCCAAGCTCAGAGAACCTGCTTAAAACAGGGCCACGTATAGCCCAGGCTGGGATTTCCTTCTCCCTAAAGCAAACCAAGCCAGCCACCAAAGTCCCTCTGCCAGCCCCACTGGCCAGCCAGAAGCCACACAGTCAAACCCGCAGATTGTCCAGCTGCTCCTAATGCCCAACCAGGCACCCTCCTACTCAGGGGAGAGGTTCTGACAACCTATTTCACCAAAATCTCACAGATTCTCCCAGCCCCCAAAGGGACCAGCCACATCCCCATGTCAATAGATACTTAGATCTCACCCAGACCAGCAGCTGGGCCAGTCCTTTAGAATCCACAATTGAAAGGTTTATTAAGAAAGAAAGAAAGGAGAGGGAGAGAGAAGAATTGTTACACTGGTACATGACATGCAGTGACCACAGCTATTAATACAGGTGCAGTGACGGTACAAGCTCCTGTTCTTGAGAGGCTCTGAAAATACATCCCCTGTGGGACAGGCACCCCAGTCCCCACAGGCTTAGTCCATGAGGACTGAAGAACCACTGGGGCCATCTGTGTAGACCTGCCCGGTGGAGGGAAAACCCTTTCTTCTTCACGGGGGCAGGGAGGATCCCCTGAGCAGGTGCATTCTGCCATTGGCCGCTGGGCTAACCAGCACCTCTCCGGCAATGTGGCTTCACCGGCTGGAGCTCTGTTGCTTTGTTCAGCTCATGTCACTGCATTAGGGAGGGGCTCACACTGGCCATTGTGACTCTCGGCACTAACACATTTCCAGTACAGCTACGGAGCCAATATCTGCAACTTCACAAACAAACATGGCCTTGTGGTCCAACTGGCCAGCCCCTGCAGCCGGGGCTTGCTGCACAGAGTCCCCCAGGGCTTAACACCCCTCCCCAAGAGCCTGGAGGATGTTCTGGGTGCATAGGTGCCTGGCAAAAGTAAGAAGTCACACACACAGGAATCAGAGGGCAGGGCTGGGCCTCAGGGCAGGAGTCCCTCTGTTAGTCCATCCATGGAATAAATTTTGTTATGTGCAGGTGCGCACCACCAGCGCACACGCACACGCACAGTTGGCTGGGAGCACCTGAATCTCTCCCAGGCAGCTGGCCAAGAGCTCATCCTGTAGGGAACCCTGCCTCACACCCAGCTCCTGGCCTCCCCTGAGCGGAGTCAGCTGTGGAGAGCAGGCCCAGCCAGCCAGCTGCAGCCCTCAGGCCCCAGCCTGGGGAGGGCCCAAAGACAGCACCCAGCTCCGCGACACGGCCAGCTGAGGAACCCAAAGAGGCGCAGCCCAGGCACAGGCAGGGAGAGCTGCCCATGCCCCCCTGGCTTGCCAACGTGGCCCTTCTGGGGGCACTGGGCTCTGGGGCTGGGTCGGCCCACGGCAGGGAGCTCCAGGAGCAGGGACTGTGGGCCAGGTTCCAGCCCGGCCCACACACACTCTCAGACCATCTCTCTGGGGATGGCGCTCAGGCTGCCGCCAGCTCGTGCCAAGATCTGATTAGGAGTAAGTGGGAAATCAATGCGAAATGGACCCAGCTCGGGCGGAGGAGCAGCTGGCTGCTAATAACCTTCACGCCAGCAGCAGGCTCCAGGGGCGAGTGCGGCACCAGGCCAGACTGCAGCGCTCCCAGCACGGGGCCCCCAGGCGCAGAGGGGAGGGCGTGGGGGGGGGGCTCTTCGCTGAGACACCCCTGGGTCCAGGTGACTCCCCTGGGCCAGCAGGGCAGAGATCCCCGCCACCCCCACCCGGGGCAGAGCTGGGGCCAGGAGAGCAGCCAGGCGTGAGGGAACTGGCCTGCCTGCTAAAACGGCCCCTGGAAGTGCGCAGCTGCCCCAGCCAGGCATCACCCTGCAGCCCTCGCCTGGGGACGAGCTCCCTGTGCAGCCGCCCGCTGGTTTGGAGAGACAGATTGCAGCCCTGTGCAGGGAGCATCCTCAGAGCCACAGGGCACAGGCGGGGCAGAAGCAGCACCCTGGCCACCCGCCAGGCCTCGGTTGGCCTCCCTCCCCACCCCAGGCCCCTCCCGGCCAGCTCCCAACAGACCCGAACCCCAGCCTCTCTGGGGCACAGCCCCCACCCCAGGAGCGGCAGAGCCCAGGGCTGGGCCAGGCTCCCCCCCCAGGTGCCCTGCAGCCCCCGGGCACGTTCCTGGGCCACAGGTGCCCTGGGGAGGCAACCACCTGCCAGCCCCCCACAGCCTGTTCTCCAGAGCACGGGCAGCCCATCCTGCTGCCCATTGGCAGCCCATCCTGCTGCCCATTGGCAGCCTGGCCGCTTGGCTCAGTGGTCCCTGAGCCCACCCCCAAAGCCCAAGCTCGGCCCTGCCCCAGAGACACCCCCCAGCTCTGCCCTGCCTCACCTCACCATGCGTCCCCCCTCCAGCTGCTGGGTCCTCTTCAGTGCCAGCCCCTCTGCCAGAGCCCCCATGCACCACTGCCCCCACCTGTCATGGGGCAAAAGGAGCTGAGGCCGGGCCTGCCACCCGTCTCCTGCGCCAGCCGCCGCCACCACGCAGGATGCAGGCGCTCCGCAATCAGCGCCAGCGGGAAGCAGGGGCGGCCCCGGCTCTGTCGGAGTTCACCGAGACTCACGTAAGCTCTGCGTGAACAAATCCGCCGGGGTTTCGGAGGCGCTGCCGGGGGCCGAGTGCCACAGGGAAGCCATGAATAAAAGATGGTGGAGAGGTGCTGAGCAGAGCCACTAAGCTGCCCATCAAATACACGTGCCAGGACTGAGCCGGCAGGCCCAGCTCCTGGGAGAGGCGCCAGCACCCAGGCACGCCGGGCTCCCCCATGGGAAGCATCTGGCTGGGCACACGCCCACACATGCCTCCCTCCAGGGCAGCCTCCAGGCCGAGCACAGTCCCCAGGTGTCCCAGCCAGGAGGTGCAGCTCGGCCCTGTGCTGCCAGCCGGGCTCTCGTTGGGAAGCCGACAGGCTGCTCCGGAGCGACTGCGGCCCAGGCACCCGAGAGATGAAGACCACTGGCTCTGCAGCACCACCAGCCTCAGAGACGCGGGTTCTGCCCAGCCCTGGGCGCCCAGGCCCCACCATGCGGAGCCAGCAGGATGGGTCCCATCACCCGCATCTGCACCCAGCACTGCAGCACTGCTCCAGGTGCCCCTTGCTGGCCGCTCAGACGTTGTCAGCCTGGGAAGCTGTCACAGCATGGGGGTCCCCAGGCCCTGCCCACGCCCCCCCCACCCCCCGCAGGCAGAGGTGGCTCTCGCTCAGCAGGAGAACAGGAGGTGACGGGCGACAGGGACACAGCGTAGAACAGACTTGTCAGCACAGGAACCAGAAGCCGTCAGGACAATCCAGCTGGGGGAGAGGGGCCCAGAGGGGTCCCTGAGCCGGTCCCTGGTCCTCCTTCCTCCCTCTCCAGCCAGCCCAGACTGCCCCACTCACCAGCCCAGTTCCACTTCCAACCCGCCAGGCCCCTCCTCCGCCTCCGTCCTGTGTCCCGGGGAAGAAAGGGGTCACCTGGTTGCCTGGGTTACCAAGAGCCAGGGGGGCCATTACCTGTGTGAGATGTCATCACACTGAGACTCCCCTCACCACTCCACACTGATGCGGTGCCTGGGGAAACTGAGACACCCACCTGGTGTTACTACAGGACAGTAGAAAACACACACAGCCCAACCAAGGGAATAAAACCCTCCCACACCCCATGTCGCCACAGGAGCCTTGTGAGATGTTCAGCAACTTACCCCACACTGGGTCTATTTGCCCTCCGAGGCACCAGGCCCACACGGGCAAGCCAGCCCTGTGGGCAGGCAGCGCGCGGTGAGCATGGGGGTGTGCGGGCAGGGCACGGCAGGGGCTCTCATGGTCATGCCGTGCCGTGTTCTGCCAGGCACCTCTGCCCCATGCTCAGCCCTTCCCACGCAGCTCTGCCACCCCCAGCGGAGGGGGCTAGGCGGTGTGGGTGTGGGGGAGCGGGCGCTGAGTGCTTGTGAGCGTGCAGGGGGTGCAGGCTCAGGCCAGCCCACTCGCTGGTGCCCCACAGGGCCGGCTGCACTCACTGCACAGCTGACTGGCAGGCCCGTAATTAACGCACTTACCAGTGAGCGGCTGCAGCAAACAATCAGCCCTGCGAGTGGGGGCTGAGCTGCTCTGAACAAGCGGGAATGATTTCTGCCAAACCGCTGCACTTCAGGGCTTGTCACACGACACAGAGCGCCAACGGCGGGCAGCATCTGAGCCATGTTGGAGGCAAGGGGTGTGCACTGCAGGAAGGGTGCTAGTGTCGGGCCTGCCCTGGCTGCAGGACTCTCCAGACCCCACAGAGCCACAGGCTGCAGGCAAGGAGGAGAGCGAGGGGAGAAAGCCAGGCCAGGTCACTGGTTCTGGGCCCATGTCTGTCCCTTACTTCCTGGGCTGTGAGTAGTGTGGGAAGCAGGTCCCAGTCCCCACAGAGTCAAGCCCTGTCCTCCAGTGGCAATCACCTGCACCAAACCCCAGTGGGGAGCCAGCCCAGCACCCCTTTCCCAGCAGGGCCAGCCCAGCACACATACTCTATGGGAGCCAGCAGACAGCTGGAGCCAGTGGTAGGTTCCCTACTGCTCTGGGAGCTGCTGGGCTTCCTCTGAGCCTGCTCTGACATTACTGGACTTTTAAATTAAACATGAATGTCACTCCTGTGATCTCGGAACTAGGGCTGCACCAAATCTTATGCCAGGAGGACTAAGTGAGGGGGTCTAATGGAAGCTGGTGATGCCCTGAATCTGGTTATGCTACTTATACATCTGTGCCATGTTTGTTTGGGAAGTTCTAGATGTTGGCTCTGTAGCTTTATAGTTGCAGTGTTGAGAGTCACAGTGGGATCACTTCTGGTCAGGTGAGCCACCATCACCTATGGAAGAAGAAAGGAATTTTTCCCTCCACATGGCAAGCTATAAGACAGCCCCGGCAGTAACCATCTTTGTCTCCAGCCTTCATGAATTAAACCTACATGAAACGGAGTCCCACCCTTCCTGGGCTGCATTCTCAGAGAAACCTCAGGAAAATAACATCACTGGCTGCAGCAGTAGCTGTAACCGATGGATGTAATTAAACACTTTAACACTTTTTTCTCTCCCCCTGTTCTTTCCTTCTTTAATAAACGTTTCAATTGTGGATTCTAAAGGACTGGCCCAGCTGCTGGTCTGGGTGAGATCTAAGTATCTATTGACACGGGGATGTGGCTGGTCCCTCTGGGGGCTGGAGACTTTGTGAGGTTTTGGTGAAATAGGTTTTCAGAACCTCTCCCCTGAGTGGGAAGGTAACGGGTTGGGCATTAGGAGCAGCTGGAGAATCTGCGGGTTTGACTGTGTAGCTTCTGGCTGGCCAGTGGGGCTGGCAGAGGGACTTTGGTGGCTGGCTTGGTTTGCTTTAGGGAGAAGGAAATCCCAGCCTGGGCTGTAAGTGGCCTGGTTCTAAGCAATTTGCCCAGGATTGGTTCTCTTAGCTGTGCCCAGAACCACGGTCATATTACACCTGTGCCTCTCCCTGGGCTCGTCTGCTCCCTTCTCCTATTCCCCCTGAAATCCCAGCTTCCCCCACCAACCCATTTCCCCCTCCCCCAGACAGGAGGCACTTCCTGGGGAGCTCAGATCCTGGGAGTCACTTTGGTTCCAGACAGGTTGATTGGGTCACCACTCCATTGAACAGCTGGTGCTTTGCCTGCTGGGAGGGTGACCCTGCCCAGCTGTTCCCCAAGCAGAGATAGGGGCAGATGCATTTGCCAGCCTCAGCCCCGGTCACAGGAACAGAGGTCAGGCCCATGCAGAAAGGAACCTAGCAGGGAAGCAGGCAGGAAAAGAGTGAAGGCAGTAGGGGGTGGGCGGGAGGTCTCTGGCCAGGCAGTGGAGGGGCAGGAAGCCAGGCAAGCAGAAAAGGGCATTGAGAGAGCAGGGACAATGCAGGCGAGCAGCCCCAGGCCTTACAGAGCCAGGAGAGCCCCCGTTAGTGCCTGTGGGCCTGGGACAATGTGAAGCTGATGGCTTGGTACCAGCTTCCAGCCTCGGAGAGAACCAATGTTCCCCCTCGTTGTTCTGCACCCATGTGAGGAATAAATTTTGTAATATGCACTGAGGGAAGTGCACCACAAATAGGAGCACCTGCTGTCCACTGCGAGTGCTGTGCTAACCAGCCGGGTGCCATGGGAATCTCTGCAGGGGGCCGCACAAGCACTCAGCTTACAGAGGACACTGGAGAGAACAAAGTGCAGCAAGGAGGAGCTGACTCGGGGGCCACTGGAGCATTATGCTGCCTCACTGGCATCCCACAGACCAGGCACAGCAGCCAGGGGTCCCAGCCTGGGAGAGGCCCTGAGATTTCCAGCTCCTCCCAACTGCTGGCAGCATGTAAGGCTCCCCCAGAGCCTAGACCAGAGCAGCTCTGCGCAGGGCACGGGGCTCCAGAATACAGCTGCTGCTCCCCTCTCTCTGGGCTCCCTCCTGCCCAGCCTCCACCATGGCTGCCCTGCCTGGCTCCCTCGTTCCCCCTCGCCAGCCACATCCTGGCAGTGCGCTGGAGGGCCTGTGCTGGCATTCGGCTGCCACCTGCTGCTTCCAAGCAGCAACGGCTGGCTGCAGCCAAACCTCCTGTCCCCTCCCGCCCGCTGCACTCCATGAGCTGGGCAATGGGGGGCTGTCTGCTAGGAGCCCTTCATTTGCACCCCCGCTCGGCTCAGCCCCTGCTGTGCTGCTGCAGGGGAGCGTGTCTGCTTTTGGACTCTTGCAGGACACACACAAAGGAAAGTCCTTTTCCCTTTCACACACATACTCACACTGAAGTAAGTGTGATGGGGTTCAGGGGTCCCCCAAGCTCTGCACCCCATCTGCAGGCAGGAGTGACTCTCACTCAGCAGAACAGCGGGTTTATTAGCCGACAGGGCACAGCGTTGCACAGAGGAGTCAGTGCAGCCCGCAGAGACAGCCAGTCCAATCCATGTTGGGGAGAGGAGGCCCCGAGGGGCCCCCAGAGCCGGGGCCTGGCCCCCTCCTTTGTCTCTCTCTCTCTCCCAGCCCAGACTCACTGCTCCCAACTCCCAGTTCAAACCCCTCAGGCTCCACCTCCCCCTTTGTCTGCAGCCCAGAGGTGTCACCTGGTCTCCAGGTTACCCCCAGCAGGAGTCCCCCACCCTCTGTGAACCACACACATACACACAGGTATCCCCCACTCCATCACACTGCGCAAACAGCCTGTTGGAACAGCCTGGACACCGTGTCTGAAGCAAGCAGCAGGGTCTCTTGCACACAGCTGGCGAGGTGTCACCTCCCACGTTAGACTCAGTGATCACCATCTGACAGTAGGTGACAATCGATTTCCTAGATTATTGATGGGCAGGGGAAACTACGGCATGGGCGTTATGCAAGCCTGGACAAGGTAGCAGCAAGATGAAATGAGCACACTCAGCCAACAACCTAAAAGGTTACGGAGTATCCCAGCTCATAGAGCATCTTATCTCTAGTACAGGTGGTTTTCCTTAAGGAGTTATTAAAACAAAGCAGACCTGCAATAACATGGGTGCGTTGACGTGGACAGATGAGTCTGCCAGGGTTAACGATGGTGCTTCTCTAGAGAATTAAAGCAAGACATTAGCAGCATAATGCAATAACGTTGTTTTGAGTCCCGGCCTGAGATGGCAGAGGAGAGGATGCACAACTCAGACCTCACATGCAGGGCCTCGCCTTGGAATGTAGTGGCTGAGGCACCTATCCCTCCCTGCAAACTCCAACATCCTGCCCTGGGTTTTGAGTGAGATGAAGGAGGGGTCCAGCAAGGTATCTTGCCACTCCTGCTAACTGGGTTTCTGTTTCACAGGATTATCGGCCTACTCCAGACTTCAGGCATCGAATAGGGAGTCTTTAGCACAGACTATGGGCTGCCTCAGGGATTTTCACCCTACACAGCCCCCATTTCAATGGGAGGAGGCTGGGACCTGGCTCTTTCCAGGGATGGTATTCAGCTCTGGATCCTGGATCCCCATTGATCTGGGAACTCCTCCAGTGGCAGAACCCCTTCCTTAGGAGTAGGGGAGCGTAGTCACCATGCTGGAAGAGGCCTCATATTCCCAGGGCTCTGGGTGAATCTTAAAGATTGGACACTGACCCGGCCTCTGTACTGCTTTCCGGCACACAAATCCTGAGTAGCCACCTGGTTCCTGTTTACATCAACCCACACTATCTCCCTTCAAGCAGGCAGGAACTGATGCTACCTTTTGCCAAATTCAGTTTTGAGTTTATAAATTAGGGGACTTCACATTCCCCGCCCACAGTTAAGGGGAGCTCTTGTATGTAATAGAGGTGAGGGTACAAGGGGAGGGGAGGATAAAAGTACATACAAGCAGCCTATGCTCTGGTGAGCAGAGAAGGGAAACCCTGACGCTTTCCTGCTTTGTTACAGCCAGCAGGTTTGGGACTGAAAGCAGCATGTTGAAGGATGTATTCCCTCTTTCCAAAATCTCCCTGAGACCTTTTAGCGGCAGTGCTTATTAGTCATCAGTAATTCTCAGGAAGGCAGTTTTAAAGGCACACACGACTGACCCTGATATGTGACAGCTGGATTTCACCACAAGAGCAGCCTGCAGGTCACAGACCAGCTAACTCTGCACTTGCACCAGGTCCTTGTTCAGCAGGAGGGACTGCCTCTGAAACTGGGAACTGTGAGGCTCCTCCTCAAACGCCCTGCCCTGACCCACGAGGGAAGGGAACAACCAGAGCTGGTGTCACACTCTGCAGCTGTAATGGGTCAGTAACAAATACGGGACCGAACCCCAGGACGACACCCAGCTCTGAGCTGGGTTGATCGAGCCTCTCAGCCAGGGGAACAACTTTTTACACTTTGGCAATACTGATCCCACCAAGAAAGCCTCTTTGGGTTGGGCTGAGCTTGCCATGCCAGAGTCAGGGCCCTCCCTGGGCCTAGCCTCCTGGCTCATGCCTGAGCCACGACAATGCTTTATTCCCACAGATGCCCCACAGCTGAGGGGGGCAGCACTGCCCCCTCACTGCCTTTTCTCAAGGAAGTCTAAGTGGAGGCAGATTGCCAGCTGGGGGGCAGGGGTGGGGGTAGAAATATGTTGGGCCCTCTACAATACAGCTTTTATGCCTGGCTGTGTTAAAAGGCAATGGGGTTAATAGAGTCCCCAGGCCCTGCACCCCACCTGCAGGCAGAGGTGGCTCTCGCTCAGCAGAACAGGAGGTGACAGGGACACAGCGTAGAACAGACTTGTCAGCACAGGAACCAGAAGCTGTCAGTACAATCCAGTTGGGGGAGAGGGGCCCAGGGGGGTCCCCGAGCCGGGCCCTGGTCCTCCTTCCTCCCTCTCCAGCCAGCCCAGACTGCCCCACTCACCAGCCCAGGTCCAGTTCCAACCCGCCAGGCCCCTCCTCCGCCTCTGTCCTGTGTCCCGGGGAAGAAAGGGGTCACCTGGTTGCCTGGGTTACAAATGGCCACAGTGCCCCATTGTCTACGTTTGAGAAGTCATCACACCGAAACTCCTCTCACCCCTGTGTGCTGATGCTGTGCCTGGGGAAACTGAGGCACCCACCTCGGGTTACTTCAGGACAATAGTTAACACCACAACCTAACCAGGGGAATAAAATCCTCCCACATCCCCCTTCGTCACAGTAAGCCACCTCTTCTTGCTCACAGGTTAACTCCCCACATTCCCGGTCAACTGCTAACCCCTCTGACTGCGAATGTCTCATTGGCAGTGACAGGAACCCAGATTCATTTGTGGATCCCGTGGTGAGTTTGCTCTGTAACGTGAGCAGATTGGTCCTGGCTGCTATTAAACCAGACTCATATGGAATCCTTTAATGTCATTTTTACAGTCACTTTCCAGTGGATAATCACAGCATAAGGATCTAACTGCACAACTAATACAGATTATTTGTACCATGTACAGTTTCCTGTGACCCAGTTTGCCCCCAAGAAGGATCCAGCAGCAGAAACTGAGATATTTACAAACAGAACTAGAGAGCCCATTCTGCAGGTGTTATCTTAACTCATTACAGATAACTTACCCTTTGGCTGCTGCCATGTAAGCCAGAAGGGGAGCCAGTTAGACAGCAGGATAAAAGGGACTGGCTGTGCTGACGAATGTTCAAGAACTAGACAAATCATCCAGCTGGATTTCAAAAGAAACATTTATCCCATTAGATCAGAGGCCAAGTTCAGACGGAGCCTGAAAGCTTCAGGCACGTCATACAGGGGCACTAGCTCTACAGAACAAGGACAAATGGCTATTTTTCTTCTTCTTCCTCATCACAGGGCGAGTGGAAATACTCATTTGCTGTGGTGATTTCTGCAGCTGGCCTGAAAAGAAGTCTTTTGTGCACTTCAGCAGGGTGTTGGGAGCAGCAAAGGCTCCCCCAGGGACAAAGCCAGCAACCTGCTTGGTATAATCACTGCTGACAAGCCATGCAGAGCGAGCAAGCACTCACCATTGACGCAGAAGGATCTAGACAAGGACGGCAGACAGGCCGCAGTCACAACCCCACATTTCTTTGCTGGTGGGACAACAGGAAACCTTTACAACAAAGCACAAAAGATGGGCCCTCCAGGGTTTTCTCTTCTTGTTATTGAGCAGAGGAGCGAGATACCCTGAAAACTGGGAGCCTGGGCCACATACATTCCTAGTTCAGTACCCCTGTCGAACGGTGGTGGGACTGGTCCTGAGCACCTGTCTCCCTCCCTGCATTTAGCCTCCCGAGCAAGTCCTGGCCCCCTGAACCAAGTAAGTTCCTCAGTTCAGTCTTGCCCAAAGCCATTTTTTCCCTTGTAGGTATTTAAAGAAGCTCAAACAATAGGACTGTCTTTGCAGAGACCTAGCGAAGGAAGTGGGTGTGGAATTGGAAGCTGATGGTATCTGAAAAGCCAGGCTCCCAGGCTGTGTTCTATTGTGTTTCAACAGGAAATATCTCTGATTCAACTACCTCTCATGTTCTAGGGAACAAGCTTTGAAGAGAGACTTTAAAGAAAGCTCCTTTCCCTGAGATGGGTATCAAAACAATGGAGTCTAATCTCTTTTGCGTATAGCAGCTAGAGAGAAAAGCAAACAGCCAGGGAACTGTACTTATCATAATCACTGCATGGATCAACCGTCACACATCCCTGGTAAATTGGGGCTGTCAGACATGTTTCTTTTAAATATGTAATTCCTGCCCCCACACTACTTACTCAGTTAGCATCGCACAAGGAATGACAATGCTCACCAAGAATACATGCTTCTCAGACACAGCTGGAAAACCCGTCTGATTCTAAAGCTTCACTGGCCCACATTCTCCTGTGCCACAAAGAACAGCGCCAAGGGCACATCTGACCAGACTTGCCACCATCCCTAGCTGGTTCACATCCACAACAGCTTATCACACTCTTGTAGAGTGCTTTCCTTTTCTTCCATGCTTGTCCATCCCAAGCCCCTCACCCACCCACAGAAGAGCTCTCCATAGGTCCTAGTGGGACACTGCTAGAAACCCAAAATCCACTGCTAGAAATCCAAATGCTTCTTCCAACAGCAGAACTAAAGAGGGGCACACCACACAGCCAACTAGTCAGCTGCTTTTGGCACACATCAGATAGAAAGACTGACAAATGTCCTAAACCCACACTGCTGCAAACAGGAAATACTCCCCACTGTCATAGCCTATCAGCCATTCCTTCCCATGACAGCCAATTTCCAAGCAAAGACTTAGCGTTTGTTGGGATATGTAAGCGTTATAAGGAGGCTGGGAAAGCAAAACAGTGAGTTGTGGGTCCTGACCAAGACAGGCTTTGTTCCTGATGATTTACAAACATGTTTTTCCCCTCTGCTTGAGCCACGCACAAACAGAGGAGCACACAGCTGCACCAAAACCGTAACTTGAAGATTGTAACTTGATAAATGCATCCTTTGTTAACAACATGGCTTTGTGTCCTCTTGTTCAGTTCTGACTCCTCCGGTGGCAATACTTGCAGGGTTACATGTTCTGTACTCTCTGTAACCAGCTGATTTAGGAAGTAGATAACGTAGAAGAGCGATGAGCTAACTGAAAGTATGACGGGAGCTAATTTAGCTACAACTTATCAGGAAAAAGATCTTGGATAGTTCTCATCATGGATAGTGCTCTGCGAACATTCATGCGGTGTGCAGCAACAGTCAAAAAAGCAACCAAGGTTAGGAATCATTAAAAGAGAGGTAGTGAATAAGACAGAGAACATCTTAATGCCCTGGTATAAAACCATAGTACACCCACATCTTGAGTATTGTGTACAGACGTGGTCTCCTCATCTCAAAAAAGATGAACTGGCATTAGAAAAGGTTAAAAAGGGCAACTAAAATGATGAGGGGTTTGGAACAAGTCCCATATGAAGAGAGATTAAAAAGACTAGGACTTTTCAGCTTAGAACAGAGGAGACTAAGGGGGGATATTATAGAGGTATGTAAAATTATGAGCGGTGTGAAGAAAGTGAACAAGAAAAATGATTTACTTGTTCCCATAATAGCAGAACTAGAGGACACCAAATGAAAGTATTGGGCAGCAGATTTAAAACAAATAAAAGGAAATTATCCTTCACACAGTGCACAGTCAACCTGTGGAACTCCTTGCCAGAGAAGTCTGTGATGGCTAGGACTATAACAGTGTTTAAAAAAAGAGCTAGATACATTAATGAAAGTTAGGTCCATTAACGGCTATTAGCCAGGATGAGTAAGGAATGGCGTCCCCTGCGTCTGTTCACCAGAAGATGGAGACAGATGGCAGAAGAGAGATCGCTTGACTGTTACCCATTTGGTTCACTCCCTCTGGGGGACCTAGTATGGGCCACTGTTGGCAGACAGGATACTGGGTTGGATGGACCTTTGGTCTGACCAAGTATGCCTGTTCTTATGTAAAATCCTGTAAACTGGGGCAGGTAAAATAATATTCATCACCATTCATTATATGGGAGTTAATCTTACTAAAACACGGGTTTTACGGAAGGAGTGATGTGTGATTTTCCATACTAAAAAGGAGTAAAGAGTGTAACTGATGCCACATCACTGCTCACTCAGAGAACAATGTGTTGGGGGTCTGGGTGGAACAAGCATTAGCAATGAAGAAGTCCATTTACCCCATTTTCTCGAGTTTCCTGTTTTCACCTCTAACATCGGTGGGGGGGGAAGGTGAACTCCTTAGGATGAACTAAACATTTAAGACTTTAACATAATGTGTTGCCCTTCTCTAGCTTCTGTAATATGGCTCTGTGGAAGCTTCGCTGGCTCAGCGCCACAAGGTCAGGGGTTGGTCATTGTCTATCTGCCACTGGGGAATCAGAAGCAAGACAGGTTGAATGACCTACCCCCACAAGCACATGGGAAGTTTGTGCCAATGTGGAAAACCAAATCCAAGTCTCCTGACAGCAGGATTCCTACCTTACCCACAAGGTTTTCCTTGCTCCTATGCATGTCCTTTCATCTGTCCCTGTGCAGCTTATCACCACAGCTACCCTCTGGCAAGGACACCTCATATCCAGAGCTCATGACCACTCAGCAGCCCTGTTTAGCTAGCCTTTGACAGCCCATGCAACATGCCACCTCTGCAGCACTATCCACCTGTCAGTCATATTTAACCATCCCTTGCTCGCAGTATCACTTAATGCATCTTCAGTTCTGCAACCAGAACAGTGAGAATAAAACCACGCAGTCCTACACTTTCTTGGCTGCATCTGGCCCAGGTTAATTTCCACTGAATTCTAACTGCAAATTCACAAAGAGGTAATAACTGACAGACTCCTTGTGCCAACAGAGCCACTTCCAGCATCCAAACAATAAGCATGCAGAGACTCTTTCCAAGCCAATATAAATGCTGCTTTGTTTGCTTTGAAACTTGACTGGCATTTTACGGGCACCGCCATGTGTCTGGAAAACCAGAGCACATTTAAGTCAGGCAAAACACTAGAACACAAACAGCAGCAAGCTCACAACACATTTCGGCTTGACTTAGAACAGCTTTCTTCCACCTAAGTGCCAAGGATCCTCAGGGAAAGTCCATGCCCTCACTGAGCATAGTCACCCATGTTGGGATACAGCCCAAGTGGCAGTGCCTGCTGTGAGCAGTCTGAAGCGGAAGGGAAGTAAAGCCATTGCAGGGGAGGTACACGGTGCCCTTCACCAGGAAAAGTGCTTCAGACCACCAGTGCCAAGAATGTGCAACTGTGGGCTGTGGTGTCATCCATCTGCCATCCCCGTTCTCACCTGCCCATTCCCACTGCAGCATCTTCATACAGGATTTTTGCACTAGAGGGCCTAGAGGCCATGGCCAAGCTCAGAATTCAGTTGTGCAGGGCATGGCACAAGCACTGAGCAAGAGACAGTCCAACAGCTTACAAAGTAGACAAAGGAGGGGAAAGGAGACAAGTCAACTCACCTGCACAAAAATCATACAATAGGTCCGCACAGCCATGGGAATAGAGCCCACGTCTCCTGACATAAAGCCCTAGCCAACAGACCATGCTGCCTCTCAGCACTACAGCCTCTTCCATGGATGCACACAATGCATTTTCTCTGCTTCCTAGTCTCTTACTGGGACAAAGATTTGGATGACAAAAATCTATCTGCAATCTAATAGCTGGAACTAATACAGGTACAACACTGCACACAACAAACGGTCTGAAACTCAACCTAATAAGACAGAGGAGACAGAGGAAAGCCTCACATGTACCTGAGGAGTCTGCCCTCTCTTGAGGAAGGGTGCCCTCTTTTTAGCGGTGGGTTTAGTCTCCCGGTTCTTGTGGCCTTCCAGTAAGCCAGGGAAAGCTAAGGTCATGAACATTTACCACTGGTCTAGGAAGTTATTGGTTGTCTTCTCTGATGCAGACCCCACCACAGCAATCCATGCCTTTGTTTCTTCCATGTGAGACTGCTGCAAAGCACCTTGCACTGGGGCTATGGAAGCTTCAGCTGGAGCAGAGCACATCTCATTGATGTTAGTCATATGCACACAATCATCCAAGACTCAGCAGGCAGAAATGGCTTCCTATTTGCACTGAGGTCAGATTAATACTGTTGACACTGTTCCGGATGCTGACTATAAGAGACTACCTTTCTATGAAGCATGCCTGCAACTGACATCAGCTGAAGGACTTCTTGCAGATGCAGACCCACTAATATACCATGATGGAGCCTTTAGCCTCCAAACACTGCACTCTAAAAAGACAAGGACAGGTACAACTTGTTCCATCAGAGACAAGAGAGATGGCTCCTAGCACATTGCCAGCATGGATCATGGTTGAGCATACCAGTCAACCCAATGAATACGAACTCGGTTTTTCTGAACTGACATCCATCCCCAGAGGGGAGACATTTGGGCACGGTGATACCCAGCTCAACGAGTACCACACCTCTCCATCTCCAGAGCAGGGTGTAGGAAGCCCATGGATGTGCTCTTCACAGCAGCTGCTCCAGTCAAGAAAGGTCAAATCTTCAGCGAGAGCTCTTCTGTACTAATGATTTCCTTTGGTAGCTACACAACAGTTTTTGCCTCAAATACCAGGTAAAGGTATTGTGCCAAAGACACAAAGCAGTTATGCCATTCTCACAATTGCTTCCTATCTCAATCAACTTGGATTTAGACCCAAAAGCAAGCACGCAAACTCCAAAAATTCCTGATTTTGTTCCTACAGCCATCCCACATAAGCAATCAGCAGTCTATCTCCTGCTGCCTCTTCTGTTCCCGAATATCTTCACTTTGAAGAACGCCTTCAAGTTAATTTACCGGTCATCTTGGTAGCAGCTGCACAAATTCCTGGAAAGTGTAACTGCACTATCAGACAGCCTCGAGGAAAACTATCAACCATGCAAACAGCCTGAGAGGCATCGAACTTTCGTTTCCTCACTTTGAGATGTAAGAGCACATGGCCAGGGAGGAAGCATGGAAGTCAGGCTTTGGATTCTCTTTCCAGTTCCGCCAACTGAATGCATGACCCGCAGAAGATGATGTACAGAATAATTTTCAAAAATGCCCGCATGACTGAGGACCATAAGCCCTGCGGCCTTCCAAGGAGACTTGTGCTAATAAATTCCTTAGGCCCTTTTGAGGATCTCGTTCATAATCTAGATGTGCTTCCATTTCCCGCATCTAGCCAAAAATGGGCGACACTGAGAAATCCACAGAAAGGCAAATATTTCACATTTCACAACCAACACCCGTTTTAGCAATGCTTTATTTACGGCTAATGGCACAATGTAGAGCTCTAGCATGTGGTGAGCAGCTGTGTCATGGCCAGTCCTGGCTCCAAGGAGGACTGCCAGGCTGAGGAGGGCTGGCTGAATTCCTTGCTTAGCACTGAACCTAAAGAGGAACACATATGTGCTAAGCTCCCTTCCTCGCCCTGTTCACCTCTACACCTTAAGTGGAAGCGGAGGGCTGGGGCCCCGGTAAGAGACGAAGCCTGTCCAGTTGCAGGTGACTTTGCGTGGCCGGCAGGGCTGCACAGGGCCTCACCCCTTCCTACAAACACAGACCTTAATGCCCCTTTGCCTCCCACACAGGCGGGGGGTGGGTGCTTCCGCCTGGGGGGGGAACCAGGTTACAGTGGGGTGCCCAGCGCCGCTACACCGCCCATAAAGCCGGTGCCCAAGGGAAGCCCAGGGGTGCTGCACCCCGGCTCCCACCCTCCGGTCCTGCTGGGATCCCGTCCGCCCGTCCGGCGGGAGCCCCGCTCCCCCGCCGCTATATAACCCCCGGGCCCGGCCCGGCCCGGCCGCGCCGCAGGGAGCATGCTCCGCTTGGCAGCCCTGGTCCCGCTGCTGGCCGGCGCCGCCCGGGCGTGCTGCGCGGCCGGGCCGGGCCCGACGGGCGTCCCCGGCCCCGGCCCCGGCCCGGCGGAGGGCGCCGGCGGGCGCCGGCTGAAGATCGGCATCATCGGCGCGCTGGGCGCGCTGGTGGCGGTGAGCAACGCGGCCGTGCTGGCCGTGCTGGCCTCGGCCGTGGCGGGCTGGAGCCGCAGCAGCCGCCTGACGCTGCTCTCGCTGGCGGCGGCCGACGCGGCGCTGGCGCTGCTGGTGGTGCCGCTCAACCTGCTGGGCGGGCTGGCGGCGCGGCCCGAGCCCTACTGCCGCGCCGTGGCCTTCCTCACCGGCAGCCTCTTCGGCGCCGCGCTCTACTCGCTGGCCGCCGTCTCGCTCGAGCGCTACGTGGCCGTCTGCTTCCCGCTGCGCCGCGCGCGCCTGCTGGGCCGCCGCCGCCTCGCGCTGCTGCTGGCGGCCGCCTGGCTGGGCCCCGCCCTGCTGCTGCTGCCCGTGGCGCTGCCGGGCCGCGCCGCCGTGCTGCGCGTGCGCTTCTCGGCCGCCGCGCTGCTCTGCGAGCCGGACTACGCCTCCAACGCCGCCTACGCGGGGCTGCTGGCCGCCGCCATCTTCTGTCCCTCCGCGGCCGCCGTCACCTTCGCCAACCTGCGCCTCTGGCAGGCGGCGCGCGCCCAGCGCCGGCGCGCCCGAGGGGCGGGGCCGCGGCCGCTCCGCCCGCGGCAGCTGGACGCCGCCTCCCGGGTCCTAGTGCCCGTCGTCGTTGGGTTCTACGTGTGCTGGGCGCCCTGCATGGCCACCATCCTGTACAACGGTGAGAGCGGGGGGGTGGGGCCTGGGGGGGGCGGAGGGTTAAGAAGGCGGGCGGGTGAGTGGGGGGTGAGTGAAGAGCAACTGGGCAAGGCAGGCTCTAGCCCCGCCCCTTCCACTCCAGGCCCCGCCCCTTTTCCACCCCCAGACCTTGAGCATCCCCAGGTCCCTTCAGTGTCCCTGGTCCCACGTGGCCCCACCCTGCCATGGCCCCATGCCACGCACTACCCGGGCTGCCACGCCATGGTCCTCGCCCTCCCTCGGGCGGCTGGAGCCCTAGGGCCTTTGGGGACCTGGGTGCTGTTCCCTTGCCTGTTACTCGCCGCCCCTGGGCGGAGGCGGGGGAAGGGAGTAGCGGTCCCGCTCATTTTCTCCACCCGTGGGCAAAGTGCTCTGTGCACCGAGGTGCGCGTGGATGTGCACCTCAGTAGAAGCACACGCTGCTGCCTGCGGGCTAATCGTCTGGGCGGCGCCAGAAACTCTCGGGGGGGGGGGGGGGGAGAGAAGCCTGCCCTGGGGCTCTGCTTCCTGCGAGTGTCAGTGGGGTGGAGAAGGGGGCAGGGGAGTGGGGTGGGCTAGGGAGAGATGGAGGGAAGGTGGGTGATGCTGTGGGAGGGGGCAGGGGGATAGCGCAGGGGCCGGGTGAGGGCAGTGGGGGGAAAGGAGAGGGAGTGGGTTGGAGCAGGGGGTGCTGGTGTGAAGAAGGGGTGGGACAGGAGGGGGAGGGAGATGATGATGGTGTGGGATGAGGGGGACAGGGGAGCCATGGGGTATAGGCAATGGAAATGGGAGGAGCCGTGTCAGGGACCCAGAATTGACATGGGGCTCCCATAGCGAGCAGGGTTGGGCCCTTGCACAATGAGGAGGTAAGAGTTAAGTGGAGCTGCCTCGGCGTGGGTGGGAGAAATGGGGCGTCTCCAGGTCAGACTGCACCTCAGCCCTGAAATGCTTGCACCCAGGTTGGCTGCTTCCCCACCAGGCTCAGGCCCAGGCCCAGGCAACACAAACTGCCCATGCTTCTGTGGCCTCTGAGCTTTTTCAGCCAATCTGGCTTGTGTCTCACCTTTGGGCTGGCAAAACAAAGAGGGGCCCCCTCAAAGCCCTGTGCTAGTGGTGTAGTTATTAGGTGCACTTGTCCTGCCCTGCCCTAGGGGAGAGGAAACTGTCCTTGCTGCAGCGGGGGGACTTTCCCTGGGGGCTCCAGAACGGGGGCCTCGCATGACTGCACCTGGGCTGGCGGCTGCCCGTGGTGGGTGGGGAAGGACAGAGAGTCTCACCCAGGGCACGTAACCAAGGGATCGCTCACCTTGGCCCCTCCTTCTCCTTGCAGCCATCACAAAGGAACGAGTCCATGAGTGGCTGGAGTTCGTGGCCCTGTGGCTGCCTAGCGGCAGCGGCTTCCTCAACTGCTTTGTCTACTTCTGGACCAACAGGAACTTCCGGCGCAAGTTCCAGAGGATCGGGCGCCAGCTCTGTGGGCCCTGCAGCACAGCTGTGGGACGCCAGGACAGGCACAGGATGGTCACCATCAGTGCAGCCGTGGAGAGGAGGAGGAGCAGCAGCAGCAGCAGCAGCCAGCCTGCCCTGCCGCCAGACCGCTCCTGCAGCGGGTCTTCCACCAGCATCCTGCTGCCCAGAGAAGCACAGACTCGCCTGTGAGCCACTTTTGCACCTCCTGGATCAGCTGCAGGCCCCAAAGCACAGCAGTGGCCTTTGGTAGATGTGTGGCTATGTCGAGAGGCTAAGCGCCTGTGCAGTAGAAGCTGCTGCTTCCTTCTGGGGCTGGGGCTGCTCTGGCTCTGGGGAAGTCACCGGAGGAGGCCAAGCATCTTTCTGTGGGATTCCCCAAGGGGTGTCGGGGAGAAAGAGGCTGAGTGTTTGGATTAGAGACATTACTGGGAAGAGGCTTTGGTTGGGGAAACCGGTCACAGCAGGGCAGTGAGCGTCTGCTGTGAAAGAAACCGGACACCCCCGTGGCGCTAGGAGCCCTGACCCACCCCCTGGGGCAGAGCTGGTCCAAAGTCCTGGCTGCCCTGAGCTCAGATGCAGCGTGACAGTCTTGCTGTCTCTCCCACAAGCCAGGTCACTCCAGACACTCTGCTGGGCGTAGAGCCAGCTTTGCAGGAGGCGGGGGTCAGCTTACAGACTGAGAGGAGGGTGCAAAGGGACTGTCGAGTGGGTGTTACCTGTCATCCTATTGCCCCTGCCATGATCACTTCCCAGGCCTGCCGCACTGGTCGGCCTGCAGGCTCCTATCTCCCCTCAGCAGGTTCAGATTCGGCCTCCTGCTCTGTGACCTTCCCTCCCCTCTCATGGGGGCCCTGGGGACAGAGACACTCGCTCACTTGCGGGAGGAAATCCTTTTAAAAGAGGAAGCGGCAGCTTCAGGTGCAACACTATCTGGTTTTAACACCTTTTTATCTGCCAGCCTCTGCCATCCAGATGCTGGGGCTTTAGAGTAGGTTTTAGTTAACTGGATCATTTCTCACCTTCAGGGTCTTGGAGGGATCCAGACAAAGGACTCAGGGCCACACAGGAGTGGCTCTTTAGGGAGTCCCCATGCTGACAGCGTGGTTGGAGTGGTCTCCAAACTGTGCCCTGGTGCAGAGGAAGGAACAGCTGGCTGATAGACTGTGGAGAAGCCAGGCTACCTGGCTGGTAGCCTGAATGTCCCATCCTAACTGAAGTTTCCCCTCCTGGAACAGTTTGCTGGCCACTCCCCAGAAAGAGGTGAGGACAGGGACATTTTGTAGGTAGTTAACCAGACTTTTCATGACTCCTGCTGGTAGTGAGGGAAGACAGGAGAGGAGCTCTTCCTCCCTTCTCCTCTGACGTGTCTAGCCAGGCCAGAGATTCTGTGAACCAGCCCGGAAAGCCGAAGTGAGCAAAGCAAGCGTGTGGCAATGGGGGAAATGCAGCTGAGGTTCAGACCACAAGCAGGTTCTTTGCTCTTTTGCGAGATGGCTTCTTCCAGCCCTTGAAACCTCCCCATGCAGGGGAAGGCTGAGTTTTTTCTCATGGTCAAATATCTGTTCAGCCTTAAAGGCAATCGGGGATGTCACAGGGCAGGCAGTGTTACAGCAACGCGGCCTCTGCACTTTTGGGCTTAATTTTGAGAATTTCCCCCTTAATGCTGGATTGTAAATTAGTCATTTCATCTGGTTTCCTGCCTCAGTGTTCGTGCTTCACATTCGGGGCAGGCTGACGTCCTTCCTGCCAATGATTTGTGTCTGGGACTAGTGGAAACTGCCTTGAGTCAAAGCAGTCTTTGTAGCTGACTTGATGGTGTGTAGTGCATTCAGCAGCTGCTCTCCTGGGAACACGCCTGTCCTCCAGCTGCACTGTTGCTTTAGTCCTGTCTAAGGTGTAGTTTCATTTCCTGAATTTGGGGCTGTCTGGAGGGAGGCGGAGTCCCCTCTCCCTTCTGGAGAAAACATGACTAAAAGGGCTGTAAATGAAAAATAAAGCTGTGGTTATATTGCTTTTGGCTCAGCATCTTTCCGGCGCTGGCTGCTAACTGTAAAACTCACCGATCGCCCAAGCCCGTGGCCTCTGGAATAAGGGAGATGTGTTTAGTTGTGTAATGGTCTTTGGCAGGGGCTGGGGATGTCTGCGGCTTAGCACTGATGGAAGAAAGGTGGCTAGAAAGATAAACTGTCAAGTTGTGACAAGAACCTGCCTGGGCTGGAACAGGATGGAGCCAGTTCAGCTCCTGCTTGTGTGAGCAACTCGGTGTGTTTTCCCACCCGAGTCGGGCACAAGCGCCTTGTGCTCCGCTCTAGCTCGCTCTCAAGTCTGGTCCCTAAACCCCCCTTGGACACTCTGTTCTTAGGCGGGTAAAGCCGGCCTGATGCTCACAAACTGCCTGGTTTCAACACCGCTGGGAGAGAACTGACCCTCCCGTGCCCTCAGCCTGGCCGCCCTGGGCATGTGCCTCTCGGTGCCTCGGTTGTGGAGCAACAGCTGGGTCACTGGGCAGGTGCCAGAGCAGCCAAGCTCTGGGCAGCTCCGTGCCTCCTTAGGAGCCCATTTGCATCAGCTCCCTGTCTGGCCAAGGAGCAGCTGCAGGGCAAACTCCCCTCATCCCTACCACAGGGGAGAGCAGCTTCTGGGGCAGGGATCTGCTTGGGAGGGCACTGACCCACAGAAAAATCACCAGGGGCCACAAGTGAAAAACAAAAAAAAACCTCACGGATGTGACCTCGCAACACCTCCCTCCCCTTGTGTTCCAGCCCCACACGGCTGTTGGGGGCAGGAGTGAGGTTCAGCTTCCCCCAGATCAGCTGAACTCTTCCAGGGTCCTGGGACTAGTAGATTTTGTGGCCCCCCTGCTTCCCAGGCTCTGCGGTGGGGCTAAATTGAGGGGAGTGGGATGGGGATGGGGGGTCTGGGGGTGGGGGAAGATCTGTGCAGGAGTGAAGTTGGGAGGGGAAAGGGGGTGGGGGTGTGAGCAGGAAGTAGGGTGCAGCGACAGGCTGGGGGGGAGGCATGGAGTTTGGGGGGAGGCAAGGTACAGGGAGGGTCTCAGCAGGCAGTGAGGTGGGGGAGCAGGCTGGAGGGGGGTACGGGAGTGGGGCTGGAGGGGAGGTCGGACGCAGGGGCAGTGGGGGCCGGGCAGGCGGTGGGGTGTGCTGGAGGGGTACAGGAGTGGGGCGGAGGGGAGGTCGGACGCAGGGGCAGTGAGGGCCGGGCAGGCAGTGGGGTGTGCTGGAGGGGTGCTGGAGGGGGGCCAGGGGGAGGTTGGACGCAGGGGCAGTGGGGTCGGGCAGGCAGTAGGGTGTGCTGGAGGGGTACAGGAGTGGGGACGGGGGAGAGGTTGGATGCAGGGGCAGTAGGGGCCGGGCAGGCGGTTGGGTGTGCTGGAGGGGTACAGGAGGGGGGCCGGGGGGAGGTTGGACGCAGGGACAGTGGGGGGCCGGGCAGGCGGTGGGGTGTGCTGGAGGGGTACAGGAGTGGGGCGGAGGGGAGGTCGGACGCAGGGGCAGTGAGGGCCGGGCAGGCGGTGGGGTGTGCTGGAGGGGGGGCAGGGGGAGGTTGGACGCAGGGGCAGTGGGGTCGGGCAGGCAGTAGGGTGTGCTGGAGGGGTACAGGAGTGGGGACGGGGGAGAGGTTGGATGCAGGGGCAGTGGGGGGCCGGGCAGGCAGTAGGGTGTGCTGGAGGGGTACAGGAGGGGGGCCGGGGGGAGGTTGGACGCAGGGACAGTGGGGGGCCGGGCAGGCGGTGGGGTGTGTTGGGGGGGTACAGGAGTGGGGCTGGGGGGAGGTCGGACGCAGGGGCAGTGGGGGGCCGGGCAGGCAGTGGGGTGTGCTGGAGGGGTACAGGAGGGGGGCTGGAGGAGAGGTCGGACGCAGGGGCAGTGGGGGCCGGGCAGGCAGTGGGGTGTGTTGGGGGGGTACAGGAGTGGGGCCAGGGGGAGGTCGGACGCAGGGGCAGTGGGGGCCGGGCAGGCGGTGGGGTGTGCTGGAGGGATACAGGAGGGGGGTTGGGGGGGGAAGTCAGACGCGGGGGCAGTGGGGGCCGGGCAGGCAGTGGGGTGTGTTGGGGGGGTACAGGAGTGGGGCCGGGGGGAGGTCAGATGCAGGGGCAGTTGGGGCTGGGCAGGCGGTGGGGTGTGCTTGAGGAGTACAGGAGGGGGATTGTGGGGGAGGTCAGACGCAGGGGCAGTGGGGGCCGGGCAGGCAGTGGAGTGTGCTGGAGGGGTACAGGAGGGGGGCCGGGAGAGACGTCGGATGCAGGGGCAGTGGGGGGCCGGGCAGGCGGTGGGGTGTGCTGGAGGGGTACAGGAGGGGGGTGGGGGGGAGGTCAGACGCAGGGACAGTGGGGGCCAGGCAGGCGGTGGGGTGTGCTGGAGGGGTACAGGAGTGGGGACGGGGGAGAGGTCGGACGCAGGGGCAGTGGGGGCCGGGCAGGCGGTGGGGTGTGCTGGAGGGGTACAGGAGGGGGGCACGGGGGTAGATTGGATGCAGGGGCAGTGGGTGCCGGGCAGGCGGTGGGGTGTGTTGGGGGGGTACAGGACCAGTCGGGGGAAAGCCTCCAGACAAGTGCTTCCCTGCGTTGCCTTCCCCGGGCGGGCGGGCAGGCGCGTGGCAGTGTGGGCGCTGGTGCTGGCTCTCCTGCCCTGTGGGGCGCTGGGGGTTGGTGCCCCAGCACAGGTGGCCTGCAGTGGGGGGCAAAGCCTGAGCCTTGCTGGCAGCATGTGCCCCCGGCTCCTCCCCCCGGCCCCAGAGCAAGGGGGGAGCCCGGCTGTGCTGGGGGGCGGCCCTGCTCCAGGTGTCCCAGCCCGGGTTGTTTTCCTGGGGGCCAGGGCTGAGCGTGGGTTTGTGGGGGGATCACGCCCTGCCAGCGCGGTCCAGGCCCCTCCAGCGGGGAGGTGCCGTCCCGCCCCAGGCTCCCCAAAGAATGCAGCAGACGCGTTCCAAGAACAAACCCGTTCACTAATTACACCCCTGGGCACTACAACGCCCGGCCCGGCCCTGGCTCTGCCCGCACCGCTGCCACCCCTCTCCTGGGCACTCGGCTCTGCCGCCACCCCGGCCCGCAGGTGGCTTTGCCCTGGCCGGGAGGCTGCTCCTGGGCCGTGGGCTGGCTGGCCCCAGGGGACCAGTCGTGCGCCTCGTGTAAATGCAGCGTCTTCGTCACCGCTCTGGCGCGCTTGGCCCGCCCTGGCTGGAGCAGCCTGTCTCCTACGTCAATTCACAGGGATCCTGGCCCCCGCGGGGCGCCCCCGGGCTGGCGCTTCCTTTTGTGGTCGCAGCCGGTGCTGTGCAAAGTCGCGGAGGAAGGGAGCAAGGGCGCCGCTCGCTCTCCCCCGGGCAGGGCCTCCGGAAAGGCTGCTGCCCTGCAGCCAGCCCCGGAGAGGGGCAGCCTCGCGGGCACCTGCTTTGGGAAGGGCGGCGGCGGGAGGAGGGGGCGTACAGCTTTGTGTGGGGCATTACCCAGCAGCACGGGGGGCTGGTGACCCTGACGTTCCGTCCCTCCTCCCTGCTCAGCCCACCCCACCCCCAGGAGAGGTGGGGGCCTCGGTCCCCTCCCTCGCCTGCCATTGGCACAGGCTGCTCAGCTACGCAGGGCTGGCTGGGGGAGACCCACTGCCTGCTGCCCCCCCCGTGTGAGTTCTGTCCCCTGAGTCCCAGCCCAGCCCTTGGAGCTGGGCGCCGCCCGCAGAGCCCCCTCAGTCCGTGGTCCAGGGGAAGCGCAGGTTGGAGTCCCCCATCTCCTCCTGGTAGATCTTGTGGAAGAGCTTGTTCTGCAGTGGGCTGAAGTGTTCCCGCCAGTCTCCAACTGTCCCTAAACGGAGGAGGTGATGCAGCGTGAAGCCGGGGGCCTGGCTGCCTCCATAAGGCCGGACTTACCAGCCTCCCCCTAAGCCGGGCCCAGCCGCCCCCCTAGCTGGGCCAAGGAGGCCTCGCTCGACACTGCTCCTCAGCACCCCCCTGGAGCACAGCTGGGCGTGCAGCACCCCTGCCCCCAGGCGCACGCTGGTCCTCCCCCCAGCCCTGCAAGCTGGGGGCTGCAGCTGGGGGGCCTTTGAGGGTTGCTAGCAGGGCCTGTGCTGAGCCTGGGTTACATCAGCCCCCGCCCGCTGCAGGCCGGGCGGTGGGTACCGCAGCGAGCAGGGCATGCCCGGTTCCTTCTGACTCAGCACCTCGGCTGTGGCTTTGGCTCCCAGCTGGGGACGACCACAGAGGAACGAGCTGGTGCCGGGCTGCCGCGGGGTCAGAGGCGCAGCTGGTGCAGCACATGGGGCGGGGGCGGAGCAGCCAGGGAGGCAGGGAACCCACCAGATGCCCTTGCCGCTCTGCCTGCCCTGGCTGGGGCTGGGCCGGCTCCCGTCACCCGCCTGCCCCCTGTACCTTTCCTCATGAACCGGCTCTGGCTGTGGTCCATGATCTCCGGGGAGATGAGCGTGTAGTTCACCATTGCGTTCTCGCGCATGGAGGTGAAGCTGCAGTGCTGGAGGGTTGCTTGGACCTCCTCCGGCTGCAGCGGGCAGCCCAGCCACTCAGCCAGCCGCTCGACCGAGTGCCTCAGGTCCTGCGAAGCCATGGCCAGAGTTAGCGAGGGGCAGCCCTGGGGCTGGAGGGGGAGCCAGCCACTGGAAGGTTGGCCCTCTTCGCCGGGGCGGCTCAGACCGGGGAAGTTTGGCTTGGCCCCAGAGGTGCCCTGGGTGCCCAGTTCTGTGCCAGGAGCCGGCCTGCGCCCAGCAGCCTGGAACTGCTGCTAATTACCGCCCCCCCCCCCGCCCGCTGGGCCGCTGCCGCAAAGCAGAGGCCTGCGATGGATGTACAGCCGCAGGGTGCCACCCCACCCTTCACCCCTGGCCAGGGGTGCCACCCACAGATGCCAGTGGCGTGAGCCAGCAGGCCCCAGGGAGAGCCAGGGCCCCTCACCTTGTGCAGGTCCTCGTAGGTGATGTAGAAGAGGGCCAGCTCGGTGCGCTGGCTGAGCCAGCCCTTGACGTGCTGGAACCAGGAGCCGTATTGCACTGCAGAGGGCAGAGAGCAGTGGGCTCGAGAGGCAGATCTGGCCGCGGGGGCACCTGCTCACCCACGCCGAAGCTAGTCCTGGGCCCCGGGCCCCTCCTCCTTCCCTGCTGCTCACGGCAGGGCCCCGGACGCCCACCGGCTCAGCCCGGGGCTCTTCCGGGGAAAGCCCACCAGTGTGACGGGCAAGGCCGGGCAGGGGTCAGCCACAGCCCTGGCTGAGCAGAAGTGATGGCACTAAATGCCCAGCCGCCTGGGGGCTGCTGATGGCTGGCTGCCCCCCAGCTCTCCACTGCTGCAGTGTCCCAGGCTCCTGCAGAGTCCCTGAGTCTCCCTGTGTGTGGTCGGGCAGGGCCTAGCCCAGGGGCCACACAGCCAGGCCTCCCGAGCTCTGAGCCCAGCCAGCCCCTTCTTGGAGCTTGGGTGTGTCCTGCCCAGCCCTGTGCCTCAGTTTCCCTGTCTGCAAACGGGGAGCGAGGACACTGGCGAGAGGCAGCAAAGCCCAGCGCTGCCCTGGGGGGGGCGATGGAGCCGGGCAGGGGGTGCCCACTCACCTGTGCCCTGCAGGAAGCGCATAAGGAAGTCCTCAAAGGAGCCTGGATCAGGCAGGAACTTGGCCATCTTGTGGAAGTGATAGAAGGAAACGGCCACGTCCTTGGGGTTGCGGGCCACGTAGATGACCTGGGAGCGGGAGCAGATGAAGGACATGGGTGTTAGACAGACCCACAGACAAGCATGCAATGGCTGCCGGCCCCCTCACTCCCGCCCTGAGCCGCTGGGATTCACCCCCCTCTCCCTTTCCAGGCCCCAGTCACAAGGACTGTCCCTGAGCAAGGTGATGGGGCCTCGGGAGCAGCGGGACACCCCCAACCCTGCCCTCTGCTAAGCCCCCGAAGCAGCCCTGCAGCAGGCTGCTTCCTCCTTTGTCAATTACCTGCATGCCCAGCGGGTCTGGGGGAGGGCTCCGTTCAGCCCCAGGCTCTGTCCCCCTGGGCAGACCCACTAATCCAGTGCAATCCCCTGTGGGGGCTGAGACTGACCTGGCAGCAAGGCGGCACCTGCTCCAGTCTTCTCTGCACAGCTGGGCAGGCGCTGGGCACAGGCAGAGCACTCAGCCGCCTCCGGGCCCCACGGCACCCACGCCTGAGCCACAAGCTGCCCCAGAGCCACACGAAGGGCTCGTTGCCCTCAGCCCTCGCCAGCCCATGTCCGGACGCAGCTCTCACCTTGGCCTTGGCTTTCTGCAGTGCTGGGGTCAGGACCTGGCAGGGGAGGTGCGTGGTGATGAGGCGAGGCCTGCCCGTCTCCTGCAGCACCTCCCTGAAGTAGGTGTGCTCCAGCCAGGGGGCTCGGGCCCAGTTCGGGATGGTCTTGGCTGGCTCAGGATCCCCCTTGCTGTAGATCAGGGTCAGGATCTCCTGCATCCAGGTGGTGCCTAGGAAACAGCAGCAGCATCATCAGCTGGCACTTCCCTGGGGCTCCTGCCCCGCCAGAGACAGAACCGGGAGGGAAATGCCTGGCAGCTCCTACCTGGAGTCTGCCCACCCCTTGGCACTGCCAGTCCCAGCACAGTCCCCTTAGCTGCCCCCAGCCCCTGCTGCCAGAGACTGCAGCAATCCAAAGCAGTGGAGGGAGCCAAGGATCAGTGGCAGCTGTGGTGTGTCACTGCCGGGACTTTGCCCAGAGCCCTGTATGTTTAGCGAGGAGTGTAGGGCTGGTGCCAGCTCAGCGCTGTGGAGGGCCAGGCCTTGCAGTCGTGCCACATGAGCAGATCCAGGCAACGGCCCCCGAGTGCCCAAGCCAGATGAGCCCCGGGCCAGCGCCGGCACAGTGGTAAGGACAGGCGCGCCTCACCTCACCGCCTGGCCGCTCGGATGGATGTGGGGCCGGCCTCCTTCCCGGGCAGCTCCAAGCAGGACAGTGATTGCCGAGCCAGCGCCACACCAGAGGCAAGTCTGCGCTCGGCTCCCACGTCAGCCTCTGGCTAGAGCTGGCAGGGCTCAGCTCTCCCCTCTCCAATCTCCAGTGCTCTCTGGGGCCTCTTTGCTGTGGCCCTCGCGGCCTGGCAGGCATCCTCTTCTCGCCATGCACCCCACAGCATGCTGCAAGGGGCACCCACGGCCCTGCCGTGCTCCCAGGGCCTCCAGGTGTGCAAGGTGCCGGTGCAGCAGGCCAGAGCTCTGCACTGGGGCTGGCGTGGGGCACCCTCGGCGGGGAATGCAGCTGAGCTGGGGCTAGGTGCAGGCCTCCCTGGGGCCAGGCCAGGAGCGGGGAAAGGCTCCCAGAGCAGCGTGGCTGGATTGGAGGTTTATTCCAGCTGTCAATTCCCCTCTCGCCCCCACCTACATCATGCTGCGGCTGCAGCCAGGTTGAGGGCAGGGCAGACCGCGTGAGAGGGACCCAGCGCCTGGGGATGGGGAGGGTGTAGCCTGGCCCCGCACCCCTGCCGCCTCCAGGGTCCTGGGTGTTCCCTGACAGCAGATACTGATGAACCTTTGGTGGCATCGCAGCCCACCCAGCTGGCCTGCAGCAGCTGGCTCTTCTGCCAGCCAGCTGCCTAGGAGGGGGCCCAGAGGGAACCCGCAGCCCAGGGGGAGCCACCCCGTTCCTGGAGGGCCCCAGTAATGAGCAGTGCCAGGTTGTGGCGGGTGACTCCTGGGCCCCTGGAGCAGACCCCTCTCCTGCACTGTGCTGTGCGGCCCGAGGGGACAGCGGGTGCTAGCACAGGGCCCGGCATGGACAGCGCTCGGGCCCCTCCGCCCGCCCAGCCAGGACCCTGCCCTGCCCTGCCCCGGGCGCCGGCTCTTACCAGACTTGGGGTAGGTGGCAATGAGGACGTCTGTGTCCCGGAACTGGAAGGTGCTGGCGAAGCACAGGGACTCCTCGGTGTGCATGTGGCCAGGCAGGACCATGCCCGCGAAGGTCTCCGTCACCTCCATCCTGTCCATGGCACTCGCAGGCCAGCGAGACTGAACGGTCCCTGACAGCTGCAGCTTAAATAGCTGCCGAAAGAGGAACCCTCCCCTTGCAGGCTTCCCCTGCCGCCTGGCGGGGAGGAGGAGGGAGCAGTCGCTTGCTGCTGTGCTCTAACTCAGGGCCAGTGTGCTGGAAACTTGCACGAGCACCGCTGCGTCACCGTGGTGCTGCCAGTGGGGATGCTCCCGTCTAAGCCGACCCAAGAGCGTGCCCGTCCCCTTGGGCACCCCTCCTCCCTGGGAGGCAGGTGCTGTGCGTGGGAGCCACTCACCACTCCCGCTGCCCTCTGTCTCCAGCGGGGCTCAGCTGGTCTGGCTGCATTGCTGGAAGGATTAGTGTCCCAAGAGGGTTTTCTAGCTAAGCTTTTCTATGGGCAGGCCAGGGCTCAGGGTGTGACAGGGCAGGCTGCTGGACCCTGGGCAGGGCCCCCCGCTTTGGCTGTGAGCTCTGTGCTTGGATTTCAGCAGCCTTTGCTCAGGGATGACCTCCTCAGGCACCCTCGTGGGGCGTCAGCCCGGCTCTTGGGGGTGCCTCTGTCTTCTCACCCCCAGATGGACCTTTGCAGCAAGGATCACTGCACTGGATCACATTGTGCTTCAGATCTCACCCCCAGGACAAGGCTTGCAGCCAGGCCTCGAATCACCCGTCTGAAGAGTAACAGAGAGGGAGCCGTGCTAGTCTGTACACGATCAAAACAAAAAGCAGGCAAGTAGCACTCTAAAGACTAGCAAAATAGCTTATGAGGTGAGCTTTCGTGGGACAGACCCACTTCTGCAGACCATAGCCAGACCAGAACAGACTCGATATTTAAGGCACGTCTGAAGTGTTGTTCCGCGGGACAAAGGGTGAGGCAGATTTGCAGGGCTGCAGAAGCCAAAGGTGCATCTGCAAATGAGCTCTACTTGTAACTGTCAGAATTAATATCAGCCTCTCTGATCAGCCAAATCTGCATCCCCAGGGGGTAACCCAGGCCAAGCCCTGGGCAGATCCTGGCATCTCACAGGTAGCCTATAAGGATATGATAGCCTTTTTTATAGATCTTATTCTCATAGCCTAACCCTGTCTGATACATTATTTGCCATTTCCTCCACCTCTCACTGTTACTCCAGTTTAGCTGTAATGCAAGAGGCCCACAAGGTCATTCATAGGCTGTGAGACGTCCACTTGAGCTGGGTAGCTGTGGGCGCCTGGACGGTTCCAGACGGATGTTGATAAGAGAAGCGACCTGCGTTCCCAGGCTAGTTAGTTTACAGCACTTTTTTATCTGTGTAGTGCCTTGGGCTCGACTATCCTGTTTATTGCAAAGTGAAGGCCAAGGTCACCCAGGCTGTGAGACGATATCTTGCCCCAAGTGCTTACTTTTGGCAGTTGTTAATGAGACTGCAGTGACACCTTATGCACGTTCAAAGGGGCGTGGAAGACAGGGGCTTGTACCCTCCAAACCTGAGGGTACGGAAGTCTAGTTTTGGCTTTGAAAGGTTGGGCTAGAGTGACGTCGGGCAGCCTATCACACACCCCACAGCAAGGGGGTTTGCATCCTTCCCTGCTCCTCCTTCCGCACCTTCCTTCTCCTGGGCTCTCTCGCACTCACTTGTCAGTCCATTTCATCTTCCTAGTTTTCCTCATCTCTAAGAGTCTCGCGTCCCCCTGCCATGGGAGCGAGGGTGGCCCTCCCACTCCCTGAGGCAGTGCGATACGGCCTTAGCCCAGGTGTACTCGTGCCGTTAGCTGCTTCCATGTAGCTGTTCAATGTGAAGGAATCTGGGTGTAACCGCTCCAGAAATTTGATTGCAAACTCCATTATGAAATGTAATAAATTCTGTGCTGCTATTACATTGTTTGCAGCAGTGATACGATTCCTGCAGGTCCTGTGACCTTTCTCCAGATAAGCCCTCTGGCAGCTCCTCATCGCTGTGTCCAGGGTGAAGGGCAACCCAGAGATTCTAAGCTCAGCCTGGCCAACCGTTACCCAAACAATAACCCGTCCTAACTACCTGTCCCCAGCCAACGTCCAGGCCAAGCAGCAGAAAGACACAGTTCCTGCCCCTTAGAGCCTGTTATCCCTCCTCACCTTCTGCTTCCAGTTGCAAACTTGGCTGTTGGGAGGAATTCACCTGCCAGACGCTTCCAGGGGGCGTGGCCAGGTGCAATCAGCACATCCTTGTTGATGTGCCACAATAATTGGCTTGGTGTCCACAGCCTCCTGGTGCGCCAGGGGGTGAGTCCCTCTGCAGGAGGGCAGCACCTCACACTAAGGAGTCTCTCCAGCCAGACCACTTGGCAACCAGCTCCCGCTGCTCCCCACAACACCAGCCCAGCCCTGATGCAGTCAGTGCTTGGCCATGCCTGGCGCTCGCTGCCAGCTGGGGCTCCTGGGGGCTGTGGCAGAGGGTGGCAGTGAACAAAGCCGCGTGGGATTAAGAGAGTGGGACGGGACTAAGTGAAACTCGCTGAGCTGGGGAGGGCGGATTAGCTGTGCAGGGACGTGCGCTGCTGTGGCATTGGCCCGCTGCTCTCATGGCAGAGGGGCCGGTGCCATTCTGGTTATCGGCCTTGGGTCCTTCAGGGCCACTCCCACAGGAAAGGCTGGGGCTAGAGCCGGGTCCCAGGCAGGTGCTAGGCTTTGTGCTCTGGCCCAGCAAAGGGCCAGGACCCTGGGCAGGGTAGGGCTGGCGGGACTGGGCCTAGTGGGGGCTAGCCCCCAGCTGAGGCTATGCTGAACCGGGAACTGCCAGGGAAGCCGGAGGGGGCTGGTGCCGGGTGGGGAGGAGCCTGGTGGGGTGTGAGCTTGGCGAATGTTCACTCCGAAACGCTGTTTGCCTGGTGAAGAAAGGCGGCTGCTTCCTAAGTGCTGGGCCGTGCCAGCTGCGGCGATGCCTGCTGGTCCTCGGAGAGCCTGGCTGTGGTGAGACGAGCAGGGCCTGGGGACAGATTCCATGCCAGCTCTGGGCTGGCGCCTCAGCTGTGTGCCTCGGCCTGCTGGGCAGTAAGGGCTGTTTTCTTTACTGGAATCCCGCTGGTTATTGTGGGAGCGCAGACGAGGGGAATGCAAAACCCAGGAGCTGGGACAAGTGACGCCCAGGCTTGCAATGATCATGGGAAGCCAGAAAGCACAGGCTGTGATTAACCTGCTCCGAAGGACAGACAGGGTCTGGCTAAACAGCCTGGGAGGACTTTGAAACTCCCTGGGAGGGCAAAGGAGGACAGCTATGAGCTGGCAGATGGCTCTGACCTGTTTCTCCCACTGTGCAGCGCAGAGCCCAAGCAGGCTCCAGGAGCAGACACACTAACATCTCACAGAGCTGGAGGTCCCTGAGTCCAGCCCCCTGCCCTCCTGGCAGGACCAAGCACCATCCCTTTCCTTTTCTATTTGCCCCAGATCCCTAAAGGGCCCTCGAGGACTGAGCTCACAGCCCTGGGTGTAGCAGGCCAAGGCTCACACTAGTGAGTCGCTTTATTGCTTTAATTTACTCCAAGGGACGCTGGAGACGTCTCATGGCTGCTCTGTGCTTTGGGCCAAGAGCATGGAGGCAGCTGGCTCCCCAGGGAGATGCAGGTCCCCACCCAGGGAGGTGACAGATGAGGGCTGCCTGGGCGGAGGGGCCTTTGCTGGGCCAGGGAGGGGAAGTCCAGGTGCATTTGCTGGGAACTGTGACGAGGGGCTGGAACAGCTTCTTCATCTCAGCCACTTCCCGCAGCCGGGCTAGAAAGCAGAAGTGGCTGGTAATGAAGAGGTGTCAATTGGCCTCTCGGTGCATCCCAGGGAGGTCACAAAGCGCTGCCCCAGCCCTGCTCTAGGGCAGACGGATGGAGTGCTGGCTGCAGGTCTGGGGCTGCTCAGCCAACAGGTTCTGGGATTCAACCCTCGCAGTGCTGGGCCAGGGAGAGGGCAGGGCCGGGCAGGACTCGCCAGTCCAAAGCAGCAACAAAAGAGCTTTGAGCAAGGCCAGGCCAGAATCTCCCCCATTCTCCCTGGCGCCTGCCCCTTGCTGGCCACGCTGTGTGGCTCGGTTAAGCCTTGCTCCACCAGGGGGTTCTCGCCGGGAACCAGCTGGCTGCTGGGGTGAGCCGGCAGCAGGTTCTCCCGCTGGGCAAGGCCCCCCGGAGGGGACAGGAGGGGAGGAATTTGCTTTCACGCTCAGGCTGCCCCCTGCACTCATCACCCTGCGATCTCCTCTAGCGACATGCTGCGCTTTAGACCCGTGTCTGCGAAGCGCACCCCAGCTGGTGACACAGCTGACAAGCGGGCTCTGGCACCAGGACAGGCCATTAGCTGAGGAGGGCACCTGCCCTGCCCTGCCCTGCCCTGGGTCCCCAGCAGGGAAACAGGCCAAGGGGGAAGTTCTCTGCATGAACCAGAAAACCCAACCGCCCTGCAAAGCCTGGGCAGCCCCGGGGCTTCAGATCCTGAGCATGGGAGCCCCCCTACGTGCTATTAGCAGCCCAGTGACGTCGGGAACCTGGACTCACTCGAAGAGGAAGCCCTCCGACATCACCTCTGCCTCGCCGAGTTCCCCAAGCCACCAAGCTCACTGGGGAAGTCCAGGCCCTGAGCATGGCTGGAAGGCCACCCAGCACATCAGCCAGAAGAGCTCGATGCAGCTCTCACTCACCAGTGGAAGTTGGCCCTGTTAAAGCTGGTCCTGAGACTGACGTGGCCACCCGGAGCTGGGCCTGGAACATGTGCACCCAGGGGAGCTGGCCCTGCCCAGCTGATGTTCAGGGCTTCACCCCACCAGTCACCTGGTCCAAGGGCTCTTTCCCTCCCCGGCTGCGGCTCCAGGAAGGAGGGTCTGAGAAGGGGCAGCCAGCTGGCCTGGCCTGGAGCACACAGCCAGGTCTGCAGCCCAGCTGTGCCCAGCTCCCTTCTAGCTGCCTGGCAAATGAGCCACTCCCAGTCCCCCTCGGTCCCAGCTGAGCAGGCCCCTCGGCTGGAAGGCCCTCACCCGAGCAGCGACCCGCCTCGGCCAGCACTGAGGGGGATGTGGCAGTGGCGCATGGAGCTGTGACCACCGCAGCGTGGGCCGTCTGCCCCGAGCACAGCCCCATGGGACAGGCTCAGGGCAGCCGGTCCACGCAGCCACACTCCCTGCTGGGGTCCTTGTGCAGCCCCCACCCCCAGGTGTGGTTCACTGCCCCAGGGAGCGACACCACGCCCACCCACAGAGAGGGACCGAGGCTCTGCCGCAGCCTTGGCGGAGGGGCAGTGGCTCCTGCACTGCGCTCCCACGGCCGTGGGTTCGTGTATGCCTGTCACGCCCACTTGGCGTGAGCCAGACGGGCATGTCGCTGCCCCAGCGCCGAGCAGAGACATGGCCTGTGCGGGATGGCGCTGGCAGCTGTGGCTTGTGCAGGCTGTTCTGGAGCTGGCTGGGCACCAAGCTGCAGGGCCATGTATGGCAAGATGGAGTGCGAGAGAGTGATCAGGACTCCTGCGTGGCCAGGCTAAGGTACAGGCAGCCAAGGGCCCGGGCTCGCTTTCTCACCCAACGTGGTTATTTATTGACTCTGGGCTGCTCCCCAGCTAGGAGGGCAGCTCCGGGCTGGCAATCCCAGGGGCGTGCCCGGGACCAGACTCCAAGGAGCGTGACTGCCGAGCAAAGGGGCATCTTCATGCGCTTGGCGTCGGGCGAGGCTGTCTCCTGCACTGCCTGGGCACCATGAAGCCAGTGCTGGGCGGCTACCTGCTCTTCGCCTTGCTCCCGTTCTGCTGGGCAGACCTGTACCAGGCAGAGGCAGAGCGAATCATGAACCAGACCCCTGTAATAGATGGGTAAGTACCGCCCGGCGACTCCTGCGCCCCCCTCAGCACAGTGGGAAACTCCCCCCCCGGGAACAGGCTGTGCCCCCGTGCACTGAGCTCGCTGCAGGGTGGGGCGGGGGTGGGAGGGGAGGTACAAATGCTTTTGCCTCAAGCTGGGTGAGTGGTATGGTGTGTGGGCCCAGCCCAGCCCAGCCCAGCCCAGCCCAGCCTGAGCATGTGGCAGCCCCGAACCAGGCAGTAGTAGCGTTCAGGCATCCCTCCTGGGCACAAGAAGCCCTCCCTGGCTGGGCAGCCCGTCTGCCACCTGCTGCGCCCCAGATAGAGCAGCCGGCCCCCCAGGAGCGCTTCCAGCCAAGGCAGAGTGGGGTCCCCTGGATGCTGCCCATGTTTTGTGGCAGGCTGGGTGCACCAGCTTCCTTCAGTGGGAAAGTTTCCTACTCACTCAGGGATTCTCAGTTCCGTGAGAAAGCCCCAGCCATGAAAGTCCTGCCTGGCTTTCCCAGCACACCTCAGCCTCAGGGCAGCCCCATGGCTCAGAACTCCACAGGGACTTGCTGAGGGACCCCTGGGGAATGCTGGGGTTTCTGGTACACCCCAGGGCTGGGGCCATTCACACGTAGTAGCAGGCAGGCACCACCACTGCCAACAGCTGAGCAATCACCAGGGGGAAACCCAGCCCTGCTGGCACATGGCAACCCAGGGGTGCAGCTGTGCCCAGCTGGGGCAGAAACCACAAGGCCAGGAAGCCACTGAGAGAGCCCCTGCGGCCAGTGCTGTCACTCCACAACCGGCACAGAACTAGGGGGCTGTCGCAGAGCCAGAGGTGAAACTCCCAGCTCTGAGTCATCTCACCAGCCTTGGGGTTTGGCTGCGGAGATGCCCTGGGGCTGCCCCTCTCAGCTGGGCAATGCCCTGGGAATTGGCCTGCCCCAGAGGCCCTGCCTCCCCCAGCGTGTGTGTGACATTACTGGGTCTGAAGAGGATTGTGCGGAACCTCGTTGCAACCACTGCCCGGGGTCTGCGCCAAACCCCGTTCCCAGCCAGCGTCTGTCGAAAGCGGGCGATTTCCTGAATGTGTTGATACAGCTCATGTGTCTGTGTTGTTTTCTAATGGGAGTTGTGGGTAGTGGCTCTGGGCTGGTTTCTGGGAGCCCACAACACAAGGCGTGGCAACCTGTTGCGAAAGAAGCCCTGCCTGGCAGAGGAAAGGTTTTATCAGATTCCAGCCAGCTGGGCTGGAATCGCGCTGGGGGGTGTAGCCCAGCCCGGAGGCAGCGCTGGTAACGCCACGTATAAAACAACACAGGTGCACGACGCCTCACTCGGTCCTCTGGGCGCAGGGCTGGTGCAAACCCAGGGCAGTGGCTGCAGCAAGGCTTTGCCAGTCACGTCTGGGTGCTCCAGAAGGTCACCGCCACCCAGCGGTGTTTCTATATTTCCCTCCTCCCCACTGGCACTACAGAGATTGCACGCTCTGGAGCTCTGCCCATGGCGCTGCCAGCACCCGGGGGACAAAGCCAGCTGGGGCGAGGCAGACGGGGGTGGCGGGAGGGGCGGGAGTGTCCGACGAGGCAGCAGGTGCTGCGGTTCCTGGCATCGAGGTGCTGAGAACGGTGAGCTGCACTAGGGCCACCCTGGGGTGCCTGGTCAAAGGGGACGCCTGGGTCGGATGTGGGGGCTGGCCAGATTCAAGGCAGGGTGAAGGCCGGCACCCCAGGGGGTCACTGTGGGGGGCTGGGGACATGGCTGGGCCTCCCCATCGCTCTGCCAGTGACCCGTGCCACCCCAGCTCCTGCCAGTCCATTGGTGGTGCCCTCCCCCAGCTCGGTCACTGCCCGCAAGCCTGGCCATGGCCCCCAAGGCCTGCCCTGCCCCTCCAGCGGAGCCGCCCGCGTGGGGCACCACACCGTGTGTGTCAGTGCTGTGGAGTTGGGCTGGTGGCAGGGCTGGCGCAGAGCCTGCAGTGGGCACAGCCAGGTGCAGTCCCGGTGAGCCCGGGCACCCTGCTGCCAGTGTCCAGCACCCCTGGGGCCGGACGCAGGGTGAGCCCTCCTCAGCTCCTTTCCGGGGTGACGCTCTTCACCCCAGGCTTTGCCAGGCACAGGGCTGCTGAACTGGGCCATCGCGCTGCTGTGATGAGGTCGGGGGGTGAGGATTTGGTCCCCCTGGTTAGGTTACATGTGTTTCCTACTGTCCTGTAGTGACACTGCGGGGGTGGGGTGGTCCCTCCATTTCCCCAGGCACAGCATCAGGGCATGGTTGGAGATGGGCGTTTCCATGTGATGACTTGTCACATGTACTCAATGCTTTGTAACCCAGGCAACCAGGTGACCCCTTTCTTCCCGGGGACACAGGACAGAGGCAGAGGAGGGGCCTGGCGGGTTGGAATTGGAACTGGGCTGGTGAGTGGGGCAGTCTGGGCTGGCTGGAGGGGGAGGAAGGAGGACCAGGGCCCGGCTTGGGGACCCCTCTGGGCCCCTCTCCCCCAGCTGGATTGTCCTGACGGCTTCTGGTTCCTGTGCTGACAAGTCTGTTCTACGCTGTATCCCTGTCGCGTGGTTGTACTGAAAAGTCCTGCAGGGGAGCTTCTCAGGGGAAAAGGCAAAACGTCACGTTTATTGGTAATACACACATAGCAATCAACACTTATCACGTGCATATGCTATATTACTTATACTCACATCTATATATATATACACACACACACACACACACACACACACACACACACACACACCCCTTTTGATAGTATATAGACTAGCACGGCTCCCTGTCTGTTACTGTCTTGTTGCTGTGACCGATAGTTGCTCCCCCGAACTGCACTGGCCAGGTGAGTTAGATGGGGACGGGGTGGAGCCGGGCTTCTGCCCATCCGGATCGGCGCTGCAGTGCTGACAAGACAAACCCGGCGCCCCTGTGCAAGACGCCTTCCATTATAGCATCCTCTCTCGCATGCAGGTTGACACCAGTTAGCCGGCTCAAGCATTTGCATAACCTGGAAGCGCAATCTGATGAATATGCATTTAGCACTTTCTTCTGGGTGATGCTTCCAAAGGTGGCACTTGCAGGTGACTCCCAAGGCCTCCCCATACGTTCAATCTTCTTTCAGTGGGCCCGCTTCGCAGGTCTTGGTCTTGGACGTACCTTCTCCAATCTTTGCAAGTACCTGGAGGTGTTGGTCTCTCAGCCTTCCATTCACACCTCATTGATTCAACAGGGCAATCAACTAAGCCATCCAAACACAAAGGGTACAGAGAGGTAACAGAGAGGGAGCCCTGCTAGTCTAAATACTCTCAAAACAAAAAGCAGTCAAGTAGTACTTTAAAGACTAACAAAATAATTTATTAGGTGAGCCGGTGGGTCTGTCCCACAAAAACTCACCTAATAAATTATTTTGTTAGTCTTTAAAGTGCTACTTGACCACTTTTTTGTTTTGAGAGTAGAGAGAGGTTTTTCGTACCTTACCTAGAACGACATTTCTATCGAACGGGGCTGAATATGAGACACATAAAATGACTTGATACAATATTTAAAAACTCCAAAGAGAAAAGAGTTAAAACAAAGACGTAGCTACAGCCTAACCAACCTTCTCTTCTCCCTGCTGAGAGTCACCTCTGCCTGTGGGTGGGGGCAGGGCCTGGGGACCCCCCATGCTGAGACACCTGCCCCTCTCGCTCCCCCTGGACTCAGGGCCAGGGCCCTTGGCCCTTCTGCACCCTCTCCCCAGTTACACCAGAAAGCAGGGGCTGGCCCTGCCCCCCCCCCTGCTACTCAGAAAGGGGGTAGGTTCCCCCTCGCATGCTGGGGCCCCAGGCTGAACCTTTCAGCCGCGTCTGGGCTAGCGCGGTCGTTAGGAAACGCCGGCCCTTTTCCGCAAGAGCACGCGCAGCGGCCACGCTCCACGTGCTCTTTCGGCCCGGAATGGAAAGACGGCGGCTCTTCTCCGGGCAGCCCTCCGGCGCTCCCGGCCGCGGAAGCGCCTCCTTTCGAAGAGAAGCTTGCGGAGACGCTCTGCTGGCCCTTTGCTGGACAGAGTGGGCCCCACGGCACCGGATTTTGCGAGCCCTGGCAGGGTCTCTGGCGACACAGCGCTGCGTGTGGGCAGGCGCTGGTGAAAGCTGCTTTTGCCGGAGCGCTTGCAGAAGAGCTGCTTTCGAAAGAGCGCGGCCGCAGCCTTCCCCCGTCCTGCGCAGGGGGACAGCGCCGAGGGGCTGCCGGAGGCTGTGTGACGCGGGAGGGAGAGCAGCCAGCGGACGGAAAGGGGAAGAGGCCCCTGCAGTCACGCACACACCTTGCGTCCCACGGCGGCATGGCACTTCCTTAAATTCACGGCGCTGGCGGCCACAGCGTCAGCAGCCCGATGCCGCACAGCTGAGGGCAGCGTGACTGCGACCATGACGTGGGGAGAGACCATCCCCAGAGCCCACCGCAGCCAGGGTCATGGAGGAGCTAAGCCTGCAGACAAGGGGGCAGCACAGGGCATGACACAGCAGGGCAGGCTGCCGGTATGGACCATCCCCACCAGCCAGCAATGCCCCCGCTGCCCCGCAGGGCCACAGCTGAGCTGTGCTGGCACACACGCTCGCTAGCTCACGGCCAGCAGGAGGCTGGGGAGCACAGGGAGCCGGCCCCCAAGGGGCGCAGAGCGGGGCAGCTGACTTCACATCCACAGGGCCCGGCTGGCAGCCAGCAGGACCGCGCCTGGGGCCTCTGAAGCTCTGTGAAGGAGCTAAAAGCCACGTGGGCCTCAGCTCGGGCTGTAGCGCCGCCTCGACCATCTCTCTCCGTGAGGTGTGGGTGCCAGGAGACGAGCCGGAGCCCCCCAGGCAGGCGGTGCGTGACTTACACTCCGCTCCAGGTGAGCTGGTGCTGCCAAGGGCGCTGGAGAAAGGGCCAGAGAGGGACCGTGCAGGGGCCCTGGCCAGCAGCCAGCCGCCCTCCACGGCCCAGCCAGGAGAAGGCCACTGGCAAACAGCAGCTGCCGCATGGCACCCTTCCACCTGCCCATGGCTCCCCCAGCAGCAGAGTGCTGCATTCGTGGCCTGTGGAGTTCCCGGCGGGGTTTCCCATCCACTCTTGGAACCCTGCTGCCTTCCCTCGCCAGCTTTCCAAGGAAGGAAATACTCAGAACTCCTGCAGCCGCCCCGGGGAGTTTCCCTCTGGCTCCAGGGAGTGGGGAGACTCTGGCCGGCCGAGATTTCAGGCACTAACGTCTGGGCTGCTCTGGCTGTGCTTGGGGCAATGAGCAGAGTGCCTGCGATCCCTGGGGCAGAACGGTGCACTTGGCATTGGCCTGGGCTCCCTCGTGCACTGAGCAGGGGCTGGGGTCTGGCTGCACACAGGGGCTGGCACAGCTACTTCCTGGCTGCTGCACAACACTGCCGAGCTGCCCCTGGGGGGACCCCTTCCCATGCCAGGGCGGCGTGCTCTCCCCTAGGGTGATGCACTCCTGCCTGTGTCTGCCTGCGCTCCGGCCAGGAGAGAGTCAGTGCCGTGCCCTTAAGCATGGTGCTAGGAAATCCCACCAGTTCGTAGCCCTGGACCGCGGCAAAGGATGGACCTGCTGGCTCTAGGAATTAAAGGTTAATCTTAAAAGCACATCATGCACTGAACCCTCCAGGAACGCTGTGTCCAGCCAGGGTGCCCTGTCAGCTGAGCGCTGGGGCAGCCACCCAGAAGAGAAGCACGTTCCACTCAGGTGCTTAGCAGAGCACTCGCAGCCGACCGCCGGGGTTTCTACTGGTGGTGCCCATCCGCACGCACCTTGGTGCACATAAAATTTATTCTGCACCTGGATGGCCAAAATGAAGGATCGCTGCTGGCTGGGCTCAGGCAGTGAAAGGTGGGCAAGCAGAGAGGGTGGAGGGAGACCCAGCCAGACCCTGGGAAGCACGAGCCTGGCGTCTGGCAGCTGAGACACGGGCACATCCCACAAAGTGCCACCTCCACCCGCTGGGCATATAAACAGCCCAAACAACTGTGGCCACAGCCAGCTCCCATCACACAGCAGCTGCCGCTGGCACAGAGATCCAGGCAGGCTGGCAGGAAATGTTTCGTGGACCACAGCTTCCCGCCCCAGCAGGTGGGGGTGGGGGTGGGGGCTCTGTGCCAGGACCTCGCCCTCGCAGGCTGTCGGTTCCGCCCAGCTCCTAGCAGGGAAGCTGAGCTTGCTGCAGGGAGGGAATGAGAGGGACCCCCCGGCCCTCCAGAAATCCACGCGGTGAGCAGCGGACACCATTCCCTAGGGACAGCCCCAATATGCACTGCTCGCTGTTTGGCACCATGCCCCGATGTTCCCCCTCGCTGCCTGGCCACGCTCCGAGCAAGGAGACACAATGAGCCGTGCGAAAGCAGCGTGGCAGGGGGGTGACCTCGGGCCAGCCCTGTCAGTCTGCACAGCTGGGACATCAACACCCAAGATGGGATCCCCAGGGCCTGGAGCGAGCTGAGGATCTCACACTGGCGGGAATCCTCTGGAGACCTCCTGCCCGAGCTGGGAAAGAGCCAGCCGGAGCAGCTGTCGGTGAAACCCCAGGCAGCCCCTGGAGCGTCACATGTTCCTGCTGAGACCGAGCGCCTCCAAGTGACGCACGGCCCGGCCCAGACGGCGCCCCGCTGGAGTTTCAGCCTGGCTAACACAATGCCATGGGGAAAGCTCGAGGGGCCTTGTGCACGCCAGGCGCCGTGATCTCCCTTCACCCCTAGGAGAGCTGCAGAGACAGCATCACCCTCCCTCTGTGATGCACTGGGCGTGGGGAGTCCAGCCCTCCTGCCCCAGCTGGATACTTCCCCATGGGTGCCTCCTGATGTCACCAAGCCACCCCCGGGCTTCCCTGGGGCCAGGATTTCACACACCCCCAGCTACCGCTCAGCAAGAGCTACCTCATGGGTGGTGAGTGAAGCTGCTGCTTGGGGAGGTGAGCTCCCCAGCCTTCCCTGCTCTGCCCAGGCCTTCCCCCCATCTCCCTCCTCTCTCCCCTAGCACGCTCTGCTCACCCCTCCAGCCAGACCCGAGCCCGAAGGCAGCTAACGTCTGGGGGAAAAAGCTCTTCCAAAATGTCCTTCTGAAAAGAGTCGAGCCTGCTTGCACACGGGGCAGGCCGTGCAGAAGACACTGCCCACAGTGCAGCATCTGGGAACAAAACCGGAAGCTGCAGGGTTTGTGATGGACTCTGAGGTTGGTCAGATTTATGTGTAGCAAGGGCCACTCGGCTGGGCCTGCCGAGCCCCACAGGAAATCGCACAGAACGCTGGAGGCAGCTCTGCTCCGTTTTGCACTTTCTCAACCAGGATTTCCGAAGCGATTTTGTAGGTGAACTCTTCCGAGCCCTCCTACAGTAATCCTCCGGCTAGTGCCCCAGAGGCTTATGCGCTAATAAATCTGCAAGTCTGTAAGGTGCTATGGGAGTCCTCCCTGCAATCACGCTGTGTGGGGGCTGCTCCCCACTCAGCCACACGGAGTGCAGAAAGTGGGGCCCTGCCAAAGCCTTAAAAATCCCTCGCCTTTATAGGCTCTGCTTGAAAAGCTCCCTGGGGGCACCAATTCCCAGACCCTGGGAGGTGCCGCCCCCACCAAGTGAGAAAACCCCCTAAAAGCCCAGGAGGACGCACTGGGCTATCCGCCCGTCAGGGAGCCCAAGCCTCCCCACTCCCTTAGGAGAGACTGGGAAACAAAGAGGAGGAATTCATCCGTAATGGGAGAGTGACTTGGTCTGGGCGTGCACACACATAGACACTCCTCTTGGACACAGCGATCAACACAAAACATGAACAATACCAAGGAAGTAAAGCAGCATATCTGGTTGCTGAGAATAACAAAAGCCACTGGAAAAAAGCACAAAGGGATTAGAGCACAGAGAAGGACTTCCCTGGGACTCGGGTTAGACAGGGCAGCTCAGCTCGGAATTATCAACCAGCCTGAGACACTCCACACCAAATGTAAACTAAACACAACCAGATCCTGTCTACTTACCTATCTCTGCTCTGCTAATGACGGGGCCAGATATTTACTGGACCCACTAAGCCTGTTGAGGATCGTAAAATCCTAGGGCTGGAAGGGGCCTTAGGAGGTCATTAAGTGGCAATTAAGCCACTTAACAGGCATGTGCAGCCCTGAATTTACTGACAAAAGCAGATGTGCCTTACTCCGTCTACAGGATCAATCATCTGGGTCGTTCTGGCTCTGCATCAGCCACACAACAGACACTCTCAGCCTAAAATTGTTTCCATTCAAAACGATTTTCTCTCCCCTTGGCTTACCTGGCTGTTTGCCAAAAGAGGACCCCCTCCCTCTGGCTTTAACCCTTTACAGGCATTCCTTCAGGACACCCTGAAATAAAGACATTCTTTTAAACCGGTGTTTCCCAAAGTGTGATCTGCATACAACCAGTGCCACATGAGGCTTGCAAGGGATATGTGGCAGAAAATAAATGACGGAAAATCCGGAGCTAGGCACTGGGACGTCACCGGGAGAGGCATGTACAGCGATAAGGCCAGGAGCCCGAAAGAGGTACGCGAATGTTTGACGTTTGGGAAGCACTGGTTTAAATTAGTCAGTCAGAGCGGTTCAGGACACTCATGACTAAGTTCTTTGCTTTTAGAAAACGGGAACAATCATTTATTTTGCATGAGCTCCATAACACTAGACATATTTCTGAAATGTCACCAGATATGTGTGTTTAAACTGTTTCCAGAGATTACAGGCACAGCAACGGGTTGTCTATTTTAGTGAGGGGCTGATTCTGGTGGAGGATTTCCTTAAAACGAGTTCATCAAATAGAAGCAAAGACAGGTAAACTCATTTCCCCAGCTATCCGGAAGTGAAGGAATGTTGTCCTCTTGAGAGGTCTCTCCACTGGGGAGTGAAAGGAGAGGCAGGACGGAGAGGAAAGAACAGGTGGACTTTGGAAGCAAATGTTTGCACTAGAATAACTAAAATGTGCATTTTAGAGACGTTGGGGTCGTTTGTAAAACTTATTTAAAAAACGGTGTGCCTGGAGGGCCGAGCACTTGAAGCTAAAGCAGCCAAAAATCGCGCAAGGACTTTATAGTGATGCGCTTTTATAAACTTCAGCAACAAACTAACAAAACATCAAAAGCAAATGTTACACTTAGGTAACCCACACACTTAGGTGTGGTTAACTGTCCCACGTTGTGGTACCTAGACCACGTCACAGAGCAGGAATGAGTGTCCACTGCAGCCTGCACTAGGAGCCAACTGGCCTTTAGCTCCAGCTGTAGAAGTGCCAGAGGTCCCAGATTCGAGCCCCCCTATGGGGAGTTACACTAAGATCCTGTAGAAGCAGTAATACACAATTGCCTTTGTCAGTAAATTCACAGATGGCCCATGTCTGTTAAATAGCTTGATTGCCACTTAATGGCCCTTTCATGGGTTCAGGTTATGCTAACAGGTCTCGAGCTGGAAGCCTTTTCTCTTTTAAGTTAACAGAGCCGCTTCAGAGGTAGCGTCGCTGGACTGCAAGCTACGGCAGCCTGTGTGTGTGGGGGGAGCCTTCAGGAGCCATCAGAGCAGCAGTAGGAGGAGGGGAGAGGTTAAGCCCTAAGACCTGGGGAGGTATTGCCTCCCTTGGTCTCTTTTGCCTGCTGCCCAAAAGCAACAGCTCCCAGAAAGAGCATTCCCCTCCTGGGACCGCCTCCCCCTGCAGCGAACATGCCCTGCGAGCACAGCAAACACGCACTCCACCCCGACGGCTCCCTGGGGCTGGCAGGGGCAGCACACAACCAAAGGCAAGCAGAGCCACTGGCATGAGAGTGCCCAGACCTACCCCAGCCATGGCCGGCGTGCCGCCCCGTCCCCGTGAGGATGTGCCCAGAGCTCCCACCCAAAGCAGGGGATGAAGCATGGGCAGCCTAGCGCCCTGTCCAGCTCCTGAGGAGCACGTGTGGCTGGCAGAGCCCAGGAGAGACGGAGACAATTCCAGCTCCAGGAGCCCAAGCCAAGAAATGAGACGCCCCGGGTCGCCAGAGCTGGAAAGGGCCCAGCATGTGACCTGGCCTCAGGGTGGGCCACCTCCCACCAGGCACAGGAGGGGTCCGGCTGTTCCGTCCGCTGGGGCCAGGCTTGTCTTCCTCACCCTGCAGCAGCACCTCGCAGGGTGCAACCAACCCATCTTGCTCATTGGCGGTGAAAGCGTCACCTCCCGCTGCCTGCCGCCGCCAGCACCATCCCTCCTGCAGCCCCTGCCTCACTGAGCTCCAGGGGACCAGACGCTGCTCTGCCTGCAGCCCAGACCAGCCTCCTTCAAGCCACCCACCTCCTTAACAGCTTCTTGGTGAAGGCCCCCTGCCAGCTGCTCCCCGCAAGCACTTCTGCAAAGAGGGCTGGGAGCCCACGGCCCCTGGGCTCTGATCCTTGGCCAGTCGCCAGCGCCTGCCAGAGCGTAGGGCCTTGCACCTATCCATGCTGCAGTGGACTGGGCACAATCAAAGCCAGAAGCCATCCTGACTTGCCTACTGCAGCCCTGCGAGCCTCCTGGCTCGGCCCTGTTGCCTTGGGCTGGCCTGGGGCGTAGCTGTAGAAATTGCCATCCAGCCTTGGCTAAAGAGTGCCCATGAGGGGCAGCCCTTCCCCTGGCCGAGCCCCTCACTGGGCAGGGCAGCAGGCTGGTTTGCTAGGGGAATTCCAGCTTCAATGACCAGACCCTGGGAAGAGACAGCCACCTAGTGGGGATGGAGAAGGAGCTGCAAGAGTTAACCAGCTGTTACCTGCACAGATTGCTTCGCCCCTTCCACACGCCAGGGACACACGCACCTGTGCCCAGTTCCTGGGGCTCAGGGTGTAACTTCCTGCAGGAGCTGTGCCCCTGGAAAAGCCTTGCACAGTAATACAAGAAGAAGTCCTGCGGCACCTTGTAGACTGACAGATATTTTGGGGCATGAGCTTTCGTGGGCAAAGACCCACTTGGTCAGCTGCATCTGCAAAGCTTAAGCTCCAAAATATCTTCTTGTAGTTTTAAGGTACAGACTAACGCGGCTGCCCCTCTGAATCAGTAATGTTCTTGCTCTCTATCCGCTGGCAATTCCCAAGCAACCAGAACACACGCTGAGCGCTCAGTGCCACGCGCCCCACCCCGAGAGAGGTGGGCAGATTCCCCCTGCGGGCCACACAAAATCGCTCTCTTGGGAAGCCACCTGCTGCACCTTGCGGTCATGCAGAGGGGTCCTGGCAGTGCTGGTCTTAGCCCGCGTCTTGGAGGTGAGTTCTTCTCCCAGGTCTTTTCTTCTTCCTGCTGTTCCTTTTCCTTTTCTCTTCCTGCTGGTTTCCTTCCGGGACCCCAGTTGAAGTGGTGAAACTTGAGTCCTGCTGAGCTCTACCCTGAGCAATTATTGTAGTATAATGTTACGAAGCAATCGTAACCGACTGTAACCCAATGACCTCACCAGTCATCCCTCACTGCCTTAGTTGATTTACACCTGGCAGAATTCATTCTACAGCAGGCAGGAACCATTGCAAACCAGAGAGCGATCAGACAGACAAGGAGCAGGAAAGTAACAGAGAGGGAGCCGAGCTAGTCTATATACTATTGTTTTAAGGAGTAGGAAAGTGAGACCAATCATCACAGAAGGAAGACGCCACAACCTCAGCTATTGGGAAGCCATTTCCCACCAGACGAAATGCTGCTCACTGAGTTTTCTTTGCCCCTGGTGATCTGCTTTCTTTGGCAGGTGACCGTGGGTGCTGGCAGGCCAGGGTCTCCTTCGACCAGCTGGGGGTGACACGCCTGCCATGAGATTGAGAGGGAATGTGAGCCTGTGACTTTGTTTTTCAGCTCTTCCTTCTGGCTGCAGAGGAAGGCCTCAGGCCACTCAATATGGTTGTAGAAAAAACATTATTTAATTTGTTACCCTGGTACACAGCCTCAGCTGTGCTGCTGGGCCTCCTGCCCGGCTCTGGCCAGGCGGGCAGCATAGGGCGGAGACAGAAGCAGCAGCCTGCTGGCTCCTGGGGCCCCCTCACATGCAGAGCGCAGGGCAGGGGGCCAGCGATAGCCCTGCCCCAGGCAGGAGGTGCCTCTAAGGACAGGCAGGTTCCAGGCACTTGCCAGCTGGGAGCTGAGCCGGGGCAGCTCAGCAGAGGAAGGGCACAAACTGGGCAGCTGGTGCCAGCCCTGAGCACGCAGCCGCTCCCAGACTAAGGTGTGTGTGGTCAGGGGCTTGGGCTCTGGCTCTGGCCGTGCCGGCTGCAGTAGGGCCAGGTGGCTCCAGGCACTGGGCCTGGGATTGCTGCTCCCGCTGCTGTGCAGAGCAGGCTTGGAGGAGCTGGGGTGTGCCCCAGCCAGCTGGCACCCTGCCGCGGCCATGCAGTGTGGAGAGGGACCTCCCTGCGTGCACAGAACTGGGAGGCGAGCGCATGGGTGGGCCGAGCCCCTGCTTGCTCTGAAATTTGTGCAACAGGAACCAAGGCGGGCTGCTGGGTCGGCGGAGCTCAGGCGGGGTTGGCCTGTTCCCAGCACTGGCTGCTGCTGGCTGCAGTGTTGGGCGTGAGCAGTGCCTCGCACGCACGCGGAAGGTGGCCCTGAGTCCTGCAGAGCTGGTGCAAGCAGGGGGCTGGGTGCAGGGGAAGGAGCAGGAGCGGGGATCCCCCAGGCTGCGACAGCGCTCCCCACCCTGCCCGCGTAACGCCGGTCGCGTTGCTGCACCTGTCCCGGTGCAAGGCCAAGCGTGGCCGCAGCTACCCTGGTAAAAGTGCTTAGAGGCGCGTGCCTGGGCCTGTCCCGGCAGCGGAGTAAACCCCTTTAAACCATTACCTGGTCTGTGCCGGGGGTGACCTGGTGCAATGGCCAGGACCTGGCCCCTGGCAAGCACAGGGCACTGCCCAGCTGGGGGGTATCTGCCCCACACACCAGCCACGTAGTGTTCTGGGTAGTTACCCACCTGGTGCCAATCCGTCCGTGTGCAGCCCGGCCCTGGGCTGAGGGCTCATCTCACCGCCTGGGCCCCTCTGCCCCGTGTGTGTGGGGACAGGGCTCAGCGTGTGGCACCCAGGCTCCCTCACTGCCCTCTTCCTTTCCCAGCCACAACGATCTGCCCTGGCAGCTGCTGAAAAAGTTTAACAACAGACTGAGCGAGGCGGGGGCAAACCTCACCCTGCTGAACGACACCCACACCAACATCCCCAAGCTGCAGCGCGGGCACGTGGGAGGACAGGTAGGCGGCAGGGCCCGCCGGCACGGCCCACTCAGCCACGGCCACGGCCCTCTCCGGGCAGTGGCCCATGGAACAGGCCCCGGGGCAGGCGCACAGCAGGGCCTCTGAACTCCTGCCTCGTCCCACACCCGTGACGGGCAAGTGCCCTGGAAAGCCCCCCACAGCTCTGGGCTGAGCAGGCTCTGGTTTCCTGGCACCGGAGGGAGCCGGCCTCTGTCACCCACCGCCCGTCTGTGCTGCCCCAGCACGGCCACGTTCCCTTCACCTCTGCTCAGGCTCCCCAGCCCAGCGCCCTGGCAGGGTGGGACCCACAGCTCTCGGCCTCTTTCCTCCATCCTGGCTGCTTGCGCGAGCCGCCCCGTCCCACCCCGGGCGCTCCACGAGCCGGGGACCGGAGGCAGGCCTGCACTCGCCCCCAGCACGCTGTGGCTAGGGACAGGAGCAGAGCAGCTCCCAGGCTCCTTAACTCCTCCTCGTGTGCCGGCTCAGTTCTGGGCAGCGTACGTGCCCTGCGACACCCAGAACAAGGACGCGGTGAAGCGAACGCTGGAGCAGATCGACGTCATTCACCGCATGTGCGACAAGTACCCAGAGGCCTTCACCTGTGTCACCAGCAGCGCAGGTGAGCAAGGGGCTCCTGGGCCGGGGGGCAGGAGCGCAGCCAGGTCAGCCCAGGCTGCGTCGAGCCCAGAATGAGCCCTCCCTGCCCAGCAGCCACTGCCAGTCCACCCCGGTGCCCTGCCGGGCAGGGTCCTTGCCAGCCCCCCGGGTGAACGTAGCTCCCTGAGGGCCAGGAAGGAGCAGTGCCCTGCCGCGTGTGGGCCTGGGGCCAGCTTCTCTCTGCAGCTGCAGCCGCTCCCCCATGCAACGCTGCAGAAGCATCCGGCCGTCAGGAGCAGGGGAGCTCCGAGGTCTCCCACAAGGGTGGCCTGGGCCCACGCAGCGTGTTCTGAGCACCGAGGCGTGACCACCCCTGGCAAGCCGCTGCCGGGCGCGGGCGCTCAGCCCCTCAGCTGGGCCGGTGGCGTTTGCCTGTCTCTGGGGCGGCCACCCGGCGCTCAGGGCCACCTCGCAGCAGCAGCCTGGCACGCCCACACCCGCGGCGCTCGCTGCCCTCGCAGGCATCCAAGACGCCTTCCGAGCAAAGAAGGTGGCCAGCTTGATTGGCGTGGAGGGCGGCCACTCCATCGACAGCAGCCTGGGGGCCCTGCGGATGTTCTACCGCCTCGGCGTGCGCTACATGACTCTCACCCACAGCTGCAACACCCCCTGGTAAGGGCCCCGGGCCAGGGCGCCAGGCAGCCTTCTGTGCCCCCCGTGGGGCTGGCAGGTGGAGCAGCACATGGGAGCCCGGTGCCCAGAGAGGGCCCGGCGCGCTGCCAGCGCCCTCCCTGCCGCTCTGCTGGGCCTGGGGCCGGGTTGGGCTCACCGGCAGCCGGCCTGACGGGTGTGCTCGGCTCGCAGGGCGGACAACTGGCTGGTGGACACGGACCAGGAGCAGCCTGTCCACGGCGGCCTGTCGGACTTCGGGAGGGTGAGTGAGACCAGCCAGGCTAGGGAGGTGGGGCCCATGCGTGGGGCAGAGCGGGGAGCTGGGCTGGAGGGGGCGCCAACGGCACAGCTGCTCCCATCCCTGGGCTGCTCTCGCCTCGTCCCAGGGCACAGCCCCGGTGAGCTGCTCTGTCCTGGCCACGTTCCCAAGGCTGCAGCCCAGCAGGTGCTAACTCCTGCCCCCGCCGCACCCTCCTCTTCTGCCAGCCCCTTGGGGAGCCGGGTACTCCATCCCCCCACCCCCCCAGGGGCTGGAGAACCAGCTGTCAGCTCCCGCCCCTGGGATTTGCCGTGGGCAGAGAACCCAGCTGCAGCTCCCACGGCAGTGCCTGACGGCTCCTGCGGCACCTCCCAGCTCCCCGCTGGCACCAGGGGTGACGTTCGGAGCCCGGGCGCTGGCCCCCCATTCCCAGCTCCATGCACCAGCCTTGTCCTGAAGCGCCCTGCAGCTGCTGTGCCCGGCAGCCTGGCTGCACTGCGCACCCCCCGGAGCAGCCCACGCACCCAGGACCCAGAGAAGAGCGCGAGCCGGGGGGTGACAACGGTCCTGCATTGTTCGCATCCCTGGTGGGAGAAATTTTATGTACACACAGCATGTGCGGAAGTGCACCACCCATACACACATGCCTGCCCGCACACCCCCCACCCATACACACACACACACGCAAATGCACCCCCACACCCATACACACCAATGCACACGCATACACACACAGCCCCCACCCATACACACACACGCAAATGCACACCCCCACCCATACACACGCATGCACATGCATACACACACAGCCCCCACCCATACACACCCCCCACCCATACACACACGCAAATGCACACCCCCACCCATACACACACAGCCCCCCACCCATACACACACACACACACCCCCACACCCATACACACACGCAAACACCCCCCACCCATACACACAAGCACGCACACCACCCACCTATATACACACACACACACGCAAACACCCCCCCACCCATACACACAAGCACGCACACCACCCACCTATACACACACACACACACACACACACACTCATAAACACACCCCCCACACACACAGCCCCCACCCATACACACGCTAAGGCACCCCCCACCCATACACACACGCATGCACACACACACCCCACACCCATACACACACACGCAAACGCACACCCCCCACCCATACACACACAGCCCCCTCCCATACACACACACACAGCTCCCACCCATACAGACACACATGCGCGTGCATGTGCTAACGCACCCCCACCCATACCGACACACACACAACCATACACACACACCCATGCACACACACGCACACCCCCCACTTATATACACACACACTCATACACACATGCACACCCCCCACTTATATACACACACACTCACACACATGCACACCCCCACCCATACACACCCATACACACACACACACACGCACGCACGCACACCCTCACCCATACACCCCCACACGCGTGCGCACACACCCATGCACACACGCACACACGCACGCACACCCCCACCCATACACCCCCACACACGCGCGCACACACCCATGCACACTTTGCCAGCTGGGGGGGCTCCGCTGTCAGCGGCCACCCAAGAGCTCAGCTCCCAGGGCACCCTGGCGGCTGCTCCTTCCCCTGCCTGCGTACCTCCCCCCGCCTTAGCCAGGCTGGCGGCTGCGCTCCAGGGCCGGTCCCCGGCTCAGACCCCTGGCATGGGGCAGGGGCGCGTCTCAGCGGGGCACCGGTCAGACGGGCTGGGGCCAGGGTGCGCCCGCTCAGAGCCTCTCTCCGACCCCCAGCGTGTGGTCTGGGAGATGAACCGCCTGGGCATGCTGGTGGACCTGGCCCACGTCTCCGTGCAGACGATGACGGACGTGCTGGCTGTCTCCAAAGCCCCTGTCATATTCAGCCACTCGTCAGCCTACGAGCTCTGCAACAGCCGGCGCAACGTGCCCGACCACCTCCTGCGCACGGTGGTAAGAGGGTGCGAGGCCCCGAGCTCTTCCTGCGCCGGGAGAGACCCGCACAGACAGGGCCCGGCCCTTGGGCCGGAGCAGCCCCCTCCCGGATGGCGGCAGGGGAAACCCGCACTGGCCAGCGGCCGCTTGCCCCAGCTGGCGTCAGGAAGGAGGTGCCCCTCGTGGTACAGCAGAGCCTGCGGGGAGCCCGGGCGCAAGGGGCCGGGGATGGGAGCCTGGGGGTGAGGGGCCAGGAGAAAATCCTGGGCACAAGGGGCTGGGAGCCTGGGAGCGAGGGACTGGGGCGGGAGCCTCGGGGTGAGGGGCTGGGGCAGGATCCTGGGGTTAAGGGCCTGGGGGTGAGGGGCCGGGAGAAAATCCCGGGCGCAAGGGGCCGGGGATGGGAGCCTGGGGGTGAGGGGCCGGGAGAAAATCCTGGGCACAAGGGGCTGGGAGCCTGGGAGCGAGGGACTGGGGCGGGAGCCTCGGGGTGAGGGGCGGGGGCAGGATCCTGGGGGTGAGGGGCTGGGGCGGGATCCTGGGGGTGAGGGCCTGGGGGTGAGGGGCTGGGGCAAGATCCTGGGGGCGAGGGCCTGGGGGTGAGGGGCTGGGGCGGGAGCCTGGGGGAGAAGGGCTGGGGGTGAGGGGCCGGGAGAAAATCCTGGGCACAAGGGGCTGGGAGCCTGGGAGCGAGGGACTGGGGCGGGAACCTCGGGGTGAGGGGCTGGGGCAGGATCCTGGGGTTAAGGGCCTGGGGCAAGATCCTGGGGGCGAGGGCCTGGGGGTGAGGGGCTGGGGCGGGAGCCTGGGGGAGAAGGGCTGGGGGTGAGGGGCCGGGAGAAAATCCTGGGCACAAGGGGCTGGGAGCCTGGGGGTGAGGGGCTGGGGCAGGAGCCTGGGGGCGAGGGCCTGGGGGTGAGGGACTGGGGCAGGATCCTGGGGGCGAGGGGCTGGGGCGGGAGCCTGGGGGAGAAGGGCTGGGGGTGAGGGGCTGGGGCAGGAGCCTGGGGGCGGGACCCTGGGAGTCCAATCTGCTCTCTGCCGGCGCCCGGGGCAGGCTGCCACCGGCTCGCTGCAGGGAGAAGCGCTGGCCCTGAGTGGGAAGCCGCGGTGACATGGTGGGCAGCCCCACGAGCTCCCCTGTGCTCCTGCGCTGGGCGGGGGACGGCCCTGCCCCACAGGCCACAGCCGAGCCGGGAGCTGCCTGTCTGAGGCTGAGTCCCTGTGACCCACACACTGGGGGTGGGGCACTGTCCCCAGCAGTGCTCCCTGGGCCGCTTCACAGAGAGCGAGGACGTGCCGGATCCCGCCTGCGCTGGGTGCTGGCCGGCCTCTAGCTCAGGCTCTAGGGGCACCCGCACTAGGCTCCCCCGGTGCCCGGCTCGAGCCTGCCCGGGGCAGTTCCAGCCACACTCGCCAGGGCAGGACGACGCTTCCGTGGCTGGCGGCTGCTTGGACCCCCCGCAGGACAAGCTTTGCCCAGGCTGGGGGGACGCCGCGCCACAGGCCTGTGGTTAGCGCCGGAGCTGCAGGGACACGGCCCGGGCGAGGCCCTGCGCCCACCTGCAGCTACCGCTGGCCCCCCTGCGTCTCTGCCCACAGAAAGAGCGGGGCGGCCTGGTGATGGTGAACTTCTACAACTTGTACGTGTCCTGCAACAAGGAGGCTGCCAACCTGTCCCAGGTGGCAGGTGAGTGGCGCTGGCCCGAGGGCCGGGGGGGCCCTGCACCCTGGGCCTGGCCCCTCACCTCGGGCGCTCCCCCGCAGATCACCTGGATCACATCAGGAAGGTGGCTGGCGCCACGGCGGTTGGCTTTGGCGGGGACTACGACGGCGTGAGCACGTGAGAAGGGCTGTGGGCGGGAGCGTCGTCCCCCCACGGCCCTGGCAGCCCCAGCCCCCACTTGGCTGGAGCCTCCACTGCCAGCCTGCCCCGCACCAGAGCAATCGGCCACAGGGAGTGCCCACTGCTCAGCGCCCAGTGCACCCCAGGGGATTCTGGAACCTGCCCTCCCACAGCCCTCTAGTGCATGGGCCACGCCCGTCCCCCTCCTTCCCCAGTCCTCCCCAGCCAGGGGCCCGGGGCAACCCTCATTTCCCCCTCCTCAGTACCAGGGCCCCTCACTTCCCTCCCGCGGGAAGGGCTCTGGGTGCCCCCGGCTGCTGCTGTGTGCACCTCCGCGGTGGCTCCCCGGCAGGGCAATGGGCTGTGCAGCTGGCACCAGTGTCTCGCTCCAGCCGGGAGACGCAGCTCTGAGCCGGGAGAAGCGTGAGCAGGGTGGGGAGGGGAGCGGTACTACAGCCCTGGCAGCGCCCCCCGTGCCTCCCCCAGGCCCCGTAGGGCTCTGCCTGGGCCCTTCCTCTTCCCCGAAAGGCCAGCGGTGACCAGTGGGGGCAGCCCGGCCTGGTCCGGCCCCACCCCAAGACCGGGGGCCCTGGGAACCTGAGCTGTCCCGCACAGGCAGGGAACCCCCCACCCGAGCTCTCCGCCATCCCCCAGGGTGCCCCAGGGGCTGGAGGACGTTTCCAAGTACCCGGCCCTGGTCGCAGAGCTCCTGCGGCGGAACTGGAGTGAAAGCGACGTGGAAGCAGCTCTGGCCACCAACCTGCTGCGTGTCTTCCGCGTGGCGGAGGAGGTGAGTGAGTGCGGGAGACCAGACGGGGAGTCCCGGCCCCATCTTACTGCAGGCCAGACGCCTGCCTGGGCCCCACAGCAATGGGGGCAGCTCCACAAGCCACCCTGCAGGCCAGCCCCAACTTAACAGTGCTGCCCAGGGGTCTGTGTCCCTCCCCCACGCCGGCCCTGCTGAGCCCCCATGCGGCTCTCGTCCTGGCCCTGTCCTGTGGGACAGACCCGGCCCTGACCTCCAGCTCCATGTCCCGCACCCCCCGCGGCGCAGACTCGGCCCTGACCTCCAGCTCCGTGTCCCCACCCCCCACCTGTGGCGCAGACCTGGCCCTGACCTCCAGCTCCACGTCCCCCCCCGCACCCCCGGCGCAGACCCGGCCCTGACCTCCAGCTCCACGTCCCCCCCGCACCCCCGGCGCAGACCCGGCCCTGACCTCCAGCTCCACGTCCCCCCCGCACCCCCCGCGGCGCAGACCTGGCCCTGACCTCCAGCTCCACGTCCCCCCCGCACCCCCGGCGCAGACCCGGCCCTGACCTCCAGCTCCGTGTCCCCCACCACCACCCGCAGCGCAGACCCGGCCCTGACCTCCAGCTCCGTGTCCCCCCCCACCCGCGGCGCAGACCCGGCCCTGACCTCCAGCTCCACGTCCCCCCCGCACCCCCCGCGGCGCAGACCCGGCCCTGACCTCCAGCTCCGTGTCCCCCACCACCACCCGCAGCGCAGACCCGGCCCTGACCTCCAGCTCCGTGTCCCCCCCCACCCGCGGCGCAGACCCGGCCCTGACCTCCAGCTCCACGTCCCCCCCGCACCCCCCGCGGCGCAGACCCGGCCCTGACCTCCAGCTCCGCGTCCCCCCACCCCCACCCGCAGCGCAGACCTGGCCCTGACCTCCAGCTCCACGTCCCCCCCGCACCCCCCGCGGCGCAGACCCGGCCCTGACCTCCAGCTCCGTGTCCCCCACCACCACCCGCAGCGCAGACCCGGCCCTGACCTCCAGCTCCACGTCCCCCCCGCACCCCCCGCGGCGCAGACCCGGCCCTGACCTCCAGCTCCGTGTCCCCACCCCCCACCTGTGGCGCAGACCCGGCCCTGACCTCCAGCTCCATGTCCCGCCCCCCCCGCCACCCTCAGCGCAGACCCAGCCCTGACCTCCAGCTCCGTGTCCCCCACCACCACCCGCAGTGCAGACCCGGCCCTGACCTCCAACTCCGCGTCCCCCGCCCCACCCTCAGCGCAGACCCGGCCCTGACCTCCAGCTCCGCGTCCCCCACCACCACCCGCAGCGCAGACCCGGCCCTGACCTCCAGCTCCGCGTCCCCCACCACCACCCGCAGCGCAGACCCGGCCCTGACCTCCAGCTCCGCGTCCCCCCCCCCACCCTCAGCGCAGACCCGGCCCTGACCTCCAGCTCCGCGTCCCCCCCCCCACCCTCAGCGCAGACCCGGCCCTGACCTCCAGCTCCATGTCCCGCCCCCCCCCCCCCACCCTCAGCGCAGACCCGGCCCTGACCTCCAGCTCCGCGTCCCCCACCACCACCCGCAGCGCAGACCCGGCCCTGACCTCCAGTTCCACGTCCCCCCGCACCCGTGGCGCAGACCCGGCCCTGACCTCCAGCTCCGTGTCCCCCCCCCCCACCACCCGCGGCGCAGACCCGGCCCTGACCTCCAGCTCCACGTCCCCCCGCACCCGTGGCGCAGACCCGGCCCTGACCTCCAGCTCCGTGTCCCCCCCCCCCACCCGCGGCGCAGACCCGGCCCTGACCTCCAGCTCCGCGTCCCCCCACCACCACCCGCAGCGCAGAGCACCCAGCTCTGTGTCCCTCCTCCATAGCAGCCTGTGAGAGTCTGACTTTTTTCCTGGGCAGGTCAGGGACAGCCTGGCCCAGGAGCCACCTGACGATGAGCCGATCGAGTACGAGACACTGGAAGGACAGTGCAGGACCAGCTACGGGTACCCTGCCCAAGCCAGCGCCAGCGCCAGCGCCCCCAGCATGCTGCCAGCAGCTCTCCTCTTCCCACTCCTCCTCTCCCGCCTCCTGTAGAGCCCCCCCAGCCGAGACCCCTGCGCCGCCAGCCAGCCCCCCTGGGGGAGGGGTGCCTGGGTGAGCCACTCAACTTCCCCCCCCGGGGCTCTCCCTGCAGGAAGGGGAGCCCCACTGTTCCCCGCACACATTTCTCATCCCTTCCACGCTCGGGGGGGACACGTTCACCCAACCCATAGGGCTCAGGGCATGACCCTGTTCATTTCAGCTCCCGCCCTTACCCAGGTCCCGGGGCGCAGGGCGCAATTCCCTGCGGCTCTGCGGGGTCTGGCCGCCGGAAAAGCCTCACACAGGAACACTCTGAGTCTCTATTTACAATTGCCAAGGTGGCAGAAGCCATGCTGGGCACACAGCGTCCGGCTCAGCACCCCTGGCCAGGCAGCGCCCTCCCTGCTGGGCCAGCCAAAGTCACTCTCTGGCTGCTGCACCTCAGGGGCCTGGGGGGCTTGGGTGGGGGGCGAGTCCTCCGCAAGACGTTCCTTCCTCCTCCTTCCCGCTCCATGGGCTGTTCTTGCCCTTCTCCTTTGTGGGCCCCAGCGTAAGCAATGAAAGCGCCACCTCAGCCAATTACCAGCCAGACAGCGGCTACACACAAAGCAGCAGAAAAGCGAAGACAAGCGTCAGAGACTGGTGATTTCACACCCTCAGCTGCGGCTAAGCCGTTGCCCGCCGGATGAAATGCTGTTTGCCTCGTCTTCTTCACCCATCTCCAGGTCTGGCTAACGGGGGGCGGCATTAGGATGCGGCCTTCTTCTTACCAGCCTGGTGCGACACCGCTGTCCTGAAACGTAGCTGGAGCAGGAGCGTGTGTCCTGTAGGTTCCCAGTGACTGGCAGCTGCTCGTTAGTCTGGCTGCCGGTGAGCTGTCGGCCTCTCAGTCTGGCTAGAGAGACCACGCTGGTTGTGCTGTTACGACCCAGAGCCCTGCTGGCCCGCCTCGGGCTGACGGGGGCTGCGCGCGTGTGGGACGCAACTGAACAGCCCCGGCCAGACACAGGCTGGCAGGAGCCAAGCCAGGTTATATGGCCACGGCCCAGCCCAGCTCGGCTCGGCTCCGGCTGGCAGCCTGGACCCCTCTGGCTTTCCACAGGGGTTGGAGCCCCTCAGCTGAGCCAACATCACTCCACCTGCCCTCGCCCCACCCGGCTGCACCTGTAGGAGTGTGAATTAAAGCTCCCTCTCTGCTCTATGCTGCGGTCTGTTCTACGAGCTAGGGCCCGCTGCACCTCCCCAGAGCCAGCCGCAGCCTCAGGAGCAGAGGGGGACAGGCTGGGCTGAAGGCAGGGACGGGAGATGGCTCCTGCTTAAAAGCCCCTTAAAGGGAGCCTGTTCCCCAGCTCCTCTCTGGGATGAAGCTCCGTGGCCACTGCCCGGGCCCACGCCGGTGCCCGCGTGGCGCTGCAGCAGCCGTACGTGGGGGAGGCACTGTGCAGCCATTAATCGTTAGCTAATGAGCCGCCAGTCAACCACCCGCTGAGCAATTTCCTCTAACATTTAAAGAACAGCCGGGCTGGGCGGCGGAGGCGGCAGCAGGCACCTGGCAGACGGGCCTGCCGAGCAAAGCCTCTTCCTGCTGCATCTGCACTGGCTGCAAAACCAGGGAGGGGAGGTACCAGTCCCGGCCCCCGGCTCCCTCCATATCCGGCCCCCAGCTCCCCCCAACCCCTGCCTCCGCCTCCCCGCTGGGCCAGCTCCCTCCACCCTTGGCTTCTGCTTCCCTGCCAGCCCCTGACAACCTCCACCCCAGACCCCTGGCTCCCCCTGCCCCAGGCCGACAGAGCCCAGACGTGCAGAGAGGGAGGATGGAGGGGTGCGGGAGCTGCTGAGTGGCCCATGGCCCCTTCCCCTATTGAAGCCCCACCTGGCTTGGGCCCTGCTGCTGGGGGGCAGAGGGCACCTAGGGGGCCCATGGCCGCTCAGGCCAGACTGGGTGCCTGAGCAGGTGGAGCGAGTCAGGCTCAAAGTTCTCCTCCCCGACTCCACCCTGGTGCCCCTCAGGTGCCCAGGTCCTGGGGGCAGGGAGCTACCTCGGAGAGGGGCCTGGAGCTCCCCAGCGCAGCATGGCCGGGTGCGGCCTGAGGTGGTGCAGAGCAGACAGCCCGCCCCAGGGAATCCTGGGCCCTGCCCTCGGCCGCTGGGCAGAACCTAGCGGCCTGCGGGGCCAACCGCTTGTCCCTCCTGCAGCAGTGCCAGGGCGGGTCCCCCAGCAGGAGGGCACAAGCCCAGCACCGCCGTGGCCAGTGCTCACTGGGTTACTCAGGCACTGGGAGCTGCTCAGCTCCAGCCTTTGCGGCTCCTGGAGGACGCCTGCAGTGCCTGCTTGTGGACAAGCCGAGGGAAGCGTCATGAAGGGAAGGGCTGGGCTCCCCCTGCTCCTTCTAGGAAGGGGAAGTCCAGCCCGCCCCAGGCCTGCTGTGGCCTTCCCGCCCAGCCCGCCCCCACCCACAGCTCACAGGTGGGACCCGGGTGACTCGGGGCACCACTGGCCTGCAGCCCAGCCACTATTTTAATGGCTAAATGGGGCTCCCCCGCCGGCGCCGAGCCGCAGAGAGCTGTGGTGCAGTGCTGCTGCCGGAGAGGCAGGCGTGCAGAGGTCACCAGGGCCACAGGCGCCGCAGCGAGGGGGCTGGAGGCAGCTGGAGAGAGCACTGCCGAGCAGAGGGCTCCCCCGCTTAGTGCAGCCAGTTACAGCACCTGCCACCCGGGCTGTGAGGAGCAAGGCAGGCAGAGGGGTTCTGGGCCTGGGCACAGGAGCGAGCCTGGGCGCTCTGCAAAGGGGCCGGGTCCCAGAGAGTGGAGCTGAGCCAGGGCAGGGCTCTCCCTGGTTTGCTAGTGCCTGGCCCAGCCGCTTCCTGCCCAAGCCCAGTAAAACCAGTGCCAAAGGGGAGGGGGAGAAGCACCAGGAAGCTCCATCTCACCCAGGGAGCAGCTTAACCAGAGCCCTGCTGAGAGGCCAGGCTGGTGGGCTCCCTCCCCAGGCCGCTGCCTCAGGCTGGGACAGGCCCTAGCACCACCTCTCACCAGGGTGCAGGGCAGAAGCTGGGCTCGCCCTGCAACGCAGCCAGGCCTGGAGCCGGAGTCAGGAAAGTTCCTTTATTTACAACGGCAAAGAGAGATTCACACAACCCCGCACGGGAAAGCAGCGCTGCAGCCACCCAGCAGCGCACGCGGGAGAAGGACTCACCGACCGAGGGCAGCTCTCTGTGCCAGCGCACAGCCGGGCCAGCCCCTTTACGCGCCGGGGGAAGCTCGGCTCTGCCTTTCCGGGGGCTCCTGCATGCTACTAGCTGGGGCTGAGAGGCGGCTGGCTGGACAAGCAAAGCCCCTGGGCTCACCTACAGCCCCAGCTCCCTCAGGCGGGAAAGCCAGGCACTTCCTGCATGGCTGGGGTGGGCAGCCCAGTGCAGGGCGCTCGCAAAGGGAGGCCAGCAGGCGTCGGCCAAGGCCACGAGACCAGAGGGAGAACATGGAGAGAGGTCCGGCTGGCCCAGCCGGCCGGGGCCTGGCCCACTGATGTGCCTGCTGCTCTGCAAGGTGCTACGCCAGCCCGAGGGCTGCGGGGCCTTGGAGGCTCACTGCCTCCCCTCCTCAGTTGGGATTTACCAATGGGCAGCAGCAGGTGCCCCAGGCCCCCTAGCACATCCACCAGAACCACCGGGGGACAGTGTCCTCTACTCCCCCCAGCAAAACCAGCAGTCCAGCCCAGGGCTGCCCAGCACAGTAACCACCCCGCGTTAGCCGCTGCCAGGTACAGCGGCTGCCTCCAGCACACACAGCCAGCGCGGAGCCAGCAGGACGGACAGGAGCCCTCCCAAGGGGAACCTGGCTGTGGGAGGGGCTCCCACGCGTGGGGCTGAGGGAGCGTGTGAGGGAGTGGGGGGAGGAGATCCTTCCTTCCTCCTCCTCAGCCAGGCCTGGAGCAGGGACGGCGTTGGAGGCGGTGACGAGCTGACGTGTGGGGGGGTGGGAGGCCTCGTCCGTGTAGGTGGAGGGGAGACCCCGAGGTAAAGGCAACGGAGGTATTTGGGAGGAAAGGGAACCTCCACAGGCATCCTCACCGGGCACAGGAGGGGCTGGGTTCCCCCGGGGGCCCGGCAGGGAGGCAGAGCTTTGATCTGCAGGGGGCTGCACCCAGTCTCCCCTCGGCGGGCCAGGTCTGGGCGCACCCCACCCAGTGGGGCAGGCAACATCTCAAAGGCCACTTACCGGAGAGGACCTCCGGGGCAGGCAAGGGGATGCCGCACAAGGGCTGAGCTGGCAAAGCCAGAGCTCGGGACGCTGGGCACCAGCCGGGGCGGGAGAGTCAGGTGTCCTGCTGCACCACCTTGTCCCTGTCCCGCAAGGCAGCGCTACCCACGCGCAGGTGCTCCCAGGGCAGCCTCCCCTCCCGCTCTCCACCACAGCCCCAGGCTGGGGTGGGAAGAAAGGGCCTGTGGCAGGACAGACGGCCACCCCCAGCTGAGTGTGCCGCGCCTAAGCCAGTCAGCGTGCAGGCCGAGCTAAGGCGCAGGGCACGCGTGCCAGAGAGGCGGCCATCTGGAGACCAGCAGACGTGCAGTCCCATGCGAGCAGGCACATCGCCACATAGTGTTTGACCCAAAGCAGCTCCTTCGCTCCCCCCAGAGGCCCAGCATGCAGAGAGGGAGCAGCCCGGCCCCACTGCTTCCCAGACAGGAGCCAGGAAAGCTCCCGCCAAAGGCAGGGCCCGCTCACTGGCCGAACCTCCTCCACCACCTCCTCCGAGAGACCAGAGAGTCCAGCTGGAGCCAGGGGCTGCTGGAGGCGCGGCCGGCTGGTTCTGGTTTCGTAGGCAGGCGGTCAGAGCAGGGCTGGCAGGGGGAGTGTGGGGGTGTCTCCCCTCTCCCCCTTGAGGCACGGCTCAGTGGGGGGGGCAGCAATTGGCGAGAGCACGTGGGAACTTTAATTCCGCAAGGCAGCCAGTCTGGAAGAAACAGCAGGCGAGAGTCAAAGGGGTGCCCGGAATCCTGAGAACAGCTTCCCCCACACCCCAGAGAGCTCTCTAGAGGGCACTGCTGGCTGGGGACCCCATGCCTGGCGACAGAAGGCACCTGAGGCCAGGAGGAGGCAGCCCGCAGAGCCCCGGAGCGTGGCGAACACGGTACACCCTAGCAGCGCATGACAAGCGCCTTCCGGTGATCCCGGCGCTCATACCAGAGCAGGCCCAGCAGTAAAACACAGCCACCAACTGACAGCACAGCAGCTTGATGTGGCTCGCCAAAGCCCGCACGGTGCCCAGCCCAAGCACCCGGGCTCCCTGCAGCCCAGGGCAAACTCCGACCCCAGCCGACAGAGCAAGAGGCCCCGGGCGAGCACGCGGGGAGACAGCCTCGGTGCTGGGAACGCCTTCGGGCTCACACCAGACGGGCACAGGTGCCGGGACCCTCAGCAGAAGCAGATGGGCTGGCTCCTGCAGGCGGCCGGCCCCAGGGCTTTGTGCGCAGCAGTCGCTCACGGCGAGGCCAGCTGCTCTGGCTGCTGCCTCAGGTCCGATCTGCCGTCCCCAGCAGCGAGGTGAGGACAGGCGCTCACCTCCATCCCAGCGCCTGGGCCAGCACCTGCCCCCTCGGGCTGTGCGGCGTGACAGGCAATCAGCAGAGGGCACGTTCCAGCCACGCCGCACGACAGCCGGGAGAGGGCATCCTAGGGCTCCTCCCACCCCCAGCAGACCCACGGCGCTTCGGCCAGCCGCAGGCGGGAACCCCTGCAGGGCCCAAGGCCAGGGACCTGCGCAGCCAGGACCTGCCAGGCTCAGTCCTGGGGAGCCCCCTGACATGGCCACCCACAGAGCTGGGGGCCAGGAACTCAGTGAGAGGCAGCGTCGGGCCTCACCCAGGCGGGCTCCAGAGCAGCTGTTTGCAGGCTCACAGCAGCTGCGGCGTAAGGACACACCCGGGGCCAGGAGACCTCCCGCCTGGCTGCTCCGTCAGCCTGCACCACCCCTCCAAGCTGGGCGGCCTCCTGGCAGGCTACGAAGTGCTTCCCCCTACCTGTCCCACCCCAGCCCTCCCCAGCATGGACCGGCACCAGCTGAGACACCCGGCTGGCGCAGGGGCCTGTCCCAGGCCCTAGGACCGGAGCTACCAGGGCAAGAAGAGGCACCTCGGTCCCCCGCACTCCCCCCTGCCACAGGCTCGGTGCTGCTTCAGGGAGACAGGAGTCCCCTGCCAGCCCTCTCTCCCTGCTGTTCCCTGGGGCAGCCTGTCCCCCAAACCCCCAGCCACGCCCGAGTCCGCACCTCTCCCCTCTGCCAGGTGACCCAGCCCTGAGTCCTCATCCCATTCCCCTGCCCCCCGCACTCCCAACCAGAGCCCTCACCCCCTGCACCCAACCCACCGCCCCAGGCCTGTGCTCCCTCCCACACCCCCACATGAATGTTGCTATGTGCACCAAGAGGGGGGCTGGGCTGTGCCCCACGGGTGCGGTGTAACGTCTCCCCAGTAACTCCTCCCGCAGGCCAGATACTCGCAGGACCACCTCCACCTCCTTTCCCAGCGCCCGGGCAGCCCCCGCCCGCTGGCTCATAGCAGCAGGAGCTCTGCTCTTCCGTGGAGCAGGACGAGGCCTGTGGCCAGGACGTGTCTCCTCTGGAGCTCTGTTAGGGCCCCCTTGCATGGGGACACGAGAGCCCACAGCCGGCTCTGCCCCACACCCCCCCGCACACGCTACCCGCAGAGCCAGGACAGAATCATGCCGAGGGCTGGGGGAGGGAAAGGACCTTCGGGACAGCTGCTCTTCCTGGGAGCGCACAGAGCTCTCCCCCACCGCCGACGCCCCCTCGGGGAGCTGGCTGAGCTGGTCCATGATCTCCAGGCCGTTCTCCTCGGCTATCTGCACGATGAGGCTGTCCACCTGCTCCTGCGGCGTGGTCAGGGTGGTAGCCGAGCTCATGGAGTCCTCCATCACCTACCATGGGCAGAGTCAGTATGTGAAGCAGAACCCCCCCGTCTCCGCGGGAGAGCCCGTCCGGCCCACGGCCCAGCCTGTAGAGACACTTACCGACCTGGCGTTTGGCCCTCTATTCCCCTCCCCAGAGAGCTCTCCACACCCTCATCACCCACCCAGCTCGGCCACAGGACAAGTCTGGGGCCAGGGAGACCCTAAGGCCCATGGACATCAGGGGGCCAGTGCCTGGCAGCACATTGTGGGCCCATCTGTCCACGTTAGCCCCCACCCTGCCTCAAGCTCCCAGTGAAGCCTTCAGCTACTGTGGGTGTGGACAGACACTGGTGCAGGGGCTTGTCCATGTCTCTCCCCTCGGCTAGACACCGCCCAGCCAGGCCCCAGCAATGTTCACAGCGGGGCACAAGGCCGGCTCTCCTGCGCGGGGGTTGTGCTCCTCGTCTGCCCCCAGAACAATCAGCTCAGCAGCCGTGGAACAGAGCAGGAGCTACACTGTCATGGGGCCCGGCCACTGGAGCGTGCTGGGCAGGGCGGGGAACTCAGACAAGCCCCTTGCCACGATGAGGAGGGGGGACTGGCCTGTGACTCAGGAACCAGGGAGTTCAGCTCCCAGCTCTGACAGACTGCCTGTGACCTAGCTCCTTGCCTGTGCCGTTACTCCTGGGGAATTCTGCCCCACGGCACACAGAGGTCATGTGCCCCACAGAAAGGCACTGCTGTTACACCTGTCACCCATTGGGGCAGCCGGCTCAGCACCAGAGAGGGAGGAGAGAGGCCGTTTTCCTCACAGTGCCCAGCCCACCAGGCCAGGGGAGGAGGCACAGGATATGGGGGGAGGGAGGGATGGACAGTACAGGGCACAAAGGGCTGCTGGGGGTGTCACAGACGGGGGCTCAGAATGGCCAGGGGAGGTGGTGGTGGTAAAATCGGCCTAGTAGGTTTCATGGTGTTTTTATACTGCTGCAAAACTATCCCACGGCTTACACTGTTCCAGAACCCAGCCCCAGGGCTCCTCCCTGCTCCCAGCCTCCGGCCCCTTACCCCTGGCTCCTGCACACACTCCCAGCCCTGATTTCCAGCACCTCACTCACACCCCCCAACCCTCCCCCAACCCCCTGCTCTGGCTGCTGTAGCAGCCCATGCTCTGGAGGACAGCAGATGAGGAGAAGGCCGGCACTTCTGCCCAGCGATACCCACTTCGTAGGCGGGATGTGGTTTTAATCTTTACCTATTTTGGTTACAACGATGCAGCGTCCGCTTTAAATGGGTTCTCAGTCAACTTACTGTTCTACTGAATGTTTCTGCTGCATAGTTCTATGGATTGCCATTGAACGTGCTGAACTCTAAGCAATTTTACTGAATGTCCCATATTTCACACAAGGAAATATGGTCCCCCCCCAGAGAGGGGCAGATGTGTCTGGCCGAATGAGAGAAACTAGGGGTCAGCCGGGGTCCACAGAGGGACTCTCCCCAGCTCTCTAACAACCCCCTGCCCCACACACACACACACACCGAACCCTCTTCTATTCTTTCACCTACACCCAACACCCCTCCAGACTCGCTCCCGGCTTCTTCCCCCTCTTCAGTTCCTCCGATGCCTGACTCCCCAAGCCTTGGCCCTGCTTCTGGGGGATGCAGGAAACACAGCTCTGTGCTACAGCACAACGGTCTGTGGTAATGTGCGTAGGGAAGCACTGGCGTGTCTGAAAACCATTTCCTGCATCTTTTTCTGTTGTCTGCCTTAGTACAGACGTCCCCGCTGATGGGGACTTTGACATGACTGTGGCTGCGAGCGCAGTGTGGTATTTTGACAAATAAAAGCGGAATTTTGCAAAATTGTAAAAATACTGTGTGCAGAATTTAAATTTTTTGGCACAGAATTTGCCCAGGAATATTTCCAGGGGACAGGACTCCCCACCCTTGGGCCCTACATCTGTCTACTGTGATCACAAGCTCTGTAGGACAGAGGCACTTTTGCATTCAGCACCTAACTCGGGAAAAACCTCATCGTCCTTGATGTGCCACTGTAGACCAGGGTTCTGGAAACAACTGAGCCATTAATCCAAAAACCGCACCTGGAGCCCTGGAAGGGACCTGCAAACGGGATGCTCGTGTCTGAGCCCACGATGGTGAGGACAGTACAATTCCCTCACCCTCCAGCTTCCATGCTATTTGCATGCCAACGAATACAACTCCCCCTCCCAGCCTGCCCTGTCCGCCCGGCAGCCCACCCAGGCTGGAGTGTGCACAGCACTTACTGAAGTGTGAACATCCAAGTTTTGAACCTGCTGCTCAAATTTATCCATCACTGCCGAGACCTTCTGCAGGTCCATGGAGCTCAGAGCTTTGTCCAGGGCCTTGGTCACCTGAGCCATGTTCTTAGTCACCTGTTCCAGGGGGATGGAAAACACAACAACAAACAAAGTCAGCACACATGTCCCAGCTCAGCACGGGAGCCAAGCCTGGCCAGAAGGACCTTGGTGCGACTGGCATTTCCGCCACAGGGTGCCCCAGGCTGCACCGGCCGGCGAGGCCCTGCCATGACAGCGCAGAGATTCAGCTCAGGTTGGCTGTGAGGTTTCAGAAGTGTGCGCGTGAATGCACAAGTACTGAAACTGCAGGAGCAAGCGACCCATTGGCCGTCTAGCTGCCACTGTGCACGCGGGGCTGCACCTGGCCTCTGCTTCACACGCATTTGGGTTCATGTACAGCCCTGACAGAGGCAACTTCACCACAGCATTCCCGTGAAAATAGTAATGGTGCCCCCCCACATCCCGCCCTGACCTCCTCCACTGCAGCCTTGGGTGCTCGTACCGGAGGAGCTGTTCAAAGCATGAGTACAAACACTGTGCCGAAAGGAGCGCCAGCCCGCCAGGTACAACCTGCTCCTGGGGCAGCCTGTGCTGTGTGTCCTCTCTCCACGCTGGGCGGCATCCCCCCAGGGAGTCCAGGTGGGACTCCAGCTTGGGCCACGTGGCCCACAGTGTAGAGAGATTTCAGAGAGACTCTGAAGGTGTCACAAGCTGTGGTGTAGTGGGGGATAGGGGTGTGGTTCACAGAGGGTGGGGGGCTCCTGCTGGGGGTAATGGAGGTGACCAGGTGACACCTCTGGGCTGCAGACAAAGGGGGAGGTGGAGCCTGAGGGGTTTGAATTGGAACTGGGAGTTGGGAGCAGTGAGTCTGGGCTGGGAGAGAGAGAGACAAAGGAGGGGGCCAGGCCCCGGCTCTGGGGGCCCCTTGGGGCCTCCTCTTCCCAACATGGATTGGACTGGCTGTCCCTGCCAGCTGCACTGACTCTTCTGTACGACGCTGTGTCCTCTCGGCTAACAGACCCGCTGTTCTCCTGGTGAGTGAGAGTCACTCCTGCCTGCGGACGGGGTGCAGAGCCTGGGAACCCTGAACCCCATCACACAAGCCTCCTTGGCTCCCAACAAAACCACAAGGCCACAAGCTTGCTCAGCTGCTGGCAGAGAGCACTCTAACCCCAATCCATACACATGAGCACGTGGGACACATGGCTAAAGCAGGGGAGTGATACCAGGTGCGCACCTGGGCTCAGGTGTGGACAAAGCCACGAAAGAAGCAAGCCCGAGTCTCATTTTGGGTCCCCAGGTGAACCGTATTGGCCACTCACAACCCCCCACAGCATAGCAGCAGCTGGGGCAGCCTCTGTGAAATGCCTCATCTTGCTCCAGGTCCTGCCCAAATCCCAGCTGGGGTGGGAGAGGTCACAGCACCTGGCGACATTAAATTCTAACCAAGTTACAAAGGAGAGGGGAAAGGTGGTGCCAGGCAGGAACAGGCCTGGCCCCTCCACGGATACCTGGGAGCCACTTACCCCTTTCATGGTCACTGCCGTCTGGACCTTGGAGGCCACTGCGTCCACACGGGAAGCCATCCGAAGCCAGTTTAAGCCTTCGTTCTTCTTCCGGATTGCATTCTCTGCATAGACCCGGGCACATTCGACGTTCTTCTGCAGAAGGGCCTGGAGTGCAGAAGCGAGACGATTTGCGGGAGGAAGCCATTTGCTTCCCATGTCAGACAAACATCCCGAGGGATGCCAAGCTCACACTTCGGCCTTGCTCTTTGCAAAGGGACTCTGGTGGTTGCTTGGAGCAGCCTTAGTGCAGCTGGTGGGGGTCAAACTTGCAAGGACATGGAGGATCGAGGCTAAGCCCAGGAGACTGGGGGATCTCAGACTCGCCTGTTGTGCCTGGCATGGACATAAATGATGTGGGGTGACTGTGCCGGCTTAGGTCCTGGCAGCACAGAGAGGCAGAGGATTGAAGACAGTAGGTTCTGCTTCCTGGCAACCCCTCACTTGCTGCTATCTGGCAGCGGCTAGCCAGGGGAAGGCAGGCTAGCCAGGCTGCAGCCAGCGTTGCTAGCACTTCCCTGGCTGCAGCCCTGCACACCTGCCTTTAGGCTGGGCAGCAAGAGGGAGCAGGGCTACAGCCCACACACTGGGGCTTTCTGTAAGGTGGGGGAACAGAGCCACACGGGGTCTCCCACTCTGGTCTTCGGGACTCAGCACCTCCCAGTGCCTTCTCACCTGGGCGCAGTCACCAGGCAAGATGCAGCCCAGAGAGAGCAGGAAGAGATCTGGTGCAGCTCCAGCAGCCAGGCTGCTACCTGGCCCACAGCCCCTTCCCTTGTTTTCAGGCCCAAACACAGGCAGGTTTGGAGGCTGCAGCCAGAGAAGGCACCTCCCAGCAATTCTGACCCAGGCTGCAGCCTACACGCCTGCCTGCAGCTGGGGCTTCTCTTCTGAAAGCTGTCAGTAAGCACTACCCTGCAGCCAATACCCAAATCCCACTAACATTAAAGTCAGTGGGGCGGGGATTGTTCCTAGCCAAGTGTTGTCATTAACCAGGCTCAAGGGCAATTTGCCTTTGGATTTTTTTCAACCCATGTGCAGAATAAATTTAATTGCATACCCAGCAGGTGCAGGCACGCACCACCAGTGGAAAGCCAGGCTGCCGGCTGTGGGCACTCTGCTAATCAGCTGGGCAGCCCCTGGCTCTCCCCTGGGCAGCTGCCCAAGTGCTCAGCGTATGGAGAGGGAACACTGCTCATGGGCGTGATGGCTGGAAAGACACCCAGCCCTCAGGCTCGGCCTGTGTGTGTTACTTTCATCTCCACCAGGGAGTCCCAGCACTTCCATGGCGTTCAGTTGCATTGCCCCACCTTCTTGACTTTGGCTTGCTCAGTCTTGGAGTCCTTCTCGGCCTTCTTGGCGAGCTTCTCTAGCTGCTTTGCTGTGAACTACAAGACAGAGACTTCAGTGCTCAGCCGGAAATGTGTCAAATGTTAGCACCACCCGGGGATCCCACAACTCTCCCCAGACAAGACAGAGACTTCAGTGCTCAGCCGGGAATGGGTCAAATGTTAGCACCACCTGAGGATCCCACAACTCTCCCCAGAGCTGAGACAGGTGTCCTAGGAAACGTCTGTAGCACTTGCTGGCCCTACCTTGGCTGCCTCTGCAGGATGGCTTGTCCTTTATACAGGCCTAATACGCAGTGAAATGGACTGCCAGGTGCCACAGTTATGGGCATGCCTGGGGATACAGCGGAGGTAGCAAGAGCAAAGGGACATAGTGAGCCGCAGCAGCCTCTTTGGCTGACTGATGGAGCAGAGCTGGAGAGCTCTGCAGACAGACCTGGGTTCCTTGGCCAGACAGATTACTGCTGTAACACAGGCCAAAAGCACACTGTCCTCTCCTCTCCTCTGGTGCACAATACACCGCAGTAGGACGCAGAAGAGGAACTTGAGATTTCAGGCCCTGGTTTAGAGGCAGGGTCCTGGGGGCACTCAGTGAGGCACATGGAATATACCCCTCAGCTCGGCTTCAGAATATGCTCAAAGGCTCACTGTGGCAGGTGAGTGAGAGGGACTGACTGGTGCATTAGGGGAGTGATGGGTTAAGAAGGAGCCTGCCATGGAGACGTGCATGACAATTCTGGGTTGATTTTACACTGTTTATGTGGCCCTAGAATAGGTGACAGCTCCCCCTTCCTGCCATGGCTGGGAAATGCAGAGACAGAGTCGCAGCTGGTTTCACAAAGGCAAAGCTCTGGGAATTCGGTTTCCCGCTGGGAAATGCAGTAGCTTTCAGTAGCACAGCGCACAGGCAGAGATGCCCGACAGGCTCTTGTTACATTTCGTCCATTTACCGAGTGAAGAGCCCATCCAGCCTAAAGCACTTAACAGATTTATGGCTCACACCACCAGAGGTTAAGCACCTTATGCAATTGCAAGCTGCACTGCCATGCTCTTAGCCCTTACACCTTTCCCTCAGGAGCATCATGGGCACAACACTACGATGACATCTTCAGGATCTGAACCACAGCATCACTAGGGGCCTCTGCTCACACCACCGGAAGAAGAGATATAAGGTCCTGCTCTTCCACCATCATGGCCTTAAATATTGGGATCTTTATGTAGCTGTATGTGCCAAGCCCCTGGGTACAGAAAGTCCAGGTGAGTCCGCATGCAGGAGCAGAAAAGGAAACCATGTAATAGCCACACTCACCTTCAGCTGGAAGAGTGTATCTGAAACAAGAAAGGGGTGACTCAGATCAGTCACTGCCAGTCAGTAACACAGTCTTTCACCCAAAGAACAGTGTTCCTGGGAGGCACCTTCCATGGTGATTCTCCCCAGTTCACTCCCTTCCTCTGTCTCCTCAAAAGCAATGCACCATCTTCTGGCCTGACAGGGGATGGACAAGCTGAGGCTATGCGGCTTGCAAAGCCCACCACCACGACTGTTCAGAAAAGATTTTCCTCAGTTTCCTCCAGTATACATTCAGCCTTTGCCTGTGCCCTGGGTCTCCTCAGTTTACCTAAGGTATGCCATATATCCTCCATTTCACTAATGTGTAAGCACCTCCCAATCTTTACCCATTATCCTCTTGTACACATGAGAAACAGAAACACAAGGAGACTATGTGACATGCCCAAAGGCACACAAAGTCAGTGGCAGAGTAATTACAAGTCATATTTAGTGCACTAGCCACTGGGCCATTCTGTTTCTTCTGTCATACTAGAGTACAAAGCACTAGTGCACAACCAGCTCATGTCGATTGACCAACTAGCCTCAGACTTCTTGGGCAAAACAGAATGACACAAACAAGAATTCCTACAACAAATAGTGGAGAATCCCTTAGCTTGAGACCTTTGAAATGAACAGACTCACTGAACATTAAACACGGAAATATTCACTAGAAAGAAATACTCACTCTAAATTAATCCATACTCCATGACTCACTCTTGTGGCAAGCATTACAGGATAGGACAGTGACTTCACTATGTCATTCTCTCTCAATTTGACATGCACCAGGCATGGCACCTGGAGTGGAGCTAATGGAAACTTCATTCCTTCATGCCAGTGACTCCTCAGAAGGCAGCCTCACACCTTTTGTTCAATTAGTTTTATCACTTGATCTTGCTCACACTATGACCTTTGACTCAGAGCCAGGCACACCCAGACTACCACGGAAACCACACTTGGGCAGTTTCACACAAGAGGAAGTGGATCAGTTCAGGAACTAAATACACGTTAATTCTCTCAAATACCTGGTCCTTATTTCAACCCATTGGAAAGGTCAGGGCCAAACAGGCTGCCCTGGTTTTCTCTCTCCCTGACTGTCTCCATGGGCTCCACTTACCAGCTCCAGCTTTACCCAGTGTCACTTATGTGACAGGGTCTCAACCACCCTCCTCAGACAAAAGCCACTGAAGGCAAACCCCTGGACTCCCCTACCACAGGGAACACCCCCACAGCTCCTGTAACTACTGAGCCCCGACGTCACCCAGGGATTTCCCTCTCCTCTCCCCAAAAGCGGTCACTAAACCCCACACCTGGGCGCCTTCCCCTCCCAGTTCCCCAGGCACAGCCCCCAGGCCTACCGTCGCCCCTTGCTCGGGCCCTGCCCCACTGCCAGGCCCAGGCTCAGCCCTTTGCCCCCCACCCCGCTCCCAGCCCCCCTCCAGGCCTCAGGCACGGCCCCCTGACCCGGCTCTGACCTCCCTCCCGGGCAGGGCACCTGCCCCCCCCCGCCCCGCGGCGCCTCGGCGGAAATAGCTCCCGGGGCGGACGGGGGTGGGGGTGTGTGTGGGGGGGGGTCCTGCCTCTTACCGTCCATCCTGCCTCCAACCTCAGCACCCACCACTTCCGGGTTCTCCACACGCTTCCGGATTGTTGCGTCATCACGCCACTGGCTCGCGCGAGGCTTCCCCGCCTCCTGCGGTCCGTCGGCGCATGCGTGAACCGAGCAGGGGATTCCGCCGTGCATGGGAGCGGGGCGGGACACGTGGTCAGCGCGAGGCTTGCGCGGGCCGCCGGGTGCCCCGGGGCGCAGGCGCTGAGCGCGGCCGGGGCGCGAGCCTGGAGCCGGGCCCAGCCCTGACCCCGGGGCCTGCGCTTTGCGGAGCAGAGCAGAGCAGGGCAGGGCCTCGCCCCTCCGCTGCGTGCGACGCCCGTGCGTGCCCGCGGCGCGGCATTGCTTTTCCTGGGCGTCCGGCGTTTGGCTTCGGACTCTGCCATTCAGCCGCTGGCGACCCAGACAAGGAAAAGAGCCTGGAATAATCCCGGTGCGCAGCCCCCGCCTTGGGAGGCCCCACACCTCTGGCTTGTCCCTTGCCAGTTGTTTTAAATGCTGTCAGCCAAGCAAAGCACACGTGGGTTTCCAGCTTCTGCTTGCTTTGCAGCAGGTGGTGGTGGGAAAACCCCTCCCTCCGTGCTCCACTCTTTTAAATTGAATTAGTAAGAAGAGAGCCCAAACGGGTTCCCAGCTGGTCCTTCCCTGGCTGCGAGGCTGGCCCTCTACACTGGTTGGTAAGAGTCAGTTTAGTTTGGTGTAAGGAGAGACACGAATGCGTTTCGTGGTTTCCCCTTCTAGCATTAAGGCCCCTCTGGCAGCAGCATCATTTGACTGTGCCTGTGATGATGCTTACGCATGAGTCACAAAAGGACCTTGGTGGTGCAAGCAAGAGATCTGCAGAGCCCATTGGGGGGGAGGGGGAACAGGACTGGGGGCTCATCTATGGGGCAAAGCCAGAGCAGACATGGATCTGTGAGAGGTAAAGAGTCTTCCTTCCCCATTGTCATTTCCGGGCTAACAGAAAGATGCCCCATTAGGGTAAGAATGTTATGACAGTTAGATCAATGCCAATGCAGCAAAGAGGTTACCGAGTGATATTTGTGGTTAAAGTAGCAGAAAATAGGTATCAGGACTCCTATATTCAGTTCCTTCCTCTCTGAGGGAACCTGATTTGCTTCAGAGAAAAAGGAATCACAAAGCAGCTATCCTCCTGGCTCTGTTACTGATTTGCTATGTGAACTTGGGCAAAGTTATATGACTTTTTTTGTGTCACAGGTTCTCTACAGAACCTGCATGTCCTGGATAGAACTGAATGTGCACCTGTCTGCCCTCTTTCTATACAAGAGTTTACCTTTCGGATCACAGTGCACGTTAATTTATTGGGCCAAAGAGACATATAAGAACATAAGAATGGCCATACTGGGTCAGACCAAAGGTCCATCCAGCCCAGTATCCCATCTGCCGACAGTGGCCAATGCCAGGTGCCCCAGAGAAGGAGAACAGAAGACAATGATCAAGTGATTTATCTCCTGCCATCCATCTCCTGCCCTTGTACTGAAGGCTAGGGCACCATACTTTATCCCTGGCTAATAGCCATTTATGGACCTAACCTGCAAAAATTTATCGAGCTCTTTTTTAAACCCTAATAGAGTCCTGGCCTTCACAGCCTCCTCGGGCAAGGAGTTCCACAGGTTGACTGTGCGCTGTGTGAAGAAAAATTTCCTTGTATTAGTTTTGAACCTACTACCCATCAATTTCATTTGGTGTCCCCTAGTTCTTGTATTATGGGAAAAGGTAAATAATTTTTCTATGTTCACTTTCCCCACACCATTCATGATTTTATATACCTCTATCATATCACCCCTCAATCGCCTCTTTTCCAGACTGAAAAGTCCCAGTCTCTCTAGCCTCTCCCCATATGGGACCCGTTCCAAACCCCTAATCATCTTAGTCGCCCTTTTCTGTACCTTTTCTAATGCCAATATATCTTTTTTGAGGTGAGGAGACCACATCTGCATGCAGCACTCAAGATGTGGGCGTACCATAGTTTTATATAGGGGAAGTATGATATCTTTTGTCTTATTATCTATCCCTTTTTTAATAATTCCTAACATCCTATTTGCTTTACTAACTGCCGCTGCACACTGTGTGGATGTCTTCAGAGAACTATCCACTGTAACTCCAAGATCCCTTTCCTGATCTGTCGTAGCTAAATTTGACCCCATCATGTTGTACGTGTAATTTGGGTTATTTTTTCCAATGTGCATTCCCTTACACTTACCCACATTAAATTTCATTTGCCAACTTCATATTGCTCAACTTCTATTTGTTTTTCTGTGACTATTGTTTGGTCTTTCTGCAAGGTATCAGACCTCAGAAATTTCACTTTGGAGAAGTTAATTTTCAGTCAGATAGGGCTGCTTTCTTGCAGCATTGTTCATTGCTTGATGGTATTTTCACTGATGAACCTGAGATGGTTTAACTGCTCTCCATTGATGCTGATTCCACCTTTCCAGTTCAATTGCCTCATTACCATTTTGAGGCAGAATGTGAAGAGTTTTGGTGAAACCAGGTGTCCTTGTTTCACCTGTTTCTTTACTGGGATGTGAAGGGGTGTATCAAAGTTATATCCATAGTGCAGTCAGAATTTGCAAAACAGACCTAAATATAAAGTACCACCACAAAGCGCTATTCCTGAAAAATTGCTTTCATTTTTATCATATAATTATAAAATAAGTCATTTGGAATATAAATACTGTGTTCACATTTCAGTGTATGGTATATAGAGCAATATATCCAAGTCACTGAATGGGTATATACAAGTCATTGTGTGAAATTTTAGTTTGCACTAACTTCACGAGTGCTTCTTACGTAACCTGTTGAAAAACAAAGCAGATACCTAGATGAGTTGATGTACTACCTGGGAGACCTTTGTGTACGCCTGTGGGTGCACTTACCATTGATTGAGAGCCACTGTGCTACACAATGCAAGAGGGCAGTGCCCTCTACTATACCTCTTGACTCTCTTTACACTTACCAAGTGTCATTTTAGTGGAGGTTGATTTGCTCCAATCTAGCTGTAGAAGAATTTAGGCACCAAGTACAAAGTCAGCATTTCTCTTCTGTCCCAGCAGTAAAAAATACCAGGGGTGTTAGACTCTTAAACCTGGGTTGCATCTTAGAGTGGAGGAGAGGCCTTTGTTCTCTACTAATCTGTGTTAAACCCTGCTTCATTTTCCATGGTGTACATTGATTTGTTGTTCTAGTGTTGCTTGCGGAGGTTGTGCTACCCACCTGGGTTGCAGTTGTGGGTTGCTCATGAGACAGACTATTGACACAGATGTTTGGTTTTTTAAGGAATGGCTTTAGAAACAACTCATATAAAGAATCACACTGACAACCTGGGACAAGAGAGAATGGATGTGGGGTGATGTGATGGAAGTGGAATTGTGATGTAACCTAAAAATACTGAGGTGTTAATAACTGTATGACTTGTATGTAATCTGGTCAGTATAGTAAAGTTACTGCATAACTAATGGTTGGTGTTTAGGAATTCCAGTGTTAATGATCTAATAAGAGGGACTGTGGGAAGAGCAAACAGGAAAGCTGTACTAAGGATCCTGTCTTCAAGGAAAATTGCCAGCTTCTTTTACCAGGATGGAAACTTGAAGTCAAGAGATTACTAGAGTTAAAAAGGATTTCTCTGGAGGAGAAGGGGAGTCTCTTCTCAAAGCTGTCTAGGGAGACAGGCTGAGAAAGAGAAACTTTGTGGGGAAGTTTAAAGTAACAACCCTTCCCCGAGCCTGCGACTAGTAAGCCCTAGGTAAAACTAAATGCGAGAATAGTCTGGCATACTGGTTTTAAGATGTGTTCTTTTTAAATACTTTTCTTCCAAACAAATGATCTGTGCTTTAAATAGGCTGGCTAGCTCCTGTATTTACTTTACTGCTATGACTGTTCTCAGAAGGAGCACAATTGCAAGGTCGAAGCCATTCAGGCCTGCTGAGTGAATTATTACGTAGAAAGCACCTGCAACTCAGGGCTTGATCAGAGAGTGGGGAAATCACATAATTCCACCAAGAGCCAGCAGCATTTGGGGGGGCACTTTACAAAATAAGGAGGAGTGTGTTGCACAGTTTGCCCAGTAACTGTAACCTGCAATTTCTGCAGCTCTGTGCCTGTTTGCCTCATTCCATAGCTCCAATAAAGTCCCAAAATTTAGAGCACTTGCTTTCTTCATTGCATTCCTTCCTGCACAACAGGGCTCCAGTTGTCTCCAGAAAGTATGAGAAGAGAAAAAAAAAAACATTTTCAAGAATTCCCATAGGACACTGTTCCCTCTAAGTGCTGAGGCAGCCCAGTAGTAAAGAGTGACCCTATCTAGACTACCTCCAGTCACTAACAGCTGCATTGTAAATAGCCATGTATAGAAACAAGTGGGAGCAGATGGAGCGAAGGGCTACTAATGGTCTGTGCGCCAGCATAAAATAACTGCAAGGGTTATCAATACGTGTCTTTTCTTTGTGTTCCAAACTTGCAGCGGAAGGCAACCATAGGGTAGTTGGTAACCAGAGCAGAGAGTCCAGAGAGGCAGATACCCAAGGGCAATCTCAGAAGCATCCACGTTCTTCACAGGACCATGGCAGCCCTGGTCAAGCCTCTGTTTCTGTATCAACTAAGAAACTGCAGCGAAGTCAAATGTCTACGGACATGTCTTATGAGCAAGGTAGGGGGCAAACAGTGGAGCATTCAACCACAAAACAAATCTGGGATCATACCAGGGATGTGCTTGGCCCATGAATGCTCCAGGGATGATCCACCAGTTTTAAACCAGGTTATTTTTAGGCATTAGCTACTTAACAGCAATGTTCTCTTTTAATATGTGATTTTTTTGATCGGGTGAGAAATGGTGTGAAATAGGTCCAGCTATCAGGCATCAGCACGCTGTGCCCGTAGATGTTATCTGGGTTAAAAAGGGTCTTGGACCTGATGTTCTAAATTCACTCAGAAGACACACTCCATAGGAAAACGAACACTGGACATCCACAAAGCCTCGAGAAGCTGGTAACTTTATGGACACCAAACAGGAGACAAAAGTTCCATCTGATATTGTTCAGTGGTTAATTGAAGCATATCTTCTGCTCTTTCCCAGAGCCTCCTCATTCAAACACATGCCCTTTTTCCAGTCAAAGGCTTTATCACACAGGCTTTGTATTCACATCAGCGTGGGCTACTGGCCACTGAGCATTGCTTCCCTGGGTTTCCTAATCTTTGTACTCCCCCCAGAACGTTGCATGTTGAGGCTGCGGCTGTTTTCTTACCCCTGCTATCACAAGTGTGGCCTGTTGGAAAGTTCAAAGGATAGAGTACAGATTACAGAGTGCCCACCCACTCCCCACCTGGTAGTTGTGACTACTGGGAGAAGATGGTTTGCTGGCAGCATTACATCTACCTAAGCCACACCTTTGGGCATTTCCTGTCATTCCTGACCTCAGCAACTCACCTCCCCATAGGAAGGACATCTGGTTTACTGGATAATAGCCATTGAATGACGTAAGTTTTCAGCAGCCAGCTCTCCCCTGCTGATACCTACATTTTCTGGTCTTACCAAATACACTGATATGGTATCAGCAGATTTATAACAATAATACTAAGCTCTCACATGATGCTTTCTACACAGTGATCTCAAAGCACTTTGCACGGGAGCCCTTGATTGATACTAGGTCAGCATTCCCAGGTGTCCAAGCAATAAAGGGTGTAGAAGCTTGGTTGGATTTTTATCCTCCAAACCTGGGCTGCATCTCAGAATGGGGATGTGTCCCTTTACCTTTGGCCAGCAAACATCATAGCCTGCCTTTTGTGTACATTGATATTATAGGGTTGCTTGCAATGGCTGTGCTGTGCACTGTGGTTTCCAATTTTGGGTTGCTTACAAGTGTAGATCTATCATGAATTTTGTTTTGCAAATATTGCATCCAATCTGGGAAAAATTTCATTTTGAATGTCTTATATACATATACACTTAGTTTTTTGTAAGGCATTTGATTTGATACACTTGATACTAGGTTTAAGAAACTAGAATGATACTAAATCAATACAGTGCACATTACAGGGATTAAAAATTGTCTCATAGTTCTCAATATATAATGGTAAACAGGGAATCATCATGGAATGGCTAAATTCTTATGTCTCATAAGGGTTAGTTCTTGGACCTGTTTAACATTTTTATCAATGACTGGAAAGAAACACAAAATCATCACGGATAAAGACTTAAGGGAATGGTAAATAAAAAAAAAAAAAAGAGTCACTGGTACAGACAAACGAAAGGTCACACACTGAGAAACATAAAATGTAGACTATACTTAAAGGACAGGGTCTCTGTCCTGGGAAACAGTGTCTCAGAAAAAGAATTTGGGGGTGAGGTGGGTAATCACTCAAACATGAGCTCCAATGTGGCACTGTGACCAAAAAGGCCAGTATTTAGATATATAAATGGAGGGATATTGAGTAGGAGTAGGGAGTGTATATTACCTTTGGCTCTGGTACAACCAGATCTGGAAACTGCTGTCTGGTTCCATGTCCCTAATCAAAGAAGGAAGTTGATAAACTGGAGCAGGTTCACACACAAGCTACAGGAATGCTTAAAGGCTTTGGAAGCCTGTCTCAGAGTGACAGACTCCCAGAGCTCTTTCTGTTTAGGTTAGCAAAGAGAACGTTAAGGGGTGACAATCCCATTAGAGAAGTACCGAGATAAGAAATAAAAAATTGGTAAGAGAAAGGTCTTCTATCTGTACACCAAAGCTCTACTATGATCTAGTGACTGGAAGATGAAGCTAGAGAAATTCAGACTGGAAGAATGAAGGTGCACATTGTTAAGAGTGAGGGTAATTAATCACAACCAACTTATCAATGGTTATGATGGGTTCAAACATGATAGGATGTTCTTCTAAAAGATCTGCTTTAGTTCAATTGTAACTATTGGCCCTGAAGAAGGAATTAATTCAAAGCAGTCCTATGGCCTGTGTTATGCAGGACATCAGACACAGGCGACCAGCGTGAGGATCGCAGAGGGTGCATCAGCCAAGTGCCCCTACCCTGTCCCCCTCTGCCCCACTTCCACCCAGGGTTCCACCCCTTCCCTGCCCAATAGCTGCAGTTTTAAAGGACAATGAATAAGGCCAAGTGAAAGTAGACTGTGGCTATGGGTTACTAGCCTTCTGTACCACAATACTAAACAACTGAGGGGGCTTCTCTCTCTCTTTCCTTTGCATCACAAATTATTCCTGCAGCTGAATTTCAGCAGAGCATAACTGGGAACAAGTACAGGGAGTCCAAACAGCCCAGTTACAAGGAGCAAGCCAAGAAACAGCAAAGTTCATCACAGGAGCACAGCAAACTCTCTAAAGCCTCCATTTCTAAAACAAAGAAGGTGCAGCAAAGTCATATGTCTACAGACAGTGCTTATGGAGAAGGTAGGGGACAAACAGTGGGGGATTCAAACTACTGAACTAAACTGACCTCAGCAAGCCTACCCTGCACATGTGCTTGTCTCAGGGATGATGTCAGTTTTACACTAAGTCAAAGGGATTTTTAGGCCTAAGATACTCAACGATGACATTCCGTTTGAACAGATGGTTTTAACAGGGCATAACAGGCCACAAATAGTGTAAAGTGGACCCAGACCCCTGTTTCCTGGAGGTGAGCACATGAACAGCTGCCCAGCTGATTAGCAGAATGCCCACAGTGAGCAGCATGAGTTTCTATTGATGGTGCACGTCGACACATGCCTTGGTGCATATAAAATTTATTCCACCCCATGGATGGAAAAGAAATTAGAGGGAACAGTGACCCGGTTAACAATGGAGTCTGTGCTGCACATTTGCTGGTTAAACCAGGTCTCAGGCCAAATGCTCTAAATTACTCAGAAGATACACAGTAGGAAAATGAACACTAGGCATCCAGGAGCTCTGGGGAACACAATGATACTGACTTTAGAGACGCCAACCAGGTAGAAGTGACAGCAGCATCCAGTATTGTTCAGTGATTCATAGAACCCTGTCCTCTTCCCCTACCCAAACCCTGTTGGTTCAAGAGGGAGGCACTTTCCAGTCAAAGGCTTAGTGACACTCGTCTTTTATTCACATTTGCGTGAGCCACTGGCACCCTTTCCTTGGACTGCTCAATCTTTGTCCCTTCCCCAGAGCACTTGGGATGCAGCGGTTTTCTTTTTCGCCAATGCAAATTTGGCTTGTAGGAAAGTTGAGAGGGTGAGGGAGGGACAGCAGCTAAGCGTCTGGGCATTTCCTTTCTTCCTTAGGCTCACTGCAGCTCCCCCTCCCAAAAGAAAGGCTGTCTCATTTACTGGATAGCAATAATCATTGAATTGCAGGTCTTTCCAGCACCCAGCTCTCCCCAAACGAGACGTGTAGTTTTTGGTCTTATCCAAATAGGCTGATGCTAGAACAGTAGATGATAGAAAAAGAATATGGAACCCTCATGCTTTTTGCTCTCAGTACTCACTGTATTTTATTACTCCCCTTTCACACATGGGGAAACTTAGACAGTGAGGGACAGAGATTTGCCCAAAGTGATGCATCAGGTCAGTGGTAAAACCAGGAATGGAACCCAGCTAGCCTATCTCCTAGCCCACTGCCACAGACTGTAGAGCATAAGCCATTATTTCTAGATACTGGGTTCAAGTCCTGAACTGAGTAGTAAGAAAATCTGTTTGGTGAGTCTCACCTTTGGTCCTCTTAAAAGGGCCATGCTGTTTGTGCTAGTGAGATATGTTCATCAGAGGGCCAAATTATTCATGGATGTCACAGCTCTGGCTGGTGATAGATGGTGGGCTGGGAGGTCCCTGGTGAGAATGGCATGTGTACTCACTTTGCCTGACTAAACAGACTATCATTTTCACAAAGGCAAAATTCGTAACTGAAACTCACCTGTACCATCAACTTTGGAAGTGTTCCCTGTACCTGCCTCTCCCTGTGACCTCTCCTCACCAGCAGTTTTCTGAATTCCTAGTTCCATGACAGCCCATGACAGGAGATGCCACCTCCTAGACCCATATGCCTTTTTGTCTATAATGCATTGATAGATCCTAAAGCCTGAGTGTTTGTCTGGATAAATAGTTTGCCTGGTTGCTAGATCTGCCACTATAAAGTACCATCATTTCTTCACAAACGGGCCTATGGGTTTACACTCTAATATAATTATGCTGCATGGAGGAGAGAGTTCAGTCCCTTATACAAGGCTTGGTTTTCTCTCTCTATCCCTCTGCTGCAGAGACCTTGGATAAACTGATACAGAAAAGGGTAATCCCCAAAATCATCGTCACTGCACCCTTGGATGATGGGATGTTGAGTATGTCAGTAGATGATCTGCCCGAGTCCACAACCATCAGGGATACAGCTGACAGTGGTTCATACAATGTGCACACAAAGCCCAGCACTGTAGAGGCTTACCAAGTGAAGAAAGAAAGAGTATAATCTCGGGAAAGTAGCTGCGGCTCATGGTGACAACCCAAAGACACCAGGATGTGATGAATTCCAATAAGCAGAGCCAGTGAGACAGCCCTGCACCCATCATTAAACTGGAATCCACCACAACCACCTCTTCCATGGTCTCACTTTCCTCAGCTCCATATAAAATCTGGAGAAGAAGTTGAGAAATCAGCTACATTTAAAGGTGAACTAGAAAGCTTCCTTCAAAATAAATGCATATAGTAAATGGCTTAAGCTTGCAAGTCACTAACAAAATGTGTATTGGTAGATGCATGCCTGATAATCACCATGGCACCCTTCACCCCAAAAGATCTCACAGTGTTTGTGTGCAGCACCCTGGAAATGTAGCCACCTTTGGTGTGGATGGCAGCAGCCCACTGCAAAACACTGAGGGTTGGGAGTTTCGGGCTGGACACTGAGGTGAGGACCAACCTTTTCAGGAAGTGGTTCAGATCATCTTTAATGTCTCCTCAGAGTAAGGGGACCTTGGATTTGAGGGTCCTTCACACAGCAACTTACAATGACCTCACCTACCAGACGTTAGAAGAGCAGCTGAGATGATCCCATTGCTGGGGTCTGAACCTAGTCATTTCTGACCCTAATGTTCTATGACAAACAAACCATCAGGAAATCATTTCCTCCTTCATTTAGATTCCAAGATACAAGTTAGAGTTCTGACATACCCCAGCACTGCCTTAAGGGCCTAAAATGAAAATACTCCCTACACTTTGGATATTGGTGATGTTATTGGCTGTAGCCAAGGAAAGGCAGAAGAACTCTAAGATCAGGTTTTGGCAGGTAAAAAGCCTTTCATTTCACCTTTTCATATAAAAGTTATAATCTGTTAACTTGAGACCAGAACCACCAAGAATGAGATTTTTTTTACAGGAGCTCTCAGTTACAAAATATTTGTGTGTAAAATGCAGGTGAAATGTGTCTTTTAAGGCACATATCTAAACCCCTTGTTATGGATCTATTTTACATTTAAGCAAACATTTGCCAAGAAGTATAAACCAATATTGTTTTATAAACTCTCCCTTCCCCAGCAGGATAACCTGGTGTTCAGAATTCTCTGCATCTCTCTCTGGTCATCACAAAATCTATTCACTTGCTTGTTTCACCAAGATGATAATGACAAAACTAAGGACATTTTACTTGCCTGTTTAAAAATAATTTGTCTCAGCTGAGAATTTTTTGAGGTTATCCTACTCAGTTTTTAAAATGTATTAACTTTCAGTGTTGCTGGTAAGTACAGTCAGCCATCTAATAACAAGTGTACTTTGCACGACAGTAGCACCTTCCATTTGAGGTTATCAGTGTGCTTTACAAACACAAATTAAGGCTCACAGTACTCTTGGGAGATGGGCTGGTACATTCCCATTTCACAACCGAGGAACCTGAGGCAGGTCACGCCAGCATTCCACAGCAAAGCCACGCGTGGGAGGTAGATGCCACTTACAGCAGATACAAAGGTCAGCGCAGGCTGCAAAAGTTGGGCTCCCCGACTAGTCACACGCTGAGCGTCTCATTTCCCACGCTGGCTATCCAGGGGTGCACACCGAGGTCACGCCCCCTCCCGTAAAGCGCTGCAGGTCTCTGGGTCCCAGTCGACACCTGAGCCCAGCGCCCTGACCACTTATCTCACAGTTCTGCTCCCCTCTGTCAGACGTTTCCGACCCCTGTGGGGCGGGCACGTGATCAGGCCAGACGGGTTTGGGTCTCACCCCACGTGCGCGGCGGCCAGACGCCCCTTCGGTATCTAAGGCTAAGGGCTGATCACGACGGGAAGGAAACACGAGAAAGGAGCAGTCACGCGCGTACGGACCCTCGTGACCGCAGGCGGGTGGGCTGCCGGGGCGCCTGCAGGTCCATGGCCTGACCACGCTGGAAGTCCCTTCCCCCCCCCCTCCACCCCACCGCGCCTCGCTGACCGCCGCTGACTTCCCTTCTGCCGGGCCGGGCACCCCCGGGAGACGCGGAACCGGAAGGAACCTCGAGAGGTCGTCACGTCCGGTCCCCTGCCCGCACGGCAGGGCCACGCGCCCCGGCACCGCGTGCGCAGAGGAGAGCTGGGAGGAGCCTCCGCGCCTGCGCTGCGCTGGACACGCCCCTTGCTCCTGCCCTGCCCTCGGCGCTGTCCGCCCCTCGTGGTACTTGACAGCTGCGGTCAGCCCCTCCCCCGCCGCCTCAGCCTGCTCTTTCCCCAGCCCGGCCTAGCAACCGTTGCTAGGGCCTGGGCGGGGAGGCCGGGCCAAGCCACTGCCTCTCCTGCGCCTGCGCGGCGGAGAGGCGGCGGGCGCGCGTGCGCACTGGTGGGGCGCGCGGCTCCCGTCGCATGGCGGAGGGCGCTGCTCCCGAGCAGGAGCCGGAGGTGCTGCGCCTCCGGCGCCTGCGCGGCGGGGGCTTCTTCCCCGTGCCCCCCGAGGACAGGGTGAGCCGAGCCCCGCCCCCGCCCCGTCGTGCGCGGGAGCCGCGGGGTGGGGGGCGCTGGGCTGGGGGCGGGGCGGGTCCATCCTTAGCCCCCGCCCCGACAGCTGGGAGGAGCTGTGCAGCCGCAGCCCGCCTGGTTGCGGGGTGACCGCGGTGGTGGCGGTGCAGCCCCCTGGGACCCAGTGTGCACATGGCTTCCGTCCCCGCCGGGCAGGGGCCGTGGCGCAAAGCGTGCGGGGAAACGACGGCGGCGTGTGTCTGCAAACGCGGGGTTGGGAGCGCCTGGCCAGAGGCCGGGCTCGGCTCAGCGGTAGCGGGTGCGGGTGCGGGGCGCAAAGCAAATCAATGGCACCAGTCTGTGTCCAAACAGTGATGTTCCCACCAGCGCTGCATTAGTGCTGCGCTTGTAGCGTGGCGCCCCGGGCCTTGCTGAAGCTCTCGCCTTTGCCGTCTCAAGGCTGTCACGTTATTCTAGCCTGTAGCGGTAAGACTGTGCTGATCTGGGGCTGAGCCGTCAATTGGCGGACCTCATCTTGGATGCCATTGTGAGCAACTCAACCAATCCTTGATCGCCGGAGCAGATTGCAGATGTCACATAAAAAGACACCAACTGCGGGCGTTGTACGTTCTTTTCGGATCCTGTGCTTTTCCTGTAGGGCCCGGATGTGCTGACTCTTGAAGCAATTAAGAGCCTGTACATTGGTTTGCCACCGGGACAATGTGTCCTGAACTAGAGTTTTCCGAGCATTGGGAGACATGGAGCATGACTTCACGTTGGCCTTTAAGATGTCTTTATAGTGCTTATACTGACCACCAATAGAGCTCTTTCCATGAGCAGGCTGTTCACAGAAAACCGTCTTTGGTATATGTGTGTCATCCCTCCTCACAGCATGACCAATCTAGTGAAGCTGTTTGTAAGCATTGCTTCCATGCCCATAACACCACACAGCTTAAGAACCTCTGTGTTAGGAGTTTTGTCTCACCAATTCACGTGGGCGATCTTCCTCAGACAGCACATGGTGGCAATATATCGTCCATGACTCCGAGCCATACAGCAGGGTAGTCAGGACAACAGCCTGATAAACTGCTGCCTGGGTATGGAATTTAATACCATGGCCATTCCATAGGCATTGGGTCAGTTATCCAAAGGCAGCGCTGAACAGCTACGCGATGATCCATGTTTATACTAGAGGACAGAATGCTTCTGAGGAAGCAGAATTTGTCAACACGCTTAAGGACTGTACTAGCAGCAGTGATCTCTGGAGTGCTGGGCTCTTTCCAGACAGGCTGAGGCATAACTTCTGTCTCCTGGAGGCTCACTGTGAGTCCAGAGCAGTGAGAAAAGTTCCTGTGTGTCCTTTGCTGAGTGAGCCAACAATGCACAGTCATCAGCAAACAGAAGGTCATGGGGAGTTTAGTAACCACTTTAGTGTGAGTCTGAAGTCTGCAGGGAGTGAAACTACTGCCATCTGTTTGGAGCTGAATAGGTATGCCCAATGGGCAGTCCTTGAAAGCAACTAACAGCATCGTTGAAAAGTGGATGTTGAACAGGAGAGGAGCAATTGCTTTGTACGATTTGATATTTCAAAAGGTACTGATGTTTCTCCATTGTTTAAACAATAGCAAAAACAATGTGCTCAGCACACATAGTTGAGCAACTTTCAGCTGTCCATTTAGCAAGATAGTTAATACTTATCGTGTTCCCGGATGGCGGTACACAGCTGTGCGTCAGTCTGGCAGCAATGACATATTCCAGCTCCTGGAGAGCTCCAGATAAAACTAGCATCACAGTGAAAGCCATAAGCTCTAACTGTTGAGCCCCAGCTATGGAGAGGCAGCATGGAAGGGCATCTGTGTGTGACATGGCTCTCTGCTTTCAGCTGGGAAGGTGCCGGAGCGTGAAGGAGTTTGAGAAGCTGAATCGAATTGGGGAAGGGACCTACGGCATTGTGTGTAAGTGTTGTATGTGCTTCATGCTTCAGGACCGGCAGCCAGTTTGCTGTAGCCAGCGTGTGTGGGGGGGGGGAGGTGTGGTGTGGTGCTGACAGCAATACCTCATGACCCAGACACTGGAAGATGCTCAGTGGCACAGTCTCTGGGTGTAAAGGCAGCTGCACAGCAAGCTGAAGCCCATCTTCCAGGAGCTTGTCTGTTTCTCAGTGATGAGTACATCGGTGGGAGTGCGGGGTGTCAACATTATTCCCCCTAACCTCCCCACTGTGTTGCAAGAGGATAGTTAGTTCACTTGGTAACCAGCGTTCGTGGCGGATCAGGTATTGGCTTTGTGGTGAGGCTCCCAGGGACTGACCACACGGTGTGTGTTACAGACCGTGCTCGAGATACCCAGACGGATGAGATTGTGGCACTGAAGAAGGTGCGGATGGACAAGGAGAAAGATGGTAAGGGGAGAGGAGAAGGAGAGTTGCTCTTCCCAGCAAGCTCTGCAGTAAAGCTGGGATTTGAGCGGGGGGAGAGCTCTCTTAAGTTCAGACTTGTGGTTAGCCCTGCACAGCCGCATCAGGACTCAGGTCAGGCCAGGGAACTGGAGCGGGAGTTCTAACGCATGGCTCAAGTACCACTCTTGGCAGGAATCCCCATCAGCAGTCTGCGGGAGATCACCCTACTTCTGGAGCTACGGCACCCCAATATTGTGGAACTGAAGGAGGTGGTTGTGGGGAACCATCTGGAGAGGTAACGGTCCCATAGTACTGAACCTTTACATGTCCTCTCCCCCGCACCCCATATGTGCCCTGTGTCACAGCACTGTCCCTGCCCTTTGCAGGAATGGTAGTGGGATGACCTGTGGGGGTTGCCAGCACAAGGACTGACTGTGGTCTGTGTCTCCTGCAGCATTTTCCTGGTGATGGGTTACTGTGAACAGGATCTTGCCAGCCTTCTCGAGAACATGCAGACTCCCTTTTCTGAGGCTCAGGTACAGGAGCATTGTGTCAGTACACACCACTCCCAGCTGTGTAAGAGGGTGCTGTGGCTCTTGCCAGTGCGAGCTGGCTGCCTGTGTGTGCTGTTCAGCTTAAAGCAAGGAAACAGATTCCAGAGCATCTCAGGCTGCTGCAGCATTGCCTCATAGCCCAGGGCACAGAGGCGGCTTGAATCGGCAGTGCCTAGTTGGTGGATGCTGAGAGAAAGATACCAGTCTAAACTGGCTGTCAGTCACCAGGTCATATGAATTGATTTAATCATAACCTGGTTACCTCTGTTCCCTGTCTAGCAGAGAATAGACCATTTACACCTCTTGGCTCTCTGTGATACAGGGCAGTGCCGGCTGCCTGCATTAAACTATGTTAGCACCTCTGCACTTAGAACACCCCTTTGTTACAATGTTTTGGGTCGTGGGCTCCAAACTAGGGTGCATGGCTTTGCATTGACCTTAGGCTTCTGCACAAAGTGAACCAGGACATCAGCTGCTAGTCACATTGCTTAAAGCAGGACTGGAAGGTGCTGGGATACTAGAGTGTTGAGGGCACGTATATGGGAAGTGCTCATGTGATGCTGTCTTGCTAATGCTGTCCTTCTGTGCTCACAGGTGAAGTGTATCATCTTACAGGTACTCAAGGGCCTTCAGTACCTCCATGAGAACTTCATCATCCACAGGTAAGGGGCGAAGTGAAAAGCACTGTGGGTAAAGGGATTGTGTGTGAGGGGCTCTGGGTAACAGACTGGACACTGGGAGCTGGTTATGCCACTAGGGCTGTTTGCTCGGCTCTCAGTGGGGCAGGGGGAGGCCCTCTTGGCCAGCATGGAATGGCCCTAGGCGAAGCATTGTTCTGAAAACAGCCGTCAGTAACTGGCTTCTTTCTGATGGCAGGGATCTGAAAGTGTCTAACCTGCTCATGACTGATAAAGGCTGCGTGAAAATTGGTGAGCTCCCCTCATAACCGCCTGTCCCCATTGCAAGCACAGCTCTGGCTCTGCAGATGCTCTGGCTTTCGCCTCACTTTGTAATGCAGCGGCAAGGGCGGTAGCTGGCCTGCTTTTTGACCTGGAATCTTCCCTCTTTTGCAGCGGATTTTGGGCTGGCTCGTGCTCATGGGGTGCCACAAAAACCCATGACCCCTAAAGTTGTCACCCTGTGGTGAGTAGGCTCTGCTTAGTCCTGAGCGGGTCACCATCTCGTGGACTGCTCGGGGGCCGTGGGCCAGTCCCAGAGTCAGTCTGGGTGAATGAGACAACAGGAAGCACTGGGGGCACGTTTTGGGTTGGCAATTCCTGCATGGGTTCGGCTCTCTGATGCTCTGGCTCCCTGACCCCTTCACATCAACTGTAAGCTCAGCTCCCTCCTGTAGCAGCAGTGCCGAGGCTGCTACTTCCTCCTAAGCTCTGGCCCTAGGGTGCTGTGTGTCCCAGGGAGCGCTGTTAAGCGTGTTGTCTTGTCCTCCATTCAGAGCAATGCTGAGAATGGGGAGACAGGCAGCCAGTGATCAACTGAACAGATGGGGCTTTGCAAGTCCTTTGTTGCATGGCCTTTTCTCTAGCCCTCAGATCGATTTTGTGACTCCTGCCCTCTCCAGTTTTTCATCCCCCTGGATTGGATGCAGGAGGCCAGTCTTGGTCTCACTCAAGCCGCACGGAGGCAAAATCAGCTCCCTTTTGCTTTTCCCTGTCTGTCCCCTGAAGGATCACATTAGACTTTCTGGCATGGTGTTGCACTGAGGGCTCATGCTCAGCTGCTTGAGGGTAGTGTGACTGGATCAGGCACTCACAACCTGCTCCCATAGTGGAACACTGCCCACATGGCAGAAACTGCCTTCCTGCTCTGACCTGTCTGTTGCTAGATAAACCAGGCGGGGCCTCGGCAGTGGAGTATGGCGCATCAGCCCCCTTGTGCTGTTGCGTGGCTCTGGCTGCAGGGTATCCTGCTAGGCCTGAACAGTAACGTGGTCGCTCTCTGAGTAGCTTCTGTCCTTTCTGCGTTGCACAGGTACCGGGCCCCAGAGCTGCTGCTGGGAACAACGACCCAGACCACAGGCATAGATATGTGGTAAGGGAATCTCGCACTGGAGAGTAACACGCTTGCCAGGAGTTTGCAGAACTAGCTGGGGAACATCCAGGTGCCTGGCTGGGGTCAGGGCAAGAGCTCAGTACTTCAGGAAGCCACATTCACGACTGTATCGTGGCCTCATGCTGATTCAGGGCCAACGTGTGCCCACAGCAGTGGGGGCAAAGGAGGAGCAGCCTGATGCTTCCCACTAACCCAGGAGGGCTGTTCCCTCCCCAGGGCAGTGGGATGTATCCTGGCGGAGTTGCTAGCCCACAAGCCATTACTGCCAGGTAGCTCGGAGATCCAGCAGATTGACCTGATAGTGCAGCTCCTTGGGACGCCCAATGAAAACATCTGGCCGGTAAGTACTCGCTGTGCATCCCCTGCCCTGCCACTCCTTTCCTTGACACTGACGCGTGTCTCCTTTCCTGCCAGGGCTTCTCCAAGCTCCCCCTGGTGAGCCAGTACACTCTGCGGAAGCAGCCGTACAACAACCTGAAGCATAAGTTCCCGTGGCTGTCGGAGGCTGGCCTTCGCCTGCTCAACTTCCTCTTCATGTATGACCCCAGGAAAAGGTAAAAAGCCATCTACAGGCCCTGGAGTGACGTGGGGCCTGGACTCTGCAGCGTGTGGGCTGGCTGTGGCTCCTGCCACCTTCTGCTGGGCCGGGATCACTTCTAGCTGCGACGTGTGGAGGAGCTGACGGCTGCTAGGAGCCCCATTGCCCAAGCTGCGGGCTTGTTTACACTGTAGTTAGCTCATCGCTGAGGGCAGAGCAGATCAAGGCAAAGCAGCGAGACCAGCTGTGCATAAGGAGCAGTGCCAGTTCCTGCTGTGTGGCTGCCCTGCTTTCCCCCCAGGCTGTGGGTGTGCCTGACTGCTATGGGAGGGAGTTGCAGTGGCCCAGTGCCGGAGGACAGGCAGGGGCCCATGGATTGTGCTGAAAGAGGCCAGCATGGGACGTACTGTGCTTTGTCCCTGTGGATGGGAAAGCAACAGCAGCCGGGCCACAGCTCTGCTGAGCCGCTTGGGTGAAAGGAAGGTCTCACCTAGACAGAGGCTTCCTCAAGAAGCGGTGGGAGTGCTTGCAGGAGACGATGGACTTCCCTTCACCTGTGTTTGCTTGCCCAGGGCCACCGCGGGAGACTGCCTGGAGAGCTCCTACTTCAAAGAAAAGCCCTTGCGTAAGTGCTTCCCCCATGCTGCTGGGGCCTGCGGGACTCGGAGCCCTCCCTGAGGCTTACGTCCTCTCCCCGTCTCTCCAGCCTGCGAACCAGAGCTCATGCCCACCTTCCCCCACCATCGCAACAAGCGAGCAGCTTCTGTCAGCACTGGGGCGGAGAGCCAGGGCAAGCGCAGCAAGCCCTGAGGCTGCACATCCTGCCAGGTAGGAGCTGTTCTCTCTGTCCCTTGGAGTCAGAGCCAGTAACACACCGGGGCAGGCTTAGACGTGTCAGTCCAGAGTGAACCAAGTGCTGGGGAGACTGCAGGTCCCACAGCAGACGCACTCCAAGCCCCTCCCCAGCTTTGCCAGTGCCTCAGCCCTGCCACTTCCCCCGCTGCCTTCCTGAGGCTCCTCACGCACAGGACTATCTAGTCCTCCAGCCCTTGTGCCCTCTCCGGGGTTGAGATTGTCGTGGCTGGCAGGGGCTGGTGCTGGGGCTCTGCAGAACTGCAGGTGACTGGAGGCCGAAGCACTCACGGGCTGCCCCACTTCTCTTTCTGCCCAAGGATTCTCAGAGTAACCTGCTTGTAAAAGATGGGGCCAGTTCTGCCACGTCCATGCCAGGAGAGGAGCCCTGATGGGAAAGGCACAGACCCTCTGAGAATTTGCAGATGGGATCCTCCCAGCCAGTGCACTGCTCTGACCCCAGATGGCATCTGCTCCCTCTTATTTGCCACTTCAGTGCCAGGATTTAATCCCTGAGACGTTTAGCCTGATTACACTCCGGCTGATGAAAGCCTCCTTACAGGCAGTGCGTGGTACCATGGGTTGGAGGTGCTCTTCCCAGCCTCTGAGAGAGCATGCTGTCTCCAGCTCTCCCAGCCTGGGGCCCAGCTCCGCTGCCTCCAAGGCAGCATGTGGTTTTGATCAGATGTCCCACACCACAGGGCTCAGGCCATGCTTTGGAGGATCATAAGTTCCCACCCCATTCACCAGAAGTCAGTGTCCTCCAGATGGCAACAGCCCAGCCAGTCCGTCTGCATCCCCCTGCCACGTGGATAAAGCATTAACTTGTGTTCCTCTGTTTAAGGTTTACAAAGACGCTCTGGGGTAAAGGGGACATCTAAGCAGAGGACAGGAACGTGTTGGGACCAGAACAAGGGTTTGTAACCAGCTGCTGTAGGACCCAAGGCAGATGCACAACAAGATTCTCTTGGGCTGTCGGTATTCTCAGGCTGCCCGCGGCTGGCAGCCCAGCACCGGCTAAGAGTAGGGAACGGTTTCTTGGATCACGTTCTAGGGACATGCTGTTCTATCATCTCTGTGCCAAGAGAGCTGTCAGGGCAAACTCAGCATCGACCCTGCTTCCTTCTCCAGTCACCGCCTTCAGGGCAGCTGGCTCATCACTCAGCTCTTGGGTAGGAGCTGCTACCCGGCAGTCGGTGAGTGTGAGCTGGAAGCCCTGCAGTGTTTGCCTTGCCCCAGAGGTGGGCAGTGAGTGACAAGAGGTGTCAGCCAGTCACACGTGGCTGCTGGGCTGTTACAAGCTGGAAGCTGCACTGCAGACCTTTCCCCCTCACTGCCCAGAAGAAAGTCCCCCGTTGTTCTTCCTCGCGGTGAATGTCAACCTGCCCTCAATAAACACGTTAGTGTCTCCTGGCCAGCTAGCTTGTGTACCGAGACAGGAGTGGCTGCCCTTCGCGCAGCATCTCAGCCAGAGCGCTCTCGGCATCGCAGCTCTCCTGGCACAGCAGCCCTGGGAACAGGACTTCGCTCCGACCTCTCCCCACGGAGCACAGTGGAGCCCCAGCTCACTGGGACAGCTTCGCTGCAGGGCAGGGGCACCGCTTGGTGTGCTCCCTCAGCCAGCCTCGCGACGAGGTCTCCCAGCTTCTGGTTTGTTCTCCTGTGATGCTGCCCCCTCAGCAGCATCGGTAGGCACAGCTTCCTGGCGCACCCTGCTACTGAGAGCGCCACCTGCATCAGCCAGCTAAAGACATGGCAGCCTGAAGCAAGCACCACTGCTGATGAGCCGATGGCATGACGGGGCCCCAGCTGAGCCAGTGCAGCTCCTGCTCCCTCACCCTGCCCAGCAGACAGAATACCACCCTAGCAAGGAAACCGCTTTATTGAGTAACAGCGGAGGTGCTAGACGCCTCGTTGTCAGCAGAGCACAACAGGTTGGGGTTACCTGCTAGGGCCGTACCCAGCAGAGAGGCCATGAGGTCGTGTGTTCTCCTTCACCCATCACGGCTGCATTTGGCATGGAGGGGGCTGTCAGGGCAGCTGTGTGGAGCTGCTGGTGCTGAGTTCAGCTGCCTCCCACTGGAACCAGGGGAGGCCCCTGCATTCTCAGCTTCCCCTCCCTGAGCTGGAGTCGGGGGCCCAGGCAGTGCTACTCTGAACAGCATGAGGGGGCCCTGCCCACCCCACGGGCGGAAGCAGCAGGCAGGTCCCCTTCTGATCAGCTTGCCTGGGTCCCAACATGCTGCTGCCTGCGAGTCTCCAGCGGGGTGGGTGTGCGCGCACAGGAGAAGGGTGGGCACTCACTTCCCTGAGCCAACGCCCGTGCCACCGGAGGGAGCAGCTCGGCTCCAACCCACAGCCCTCGCCGCCTTCCCGGGAAAGGTGCAAGCAGAGAGGTGGGCCGAGGACTAGAGACCTGAGCGCTCAGAGCTGAGCCACAGCGAGATGGGAACTGAAGCCCCAGGACTCTGCTAACCATGGAGCTGAAGCGTCAGCCCCAGCCTGAGGGGACTCAATGCGCTGCAGCACTTCCGTGAAAAGCAAGTGTCTCGTTTCTCCTCCTCCTTCCCGAAGGCCGAGACTTCAGGCCGTCCTGCCAAGCCCAGTTCCTCCAGCAAAGGGAAGCGAGAGCTGCGACGCAGAGACACAGCGGAGGGTAACCCCTGGCGGTAGCTCCCAGCACTTGGGAGGGAGGAGGGGTAGTGTGGGCAGTGACAGCCAGGGAGGGTGCAGGCAAGTCTCTGCAGAGCGCTGGTCTATGGGGCCAGGGAAGGGAAGAGCAGCAGCTCCACCCCCAAAGGCTTCTAGAGCAGCAGCCCTGGCAAGGAGCCCCTGAGTTTTCCCCAGAGAGAGGACTTGGTGGGCGTGTCCCGCAGCACATCCCAGAGCTAGGGCCGAGCCCCGTAGCCTTCATTCAGCAGCATGTCCACCTCGGTCCTCTGCAACCACAGCCGCTTCTGCTTCTCGCTGTGCAGCTCCTGCAGGGAGTGGCTCTGGCAGGCCTGCACAGCATCGCAGCCCCTGCTGTGGAGCAGGCAGCACGTGGCACAGCAGTAGGAGGGGAGAGCACCTTGGGTCAGGCACGAATGCAGCTGGTAGCAGGGTCCCCCCCTCACGTCCCTTCCATTACCCTCCAGCCCTGGGGCAGCAGGCGGCAGCTCCCAGGGTCTCTCTGCAGCCTGGGGCCAGATGTGGGCAGCTCTGTACTCGGAAGGCATAGCCTTGCTAGTGGAACAGGGCTTTGTGCAGCTTGCTGCTCCCCTTGGCTCGAGCACTGCATGGGAAGGGGAGCTCAGAGAGGGGTTTGTGCCGCTCACATACTTAAGAGAGACCGAGTCACTGACCCTGCTAAGCTCCTGTCTCAGGCAGATGAAAGAGAAGGACGCAGCCTCTGGATCAGGCCCATTTCCATAAGGCTGCTCCCAGTCAGACTCACTAGCCTCCCATTTGTCCCAGACCTTTCCCTCATTTCCCTTGTGAGCCTCAGGACAAAGTCCTCCAACCGCCTCACTCCACAGCTGGGGCCTCTGTTGCCAGGTCAGAGACCTGTGCCCCTCCTGGGAGGACAAACCCCATGGGGAGGATTGCAGCCTGGCCCCCATGGGGCTACTGTATAAGTTCAAAGACTCTGGACTTTCCAGCACATCCCGGTAGAGATCGATGCTTTCAGGACAGCCAGGAGCTACCTGGGCTCCAGGCTCTCTGCCTTTTGGCCAACTAGCAAGTCTCTGCAGGCTCTTCACGCAGTCATCCAGGGCCCTGGTTCCCCTTCGCACCTGCAGCAGGTCCTCAGGAGACACTCGGCATGGCCCCAGCTTCCAAAGTATCTCCCCCAGGATCTCACACTCCACCCTGGCTGCAAAGAAACTGCAGGCAGCTTGGACAAGCTCAGCTCCCGAAGGTGGATGGGACATGATGAGGTGATGGTCGTCTCTCTTAAAGTAGCCCATGCGGTGGAAGCAATTGGCAATGTCCGTGTCTGACAGCACCGCCTGCAGGGAGTGCACGTACACCCCTGAGAAGGTCTGCAACACAAGCAGCATGTTTTTAGTGAGCACACAGCTGCTTCCCAGCTGGTCTAACCAGGTGAGCTCACCACCCTTGGCTCTGCCACACAAGAGCTGACAAGGAGCAATCAGCTGGCCTGGGAGCAGTCAGCATCACCAAGTCTGTGGCAGCCTGAGAACACTTTGAATTCCCAGGCCCGACCCAACAGCCTAAAGCATCCTCACTGCAGGCCACCACCAGCTTCCAGGTAGGGCACAACACTCAGTGCAGCCTCCATGAGCCAGCGAATTCAGCTCCAGGAAGGCAGCAGAGTTCGACTGGGGCAAACGCGGTCCTGTGGTGCCCCTCCTAATGTCAGCCCACCTTCCCGTCATGGACCTAGCTATTTCCAGGTCCTGCCCAACCCTGAGCCCCAGGCTGTCCTGATGACTGTGGGCGTGAACCCCAACAGTGTGGTGAGCGTGCATTCAGCGACACCGGCCATTTTGCATTCTAGTTGCAAACTCAGACAGGCCCCGAGGGGTTTCCCTCATGGGCCGGGGGTGGGGGGGTTCTTTGTCCAAAGGCTGCAGCTGGGATAATTCCTGACTACTGTCCTGTGTTTGTACCACACTTCTCCCACTAACGAGGGTGTCTCTCTAATAAACTCCTGAGTCTGTCTTGGCACAAGGGTAAGCAGCAGCTACGTGAGGGACCGTTCCAAGCATTTGGGAGAATTTGCAGCCCTGGGTGTCTGTGCTGAAGTCCTCAGAGTGGTCCTCTCTCTTCAGTGAGTTGCTCAATAGGGCCCCTCCACACTGGCTCAGCAGTTCCCCGCCTCTGACCAGCAAGCCGCAGGGAGATGCCCATGCAGTGGGTGGGATCACGACTGCAAGCCAACACTCACCTTGATCATGTTGAACTCCTTGCGCCAAGGAAAGAGGTGCAGATTGACAGCTGCCAGCTCAAGGACCTCAAAGGCCCTGGCCAGCCCCCTGAGCGCTGAGGGCAGGTCGTCCCAGCCTTGAAGGCTGCAGGCGAGCAGGGCAAAGACGTCGTTCTGCAGAGCATGGTGCAGCTCTGGGTCCTCCAACAGGTGCTGCCACAGCAAGTCCTTCAGGGCTAGGTCCATGCAGACCCCAGAGTGGCCCCTTTGGAAATCCGTCTCTAGACATCGCCTGTACTCTTGCTGCAGCATGGAGCTGGGGCCCATTCTAGAGCTAGGGAGAAGCCAGAGCCTATGAATGGCAGCGCGCACACAGCGACACTAGAAAGTCCTGTGCAACCCACATATGGGCTGCCTTGCCCTGCCATTGCCAGCCCCCCGCCAGCTCAGCCGGCCCCCCCCACCAGCTCAACCAGCCCCTGCTCTGCCATTGCCAGCCCCCCGCCCTGCCAGCCCCCTTCCACCAGCTCAACCAGCCCCTGCTCTGCCATTGCCAGCCCCCCGCCCTGCCAGCCCCCTTCCACCAGCTCAACCAGCCCCTGTTCTGCCATTGCCAGCCCCCCACCCTGCCAGCCCAACCAGCCCCCTATCACCAGCTCAACCAGCCCCCTGCCCTGCCATTGCCAGCCCCCCCACCAGTCCCCTTCCACCAGCTCAACCAGCCCCCTGCCCTGCCATTGCCAGCCCCCCGCCAGCTCAGCCGGCCCCCCCCACCAGCCCCCTTCCACCAGCTCAACCAGCCCCTGCTCTGCCATTGCCAGCCCCCCGCCCTGCCAGCCCCCTTCCACCAGCTCAACCAGCCCCTGCTCTGCCATTGCCAGCCCCCCACCCTGCCAGCCCCCTTCCACCAGCTCAACCAGCCCCTGCTCTGCCATTGCCAGCCCCCCGCCCTGCCAGCCCAACCAGCCCCTATCACCAGCTCAACCAGCCCCCCCTGCCAGCCCAGCCAGCCAGTCCCCTTCCACCAGCTCAACCAGCCCCTGTTCTGCCATTGCCAGCCCCCCACCCTGCCAGCCCAACCAGCCCCCTATCACCAGCTCAACCAGCCCCCTGCCCTGCCATTGCCAGCCCCCCCACCAGTCCCCTTCCACCAGCTCAACCAGCCCCCTGCCCTGCCATTGCCAGCCCCCCGCCAGCTCAGCCGGCCCCCCCCACCAGCCCCCTTCCACCAGCTCAACCAGCCCCTGCTCTGCCATTGCCAGCCCCCCGCCCTGCCAGCCCCCTTCCACCAGCTCAACCAGCCCCTGCTCTGCCATTGCCAGCCCCCCACCCTGCCAGCCCCCTTCCACCAGCTCAACCAGCCCCTGCTCTGCCATTGCCAGCCCCCCGCCCTGCCAGCCCAACCAGCCCCTATCACCAGCTCAACCAGCCCCCCCTGCCAGCCCAGCCAGCCAGTCCCCTTCCACCAGCTCAACCAGCCCCTGCTCTGCCATTGCCAGCCCCCCGCCCTGCCAGCCCAACCAGCCCCTATCACCAGCTCAACCAGCCCCCCCTGCCAGCCCAGCCAGCCAGTCCCCTTCCACCAGCTCAACCAGCCCCTGCTCTGCCATTGCCAGCCCCCCGACCCCCTCCCACCAGCTCAACCAGCCCCCTCCCAGCTCCCACCGCCAGCGCCCCGCCCTACCAGCCCCCTTCCACCAGCTCATCCAGCCCCACCGCAAGAGCCCGGGTGCCCCGGCGGGGCTGGAGGAGCCGCCCTGCCCCACTGCCCAGCAGCTGGGCCCTGCCTGGGGCGGGGCGGGGCGGGGCCAGCCCCCCGGCGTGTGGGGCTGGGCGGGGGAGACGGACAGACCCCGCCCCACGGCGGGCTAAGGGGGGCGCCCGCCCCGCTCACCTGCCGCCCGGGCCTCGCCGCTCCGCCGCCGGCAGCAACTTCCGGGCTCCTCTCGCTCCGCCCCCTCCGCATAGGTCACGTGCCGGGAGGCGGGGCTCTGCGGCGCCCCCTGCCGGCGCCGGGCGACCTCTGTCGCTGCGACTGCATCTGGGAACTGCGGGACCACGTGGAGCCGGACGGGGCCCTCCGGGGCGAGGGACCGCCCCTGTGCAGGGCCCCCCAGCACGAGGATCCCCCCTGGCCCCACCCCTGTGCAGGGCCCCCCCCAGCACAAGGACCCCCCTGCCCCCACCCCCGGGGCAGGGCCCCCCCGCACCAGGACCCCCCGGCCCCATACCTGTGCAGGGCCCCCCCCGCACCAGGACCCCCCTGGCCCCACCCCCGGGCAGGGCCCCCCCCGACCCCACCCCTGGGCAGGGCCCCCCAGCGCCAGGACCCCCCTGGCCCCACCCCTTCGTCCGTCCCCTGGCGCCCACCCAGCCATCTGGCTCTGCTGCTGGGAAGCATTTGTGCCCTGGGAAGCCAGAGCAGAGCGGAAATCAGGGCCGCTCCCTTTCAGAAGTACCAGCCTGTACCACTGCCTTGGTAACCCTGCCGCCCCCGGCAGCCCCTGGTTCCCACGCTCAGCCCCCGGCAGCTCCGCTCAGCTCTGGGATACCAGCCTCTCCAGCCACGGGTCGGTTCTGTGCGTCGAAGGCTGCACCCAGCGTCCAGGCCCGGGGGCAGGAGGCAGCTGGGGCTGTCAACCCGCCTGGGCGGGATGCCCGGATGAGTGACTGTGTCCAGCCCGGGGTCTGATGGGAGCGAGCACGCCAGCTCCAGTGTGTGTCCCCTGACCGCGGCACAGCTGCATGTGCATGTTGTATCGCTGCCCCAAAGGAGGCCCTGCCCCACGGGAGAGGCAGGGCAGTTCCAGGTCTGCCCCAAGCAATCTGCCCAGAGTACAGGCCCGTGGCACGCTGCCATTGCCACAGGGCTGGGCAGAGCTGCTCGCCGCCACGCAGGGAAGGTGAAGGGTCCGGCTGGCCCAAGGCTCCTGCTGCAGCCGGGTCCCAGGGCCTCCCTGTGCTAGGCTGGAGCGTGCAGCAGCTGGACCTCAGCCCAGCTCTCCTGACCTGCTGCCGCTGGGTTGCAGCAGTCCTGCTCCTCAGCTGGGAGAGGGACGTGGGGGGCCGGCTGCAGCACCTCCCCACTCCCGGCTTGGGGAGCTTCCCCCATTTCCAGAGGTTCCCCCCAGCAGCCCCTCTCCAACTGTGGGCCAGGCCTGGGGTGACAAGCCACAGCCCCTCCCTAACAGAACAGCGCTGGGGGAGGGTGTGGGAAGCCCTGGGCAGAGGCTGTGGTGGTTCTGGGGACCGAGGGGCCGGGCATGGGAAGGCTCTGCCAGCTGGCGCAGGGCCCTGTGTGCCGCACCCCCCAGTGCCCTCCCGTCCCCGGGGTTCCAGGTCGCTGTCGTCTCCCACGCTGGAGCCAGGCTGGAGAAGCACGTCGGGGACGTGGGCAAGGCGTGCGGTGGGGCCCAGCCACAGCTCCGTTGGCAGGGCTCCCGGGGGAGAGGCTCAGGCACCAGGCTGTCCCTGCCGGAGACCTCGCTCCGGGGCTGGAAATCCGGCCCCACAGCTCAGCGCTTCATGCCACAGGGCCTGCGGCCGTTGTGCCCCCACACCAGAGCAGCTGGGCCGGAGGTGAGCGAGAGCCAGGCTGCAGGCTGGGCCTGTCGGACGTCCTGTCCCTACCAGCCAGGGAACCTGGAGTGTGGCCTGTGACACCATCTAACGCAGCAATGCAGCCAGCAGGCCTGGCTCCGAATTCCAGCCAGCTGGGCCGTCAGCAGCTCCCTGCAGGAGGGAGCAGGTTTGTGCAGCCAGCACCCTCAGGCTGTTCTGCCCGAGCCCGGCTCCCCCATGCCCAGGCTCCCCGGCCAGCAGGGCACGGACTCGGGGGGTGGTGGGGAGAGGCAGTTGGCCAGGACGGCTCTGCAGCGAGGGCAGGGCTGGGTGGCGCCCTGCTGGCCCCTTGTGGTCACAGGGCCGGGCATGGCGCCGGTGGCACTCGCTGCTGAAGTCCCTGCAGGGTCTGAGGAGGGAGCGCAGGCGGCCAAGGGAGCCCTGCTGCAGAGCGTCTGTGGTGTCGTCTCTGGGCTTCAGCTGGTGGCAGGGAGGCTTGGCCCACACTCAGACGCCGCAGGAGCTCCAGCGGGTGGGTGTGGGCAGGCCGTGCAGCTGGCTCTGGGGAGGAGGCAGCAGGGGGCTGGCAGGGACCCAGCCTCCCCCGAGCTTGTGTAAAACCGCAGCCAGGTCGTGCTCCCTGGGGGTCTGTGGGAGGCCTCAGGAAGTGCTGTGGAGATACTGGGCTCGGCCGCTGCGGGAGGGAGCAGGACGGAGACAGAAGCAGGGTCCCCGTGTGAGTTCTGCACGGCTCCAAAGGGCGGCAGCAGGGCCCAGCCGGGGGCGGTGGGGGGGGCTGCGGCCTGCCTGGGCGGGATGGGGGCTGCTGCGGGAAGGAGCACACGTCTGATGCGCCTCCCCCGGCCCAGGTGCTGGAAACGCTGCTGCTGAGCACCCTCCCCTCCTGGCAGGCGTTCTCCTCCCAGCTAGGGAGAACCCCAGCGCCTCACACGCCGTCACCACAGGGGAGGGGGAGCCGAGCCCTGGCCTGCTGGGGGGTGGGCTCTGCCCACCACACGCTGTTTCAGGCTGGGCACAGGGTTCCTGATGCTGGGGGGCTGCGAGCGTGCTGGCATTCTGCCAGGTGCTCTGCGAGGAGTACCCGGACGTGCCCTGCAAGCTGAACGAGGTCGGTGCCAGGCGGGTGCAGGGGCCATTGCAACCCTGCCTGCCCCAGGATGGAGCCACATGGGCCTGTGTCCCCAGGCCGGCGGCTGTCAGTCAGCAAAGGCCCAGTGCCGCTGCTTCACAGCCCCCGGGTAGCCGGTCTGTCCCAGCCCCTCCACGTCTGCTCGTGCCGTGGGGCGGGAACGCGGGCAGCCAGCCCCTCCACGTGTCCGCCAGCGCCTAGCGCCGTGGGGCGGGAACGCGGGCAGCCGGCCCCTCCAACGTGTCCGCCAGCACCTAGCGCCATGGGGCAGGTTTGGGGGTAGGAACATGGGCGAGAGTCTGCTCCCTGGCTTCCAGCCCCACACCGCCCTGGACAAGGGCCCTTCCCACTGGGCCCCGGCGTCAGTGGCTCCCGCCCCTCGACGTGAAGATTAACATGGGGGTGGTGGCCCAGGCCTGCTTGCGGCCTGGCTGCATGAGCCCCTGGAAGTGGCCGCGCAGGGGCAGAAGGGCAGCGTCTCGCAGGCGGTCCTGTGCGCCAACTCGCCCGCCCCCCTGAAGCCCCTGGCCCTGGAGGGGAAGCGCTGAGGCCACAGGGCAGTTTGTGTGCAGCACTCTGCAGCGTCTGCTCTCAGCCCCCTGCTCCATTGTCCCGGTCTCCTGGGTCCCTCCGCCCTGGGCTCTGGGCCCCAGCAGGGAGGGGCTCTCAGCTGGGCCTAGATGCTGTGGGGAAGCTGCCAGCCCTGCTCTCTGCCTAGCGAGTGGCTGGGATCACTTGAGCAGCTGCTACCTCCTTCCCGGCTGGGGCCCCAGCTTCCCCGGCACCCTACGCCCCTTTTCTGCCCAGCTGGACCCCGCAGGACAGGACAGGCCGGGCCAGGTGTGAGCAGAGGAGGAACGAGCAGCTGGCGTGGCTGACGCCTTCCTCCCAGGCCCGGGTGGGGATGCAGGGTGGGCCCGGACCGTGCAGCTCAGCCAGGAGCAGCTGTGGCCCCGGCCCCACGGCAGCGCCTCCAGACCCTGCTCCGGTGAGTTGCGCCCAGCCAGGCAGAGCTGTGCAGCCAGCTAGCGAGGGGCCTGCCCCAGCCTGGCCGCCTGTCGTCCCCTCCGGCTGCATCAGCCCTTCCACCGCGCTGGCCTCATGTGCCCGTCCCTGGGGCCGGCCGGGCCCTCACCAGCTGCGCACCCCTGACCGGTGCATGCAGTGGTTGGCCTGGCTCTGCCCCCCGTAGCTGCCCTCTGGTTGCAGGGCTTCAGCACGGTTCAATAAACAGGGCTTGTGCAATGGCTCGCCCAGGTCGCGGCGCTGCCCCTGCCAGGCCCAGGCGGAGAAGTCGGCCCAGAGAAAAATCACCCCCAGAGCAGCTGCTGCCCCCAGCAACTCCCTCCCGTGGGCCTGGCCGGTCCCCGCAGGTGACAGGTACCCGAACTCCGGAGGAGAAAGCTGGGCCTGTGCTGGGCCCCGTCCCTCTGCTGCAACAGGCCTGGCTGGCTCCTACCCCCACCGAGCACCCCAGGCCGTGGGCCAGGTCTGCTGAGCACAGAGGTCGTAGCCACCAGCACTTTGGGGGCTCCCGCCGCGCTCTGAGCCAGGCCCCTGCTCACCCCCCTGCTGAGGCTGCTCCACGAGTCCTCTGCAGTGCTCAGTCCCCACGGCCGCAGGTCAGTCGCCGCCCCAGCCGGGAGAGGCCTGGGCAGGGCTGAGACTGCAGGGGGTGCAGGCTGCCCCCCTTTGCCCTGCCAGGAGCACCTCCAGCCCCAGGCTCAGCTCAGCAGGGCGGCTCCTTCGCCAGGCAGCGGCTGGGAGAAGGGCTGCTGCTTTGCGGGGAGGGGTCGTGCCCTGGCTGGCCAGAGCAGCTCAGCGCTGCGTCCTGCCGGCCTGCGGGGCCAGGTCCTAGAGGGCCTGATGCAGATGGGGCAAACTTCAAGCGCCCACACGGACGTCCACACCTCGGCGTCTCCCAAGCAGCTGCGCCAGGGACCTGCTCAGCACCCAAAGCAAAGAGCAGGATGGGGCCTCGCTGCTGCGCCTGCACGGCCCTGTGCCCGATGCGGGCTGGCAGGGTTAGGGGGGCTCGGAGCACCTGCAGGGCTGCTCCTGCCCCTGCCGGGGAGCAGCATTCACGCCTGCCAGGATGCAGCAGGGCTGGGCGCCAGTGAGGTCTGCAGCCCTGAGCTCTGCTCCCTCTTCACACTGCACCTGCTGGCTCCAGTGCACAGCCCACGGGAGCCCGGTCTGCCCCCCACACACAGCCACTGCTGGCTGTCCCGGGGGCAGGGCAGCCTGCGCCCACACCCCTTCCTGCAGCACGGCCCCCTCCCCCTTCTTGGGACCCTCTGGGCACCGGCTCTGTCCCCAGGGCAGGAGGAACAAGGCCCCTGCTTGCCCTAGCCTGGCTGGCCTCACCACCAACCCCACCTGGCTCTGGCTAAGCCCAGCTCCGACTCGCCTTAACCTCCTGCAGCAGTGAGTTCCACCAGTCACAGGGGACCATACTTCACCTCCTGTGACTGTCCCTTGGAGCCCCAGGCTGGCTCCTGGCCAGATGGCCATGGGCCCATTGCCTTCTCTGCCCCACGGCAGCGCTTTGTGGATGAGGCGACCGAGGCCAGGCAGAAGACCCCAAGTGAGGCTACAGCAGAGAGCTGCATGGTGGTACCATAGCCACCGCCTCCCCCACAGACCTGCCCCCCTTCCAGCCCCCTCTTCACACTGCAGCCAGAGCAGGGCCACGCAGCAAGCCCAGGAATCTCCTCCCCCCAGCCAGGCCAAGGGCAGGGAAGAGCTACCCTGCCAAGTGAGCACCGCCCCGGCCATGCAGCTGGGTGTGCGGCTGAGCCCACAGCCCCAGCCCCCTCCAGGAACAGCACAGCTGGGAGCTACAGGGTGGGGGGCTTCAGGTTCTCCGGGGCTGCAGCTCCTTCCTCGCTTCTCATTTCACACACTGGACACAGGCGAGAGGAGCCCCTGGGCGCAGCTGTTTATTACCCGACGATCCCTCTGACAGGCAGTCGGAAGCAGGCTTGGGGGAGAGCGGAGGTGTGGGGCAGGACAAGGGCTGGCACAGCCTGGAAGGCGGCAGACAGCGTGGCCCCTCACTGGCAGCATGTCCCTGCGGCTGGTGCATGTCCCCACAGGCCTCAGTGCATGTGAACCTGATCCTGGGCGGGGAGCAGAAAAGTCAGAGGGTGGCCGGCTGCCCATCCCCAGCGGGAAGGTGCCACCCGCCCCCTGGGAATACTGAACCGCCAGGCGGAGGGGGACTCAATGGCCCAGCAGCCCAGAGCACGGCCCCTGCAGCCCAGGGCTCTCCGGAGGGATGCAGCCATGCCAGCCCTGAACTCCTGCTACCTGGGGCCAGTGGTGGTGGGAGACAGGCTGCCAGTGTAACCCACAGGGCAAGTGCTGCAGCTCAGGGGCTGTGGGACAATCACGCCGGGTGAACCCTACGCCCCTGCAGCCAGCTGTGGTGGGAAGGAGCCAGGCCTGCCTGGCAGCCAACAACAAGGGGATGGACAGGCTGCTCTGCCGCCCGCTCCGTGGGGCAGGGCTGGGCCAGCTAAAATCCCTCCAGCAAACGGGGGCGTCAAATCTACCCAGCGCTGCCTGGGCTGAAAGGCCCCGGCTGTCTTCCTTCAGCTTTGGCTGCAGGGCGAGGGCCAGGCCTACGCCACAGGGAAAAAGGACTTGAGGGACCCCACCAGCTCCAGGGATCGATTTCCCTGCCGCGCTCACAGAGGGAGGAAAACGGGACAAACTTGGCCGGTGACTTCCCTCATGCCGCGCGGCTGCCAGGAGCCCCAGGGGCAATGGGGGAGCCGTGATGCTTCCATCTCACATGGCCGCACTAGGCAAACCCTGGGAGATGAACCGCCCGTGTCCATCTTCCAGCAAGCGCAGAGGCTCTGCCCTGGGGCTGCCGGGGCCTGGAGCAGGCTGGGGTCTGCACCAAAGCCAGGCTGTTCAGTGCTGGCCTCAGACAGGGTCACGTTAACACCTGTGACCCTTGGGCCTGGCTAGTCCATATAAATTAAATATAAGCCCCTCCCCCTGGGAAGATGGGCGCTCCCCCAGCCCAGCCGTCACCCTACCTCCACTCTCCCTGAGCCAGAGGGGCGCCAGGGTGGTCCAGCTTGGCCCCAGAGAGACGCACCGTGTCCCCCTCTCCCAGCTCCCCACGCAGGGCAATGCAGGCAGCCCGGGGACGGATTCAAGTAACGTCAGCAGATCCAGTAGTTTTTCACCTCCAGCAGTCAGGGCACAGCAGCTGAGTCGGGAACAGGCAGCCCTGGCACAGCCCAGTCCCCCACGTCGGGATAGGGCAACAGAGCAGCCCTGGCACAGCCCAGCCCCCCACGCCAGGCCAGGAGAACAGGCAGCCCTGGCACAGCCCAGTCCCCCACACCAGGACAGGGGAACAGAGCAGCCCTGGTACAGCCCAGTCCCCCACACCAGGCCAGGAGAACAGGCAGCCCTGGCACAGCCCAGTCCCCCACGTCGGGATAGGGCAACAGAGCAGCCCTGGCACAGCCCAGCCCCCCACACCGGGACAGGGGAACAGAGCAGCCCTGGCACAGCCCAGCCCCCCACGCCGGGCTGGGAGAACGGAGCAGCCCTTGGTCCTAGGGATCGGAACACGTCGCCTGCCCCAACCCTCGGCAGCCTCCAGCTCCTGCACCAATCGGCCTGTGCTGGCGCCAGGCCCCCGACTGGGCGCGTGGGGCAGGGGCTGAGAGGCCAGGTATCATGCCAGGACAGAGGCTTTACACACACAGCACCCGCCCGGGGCAGCTCGAGGGTGGGCGAGTAGGTGCTGCTGCTTCAGCCGCAGGGACCGTGGGGTCAGTGCCCAGCAGCAGCTCCGGGCAGCACGCCGGCAACGGCACAGCCAGAACGAGATCACCTGGGGGCAGCAGCAGCGCCCAGAGAATGCAGGGGGCTGGGCTCTGGTCCGGGGCTGCCCTCGCCTGGCCAGGAGGCTGCAAACTAAGCAGGTGCAGAGGCCCCCCAGGAGTCCTGCACTCTGCTCAGAGCCCTCCGCACGCTCAGCAGCAGCAGCTGTCAGGGCTGAGCGCCCCGCGAGCTGCCCCTCCCAGTTACAGGAGGGGACCCGGAGCCCGGCCTCGCCCTTGGGCAGCCTCCTCCCCCTCCTGGAGCCCATGTGCCACGGGGAGGCTGGAGGACGCCCGACATGCAGGCAGCCAAGACTGGCTTGTAAGGAGCATCACAACAGGACCAAGCAGTTCCCATGGGCACCTGGGTCCAACCCCACCAGCAGCCTGGTCTCCTGGGGCTCCGCAGGGGTCAGCCTTTGCACGGCCCAACCCTTTGCACAGAACGTGCCCCTCACAGCAGGCAGGGCAAGGGAAGGGGGCAACGTATGGTCTGTTCTCTTCATGTCAGGGCCCCTCGGCCCCACCTAGAGTCTCCGGCAGACGGGCGTCACTGCATCTCCCAGCCGAGGAGGCGCGCCAGGGCCCAGCCGCTCAGCAGGCGGGTGCGAAGCCCCATTACTGCACCACGGCTCCTCTGGGCAAGGACTCCACGTAGGACAGCGCGCTCTGCAGGGAGGTCAGGCAGTAACCCTCCTCGCCGATCAGGTACCTGGCACGGAAACGAGATCAGAGCGCTGTGGGCGCCACGCAATCAGCCTCAGCAGCACGCGGCACTGCCGAGACAGCCCCAGCCCACCCCGGCGTGGGCACCACCCCCTAGTCCTGCAGACCCGGGGCTAATCCCTGTCCGCAGGCAGCTCTGAGCAGCTCTCCCAAGGGCCAGCCCAGCACCAACCGCCTTTACAGAGGCCCGGCACAGCCAAGCCATCGAGAAGCAGCGAATTGTCCGAGGCCACCGCAGAACTGAAGCTGCCCTCTCTTTCCCAGACGCTGGCCTCCACCCTCCCCAGTCGGCAAGCGCTCTGGTTTACCAGCCAAGGGGCGGATACGCTCACCACCGGGTTCTGTTTCAAAAGGATATGACTCAAAGTGACTCTGAAATTGAGAACCTACGGAAAGGCCTCAACTCATCTCTTACAACCCCCTGCATTCAATGCAGCGAGAAGCAGCACAAGTCTGCTGCCAGGTTGTAACGAGACTCCAAGCACTCAACAGGCGAAACTCCCTGGCTACGCTCTCGGAACCTGACTCTGGGGAGGGCCACACCAGCCTCGCCCGCAGGTGCAGAGAGGGCGTTGCCTTTGTTGCAGTTTATTCAACCCATTCAGCTCCGTGACTAGTTTGTTCAAAGTTAAGGAACCTGCTGGGACTGAAGAAGCAGGACAGGTTGTTTTCCTCTTTCCTTCTCTGAACGAAAACTACGTGAGAGGACGGGATCGACTAGTTCTATTGTTCTGGAAGATGTCGCAACCAGAAACAATCAGTGCACTTTACCAGCTACCGAGGGGACTTCCTTGGTGTAACAAAGCAGTTCGGTTGAAGTGCAAATGTGTTTTCACCAGCTTTGTAAACAACTTGTCTTGTGTCTCCAGAAATGTTACGATCATTGTATTTCATTGGTCTTTGTAATTAAAACACTGGTTTTGTGCATTACAATTGAATTTGAATTTCTATCCAAATAGAACTTGGCACGAATCACGAAATATTAATGAGCCAGTAAATCAGAGAGGTGTCACTCGCCATTTTCTAGCAATGAAAAATTAAAGGTTCAGAATTTCACTAAACACAAGTTCGGCTACACAACCACTCCAACATTCACAGATCGAGCGTGTCCTTCCGGCCAGCAAAGAGCAGCACTGAGTTTAGCACAAAGGCTGTATTCAGGTGCAAATCACCATGTTTTAATGGTTACCAGCCTATGAAAAGCAACCTCCCTGTAGGAGAATAACTACCAGTTGTGATGGAGTCGGGGGAGTGCACGTGTGAGACTCAGGCTGGATGTGTGAGACAAGCAGAGCAGCTCCCAGCGGCTAAGGATGACCTGGGGCTATAACCTAGGCTGGCAGGTAACACCTCTGCCCTGAACAAAGAGGAGGGAGGAGCCGAGCTGGTTTTTGAATCGGGGGCGGCAGTTAGAAGCTTGGAGGGGAGAGGGAGCTGGAAGGCAGCCAGCCGGGCGAGGGGGGAAGCTACGCCCCAGAGGGGCACCCCTCGGGCTCCTCCCCCCAGGGCAGGTTGGAAGGACTGTCTCTGACTGCTGTACTGACGCTTCTGTGAGAAACTGGGCATCTGTCACCTAATAAACCTCCTGTTGTACCTGCTGAGTGAGAGTCACTCCTGCCAGCGGCCGGGGTGCAGTGCAGGGGGACCCCTGCACCCCATCACACCAGTACAGATGCAAAATGTGATTAAAGCCAGTGAGATCCATCAATTGTCCCTGCTAGCAAACACCGAGTCCCTGAGTGCTCCCTGCCAAAGGGCCCATCCTTTACCCACCCACAGGGGATCCTGCAAGTCAGGGGGGTTGAAACTGATGGGAACCCTCCATTCCAAATGGCTCACTGGGGGCACACTGCTGGAATGGTCCCAAGGAGCCATCGTTCAGCCACCTTTGGGTGCAGCCCTGCCCGGGGCCTGTACCCAGGTCCTTCTGCTCTGTGTCCTCTGAGCCACCGCTTACCCCTGCCGTGGAGAGGGCCTGCTCTGTCTAGCTCCCTTCTGCACACAACAAGCCCGAAGACCTGGGGGGCCTGGCGAGAGCATTGGTGGAACCAAATCCCCTCTCTCTGCAGTCCCTGCCATGCAAGGCCCCAGCCTGAGGAGATGGGCTTAGTCCCTTTGCATTAGACAGGAGCTAACGATCCCAAGGGCAGACGGCTCAGTGGGAACAAGCAAGAGCTGCTGCAGCTGCAGTTGGGCGCCGAGCCTGGAACCCCGCCCGTGCGGAGCCAGAGCCTGCAGCCTCCTGCCTGGTCCCCGGCCAGCGGGATGTGTGATGGAAAGAGGCTGACACACTGGAAGCTCCACCCACTGCCTTGCTTTCCCAGCTGCCAGCCCCCCTCCCCGCTCCCTGCACGCCAGAAAAACCCTATCAGCTCTTGGGGCTCAGGTTCCCCGCGCTGCCCACCAAGGACCCGGCCTGACTGGATGGAGGGCGTGTGTCAGCTGGCCCTGGAGGGGAGGTCCCCAAGGGGGGCACTGTGTCCCTGCCAGCACTGCCCTGCTGGGGAGCTCTGGGCTGGCTGTGGACAGGAAGGGGGCAGTGGCTCGCTGTGGCCCAAACCATCCCAGACTGGCCCCCTGCCTGCCCAGCTCTGAGCCAGCCCTTCCCCTGCGGTGGCCAGCTCGCCCACTCAGGGCCTCGGGCCGCTAGGCAGGGGCACGGCGCAGCCGGGGTTTTAATCCAGGAACGGCGGCACATGGCCCCAGCCGTGTCAAAGGGGCGAGCCGGGGGGAGGATTCCCGTCCTACCCTTCGTGGATGAACTCCTCCAGTGCCGCACACTCTGCTGCCAGCTGGGGGAGATTGCTCCTCAGCACCACATAGGACAGGATGGGCAGGAGGTCGTCGGCGCCACTGCAGGGGGCACGGCCCAGCTCAGCACGGACTGGTTCTGCCGGGTCCTTCTCCGGCGGGCAGAGGCTTTGCTGCGCTGCCCTGCGCCACGCACCCGAGGCAGATCCCACGCCCACAACCCGCTGCCATGGGGCTGGGGACGCCCCAGGAGCGGCTCCGCGAATCTCCAGCCTGCCTGGGTAACGGGCAGCAGCTCTGCCCTGCTCGCCCCCGGCTCGTTACACGGGGCAGACTGCGCCCCCGCTCCACGTCACACCTGGGCACGGCCTTCCACTGGGGCACACTAGGCCCGGGCACTCCGTGGCAAAGGGGGCGGAATAACGCTCTACTGGGGCTCCTTCGAGGTGGGGCACCTGCCTGCCAGCCAGGCGGGACTGGGCTCACTGCCCCCCGCTCCCGGGCGGAGGCACTGGGGGGCCTGGGACTGCCTGCCGCAGGGCGGGGATGCACCACATCGAGGGGCCGCAGCAGAGCACACCAGGGAAGTGTGCACCGACTCCCCTGCTCAGACCGGCCGGCCCAGGGGAGGGCTCAGTGCCCCCGTAACAGCCCCCTGCAGCCCTGGGCTGGAGCAAAGCCACGCCGGGCGCACCCACAGCCGGGGGCAGCAGCCAGTCTCAGAGCTGGCAGGGCTGCAGCGCCCTGGGGGGAGGAGGCCCCAGGCCCATTGCACAGTGACAGGCTCCCAGCTCTGAGCACACGCTGCCACTCGCACAGTCTCTGGCTTTCCCCACACCAGGCAGCCCAGCCCAGCCCAGCCCCGGCACCTCGCTCTAATGCCTTTGACAGGTCCAGCTCCCTCCTGCTGCTGGCCCCAGCCGGCTGGGATGCGGCTCCCTGCTCCCGCCGGCTGGCAACGTGCTAGTTGCCATTCCCGGTGCAGACGGAACCCCCGACTGGGCTCGGCGGGAGGCGCTGTCGGAAGCAATCTGCCAAGGCACCCGGCTGACCGCCAGCAGCCAACTCAGGGAGCAGCCCCGGTGACTGGAGGGAACCCCTGCCTCTATGGGGCCCAGAACCAGCTCCAGCTCTGCAGCAAGGGGGCAGCCCCCCAGCTGCTCCCCGGGGGCGAGGGGTGTTTAACAACTCTGCTATAACCCCGCAAGCTCCTCAGGTGTGGGGGTCACACAGAGCTCTGCCCTCCAACTCCTCTCTACCGGAGCCAGTGCTGCCCTGCCCCAGACCGCCCCCGCTGCCGCCAGCGCTCCGCCAGCGTGTACTCACATGGCCGCTGCCGGGGGCGGGCGCCGGCTCTCCAGGGCAGAGCAGTACTCCTCGGCGCACTCACAGGTGACACGGAGGGCGCGCACTGCAAGACACAAGCCACCCGCGGTAGTGACACATGCACAGGACACTGGCCAATGCCGCGAGGCCCGTTCTGCACCAGGGCCAAGCAGCTCCCTGGCTCGTGCTGGAGCTCAGAGCAGACCTAGGACCCAGGGATCCGGTCACCCATTGCATCTGCACCAGGGACACAGAACCAGCAGCTCGCACCTCGCTCTCTCCCCTGCCCAGCTAAGAGTGCCCCGAGGCACAGGCGTAGAGCAGCGGGATGGGAAGGCTAAGTGATGTGCCCAAGGCCCCACAGGGAGTCTGTGGCAGAGCACGGAAGTAAACCTGAGTCTACCCAGGGCCACACTGATATCCAAATCACAGGGCCACACGTCCTGCCTCTCTGGCACCCCAGTGACAACTCCAGCCATTCCTGCCCACGCTGCCAGGGAAGGAGTCCATGGGTTTCTGGAAGGGCAGTTTTGCAGGAGCAGCTGCTGCTGTGTGACTGCCCAGCTCTCCCAGATAGCAGTGTGAGACCCCCAGTCGGTTAGAGTCGGGAACTGGGCTCCCACATGCCATCCCTGATAGCCACCCTGGGCCGGTCAGCCTTGCACTGAGGCTAGTGCGACCCTCTGACAGGAGGCAGGCACCAACACCAGTGGGGGCTGCAGAATGGGGGGACAGTGAGGGAAGGGTTAAAGCTGCCGGTTCCCCCATCTGGCAGGTTGACCAGACACACTACTGGCCAGTCCCTGGCGAGCAGAGGGCACGCTGGGAGCCTGGCCTGGAGGGCCGTCCCCGGAGAAGGGAGACCAGAGAGGGGGACTGAGCAGAGCTTTGCAGCCCAGAGCCACACTCCGGTTCTCCAGCCGCCTCGGGGAGAGGCTCTGATGGCTGAGCAGTGACGGGGCAGGACGGGACCAGTCGCACAGAGCAAGGACAGGCGGGCAAGATGAGGCCAGGAGATCTTTGCTCCCAAGACGGGCCACAGGAGCCTGCATCACCGGGCTGCAAGCAGGCTCCGACCATGGCCCCGCCTCCCCAGGGAGGAGGGCACAGTCCTTCTCTAGCGCTTCCTTTGCGGACGGCTCTCCCGGCAACCCCCTCTGCCCCCAGGGCTGAGTCCCACCAGCCCAGACACAGGCAGGGGAAACTGAGGCACGCTAGGGCCATGACTCTGCCCAAGGTCCCAGAGCAACCAGTGGCAGAGCAGAGTCTGGGGCTCCCCTGCTCTCACTAGGCCACTCCTGACCACTCTATAAAACCCAACCCAAGGAGCCTGGTTCCCCAGAGACAGAGCCGGCCTCACCGATGCAGTCCAGCTTCTTCTGCGGGCAGCGCTCCAGCAGGATCAGCCCCAGCTCCTGCACAGCCCGGCCGTACGGGTTGGGCCCTGCCGCGGGGGCCTGGCTGTGCTGGGGGAGGAGGTCAGCGGAGACACCGATTTCCGAGGGGGGCAGGTTCCTGTGGTGCTCCATGCTCCTGGCCAGGGCCACCTCCCGGGCCTGGTAGACCCTCCTGCAGAGGGCAGAGGGCTGGGGGTGTGGAAGGCGCTCAGCTCCCACCCAGGTGCCCTAGTTGGGGGCTAAGGCAGGTGCCTCCTGGCCTCGGGGCTGGTTCTACCAGGGGGCCTCCCCAAGCCGTCACTGTCTCCACTGGGGCCGGCCAGCCATCGCTCCCCTCACAGGAGCCGGGGTTAAGGGGTGCTCTGAACTCTGCCCAGCCAAAGGCTGCCCTGGGCCCCACCAGGAGGCTGCCAGATGCCCCCAGTGCAGCCAGCGAGGGGAGTCAGCAGCCGCCTGCCCCGTAACATGGCCCCACGCGCCGTGCAAGGGGACGCGCAGAAGGTGCCAGCCTCCGGCTCCCCGCAGCGACAGGCTGGCCCCGCCGGCACTGCCATGAACCACGCACAAGCCTGCACCGCCAGTCTGGAGAACGGGGCTCTGCACGGCAGCTGGCGGGCGCAGGCACAGCCCTGGGCCTCAGCCCCCCGCCTTACACCCTGCACCTCTGCCACCCCAGGGCCCCCGCCGGCCGAACTGGGGCACCAGGAGAGCTGCGGTACCTGTACAGGGCCAGCAGGGGAGCCCAGAGCGGGGAGAAAAAGGCTTCCTCAATGCACGCCAGGCACTGGTCCTTGGAGGAGGCTGAGCTGAGGCCCTCGAAGGCCAGCAGGGTGAGGGAGAGCAGCCTGTCTGGGGGAGGGTACAGACAGTACAGAGCTCAGGGAGGGCTGCCGGGGAGGAGTCAGCACATGGGCTCTGGGCAGCAGGCAGGGCCAGGCCCCCGGGGGAGGGAGCACCCGGCAGTGCCGGGGAAGAGGCCAGCCAGGGACCAGCGAGTGCCCACCCCTGCCTGGAGGCGCTGGCCGCAAAGGGGGGCCCTGCCCTGCTGCGGCGCTGCCCTGGGAAGTAGGGACAGGCGTGGGGGTTGCAGGCGAGCGAGGAGGCGACGCTGGGGCCTCCAGCCTGACAGGCCGTTGGCAGCGGCTCGCAGGGCCCCGCCGCTTGCAGAGCGGCTCCGACTGCCTCACACCTGGGGCCTCCTCCAAGCCCCACAGCAAGGAGCACAGTGAGCTCTGCCCCACGGCTGGCCCCCGCTGCCCTCCATGAGCTGCCTGGCTGAGAGTCAGATGGCACCAACCGGCTGCCCTGGGGCACATTTCAAAACCCTCGCTCCTCCCAGGCTCTGGCCGTCCAAGCTGCCACGAGCCGGGAGCAGGGCAGACTGTTGCGTGGTGGGGCAGGGTGGGGCTGCCTCCCCTCCCCAGACGGGGCAGCGCTGGGCGCCGGGGAGGCTGCCTCTCCCCCCACCCCCGCACTGGGGGGCCTGGGCACAGCGGCAGCTTGGGGTGCGCTGGCAGAGAGGCATGCTGGGTAAGTGGGGTGCTCTGGGCCTGCTCTCAGGGTAGCCGCACGGCTGTGGCTCTACTCCCCGCCCAGCCAAAGCCCGGGAGGGAGCTCGTTGCGCTGCCGGGGTGCTTTGCGGGGGCCTCTCCGGCCCTCACCCATCGAGTTGTGAATGTCCTTCACGATGGCTTTCAGCTGCTCCCGCAGACAGGCCCTTGTCTCAGGGGCGGCCAGGGGCTCCGGTGGGGGGCAGCTCTCCGGCACTGCCAGGAACAGCTCCAGGTCCTCGAAGGAGCTCTCCTTGGTGGCCAGGCAGGCGGCCGCCGGCTCCTCCTGCAGGCTGGACTGTGGCCCCAGGTCCCTGCCGCGCTGCTCGTCGCTCAGGGGCGTGGTGGAGAGCCTGTGCTGGAAGCTCAGGGCGTCGCTCTCCTGCACGGAGGCCATGCAGTGCAGGCTCTGGGAGGGCCTCAGTCGCCGGCCCCCAGGGCCTGGGCTCAGCAGTCCCTCCGCATCCAGCGAGAGGGACAGGCCCCTGGCGGCCCTGGACGCAGGGCTGAGGTCAGCGAGGGTCTGGCTCACGACCGGGTAGAGCCGGCTGTAGATCGCGTGCTGGAGCTTCCTCAGCAGCTGGCAAATGGGGTGCTTGGGGGAGCTGAAGGCAGAGGGCAGGTCCAGGGACCCGAGCTCAGCCTGGGGCACGCTGGAGGCCACCCCAAGCGTCTGGGAACCCCAGCCACCAGGAACAGCACAGGCCCAGAGCCACACGGCACCACGCCGGGGCTGCGGCCCAGACCCGCACGGCTGGACTCAGCACCGTGCTCTGGTTAGGGGCCCAGTCGGGATCTCACCAGGCACAGGCCGGAGTTCGGCGGCCAGACATGCTGCGTCCCTGCCAAGCCCCACGGGAACCCCTCCCCCAGCACCCTCTGGGCAGCCGCCCCCTCTGCCAGGGCTGGGAGAGCCAGGGAGCAGCTCAGCTGGACCCAGCCCCAGCCCCACCTGCATTCTGAGCCCCCGGCCCAGGGTCACCTCTCCTGCTAGGGGCTACCTGAGGAGCTGGCAGATGAGGCCAGACACCAGAGAGAGATCTGTCGGGTTCGTCTTCAGCTTGGCTTTCCAGAGCTTCGGCCACTCCTGCGCCGGGCGGGGGGAGAACCATAGCAGAGAGCGGCTGAGGGTGCGGCTCCCCCTTGGCAAGCCCTGGACAAGGCCACCACAAAAGATAGCCCCCCCCCCACCTCCAAGGGCTCCCAACGCCCCCAGCAGCAGAGACCAGAATGCCTGCGTCAGGGCCGGGCTCCTCCCGTGACCCCCAGCAACCCCAGGGCAGAGGGCAGCAGGCTGGGGAGGGAACATCTCCCGGCCTTCAGGCTGCAGCCAGCTCCTGAGCTCTGTGCAGGAGGAAGGAACCAGCGCGAGTCGCCCCCCACTCACGTGATCCTGCTCGTACTCCAGGATGGCAGCATAGAGAGCCCTCCGCTCCTGCTCCTCCGGCGTCAGAGCAACGCTGCTGCAGAACCTTCTGCCCAAGAGAGATCACAGGCAATGTGAGACCCCCGCTGCTAGAGACAGGGCCTTCGGGACCAGCAGGAGGCCAGGCTGCAGGGCACCGACTCCAGCTGTTGCCTCGAGAGCCCAGCCACCCCGTGGCTGCAGGAGGCACGGAGCTGTCATCTGCATGGGACCTGGCACCGGGCTGCTCACGCTCTGAGCTGCGTTTCCCCGCCTGGGCTGCGAGGCTGCCGCCCTCTCGGAGGGGAGGTGGAAGGAGCACAGGGAGCTGGGGCTGGGCACACGGCCAGCTCGGTGCGGACGAGGTTTGACTCTGGCTGGCGGGCGGGACGTGGCCAGCCTGAGGCTTATGACATGCATGGAGGCCACACACGACCGTCTATCAGCTCTGCTCGTTGCATGGCCGAGCAGCCCCGGCACTGGATGGGAACCCGCGCAAGGCAGGGCTGGACACGTCTGCTCGGCCGCTGGCGAGGAGGGACACGGAGGCGAGTCCCTCGGACGCTCGCGCCTCTCCCGGAGCCCAGCCCACACTGGTGGCAGCTCAGATGGGAGAGCATGCTGGGTAACAACATGCAAATGAGCCCAGCCCTAATCGCTCCCTCCAGGGCTGGCCAAGGGGAACCAGAGGGGGCACGGTGGTTTCCATTCCACACCCACCTGAGCTCTCCTGCCACTGCCAGGTCTCCCGCCCCGGAAGGGCCCACCCCAAGCCCTGGCCTTGCTCACCTGTTGGCAGCTTCCTGCAGCCGCAGCCTGCGCTCCTCCATCTTCCTCTGCAGCTGGGTGCGCCCGAGTTAAGGCTCCACAGCCGCATCTCCACCCCGCAGCTGGCTTCAGCGGCAACGAAAGCCAACAGTGCCCAGTGCACAGCACAGGGCTGGCCCACACGCAGCCCCGGGCAGAGCCTGGGCCTCACAGGGCAGCGCTGGGGCCCCCCAGTGCCACAGCACAGCCCTGCACCACAGCCACCTCCCAGCGACAGGCCAAGGGGCCCAGCAGCCCCCCCGACTGATGCCCCCGCTGCTGAAGAGGGAAGCCTGAGACGTTGCCCTCCCAGCTCCCTGCCCCCGGGGGCCCAAGCTGGGCCTGGCCAGGAGGGGTTTCGAAGCAGGCACCCGGGAGCAGGCCAGGGGAGGCACCACGCTGATGAAATGCCAATGGGGTTGGCGCTGCTGGGTTTAGGTCTAAGAGGTGCCGTCTCCTGGGCCCTTCCCCTGGGGCTCAGCCCAGGCAGCACCCCTGCACCAGGGGAATTTCTCCTCCGCCAGCCCCCAGCCCACTGACCCAACTCTTCCTGGGCCAGGGGGCGAGCCCAGCCCCTCAGCAAGCAGCACACTGGGTCCGTGCACTGCCAGCCCCTTGGGAACCGTACACGCCCCCCGGCAGGGCGGGAAGGATACTGTCTCCTCCCGGGCCTTGGCCACCACCAGGTTCTCCATCATCTGCCGCTGGAGTGACAGCGTCTGCAAAGCAGAGCCAGGCCCCGTCGGCACTGCACGTCTGCTGCCCAACGGGCCGCACTCTGCAGGGTGCTGGGGCAGAGCGTATGGGCCGGGCACCCCATGTGCCCCGACAGGGACTGGCTGCCCCAGGAGCGCCCAAGCCTTCCCACACGCCCCCGATGCCGCTCGGGGACAGCCGGGCACTGCCAGGCTCTGGCTGGGCAGGCAAACAGGAGCGCCCGGTGGGGCCCAGCCGGCTGGTCCCTCGCAGCAGCTCGAGAGCCAAGCTTACATGCGTGGCACTACCCAGAACGCCTGGGGGCAGCCGCCGCACGCTTTCCGAAGCAGGCTCCGGGGGTGGGGGGGGGCCCTCCCATTTTCGTCCCCTCTGTGTGTCTGGGTTCCCCAGCCCTTGAGCTCCTTCCACCCCCTTTCAGCACTCTGGTACCAAGGGACCCCAGGCTCTCATGGCGCTCAGATAAGCAGGAGTGGCCCCCAGCTGTGCTCTCACCCACCCTGGCCCTGCAGCGCAGGGAGTGACACAGGGCTCTCCCCACGTCCCAGCCGACAGAGACTGGTACCCCTGCCAGAGACCTCGGTCCCCCCACATTCAGCACAGCCAGGCTGGGCGCCAGCCTCCAGACTCCCTTCCCGCCCACCACAGGGGTTCCCACTTGCCAGAGAAGTCTTCTGCACAGCCTGGCTGGGGTTCAGCCGGGCCACCCGCGCCTCGTAAGTAGCTCTCAGCTTCTGGTTCTGCAGCGCTGCCTCCTCCAGGGGGGTGAGCTCCCTGCGAGGACAGGAGAGCTGTCCGTTACTCGGGAGGAAGGGCCCTCCGGCGTGGGCGCCAGCCCTGCTCCTGCTCAGCCCAGAGGAAGAGCGAGGCAATCCCAGGTCTCTGCACCCACGTGGTGACCCAGCCTGGATGGACCCACAGGCCACCCACCTCTCCCCTTCGGAGCCGGGCAGGGAGGCACCAACACTGGGAGTCTCCTTGCTCTCAGCTAGCAAGGAGGAAACTGCTCCCCTGGCAGGAGAGGCACCTGAGGTCCTGCCCCTTGGCCTCCCAGCCAGGCAGCTGGGGTCACACGGCCCAGCATGGGCAGGGTGGCAGGTACCACGGACTGACCATGCTGGAAGCCGGAGCCTTGGCCACGGGCTGATATCCAAGGAGGCAGCTGGAAGCCCAGCACCCAGACCCTTCCTGGATCTCAGCAGGCAGCATGTGGCCCCCTTGGCCCAGGAATGGCCGTGTGGGCCTGTAGTGCCACCAACAGCTGCCCCAAGCCGCTGTGCAGCCAGTGGAGAGGAGGGAGCCTCCCCGTGTGCCAACCTGGCTCTAGAGCATGTGGTCCCATGGGAGGTTCTTCACTCCCTACCCTGCAGCGCTCAGGGGCTGGGGAGACTCCCTGCCGCAGGCCCAGCCACGTCTCACTCACCTCTTGGTGCCCTGGGCCTTGGCCATCTGCAGCTGCTGGAAGAGCTCCGGGGGCGGGAAGGGCGACAGCTTCCCACCCTCATCCGAGCAGGCTCTGCGGTGCCTGGAGATGGGGGCAGGACTGGGGCCACTCTCAGGGGCCGCCGACTTCCCCTTCCCTAGGACTGGGGGAAGAGGAGGGTGCAAGCACGCACGCGGCTTGGAAGATGCACGCAGAGACGCCCGGTGTTGCTGAGTGCCCGGGGGCAGCCGGGCCGGGCGAGCCGGTTCCCGCTCCTCCCAGCACCCCAGACTGCTCCCGGGGGTTCCAGCACTCAGCCAGCAGCACTGCACTGCCTCAGGGAGCCAGCCTCAGTCTCCCCTCCCCTGCTGCAGAGGAGAATCAGTGACTCCCTCCCGCCAACCCAGGTACAGCTCAGCCTCCTCCTGCTGCCCCTCCCCGCCCCGGCAGAGCTACCCCCCTCCCTGGGGCTCCTGGCAGGCCAGCCCGGGCCGCTGCACTCATGCTCCATCCACTGCCCATGCGGCGTGTCTGCTGCAGGGAGCCCAGTGGCTGCTCCCTTGTGGAGCTCAGCCTCACAGGCCACGTCTCGACTTCACCCGGCAGCTGGGGGCCACTCACCGAGCACGGCCACACTGGACCTGGCGCGCTCCAAGCACTGCTCTGCCAGCTTCAGCATCTTTAGGGTGTCGGGCATCACGGCCTCGCTCCCACCTGGCATGGGCAATGGGGTTTGCACGGTGAGCCCCGACAGAAGCAGAGAGCAATGGGCAGGATGGAGTTAGACCCTCTCAGGCCTCCAGCCGGCACCGTCTTTGCTTTCCAGAGGGCTGCTGTGTGCTACAGCCCAATGGGCAGGGCCAGCTTGTCCTCTGCCCCACTGTCCCGATCCTGCTGAAGCGCAGGGCCCTGTCTCAAGGCGCAGAGTGATCCCTGAGCACTGCAGCCTGCCCTGCCTCTGAGGATGCTCCATACGGGTTACCCGTCTCCCCACAGGACGTAGGATGTCCATGGGCTCTTTGCTGGGGGTCAGGACGTGTCTGTTCAGCCCCAAGCACCTTCAGCTTAAGGCCTGCGAGGGCAGGAGGGACTTGGAACATCACATGTCAACCCCTCCAATTTACCTGGGCCCTAGGAGCAGATGCGCCTCAGACCTACAGTCCTGCGCCAGAAAGGAGGCGGCGGAGAGGTGACCAGCAGGGGCTGAAGAACACCAGCTGCACACGAACTGCCAGGCCGCGGTTCCTGGTGCAGGACGTGCGTAGTGCATGGCTTACACACCCCAGCGTGCAAGCGGCACGCCTGGCGGTTAGAGCTGAGAAGTCTTTGCCAGACACTGCCGGCTGCTGGCTGCTTCAGCAGTAGCAGTTCCCTTCCACCACGGGAGGCCCCCGCGTGTACTTGGGCAGACGGTAACCCCCCAAGGCCAGTCCCTGCACACCGTCCGCTGCCTGTGGCTCCCAACGCCTGCCCCCGCCGGCTGGCTGCAGGGACGAGGGCACTGGCTCACTTCTCCAGGCACTGAACCACCCAAACAACTCCGAAAATACAGAGCAGAGTCAGAATCCTGGGTGGGCCACCGAGCCCCACCCCAGCTGGGGCAGAATTGCTGGTGGGGGCCCTCAGCGTTACAGCCTTTCATCTCTGCTGTGTCCCCCCAGACATCAGGAGTCCTTCCTGAAACGCTGGGCCTGGGAGGTGCACAGGCAGTGACCCACACTGAGCCAGGGGGAGAAAACACCACGTCAGCCAGATCGGAGGCTGTTTCGTACCTTTCACTGCTGTGGCTTCCTCCAGCAAGGCCTGGGAAATGTAGCTGATGCTCTTCAGGTACTCTAAGTAGGCCTCCTGCCGGCACAGACAGGGAGGGCTCAGGAGCAGCTCATTCTACTGACTTCACCTTCACCAAGACCCAGCCACTCACCCAGCCACCCAGAAATCAGAGCCACGCACCCTGCTGCAGCTGAAAGGCCAGGGCGCTGGCGGACACCCGGCGGAGGAGGCGGTTACGCTATACACCTCACTCCGGCAGGGCGCTGAGCAGTGTCTCCAATATGAGGGGGAAGGAGTCAGTGCCCCCAGGATCCAGGGCCTCCTGGGGGCCAGGGGCTGGCAGCGGGCACCAGGGGAGGCTGACAGGTGGCCCCTGCAGCAGCACCGCTGGGGGCCCTGGGCAGGCAGTGCTGGGGCGTCTCCCTGGGGGCGCTGGGACTGGCCGCTGGGGTTCACCACGGCGCTATCCCGTCTCCTGGAGGGAGCGCCCCAGGGCGGGCGGGGACACGGCGCGGCTCTGCCCCGCGGCGGGCCCAGGGCCCAGGAGCCCGGGGCCTGCCCCTCCACCCAGGGCAGCTGCCCACGGCGCTGCGCCCAGGCGGCTGGGGCCCCCGCTGCAGTGCCGCCCGCCCCGCCCCGGCCCGGCCCACGGGACCAGCCGGACGCAGCCAGCCACGCCTCCAGCCCGGACACGGCCGTGTGCCAGCAGCGCCCCAGGGCACCGGCCACTGCCCCGCCTGCGCCCCACGCGGGACACACGGGGGGGACCCTCCCCGTCCCGCTCACCCGCGGCCGGTTCCCGGTGTCCAGCTCGATCGCCCCGGCCGCCAGCTTCATGGCGCTTTGCAGCGGCTTGGCCGCCCCGTCCCCGCCGGCGGCCATGGCAGACCGGGGCCGAGCCGAGCCGAGCCGGGCCGGGCCGGGCCCCGCCGCAAGCAGCGACCATGCTGCTACTGCGCATGCTCTGCGACGCCTCCCGGCCGGCCGGGCTGGGGCCGAGCAGTGCCGAGGGGGGAGCCGCCTGCCTTGGCCCCCCGGGATGATGTGTGGGGCGCCTGGGCGCGGGCAGCACCCCGGGCTGGGCTGGGGCTGGGGTTACCCTTCCCCCAGGGGTGCTGGGTCTGGGGGCGCAGGGGGCAGCACCCCGGGCTGGGGCTGGGGTTACCCTTCCCCCAGGGGGGCTGGGGCTGGGGGCGCAGGGGGCAGCACCCCGGGCTGGGCGGGGCTGGGGTTACCCTTCCCCCAGGGGGGCTGGGGCTGGGGGCGCAGGGGGCAGCACCCCGGGCGGGAGGCGGTGCGCAGCCCATACGGGGCAGTGTCACTGTTTCCCCACGAGAGAAATTGCTCCAGCGCCTGCCGGGCAGTCGGTCGGCTGCGCCCTGGGCTTTGTTGTCGGGTGTGTCCCGCCCGGGCTGGTCCCCTCCGCCCGGCTGCACCTCACAGACACCCCGGGGCCGCCCTCGCATAGGGCAGCACCGCGCCTGCCCCCAGCTCCGCTCTGCAGCCGGGGAAACTGAGGCACAGCGCCCGGATGTCCCCCGCGGCCCCCTTACAAGGGGCACCAGCCCCGCCCCGCCCGGGGAGGGACACGGACCCCCAGGGCCGGGCCGGGGTCTGCGGGGAGCCAGGTGGGGCCCCCGGGGGAGGCGCCGATCCCGGGCGGGGCTGCGCGCGGGTCCTCCGGCCGCCAGGGGGCGCTGTGCCGCCCCCCCGTCCCGCGCCGCCCCGGCGGGAGGCCGCAGCGCCCGGGCGGCGGCGATGAAGCGGGATCGGCGCGGCCGGTTCCTGTCCCCGGGCGGGCGCAGGCCGGAGCCCCGGGCCGAGGCCAGGCGGCGCAGCGCGGCGGGGCAGGGGGCGCGCGGGGCCCCGGCGCAGCCCGAGCCGGAGGACGGCGCCGAGGAGGCAGGTGGGTGTCGGCCGGGCCGGGCCCTTTCTGCCCCCGCGACCCCCCGGCTGGGCCCCTCCCCCCGGCTCCTCCCCCACCCCCGACCGGGCCCACTTCCCCCCGGGCCCCCCCGGCTGGGCCCCTCCCCCCGGCTCCTCTCCCCCCGGACCCCCCCGCGGCCGGGCCCGCTCCTCCCCCCCCTCCGGCCCCACTTCCCTCGCGGGGACCCCCAACCCACCGGGGTTCAACCCTCCGCCCGGGCCCCTCCCCCCCGCGACTAACCCCCCCCACTTCCCCTCCGGCCAGGGCCCCCCATTTCCCTGGCAGGGCCCCCCCCGCCGGCAGTGCTCCCTCCCCCCCTAGGATTCTCCCCATCCTCTGCCCCTACCCTAGGGGACTCCCACCCCCCCGGAGCCCCCTGCACCCTGGCTGGCCCCCAACTCCCTGCTCCGGCCAGCGCCCTCCCTCCCCCAGGCCCTCCCGCTCCCCGCCTGGCCTGCACCTTGCCCCTCGCTGTGGCCCGGTTGGTGGAGCCAGACTCCCGGTGCCCGCAGAGCTGCCCTTTGCCTCGGGTGCTGCTCCCCCCCATGCCAGGCCCTAGTGGTGTCACCCCCCTGCAGAGGTGCAAGGCCCGGCTGTGCCCACTCTCTCTGGGGGCCCGCGCCCCTTGCATTGACCAGTGGGGCAGGCAGGCGTAGCCCTCTACCCTGGAGCACTTCTGGGGGGGCCCCTGTAACATGCAGGGTGCTTTGCAAGCTTGGGTTCTGGGTGACACCCCATGTCGTACCCTCACCCTCCATGCACCCCACCCTGAAATATCGGTGTGTGCCAGCCAGGTGTGCGGAGCAAGCCAGGCGCAGTGCTAGGGCCTGCTGGCCTCGCAAAAGGAAGGGAGTTGGCGGTGCCTGTCCTGTGTGGGTAGAACAGAACCAGGAAGGGGGAAGCCTGGAGACAGGCGAACTGGCACCTGGTGGGAGTCCCCCCAGGAAAGCAGCTCCCTGGTTGTGGGAGTAGCAAACCAGGGCAGGGGGGGCCTGGAGGTGGCCAGAGTGCCACAGCTGAGGGGACAATGGTCTGTCACCCAGGAAATGCAGCGCAGTGATGGGGAAGGGGCTGTGGGCAATTAAATCCAGGAGGAAGGCTGCTTGTATTGGCCCCAGAGACGGGTTCGTGGAGTGGAAAGTTGTCATCCTCTCTGGGTGAATGCTGGGAAGGGTGGTGCACAGGTATCCCTAGCCTGCTGTCTGGGGCAGTGTTCGGCAGGGACGCACCTCTGTGTGAAAGGAGAGACAGCAGGGGAAGTGTCACTGGATGTTGCCAGCTGTGTGATTTGTCAGCTGCTGACAAAGCAGACTTAGGAAGTTGTCTGTGGGCCTGACCTGTCACCTGCAGCAAATTAAGGCCACTTGCTGGGGTGACAGAACACAGTTGTCCTGTTGGGGCCAAGACAGACTAACCCTTTCTGTGTTGAGAGGTGCCCGCCCACATGATGGACATCAAAGGTTTCTACTGCAAGTTACACGAGTTAGGATTAAAATTACCCGGGTTATCCTTGTCCAGCTTCCAGGCAGGAGCTGGCCATCGCTGCAGCCAGGAAGTACTCCCCCTCCCTGGCAGCAGGCTGTGCAAAGGGCATGGGGGAGAGGAGCGTGGGCGGGTTGGTGAGGTTCCCCAGCCAGCATGCCTTTTTGCAGGCACTGAGGGCGTGGGTCTGATGTGTAGTGTGCGCAAGTGGATGGCTGTATCTGAAAAAGCTGCATTGTTTGCTCAGCGGGGAAACATTTTTTCAAAGCAAAGACCGTTACAGGTGGAGTCAGGCTGCAACTCTTGCAGTGTAACCAGTGAGAAGAACCTTGCCCAAACCCGCAGTGGCGTTCAAGCTTTTCCTGAGCAGGGAGGGCTTTTACTACCATGGGCGGACACAGCTACAGAGGACGGTGCAGTTCAGGGCAGACGTGGGCGAGGTGTTAAGCCCTACATTACTGCTTGCAGTCCCTGGTATCAGATCCCACCGCAGCTCCCTTAGAACGCCCTTCTCATGCTCACTGCTGCACAGTACCCCTGGCTGTGCACCAGGAGTGCACTCGCTGAGCACGGTGGGGCTTGAGGGGCCGGAGGAGAATTTGCAGTGCAGGAATGTCGTCGAGAGGGCAAGGTTAAGGTGGACCAGCTTGGTGACATCACTGTTGCATTGGCATCAGCCCAGTTTTCCATGAATGCATTTAACATGGACCATGATGTGTCCAGTGAGCTAAGCCCAGCCCTGTGGGGGCTTTCAACCTGGTGGCTAGTGCTGGAATGATTGCTGAGTGCTTGGCTTCTCTGCCTGCTCGTTGATAAGCTGCAAGATTTGAAATGTTGCACTGGCTCCTCAGAGCCCCTGGGTTAGGGTCAGCGGGCAGAAATCTCTGCTGTGCACCCTTGCTGGCTCAGGCGGTGGGCAAGCCCGTGGGCTGTGTGCAGCTGGGATGCAGTGGCCAAGCAGTCTCACACCCTGGAGGAGCTGAGTTACTGTCCCTCTACGTAAGGGCAGAACGGAAACCCAGCACAAGTTGGGAGGGATACGCTCCCTGGGGCGGGTGCGAGGAGGGGCGCTCTGGAGACCAGCTGTTCAGTCCTTGGGCAGGTAGGGTGTGTTCCTTAGATCTAATCCTGGGGGTGGGTAGCGAACTCTAGAGGAGGATGTTTGTGTTCCGTCGTGCTGCTTAATCCCATTGCATCCATGCCCTCGCTTGTTCTGAGCACAGGTGTACACAGCAGGGTTTCATCCCATGCCCACGAGGGCCTAGCTCATGGGCTGGAGTGAAGGAATCCCCTGGGTGTTCGGAACACAGGGTGCTCTTGAGATGGGGCGTTGGCTTGTTGTGTGACATTTGTCCTGCGGCAATACTCACGGGCCACGGCCCCGTCTGGCCTGGCGTCAGAGGCGCTCCCCAAATGCACGCGACAGACCCTGTACGTTGGTAAGAACTGAGAGTTCACCCTTCCTTCTTCCGCAGGGGTCGGTAGAGCGCTGAGCACAGGGTACTGCCGGCTCTGCCATGGGAAGTTCTCCTCCAGGAGCTTGCGGAATGCTTTTGGGAAGGTTCCTGTGACAGGCGAGAACTCAGAGAAGCAGCGCCGAGTGGATCAAGTGTTCTTTGCCGACTTCCAGCGACTGGTCAGGGTCGCAGTACGACAAGATCCCACTCTCCCGCAGTACGTCTGCAAGAAATGCCATGCCCAGTTCTACAAGTGTCGCAGCGTCCTCAAGACATTCATTCAGCGGGTGAACGCGTCTCCCACGGGCCAGATAAAGTCAAAGGGAAAGTGCGTGCTGAGCTTTATCTTTTATTCTTGTTCAGTTTCTAGTGATGCATTTCTGGTGTTTGCAGATGTCAGTTTATTTGGGGAATTTCAGGGCACTAGGCTCCAGGGACTGGATGTATTTTTAGCAGCTGAGAACAGCTACTGGCTGACTGTTTTCTCCATAGCCAGTGGATGAGCCTGTATCTACTCATGCCATGTTTAGATACATGTAGTTTTGTTACTGCCCCGTTTTGTCCCCCTGGGAGAGAGTCCTCATGTGCTGCTTTGTCTGTGTATAGGAGCAGCGATGTGCAGCCACGGTCAGACACAGAAGCCCCCTGTTTGGGTAAGCGCCGTACAGAATGACATGGGACTGTTCTTGTGAGTTCTGTCACCCGTTGGGGGGTTTCCTACTGGAGGCTCAAAACCTACCACCCAAGGGTCCTGGAGCCTTCCCAAAAGTGGAGCGGGCTGGGGCTCCTGCCCCTGTCTGGGCAAGTGGAGGGAGAGTCTCCCCATCCCAGCTCCGGCAGGGGCACCCAGAGGAGAGGGGTGGAACTCAGTACGTTTGGCTGTGTTCTGAGGTCTGCCTGAACGGCCCCTGAAGCCAGCAGAGAAGCAGAAAACGCTCTCTAGTATTCTTGAGAGATCAGTTATTTTTAAAACCTGCCCAGGAAGAAGCCTCAGATTTGTTCCTTGAAGTGCCTTTGCATGTTCTGCTTGCCTGAGCGCCCCCAGGCTCTCTGGGCATCTTACAGCCCCTCCTCTCTGCTTGGCTGGTGGGTGGGTGGTTGGGGTGTGTCTGGCTCCTTAGGCTGTGTCATCTGCATGCTCAGCAAGTGGGTATAGCCTGGTACTGCCAGAGCAACTAAGCGCTTGCATGCTCCTCTTTCCCCTTGAACAGTAGACCTGATCACTTCCAGCCCTCAGTGCCTGCATAATTTGGTTTCGTGGACTCACAACCATGCAGGGAACTGCCCAGCTGTGCCAAGCCTGCAGCGTGTGTTATCGTCCGAGTACTGCGGGATCATTCGAGCCGTGTGGAGCTGTGCAGATGGGCATGACTACGTTATGGATACAGATTCTGATTGCAGCACAGTGCTTGTTGACAGTGCCTTGTCTGTGACCTGGAAATGGGACAAGAGCACAGCGCAGTGTTTGACTGGCAATGGGGCAGGGGCAGACAACCCTGGGGCTGCCTCCGTTCCCAGGCCACAGCCCGTTCCAGCAAGGACAGCTGCTTGCGAGCAGCCAGGAAACAAAGGGACCACATCGGAGCCACTGAGCACGCAGAATCAGTTGCCACAGAGCAGGAATTCATCTCATTCACCACTGGACTGTCCAGTCTCTGTGCAGGAGAAAAGTCTGTCCCAGTCGGCCTCGCCACTGAGCAGTGCCGCAGGTAAGAGGTTTGCCTCGAAAGTGACCTCCCACTGCGTGGGGAGAGGAGAAGGCCTCCGTCCCTGGCCTCCAAGGCTGTGGAGGCCTCCAGCATGACACAGGCACCGTGCTGGGGAAGCTATAGTTCAGTCCATGTTGCTGTCAGAAACTGAGCCTTGCAGAAAGGACGTGTATTTCATAGCAAACAGTGGAAAGAGGACCACTGAGCACAGGACTCTGGGCCAGAAGCATGTGGAATCAAATCAAGGCTCTGCCACTGACTTGCTCCGTGGCCTTGAGCAAGTCACTTTGCCTCTTGGTGCTTACGTGTCCCTGTCCATTGCAGGGGATGAAACCTGCCTGTGCCGCAGTGTAGAATCAAGATGAAAAATGGGGTGGGGTGGGGGGAGAAATGTGCCTTGCTGGAGGAGTGCCCCTGTGCATGCTGCATGTCTCCCAGGCCGCTCAGTGTCGCATGTGGGCCTTTCGGGGGCTGGACAATGCAGTGCAGTTGATAGGCCTTTTCCGTGGCTCCTCACACCTGCCAACACTTCCATGGTCCCAAGGGAAGCTGAGAGCAGCTGTGGGGATGGCCTGGCTTCCTCCCTCTCCCGCACCACGGCAGGGTGTGCAGAACCAGCTCACCACCCTCGCCGCTTTCAAGGGGAAATGTCCAGCTGGACTGCAGCAGCAAGCTCGTAAGTAGCGAGTGCTACGGGAGCTGCTTCCAATCACCGTCGGCCTCCTGGGGCATCGGCCTGTCTCCTCCCTCCCTGAGGTGCTGTGTGTGATCAGTGGAGACGATCTGCTTATGTGACACGGGTGGGTGTGGGCGAGGGTGACTCCACCTCGTTCTCGATCACGCACCTGAAAAAGGGGCGAGTGAGACTCCTGGTGCCATCAAGAGGAAACATGAGAGAAAACTGCTCAGCCTCAGATCTGCGACCTCCACCCATCAGGAGCGGGGGTGGGCCAGACTCAGTGATATCGGCATTGAGGCAAAAAGGCTCCATACCCGTTCCCAGAGCTTAGGAAGTGATAGCGCAGATCTTCTGGAGCCCTTGCAGTCAAAGCAGCTTGGTTTGGCCCATGTAGTGACCCTCCCGCCACAGAGCGAGTGTGGCCGGCTGCGGCTGTGAGTTCTCCCAGGTTTGCTGCCTTCTGTGAGCGCCTTGGTCTGTAATACACAGCGCTCTCTCCTTTCCTCCCCAGGCCAGTCGAGTGGGAAGCAGGTTCTGTCTTCGACGTCGGATGAGCGGGTAAAAGACGAGTTCAGTGACCTTTCTGAGGGGTGAGAGAAGAGTGGGTTTCAAATAGCCTAACTGTTCTTTGCCAGCATGAACACAATCAGCCTGGGGCTCTCATTTGCTGGGACCCAGCATCTGACCAACTGCTTCCTTTGCAGTGAGCTTGGGAAAGCTCACAGAGCTGATGCCCTGGATGGGTTTTCCCCTAATTACGTCCTGTTTTCCTTTCAATGGCATTGGCAGGCGCTGAGAGTTGCTTTTAGCAATGCATGGAAAAGGATTTCCCAGCAGTGTGGCCCTGGGTGTCTTTCCAAGACCCGTTTGGTATTGTCCAGCTCTGTGCTGGAGCCGCTCAGCTGGTTTCCAGCGCTGCAGGCCCACATAGCTTCTACTCCTGTCTCGCACTTCCTTCTCACATCCAGTGCCTGAGGCTGGATTGCAGAATTCCCATTGGGGTGGGGCCCAAAAGGGACCCATGCTGGTTGTCAGATACTGGACTGCACACAGAGAATTGTCTTTACTTGCCAAGGCAGCCTGCCTGTTGGATGTGAACTCGGGGAGGGGCAGTACAGACACTTAGCGCCAGGCCCTTTGTGTTTGCTGTAACCCCCTGTAACAGTGGAAGGGAAGGGCAGGATTCCCAGGAGCAAGGCTAAAATGACACTCCTACGTAAGTGGCCATTTCGTAGAGTTGTTCTGGGTCAAAACTCCTCACCTGCCCTTTGCAAGCCTGATGAGAGCATAGGCCAGAGCCTGCAACCCCTTACCTAACAGAGGCCAGAGTGCTCGTTCAGCTCCCTCCTGGCCTCAGAATTGTTTCAGTTCTATAGCCAGGATCAAAAGCCGAAGCCTATTGGCGGGTGGTAGGAGATGTGGAATGAGCTGCACTGGAACTAGCTTTGTGTCAGAACAAGTGTATTAGGCTCTGGCTCTGCAAACCTGCCATAGCAGAGCTTGGTTGTGACACAGCTTCCCCTATGTCTCTAACGGCAGGGCCAGACTTTCCTCTGGCACAGCTCAGCAGGAATCCAGCAAGTATTGAAACTCCGGCGTCTACCTCGCTGGAGGTCACATTTGTCCCCTGAGCAGGGAAGGGCTGTTTTATCTTCCTCCAAGGGAGGCTGTGAGAGGAGACTGTTCTGCTGCCTCAGTTGCCATGACTTTGTTCAGGAGATTCAAGAACACATATTAGCTGCTGAAGAGACCTGCCTGTGAGTGTGTTAGTGCAGAGGGTTCATCCAGACCCAGGATAATAAAGTTCCTTCTCTTTCTCAGAGAGTTCGCAAGTGACGATGAAAGTGACAAGAGAGCTGTGCAGTCCTCCGACGACTCCTTTGAGCCGTATCCAGACAAGAAGTAAGAGGCCTTTTTTATTTGCCTTTTGAAACAACTTGGTTGCTGCTGTTTATCCACAGACAGGGTATACCGGCATTAGCATGGGCTTCACGCACCTGTTTGGGTTCTGCAGGATGGGGCACCCAACCAAGGGAAGACAGCAGATGAGTGTTATTTATTGGCAGCTGTGTTCCTCCTCCCTGACTTCCCTGTGCAGTGCTGCAGCTGGTCTCATGCTGGGCTGAGAGAGCACATGTGCTTCTCTGGCCCTCTGCTGTGTTACTCTGTTCACACTGCTGGGCTAGTCCAGCCAACACAGGGAACATTAGACTTGAGGAAATGAAGGAAAATTAAATCCCAAAGGTTCTTGTTCATTTCTTCATGGCTGTCCCTTGCCTTAGGGTGTCTGGCAACAAAAGGAGTGACAATAAGGAAGCAAAGAAGGCCGAGGAGCCCAAAGTAAGAAAGAAGCCAGGACCCAAGCCCGGCTGGAAGAAAAAGATCAAATGTGAAAGGTAACTAAACTGAGCCGGGAGGGGAGAGGGTTCGAGATGAGCACAGCCACACTGGGGTAATTCTCTTGTTTCAGGGAGGAGCTGCCTACCATTTACAAGTGCCCTTACCAGGGATGCACAGCTGTGTACAGAGGGGCTGATGGCATGAAGGTAAGTGGAGAATTAACATGGGCCTTGTTGTTTCCAGTGTAGGTGCTGGGAGGCATTAAAGGGGACAAGTCACCTTTCATGTGAGTACAGATTAATGGCCTGGGGGCACTGCTTTCCGTTCTCTGGGTGGGTGGAGCTGGGTTCCAGTGAACAGTTCAGCCAGTGACCTGCCTCATGTGAGGTCTCTGTTCCATTCCAAGTGGAAAGAGGACCTGGTCTCCTTATGACTCTGTGCTTCATCTTCTCTCTGGGCCTTCTGCCTTTGCCTTGCTGGGAAGCCCTTTTGGAAATGCCATTGGTTAAGGCGCTGCTTGGAGCCTAGTGCTGGTGGAAGAAGGTTCTGTGAAAAGCCTACAGAAGGAACGGGCTTGCTGGCTCAGACGCAGGCTTGACTCACTTCAGAGAAACTAGATCTGATGCGTAGTCTGTGCTCGTGGGTTTTATGTGGAGTCTTCCGGTGTGTGCTCTCAGCTATTGCTCCAGAGTGTGAACTAAGTTCTTACCCCAGGAGGCTCTAAGAGTCCTGTCTCCAATCCTAACTTTTAGAAACACATAAAGGAGCATCATGAAGAGGTTCGGGAGAGGCCTTGTCCCCACCCTGGCTGTAACAAGGTGTTCATGATCGATCGGTACCTACAGCGCCACGTGAAACTCATCCACACAGGTACTTCCTGCTTCCAGCCAGAGGGAGGGTGTGAAGCAAGAACAAGACGATGACCTCACTGTACTTAAGCTCTGGGCGCCGTAGCTGTGCCAAGAACTTGTGTTGGGTATGAAACTGCCATTGCTGTATTGGCTTCAATGCCCCCCTCCCACTTTCCATTGGGTACCCATCATCTTCCAGGGTGTGCTGCCCTGGGGAGGCTTTGAGCTTCTTCCCCCATCAGGTGCTAGGGCAGGAGCTCTGGAATTCACGGTTTAGCTTACATTGCTTCTGGTAAGCGTGGGCTTCTGTGGATCAGTGTCTGGAGGTGCTGAAGTGTCCACAGTGCCACTGACTGCTTCATCCTTTCCCTGTCATCACTGCAGAGGTACGCAACTATATCTGTGACGAATGCGGGCAGACCTTCAAACAACGCAAACACCTCTCAGTCCATCAGATGCGCCATTCAGGAGCCAAGCCCCTCCAGTAAGTGCACTTTGGCCTTGTGTTCCTCTGAGGGGAGTGATAATGTAAATGAATGGGTCACCATGTGGACCCCCTTGAACACGTTAGTTCAGTCTTCCTGACTGCTACAGCCCTGTGATTAGAGAACACTGAAGATCCCGGGGTGGAAGCTGTAGGATTTCCTTCCATTACTCAGAGCAGTAAGGCCCGTCCCAGCACAGTGTTGGCATTTTCACCAGTGCCAACAGGACTGACATAACCAGGGTGGTCTCCCAGGAGTGGGTAGTCTGCTAGCGGTGCTGTGAACTGTAGCAGCACTGATTGGACGCGGAAGCAGTCAGTGTTGTGTATGACCAGCAAGCACCTGTGCCTCGTGTATGTTGCTTTAGTAACAACCAGGAGGAGGAGAAACACCTACATCAATGGAAACTGCCAGAATCTGGCACCCGTGTGCAGACAGTGGAAAACCAAATATCTTGCAGGCCATGCAGCACGCAATGGCTGCACAGGGCCTGCAGGCCGCCCACCACTGCTAGACAGGATGAGAGCAAGCGTATGGTGTTTATTTAGAGAAACCTCTTAGAGCAGGGTCAGAAAAGTTCACCTAAACTAGGTCCTGCTGTACTGTACTGGCAGAAGCCCTGTGATTAGTGGAAACCATGGCCCTGGTGGAGCTGCTGCCCATGATAGGAAGTGTCATAGTGATAGGGGTGTCTTTGGCCCCTGCGTCCAGCAGGGAGGGGAGATGAGTAACTAAGGAGACGCTTCCTGGCTGTCAGTTGGGTTTGTGACCTTACATGGTCTGGACCGAGTCTCCCTGTACTGGTTCAACTAGGGGCACCATTAGCTGCTTCTAGGATTCCTTTGGTGGGCTCATTCTCAAGCTCTGTCTGTCTCGTGTGTACAGCCTCAGCTCCTAGTAGATCCAAACACTGGTGAGTTGGTAAATAGTGAGGACAGAGCACTCTGGATCACTTGGTGAAAGGGGTACAACAATACGCATTTTAATACAGACGTAAATGAGTTTGTGTAGGAACAAAACACAGGCCCTACTTGCAGGCTGGAAGAGTCTGGTCTGGGACACAGTGACCCTTAAGAAGATCTGGGGGGGGCATAGTGGAGAATCAGCTGACTGCAAGTGTCTGCTAGGGCCTAAAGAGTCTGTGATCCTGGGCTGCATCACCAGGGAAATCTCTCCTTGTCTTTCACACTGATGCAGCTGCTGCTGCTGCTGGCAGCTAGAACTGGACCCAGTATGCCACACTTCCAAGAGGACACAGAATAAGTAATGGACCAGAAAAGCAATTGAGCTCTTTAGGTCAGACTGACTTGATTATAACCTAGGTGGGAGCACTGTACGGTGCTGCCCCTCCCAATGTCCAAGGAGGTTCCGCTGTAGTGCTGAAATAGTGTTCACTGTCACCCCCTTCATCTTCATCTTCCCAACCCCGTTACCCATGTTATTGCTGGGGTCAGGCAGACTTTTAGTGCAGTCTCATGAGGTGGTTACGAGTGGTGAACTACTGGCAGCCTTACGTGTAGCTGGGGCCCTGGCCTGTTACTCTAATTGCATTTTGCTTTCCAGATGTGAAATCTGCGGTTTCCAATGCAGACAGCGAGCATCTCTCAAGTATCACATGACCAAACACAAAGCTGAGGCAGAGCTGGAGTTTGCCTGTGACCAGTGTGGGAAGCGTTTTGAAAAGGCCCATAACCTCAATGTCCACATGTCCATGGTGCACCCTCTGACCCAGACTCAGGACAAAGCCAAGCCCCTGGAGCCTGAACAGATCCTCCTGGTGAATCCTCCAGGGACTGTGGAAAGCCAGGCTGTAAAACCAGAACTGACTGCGCAGCAGGAGCCCACTTGAAGGGCTGCTGGAGGTGTGGAATGATCCAGTCTTGTATAAACCATGCAGAGTGGGGGATTTTAAGATACACCTTAATAGATTTAAAAAAAACCACACACACCAACTCAGTGGAAATAGTTCAGCTTGCTTTAAAAAAAAAAGCTTTTTCTGTGCTGTGAATCGCCATGCTTCAATCAAATTCAGCAGTGTTGTACTAAACCGCCTTCATCTAATTTAAAGGAACTGGCTGGCCTACACTTTCCCCCATGATGATAAAGCTGTACCACAGCAGTAAGTAGCTGTATAAACTGCAGGCATGTATGTAGTTCCTGGTCAGATGAATCTATACTTATGCAGGACAGGGGAGTGACAAAACTAGACTTTTTTAAAAGTTACAATTCCCAAAGCAAGTCTAAAGTGAAAAATTTAACCTACTTTTTATTGTTAGCCAGAGCTTCATGGTTTTGCCTGTAAAATAAATTATTTAGAGAGCAATTTGAATCAAGTAGTCCTGGTTGCAAAAATGGAGAGCAGCTGACAATTTTTTCTTGTCAGTATGTTTCTTTGGATTCCACAAGAATTGTCTTAGTTAAGATTTCTTTCTGCAGCTGCCAAGCAAGGCATGTCTTTCTCTGCCAGCATCCCTCAGAAGAGGGCTGGTTCATCATAGCAATCCTCAGCTGCAGCGTGCTTCCAGGAATGGCGGAGGGCAACACTCATCTCTGGGTCAAACTCTCCACAGGGATCCAGTAACTCGGAGTTAAAAGAAAAGTGCTGTTAAAAGCCCGTTACATCTACTTCCAAGCAACCTAAGATCAGCACCCACTCAGCCCTCTGCCACATAGTAAAACATGCCTCAAAGAGGCGGGTCAGCATAGTTTAGGGCCAGGCAACAGCTGACTCCTAACAAACAGTGGATCTGGAGTGCCAGAAAAGTACAATGGAAGTGGCATTTAGAGGCTGTATGGTTTGGGGATAATGCTAGTTCATGATTAGTCTTGCAAAAAAGACCAAGGGCTGCACATACGTGGACACTGTAAACGGAGGGTATGGGGTGGGTGTTCAGTGACAACTGAAGTAAACAGGAGAATTCAGCATACCTCTTGCATATGTATAAAGCTCTTTTTAGGGCACCATGCAATTGAGTGTAGCAGAAATTGACGAGCGTTGGTTATCACCTCTAACGAATCCACCTAGTGAAAAGACATCAGGTTCAAGACAGAAAGCAGAGTCACTTGAAATCATCACTTTCATGTTTAGTGAAAATGTTCGGTTTTTTTACACACAAGTAGTTTAGGTACTTTATCTTGTTTACAGATCAGATTGTTTCAACTTACGTAAAATTAAAATGCACTCTACAGTCCTCTACCAGCAAGGGGCATGTCTATTTCCTCATCTGCCTTGATCATGCTATACCACACAGACTCTGACTCCTCCAGACCTTCCTAAGTATCAGCAGTCCCTCCCCACATGGGTGCTGTACTGTAGTGACAGTAGGTAAGCCAATTCCAAAAGTAAGCATGCCTTGTAAAGGCAAGTGAACAAATGAAGGTGTGGAGAGGAAGCTTAACCTGGGTAAGAGGAGAATGACCACCACTCACGTGTGTCACACAGGGTAGATGCTGTCCCTCATGATCTGATCTTAAAGGAGTCGCCCCTTCCAGGTAGAGCTGAAGCAGCTGGATATACATGTTGACGGCAACATAAAGGAAGGTTTGCTCTCTGTTAAGCAGGTTTTGGTGAAAGCCAGGGCTAAGACTAGAGGAGTCACAAGGAAGGGAATGAAAAACAAAAACAAACAAAAAAAAAGCAGTAAAGTAGCACTTTAAAGACTAACAATTTATTAGGTGAGCTTTTGTGGGACAGACCCACTTCTTCAGAGCATAGCCATACCAGACCAGACTCATACTTAAGGCACAGAGAACCAAAAATAGTAATCAAGGTTGACAAATCAGGAAAAAAAAAAGTGATCAAGGTGAACAAATCAGGGAGTGGGGCAGGAAGTCAAGAATTAGATTAAGCCAAGTATGCAAAAGAGCCCTTATAGTGTCCCAGAAAATTTGCATCCTGGTTCAAGCCACATGTTAGTGTCAAATTTGAATATGAAAAAGTTCAGCAGCCTCTCTTTCCAAAGCAGTGTGAAAATTCTTCATCAATAAGACCCAGACGCTTAAGTCATTAACAGAATGGCCCACTCCATTAAAATGTAGACTAACTGGTTTGTGGATCAGGAGTGTTTTGATGTCTGTTTTGTGCCCATTAACTCTTTGTCTGAGAGAGTTTGAAGTCTGTCCAATATACAAAGCATCTGGGCATTGTTGGCACATTATGGCTTATATGATGTTTGCTGAGGAACATGAGAATGTGCCCGTGATTCTGAGACTAACCTGGTTAGGTCCAGTGATGGTATCTCGAGAATGGAATGAGCATATCACACCAAGCACCTCACTATAAGTCTTTAGAGACACTAGGGCAAAGATACGCACAGCGTGTTCACCACCTCGTTTGAAAATAACTCGTGGGGTTTCATAATGAGACTTGCTCTATTCAGCCATGGACACTACTGCCCCCTGCCGGCTTGGAACACAGGGAAGTGTGAATGGACACTTCTATCAAAGAGAAGATGGACTCATACAGTCTTGGAAATCACACTTCTGCAAGTTGGTGAAAAGAGTAAGAGTGCAAGGTGGTCTTGGAGAGCAGGGAAGGCTTTCACAGCCAGTCAAACAGAAGCAGCAATGACTTTCAGAGGGATGCAGGCACTCTTAGCTGTGTAAGTTACCAGCTGGGTTCACCCACAGGACAGGTAAATCTGAAGTGACTGATACAGCCAGTTTAGGTGGGGTGCTTCAGCCATGAAGTAATACAGCCATCCCAAACTCAGGGCAAACTTATTAGGAATGGTCTTCCCACAGTTGTCTAAGCTCAATTCAGTTAAACAACATGTATAGAATTGCTTGGACCTGGGTATGGGAGCCAAACATTTTCTTCTCCCACAAACAAGTCACTTGGTATTTTTTGCAGTTACCTGTAGAATGCAACAGGTAACAGGCTGATGTATTGGTCTGAGGTTGCATGGTGTAGAATTTGATAAGCTCCACGGTCTGCAATATCCAAAAAACAGGAGAAGAATAAAATGGCTTGTATCATCAGCTCTCTTCAGGCACTTTCAAAGCAGAGCAGCAGCTGGAGATCATGCATAACCAACTATCTGGCTCAGATCACTCCCTAGGGGTGTTTCCAACCTGTCTAGCACGTGCACAAGCTCCCACTGTCAGCTACTGTGAGGGTTACCCTGTTTGGACTCCATTCCCTCTCAAGAGCAAGGTGTTACATTCAGTGAAGGTTCAGGCAGCCCTTCACAGGGCTCCTGCCTCAGCACAGCAGCTGATGGATGCCCGACAGTGCTACCACATGGACACCTGAAGTCAAGACTTCCTTTATGCCCCAAAAGAGGCTGTATTTTCTGTGCTGCTTAGCAGGGGGATAGGCTGCTTCAGACAATACATTCACTAGACCCCACAGGTAGTTCCTTACAGCACCCCGCACCCCATTTTGTATCCCTGCAAGTTGGGGCAGGAGAATTGCACTTGCCTTTCTCTGCGGACTGAAAGAGCGCTAGCCAGGACATGCCTTGCTCCTCCAAGCGCTGGAGCAGCTCCAGGCACCATTCCAAAGATTTTTGAGCTTCTAGCCCCTCCTGCCGAGTTCAGAAAAGAACAGGCTTACTCCTTACGGAGATGTTGTTACATTCCAGACAGCGAACAGCCCGGGGAGGAAGAGGGAAAGTTTATCAAGTGCAGCACTGAAAGCACAGCGAGAGCGTTCCTCCACCTCACTGCAGTCACATGCCTTAATGCTAATGCAGGGGACTCCAGATGACCCTGGGCCACAGCACAAAGCATGCTGTGACCAGGGGGTTATCAATAACTGTGGCAAGAGCAATGCCCAGCCTATGACCAAAGCTTTTCCAAAGAGCCCAAAGCTATGTGCTGGGAACAAGTCATTGCCCTGCTCAGTATCTTTCAAAGGGCACTAAGTCACCACTCATTTCACTGGGTGTTAACAGCATTAGTTAACAGACAGTTTTCTCCATCCAGCCCTGTCCCCACCTTCTCCCACAGTCCGTGCTTTTCTCCTGACTGGTTTGTCTCCAAGCCTCCTTTCCCATCACCCCTGTGCTCAGAGCAGCTCAGATCAACCTTTGCCAAAACCTTTCCTGGGGAAAAAAATGCTCCAAACCTTATTGCACAAAATGAGCCCGCTGCTATGGCCCCTAGCCTCTCTCTTTGGTCTGTGTTAGAGGGCAAGGATGGGGATGCTGCTTCCTCTTTGGGACATTTCTCCTGTCAACTGCCACTGTCTATTACCTGCCTTATGGAAGGTGACTACCCACATATGCCAAATGCCACATGAAGGCTGAGCGGCATTATTTTTATTCATTCAAGATTAGGGGAGCAAGGCTGGAAGGCCACTGAACGGGAAGGTATGAAAACAATGACTCAGCCAGGAAGACAAATATTAAATTGTAGTGTGATAGGGGAAGGTGGTTACAGTCAAAGGAGGGCTGCAGTGTTTGGCTTATGAACAGGATAGGAGAGTGCAGGGATTTGTGTGTGATCTCCCTGAGACATTCCTTACTCCCTGCTCTAGCAGGAGGATCCATCAAGCTGGGGAGTGCTGGCCTAGTGGATTTTCAATCTAGTGAGACAGGGATTGGAGTTACCTTCGGTGCTAATCTGGTCAAGATGATGTCCATGAGTGCAAAGAACAACAGACACACTAGGAGCTGCAAGCAAAAGAGGCAGCGTGTTATTTATATAATCCGTAGTGCCCAAACGCAAACATAACCCCAGGGTAGTGGCTGGGCAGTTTGTTCTGAGGGGTACTCATTTAATGAAGCTTGGTAACTGCATTGTTACCCTGCCTTCCTCCTATCGCTCCGCGCCATATGTTTAGATTGAAGCTTGTCTCAGTGTTCACAGTTTTTATTACATCTCTGGTCAGCACCCAGTGAAACAGGGCCTGCCTCCCTGACGGGAGCCTCTAAGAGCTGACACAATGCACACAAATGGCGGTAGCAGCTCATTTCCCACCTGTCCAGGGATAATATGTTGCATAGTTTGAAATGCGAGTTGGTAATATTACAAGATTTCTCCAAGTCCTTCTCTGCACGGGGGGGAATGCTCTGGTGAGGGCCCAACAGCACCTCCTTTCCTCTGACAAATAGCAAACTGCTCTGACCGGGCATTTCCCCATATGAAGTGACAAGTTCTCTGGAAATTCTTGTGCACACAGAGAACACCAAATTAACAGGGGAAAATGGGAGCCCCCTCTCTGGGAATTCTCTGGCTCTGTTCCCAGAACTTGAGTGCCCTTATTCATTTCCTGCATACAGTTCCGAGCCATCAACCTTCTAGCACAACAGACCATGCTGAAATTCCTTTCAGAATTCACCAGTGCTGCCTTCAACAGGCAGACGGCTTGCAGCCCGCCCCGGGGTCCTAGCTAGCTTCTCAGTGCTCACACCTGGTTTTTGATTTGGGAGTGTGCATGGAAGAGTCTTCTTTTTTCCCCACTTAGAAAATCCCAACAAGCTGAGTTATACAACCTGACACAACTTTACTGGGGACGGGGCAGGGATTTAGGAGCCATATCCCTCCCAGAAACCAGATTTCACTACAAGGTTTAGTACTGTACAACAATTTCTTTCGGTGTTATCAGATACAAACACAATCACGTTCATATTTACTAATGGTATAGGAACAATTACAAATAGAGAATGACAAAGGTTAAAGAGGTCTAGTCTTGCCTGCTCTGTGTCAGACCCCAGGCTCCTCAGTATCTCTCTCATTTGTCCATGTGCTCCTTGCTGTTGAACAGTAAAGTGTAGAAAGGCTGCAGAAATCCAGGACGTATCAGAGAGGGAAAACTCTGCCTTTGAAGAGAGGAAGCTGGGAGATAAAAGCAATGTATGACTCAGGAGAGGAATACGCATGGGTGAGAGCGAGGACAGACATTTAGGGCTTCTAATCAAGGCTGCAATGAAGTAAGCAAGCAACTGACGAGGTCTTTACTGAAGGAACAGAAGTTGGAAGACAAAGAGGTCTCCCAGGCAGACAGGCAGTTCTCTAACACTTCTGACCATAAGATTGTGGCCATGCTAAACCCGTCTGCCCCAAAGTCAGGTCCAAGGATGGTTAAATCACAAGCTTTCTAACGTAAATTAACATATATACACATTATTTCAGCTTTTAGCATTAGTATAATTTTCAGAATGGGAACATCTAGTTACGTATCACATATATGAGTCCCCAGTTCTGCCCACCTACTGTGTCAAGAAGGAAAGCTGCAGAACCAGAAAGGAAAGGAGGGGTGGTGTTTGGGGGATTGCACATTCAGCAGACGAGCAGCACAGCACCAATATGAGGGCTCATGAAAACTGGGAGGAGCAGAGAGAAAAGGGCACAATATCAACTGAACGTCAGACTCGCCACCACTGCACAAGGCTACTTCCTGTCTCTTACCTACTAATTAACTTTTGTCTTCTACCTGAAGGACCTACATTTCTCACATGGCTTGGCTATGTCCCAAGATGAAAAGGTAAAATCCTCCCTAGCTGGTGTTATGCCAGAGGTCAGACTAAGAGATTATAACATTTCCTTCTGGCCTTAAAATCCATACGTCGATCTGTGCATAAAGCCGTCCTACAAATGTGACCCCAGAAGCCCAGCAATCAGTTGCAGAGCATAAGTTTGTGCACTGAACTTTTACACAGAAAGACCCGTGGCACTGAAGGCACTCTCATGTCTGCCCATGAGCTGGTATTCCGGCTCCTCAGACTTACCTCGTGGCAGAATGCTGGCACTGCCTCAGTCTCTGCAACTCCTGTGCAAGTGGTGCTCCAAACAGCCTCTTCCACTGGGAGCAGAGCACTGGCTCCAACCTCAGCCACCACAGCTGGAAGAACATTGGAAACTGACAAAGTTCGCAGCTGGAGCTCAGGGAGCCAGCAAAGTGAGAACACGGCAGCTACATCTGCAGACGGGTCAGGAGGTACGGCTAGAACAGGGGGTTCTTACGACAAATGATTTGATGGCCTCAGAGTGCAATCAGCATCTCTCGCTGGTAGCCACTCACGCTTTTCTCCTAAATGCTTAGTTAGCACTAACATATCCACACATACACATGTCCAAATCACTGTCATTTATGTACTCCTGTGGCTGAGTCAGTCAGCTGCGAAAAGTGATCTTAACCAACATATACATCTCACCTTCCACAGCAGACTCACTCAGCCACAGGAAATCTGAGGACAAATTAAATCGTGGATGGAGGATTGGTAGGGAGGCACCAGGGGCAATAGGAGTGGGGGAGATACAGCCATGGGAAGCAAGGAGAACAGAGAAGCATTGTGTCACCCCCACTGCACATAGCAGGGGAGGAGTTATTGCCACAAGCTGTGACTGCCACCCCTCTATGGATACTGCTAGGCAAAACTCTCCTGCACTGCTGCATCGGGAGTGCACACACAAAAATGAAAGATGTTTTTAAATAGTGTTAACTCCATATTAAGATATGTACATATACATGTCAAGACAACGTAACTAATGTTTTACTAAAAATTACTCAAAATAGCAAGATACAAACTAGTCCCGTCTGCCTCCCATAATCCCTCCTCTATCACATTCTAAATTCATCTACAGTTTGCATCATATTTTGGAGTCAGTTCTTAAAACAGAATCACAGCAGAAATATAATTAAGAATATTTACCGCTGCAGAGGAAATGATAATGGGACACTTGGTTTGACATGTTTTCAAAACATCATCAATCACTTTCACCGGTTCCTCATATTCCAAACTGGCATTCAGCAGTCCCTGGAGGAGCACACAAGTGCAACATGACTATATAATAATATATCTTTTGTACATATTTCAAATCCATATGTTGTCAACAAATAAACTGTAAGAGTCAGCATTATCCCGGGGGCGGGGGGAAGGGAGAATATCACACCCTCAAACCTACCCTGAACCTAGTTCTCTCTTACTGTGAAAAATTACAACATTTCAGTAAAACTTCAAACACCTGCTGACCAAAACTCTCTCACATTTCACCACCTCTTATACAAATAGCTATATCCATTATTCCTCTTCCACAGTTCAAAATATTTGTTTGAGGACTTTACATAAACAAAGTTCCTGTTTTGGGTGCTAAAAACCACTGCACAATTGCACATTCCAGTTCTAGTAATAATATCAGAAGAGGGTCCAAGTGTGAAAGTCAGGAAATTGCTCTTTTGCAAACAAATTCTGTCTCTGCGTTGTGAGAAAAGGCGGGGGAAGGTTAAACTAGCCATTACCCTGAAGAAGTGAGCAGTGATGTCATAGGAGAGTGCACAACCTCTGGAACAGATATTCCTCTGGAACAGAACAAGAGGGACAAGAGTTTAATCCAACAGAGGGTCACAGTTTTGTGTTGTTCTAACCTTCTGTAAAATCCATTTGCAACACATCACTATAGGGCTAGGTCTGACAGTGCGGAGTAAATATTTCTGAAAGCACAATTATTCATTCAGAACACAGTCCCTACTCAGAACGTCATTTCTCCCGTGAAGCATTATCAGTCAGTCACCACACAGTGCTGTGCGATTCCTGTCACTAGACAGTAACACAGATAATTCTGCTCACTGCGGACAACAGATGTAATTTTAGGTAGAGTGAGTCTCCCCGGACGAGCGGATTTTTCTTGCTTTGCCTATGCTGGGACAGATGGGCTTGCCCGAAGCCGAGTAACGAAATAAATAAATAAAGCTGATTAATACCAGGAGAATATAAAAGGGAGGGAGACCCAGAAGTGGATGGCACAACCATGATGAAGCTATTCTTTTATGTCAGCTACTGTTTCCAAATATCCCACTAATATTTTACAGATGGAAAATTAGCTTCTGACAGGGTCTCGGTTTCCAGATATATGTAGCAGGGAACAGCACAATGCCCTGACGTGTCATGAAAAACATCAGAGACTGGGATGTAAGTTCAGTCTCTTACTTCCAGGCCACCAGGGAATGCAGTAGAGTTCTCTGCATCAAATGCTCTTTAACAACTCTTCTAATGGCAACAAAAAAATACTGTGGATGGGTTCCCAGAGCCATAACAAGGGATGGAATAACAACGAGAGATGAAATAATAAAATGGGGGTATAACCCAAATGAATCCTCCTCTTCCAAAATTGTGCACACTTTACACAACTTGACAAAGGTGGCCACAAAACTGAAAGTAGCTGTCCTATTGTTCACATGGTGGTTAAATAACCACCTTGTAGGTCAAAAGTCTACACTGCGAATCAGTGATTTTTACTCAGCTATGCACCCATTTGTGGTACCATTCACCCCATCCAGCAAAGTGACAGGTGACCAAATCTTTTCACAGTATTTCCAAGGAGCCCTTTCTCATCAGCATAATATACTCCTCATGAATCCAGATAAACTTACTCAGTGTATTTTGCTGCACAGAAAGAGCACACCAAGGAATAATAATACATTGATAGTCATTGCAAGGTTCACATCATCACAACTTTTCCAGGTATCTGGATATCTCCTGCAGTGCCATAAACATAGGCTGTTTGAGGTTGCAACACAATGACAGAGTTCCTGCTCTCAAGTCTGATGGTGTTTAATCTCTTCCCCATTCTCTATTCTCAAGGGTAAGACCCTATCCTGGGCAATCACCAAACTTGCTACTGTTTAGAATATTGTACATACCAGCTCAGTGTTTACGAAGTGAAAGAAATCTTCACAATCCAAAACCATTTTCTTTCCTCTTTGCCATGTCATCATGAGAACTGATGGAGGAAGACTTAACAGAATCCTAATGTAAAATTAAAAAACATGCAATCAAGGAAGAGGACAGAGAACCGCATTCAGGTCATACTAAACTTGATTGATTTTCAGTAGACTTTAGAGAATTTCCAAAAACCTCGACTCAAACATCTGTTGAGTTTTGGCACATAGTTCTACATTATTGAATTAAACTTTCATGATAAAGAGATTACACTACAGTACTTGAAACAGATGGACTAAAATTATTATTTTCTTTTTTTTTTTCCAGTGCATATACTTGAAATGAAAAATGTGAAGTGAGCATTGTACAATTTTTCATGTTGTAATTGAAATCAATTTAAAAATATAGAAAACGTGGAAAATATTTAAAACAAAGCATACAATATCATTTAACAGTGAAATTAATCACACAATCACAATTAATGTTTTAAAATTGCTTGACAGCCCTAAAAATATGTAATATATTCCCACTTCAGCCATTAGCCCTTAGGATGTGCAATTCTTCCATTGGCATTGTACAGAGCGTAGCGGAGTTTCAGAAAGTAGCTTGATATGAAATTAGAGTCTCTCATTCCGGCACTTGTTTGTATTTACCTTTTTTGCATTAGCACTTCCTGCTGCCTCCACAGCTGTTCACTCACAGCAGAGCCATTCCCTATAGTTTTTAACCTTTCCCGGAAAACCCGAAATAGGAAGTGTCCCTTCTCATTCCAGCACCCATTCAGTGAACTCTTCCTACACCCCAGCTCTAGTACCATTTCCTGGATGACAAAGAAAACATGTCACAATTTTACATCAGTCTGCACGTTCAATCCTCTTTCATCCTACAGTACCAGTGACTGAGGTTATCTTAGATTTACAGGAACTGCACACGTGCCCGTAAACCTGAGCTGGATAAACACACTATGAAGTGATGGAACTCCCTGAATAACCCATGAAGTGAGAGAGTTTATGTTTCTGAATGTTACATCTGTCCAGTGTGCAGTTTTCAACTTACTCTTCTGAACTTAGTTTCTTTAGATTTTGGGTTTGTGAGGCACATTGGGGAATCAAACTTCAGAGTAATACAAATTTAGTAGAGTATATTTTGCATGCCCCAATTTCAGTGGCACGCAGTTTTACTGACTATTCAGTGCCTGAAGTGATTACTTGGCTATATGGATTACATTTCGCTCTCCAAAACTGCTGATGTGCGTTCCATCCTGTTTGTATTGATCAGTGAGATCAGGAAGGATCAGACTGGAAGTTAGTTTCCTTGATGTTTTCAGTGGACAGACCTATTTGTACCTTTACATACCAATGAGCTACAGGCAGAGAGAGAACTTGACTAGATTGACAACTAATTATAAAAATAGAAGCGCTACCAACCTAATAGAGCTCACTTAATCTTTAGAAAATGGAGATCTTGCTTCTTTACAAGGCTAATTTGGGACTCACTCTCTCTCCACATCAGGACCTACATGCTGGTATATTGGTAAACAAAAGGGGGGGTGAGGGAAGCAACCTACCAAATCAATTTTTATAACAGAATTCCACTTCTGAAAGTAACTCAGCATGTGATGCCAGCAGCCATTGTCTCGGCTTCAAGACTGGCTGCTTACATGTTTTCAGAAGCTCTGTTTCCGTCTCTCAGCTTGTTACAAGGCAGGCCGAATGGTTCTAGTGCTATGCTGTGCGTTCGCACACGTGGCGAAATGGCCAGCATAAAGTGTCTCGTTAGAGTTGCACACACAGGGTGCTCTCTGCATACACGCCTCACCGTTTGGTGGAACAAGCGTTGCGGCAGCAGCTCGAAAGGCTCTCGGCTTGAGTACCTGGCTCAGACAGTTCGCACTGCATGGCTCTTAGTGCTTGAACTCCCCAGCCCCGAAAGCCACAGCACCCAAGAAGCCACCACACCAAACACCCAAGCTGCTGCACCAGCTCTTGGGGCTGGGTGGCTCGGCCCCAGTGAGGCTGCAGGGGCAGGAGGTAGGGTGCCCGGATGAGGGGGCAGGAGGAGGGGAATGTGGCGATTACGTATCCTGCTTTTGGACACCATTGTCTAGTGCCTTAAGGGCATGCGAATTAACACATTAAAGCAGTGGTGTCCAAAAGGAAGACACACGATTGCCACTTGCGTCCCCCTCCGCCCCGCAGCCAGGCACCCTACACCCCCTGTCCCCACAGACCCACCGGAGCCACTGCTGGAGCTGTGCTGCCGAAGTCACCCAGCCCCAAGTGCACAGCCCCAAGAGCTGGTGAGGCAGCTCAGGTGGCGATGCAGCACAGTGGCTCCCTGGCTGCTGCGCGGCTCTCGGGGCTGTGCCGCTTGGACCTGGGTGGCTTGGTGCCCAAGGAGCTGCCATGCCACTGTGCAGCCCCCGAGCCAGCCACATGGTGCCTGAGCTTCCAAGCCACCGCCACCGCATGGCACCCGAGGAGCCACCACCCGAGCCTGCCAACCTACAGTCGCCACAATACACTTCTCCGTTCACTGCATATTGGACACTGCGGCAGTAAAGACTGGAAACAATATTCTTATTGGCTCTATTTTGGGGTATAAAGAACATCAATCATCATCATATCTAAGCACTGAGCACTGTCTCCTGTACCCGACAGTCTAGAAAGGATTCTGTTATGCCAATTCATGGATCCATAGCATGATGTAAAAGTCACCTGTAATCTACAGAGAATGTCAGGATTGACTGTCCCTTTGTGAATGCAAAACTCCGACGTCTCCAAGTGGCCACAGTTGTTCAGCTCTGACCTGGAATTAAGAGAGACTCCTGCTGACTAACCTTGTTACATGTACTCAGTGACACTACCTATAACACATTGGGAAAGTGTTTGCATTAGTTCTCACTAACGATGTAACATTGCTTCCTTTTTCAATTTTATTTTATCTTTATGCTGAACTGAATGCATATAGTGAAATCAAAAGGAAGCTGTAAGGAGAGGCAGTTAAAGAAACCCTGGAAGAATATGACACAGCTAAGGCAGTCTCTCTGTTCAGCAAGTGTTTCTGAAGTGGGTACCAATCAGACCACCACCACCCAAATCAGTATGATTTTCTCTTCCCAAGGCTAGGAAAGAGACCAAAAGATACTACGGGGGATTTAAAAATAATGTGCTGGCAGAAAGGGAGGAGGAAAATGGTCAGCTCAGCAGACATTGACAGAGGGACATAGAATCAGCAAGGCTGAAGCCCAGATAGAGTTGTATGAGAGCCATGGTTTGCAGCAAGCACGCTGTAACTTAGCGCCCAGGGAGAATGAGACACACCAAGTTATGTCTACCAAGGGGTCTGAAGAAAATGCCAAGCATAGTTAAGACACTATGCTTTGTTATTTTTATATCTGCTTTTCTCATTTCTGTGTACCACCTGGGCAAAATGAATCTTACTTGGTTTTAGAGAAGCTGCTGTAGTGTTACTGACCACAGGCTTCATAGCTGGCAGCCTCAGAGGTGTAACCTGGAGACAGTGGTTGGACTGCAGAATCCCACTTCAAAGAGAAGTGGATATGTGGGCCTGTCACTTGAAAAGGATGCACATGTCCTGGAAAGAGCAACTTGACCAGAGATATGACACTAATGTGCAGAAGACAGGACACTAGGCGAATAGCAAGATCTGTGAGTTGGGGTCAGTGGAGAATAGAGGGAAGAGGTCTGTCTCTTGTACTCAAATAATTCCGGCAGCAGCCTTTGGGAATTCCATCTCAGCAATAGTCACAGGAGGAGATTATACTGGTTGCCACGGAAGTGTCCTGGGATGCCCACAATTTAAGACTACATACTAAGTAGTTTAGTACTGAGGAAGAAAGCACCTTTTATTCAACTGTTAATGGTTATTTATGACATGAAACTGTTAACGTAAGATTTTATAAAATCAGAGGGTTTTTTGAAGCCTTAATTATGGTGGAAAGGCAGGTGCTGGTTTGGAATGTATGCATTATTCATATAGACACATACAGTAACAGACTTTGATGGCTGACTTAGGCTATGTTTACACTTCATGATAAAGTCAATTTTAAGGCACTTTGCTCAGTTGTACAATGTCACGATTAGGTTGAGCTCGGGAGTGCTAAGGTCAACATTATTACACTGACCATGCAAGTTGGCATAGCGCCAAGTCCAAATTTCAACAATTATATCAATGCTGATGTGCAAATGGCATTTATGTGCATCGACTTTACTGGCCTCCACAGGTGTGTCACATGTATTCCACAATGCCCCACGGTTGTCTGCTCTGGCCACTTCCCTCTCCGCTGCTTTCCAAGAGTGCAGGAAGTAAGTAACAAGACTCTTGCAAATTTGAATTCGGCACCAGGAAACCTGGGAAATTGAAGTGGGCACCTGGGGCCATTTTGAATTCATTTCTTTATCATCAAAAAAAAAAAAATAGCCCCAACATGGGATGGTGGCTTCTTCCTTGCACAGGATATAGCAGTAGAGGCAGAGATGTTTTTTCAGCACTGGTGCGAGCTCACATCCCACCGTACAACATGGCAGCTAGGCTGGGGGTGGGGTGGGGGAGGGGGCAATGCTTGTATGAGGCAAAGAAACTTCTTTTCGGTGGTTCACATTTGTACTGGGCCAGCTCCCCCGCAGCTCCCCCACAGGTGCCATGCAGTCAGGGTCCATCCCCCATCCAACCACATCACCTGGTAGCCCCTGACCCAAAAAAGCACGTCTGTGGTGCAGTGCAGATCATGCTGCCAGACAAAACCATGTTCTTGCTTGCACATGGTGAAGGCTCCGACGGTGGGAAAGGTCTTCAGGGCCTGGCTGTTGCCTGGGGGTGGAATGCGGGGGGGAGGAGGAGGAGGAAGTCTCTCTACCCACCCCTCCCGCAGCAAAGATTTGAGCGCCTGGCTATCACTGGGGGGGAAGGCAAGGAGACTGGTTGGTCCCTCACAGGCCCCACAAGCTGGAGAGCTTGGTCTTTGCCATGCTTTGGTGGGGCAGCAGCCACCTGGGGGCTGGCAGAAAGGTACCCTGTCAACTACATCCCCCACCCCTCCTCGTACAGGGAGGGTACAGATACCACACACTGATCTGTTCCTGTAATATTTTCAGAGATGACGTTCATGGCAATCTGAGGTTTCGGGGCTGGAGGGGGAGAAGTAGCTGAGGGACCAGTTGAGATGGCACAGTCACCTGGGTGATCCCAGGGCAGTATGACAGTCCCCTGCCCAGCACGCTAGTTGGCTGATCAGGCAAAAGTCATACCTAAAGGGATTAATGCAAAGGTGATCTTTCAATGGGGGAAAGCAGCAAGTTAACATGGTTCAGTCACCTTCTGAAGAGAGCCTATTTGGACTTTCTTTCCCCAGGATTCCCTACTTTTCCTTCTGCAAAAATGGCCATTTGCTTTCCACAGGAGGAGAAAGGGGGCAATGCAATGCAGGAAAATGACATCACATACCCGCGACTACTTGAGAGGCATTTTTTTCCCCATACTACATCAGCAAAAAAATCCAGAATGCTATGGGGCTGAGGGAACTGTGGGATAGATTCCCAAAATGCACTGCTGCAACAGTTGATGTTTGGCAATTTAGTGTGGGAGCACTAACTTGAAATTTAAGTATCCTCACCTCCCTACAAAGTTAATTTATAAAACCCAGCACAACAAACTGGATTTTATTAAATTGGAATTTATCTCGTAGCGTAGACATAGCCTTAGAAGTCAGAGATTAGTTCTGGAGGGAAAAAAAAAAAAACCCAAACACTGTATAGACGTGGACATCTATAGCATATAAAATAGTCAGACACACATAACATACCCATTATGAGGAAGTGAGCGAGGTGCAACATTCTATAACACTGATTCAAGTCAGAACAATGACACAGCTAGAATTAGGTGGTTCTATGTGTGCATTAAAACCCAGTATAAGCACCCTCCCTAACTATGCTGAGTGTACAGAATCAAACGCTGCTCTACCCTGTTACTTTCCATATTAACAGTAAAACAGTCACTGCTGTGCAAGTGATATCATGTGAGATAAAGTACCTTTGGAAGAAATCCAGAACTGTATCAATAAGAATACCACATGCCTTTTCCAGGTCTCCTTCACAGCCTCCAGAAGCAGAGGACGCTGGAAGATACCACTGGTATAATGCCCAGTAATGGAAGTCCTGCCTGCAAAATTGAACATTGGAAGACTGGATTCATATAAAATAAATACAGTGCTTCTTCTCCGTTGTGTTAAAGAGAACAAACTACACCAAAGCAAATGGAATGGCAGAAACAGGTACCATACTAGCCAGCATATGAGATAAATCTATACTACACCAGAAAGCGTTGACCCCAAAGGAACAGATTAAAAACTAACAGTTCCTTTGAGGGATTTGTTAATACACAGACGTGATGAGGCTGGGCACACAGTGTTTACAGGTTGGCCTGCAGCAATCTCCTCTTTTTGTTGGGCATCGGAAGGTCGAGACAGAAAATAATCTAGTGAAATTCTGTGGTGGGCCAAAGGTTAAGAACAAAAACAACCACACTGGGGCAGACCAAAAGTCCATCTAGCTCAGTGTCCCGTCTTCTGACAGTGGCCAATGCCAGGTGCTTCAGAGGGAATGAACAGACCTGGTAATTATCAAGAGATCCATCCATTGCCTGTTCCCAGCTTCTGACAAACAGACTAGAGACACCAGTCCTGCCCATCCTGGCTAACAACCATTGATGGACCTATCTTCCATGAATCAATCTAGTGCTTTTTTGAACCCTGTTCAAGTGTTGGCCTCCTCAACATTGTCTGGCAAGAAGTTCCACAGGCTGACTGTGTATTGCATGAAGAGATACTTTTGTGTTTTAAACTTGCTACCTCTTTTCATTTGGCGACCCTGTATTCTTGTGTTATGGGAATAAGTAAATAACTTTTGCTTATTTACTTTCTCCACAGCAGTTGTGATTTTATAATTCTATCATATCCCCCTTAGTCTTCCCTTTTTTAAGACAAAAAGTCCCAAACTTTTTACTCTCTCTTCCTCTGGCACCCACTCCAAACACCTAATTTTGTTGCCCGTTTCTGAACTTTTTCCAATGCCAAAATAACTTTTTGAGATGGGATGACCACATCTGCACACAGTAGTCAAGATGTGGTCACACCAGGAATTCATATATAGCCAATAAGATATTCTGTCTAATTCTCTATCCCAGGGTCAGCAACCTCTCTGAGGCGGAGTGCTGAAATTTGACCTTTTGACCCCCATGTATGGTCTGAGCGCGCTGGTGATATTTTTTAAAAAGTCACTAATAGTCCTACTTACAGACTCATTAATATTCAGAGCTTTACGGTTTAGCTGGTGGATGGTAGCATTAGCTAGTCTTTTGCATAATCCACAGGCAGCCTGGCTTTAAGCAAGCTCCCAGCAGCACAGGAGAGGAGGGGTAGGGCTGAGCTGCCCCTCGCATACTGATGAAAACTGGCTTGTGTGCCACTCTTGACACCTGTGCTGGGGGCTGCTGACCCCTATTTTATCCCTTTAATGATTACCAAAGGGATCCTGCCTTGGATAGCTTCCTAGAGGGAAGCCAAATCCACAATTTCTAACATACCTTAAGCTCTTTGAAATGCAGAGCTCATTAGCAGTTCAAGCCTTAAGCCAGACTATTTACATTGTCATCAAGCTCCAAGCTTAGGACATTCTCTCACATTTCTCACCGAATTCGAAAAGCATTTGACAATTTTCCATTTTTACAGGACCATTCTGCACTTACCTTTCAGAAGCAGAAAGGATATCCTTCTCAGGTTGCACTTCTAGCTCAAACAGCAGCCACTCTCGGAAAGACAGCTGGGATAAAAACAGATTCAGCACAATAAAAGAATTCACCAGTATGGAAGCATGACTTCCACGGCTAGTTTACCAAAAGAAACTCAGCCACCCCCTCAAAATCTCTGCGATCAATCACCCTCTCACACACGACAGCAGCACAGGAAATTATCAGTTCCCGTTTTGTCACATGAACTAATTTTGAACCTGGAGCATTCTCCTAGCAAGAAATCCAAACCAAGCCAGCAATAGTTTTCAAAGACTCTTAAAACCACCAGGCACATGTGTTTTTAAACACTTGCAATGTGCCCATGTTCTCAATATCTAGACACCAGTCTGCAACATACGGCAACAGATAAACTAAAGGAGAAAACAAAAATAATTCCAAAATATCTGTAAGTAAAGCAGCCAAATAAAAACCCATTCTGTTCAAAGTCTTAAAATGTTATACATGGAAATACACTTTATTGACCTTTTTAACCATGTGAAATAAACTTAATATTCCATTCATGATCGCCTATGACTTCTCTAAAGACAAAAGCTTTTTAATGAAAAAACAGAAAGACAAAACAGATGAAAAGTCTGAAGAAGTGGGTCTCCCCACAAAAGCTCACCTAATAAATTATTTTGTTAATCTTTGAAGTGCTACTTTACTGCTTTTTTGTTTAGATGAAAAGAATTGTCACATCAGATGAATTCCCAAGCGGAGTTAAAAGGAATAAATCTGCAAGTTGTACCCCATTTTTTATTGATACAAGGAAAGATATGCTGATATGTGCAGATCTGAAAAGTTGTTATTATGGTATGATGGTAGGAGTATTACCTGGAATGCTTTCTCCTTCAAGAGTTCTTGAAAGCATGTTTGCTTCCATAAACAGAGGCTGTTTTTCACATAGTTTACAGAGGGACAGGAGAAGAACCTCCAGGACAGTTCAGGTGCGTCCTCCTCAGGGCCTGTTCCTCGAGCCTCTAAACTCAGCCGGGGCACAAGATACCATAACTAAAACGAAGACAGTAGAAACTTACACATTGCCATCCATGGAAAAAGCCCTGTGCAGTACCCAATTGCGTCAAGTAGCGAGTGTGGCAACAGAAAAGGACACACTGCCAAAACCTTATTTTATTATTTGCCAAAAATGCGATTGCACAAATAGTAACAAAGTTAAGGTGCCACTAAAAAATCAGTCCCTATAAACACAAGAGTCCATGAGTCTATTCATTTGAATTGGAGCCCTATTATTGTTAACCTTCTCTCTATAAACCTCCTAATCAGACCAAGATTTAACTTAGAATTAAAATGTGTCTGTTTCATTGGTTTAACTGTCTGACACTACCCAGCGACTTGATACAAAAATCCAATATTAAAAAAAATATATATATATAGGTTGCGTGTGTGGAGGAAGCGGGTCTACATCAAGAAAATCATGGAACTGGGGACAAAAATATGATTGTTGAACGTCTCTTGCCCAGGACTGGTGCCAGACAAGAGACTTTCACAGATGATATGAGGTCAATATTTTCTAGCACATTACCAACACTTCCACTGCCTACTGTGCTCTTAAGGGACGTAAATCACAGCTAAATAACAGCACAGAACACTAGGAGCCAGGACTGGTGGCTGGAAACAAACTTTATGGGACCACAGGAACCTCGGTCACACCCATGATAAGTGGCTGTCTGGCTAACTAAAATCATGCCAGATTACAGAGTTTGCTGGACGACAGAGTTCTGGATTAGAGAGATTTAACCTGTAGTATTAGACTTTTAACCAGTCCAATTCTCTATCAGGAAACAAGAAAAGCAAATAGAGTTGGTAGCTGTCGTTGTATATCATGTGGAATGAATAAGAACAGATCAAAAGCACATCCCGCAAAGAATTCAGGATAAATACTGCCATTAGTTCCAGTGGCACTACCTTTTTAATAAGTGAAAATTTTTTCATTAAAATGTTTACCTTTTTTATAAGGCCAGAGGGAAGCAAGTTGCATAAATCATCACGAGAGAGGGACTGAAACTTGCACAAAAAATAAGCCACTGCTGCAGTACAAAACCTGAGGTGGGCGGGGGTGAGGAAGAGTGAGAGAGACAGCACAGTTATTTGGTTTGGCTCCTTGGTCATATCAGCCCCATCTTCAACTGCTGTTGCTTTCCATCCAGGAGAGCCCAGGGTCAAGCAAGAGGAAAATGGGAGGGAAAAAAGTTATATCATACTTCAAAATGGTCTAAAGAAAATTGCAGTGGTATCCAGGGACCGCCTGGTCAAACTATGTAATCACATTGGAACATGGTGCAAGCTTTGACAATGGATCGTAAAGAACAAGGCTATAAAAGAAACTACAACTATCATTTCCATAGCTGACACAGGACGTCTGGAAAAGAGGGGAATAAAATGACACTAATATGCCTGGGAGAAAGACTGCAGCCCAACTTTGTGTAATTCAGGGCTGACCTAAAGCTATCCAAATTTTAAATATGGGGGTGTTGCCTGCAAAGGCCACAAGAACAAAAAAGCTTAATCTTTGAGAGGCTGAGCAGGATTTGGAACCTCTGTGGTTTACACCGCCACATGGTGGCTTCAGTTAGATGCAATCCGTGGGCTCCCCCCAAAACTCTTACACACCCGAATGGTGGGCAACATTAAGGTGCATCTGGTCTAAAGTTTCTACTTCTAATTTAATTTTCAAACAACATCTTTAAACCTAAATGATAACTTGGGCCCCTGATGAAAGTGGTGCCCTACTGGACATCTACTGCATGACAGGATCCTTGCCCATGCCAAGCCCAAGTCACCCCTACAAAGAGGGAAACCTAGTACATGAGGAAAGAAGAAACTCACCTCAGACAGAAGGCTAAGGACTCCCCTGTCCGGAACACCAGTAAATGGTTCCAGTACTCTGTGACTGAAAGGCCTTTTGCAGAGGTAACCTGGGGAACTCTGGATTCAACATCCACTTCAGGAATCAAAGATTTGGATTCATTTAAATGAATCATAAAGGCAGATAGTCCTAAAACATGAGCATCATTTAGAGCAGGACCCTGCAGCCAAATGAATAAATGAGAAGACACATAGCACTTGTAATAAAGCAGTAAATGTCAGCTAAACCTCAAACTAATCAAGGGGCAGAATACTGCAACTATCCAATGACTAGTTCAATGCAAAGGAGCAATTTAGCAGATGGAAAGCACCAGTTAAATTAGACAAAAACGCTTCCTTGTCAGGAATTTTGAAGCTGTTTCTGGTTACTTCTACAGCAGAAATAAGACTTCTATAACAGTAACTTGGTACAACTAACTATAAATTACACCACTGCACAATTTTAAAAGCCAACGGCATTTTAGATTCTATAGCATTTAACACACACAAGGAATAGCTCTGGATCTTGCACCACGACTTACGGTCCTAAAAAGGTGATAAACGCTGGTAACAGTGGTGGATGTGTAATTCCATACTAAATGCCACATTACAACCCTTTTACCTCGCTCCAACAGAGGAGCTTGAACAGCTCCTGAGAACTACATCCATTCTAAAGCATAGAACACATGGCAGTATAAAGGGCTCTAGAACAGAGTTCTATCCTGCCTCCCCCAGGCAGCCCTTACCATATGGGAGTGCCAGGACATAAGCCTCTTCCTAGGACAAGCCTTCTGTTCTGTGCCTCCTGAGAGATGCAACACAGAATTTAGCTGAACTGAACTGAACTGCGGTCTGAAAAACTACTAGGCACATAATTCTACCTTCACCAGCTCAGAATGAAAATCAGAGGATGAAAAACGATCTTGAGGCTGATACAGTATTTACTCCACATATCTAATGCGCAAATGCTGCTTCTGAATTAAACGTCAGTGCTTCACCCTTTTACACATTAAATACACACGTTTCTATTAAGAAGGCTATATAGTTAAAAACTTTAAAAGCCTGGAAATACAAGAGTTAATCTGACCACATTACACCTTCTCTGCTTATGCATATAAAATTCATACATTTCAGCTCATGTTGTTAAATGTGCTTCACAAGAACGTGCAACATGGCCAAGTTAACACTGCTGCAGGAACACTAGAGTTTGTGTTTTCAGAGCCCAGGTTTGAAGAGTTTGTTAAAAATGAGAGCTCTTTCGGAAAGCTACAAACTAGTGAAATCCCTCCATCATACAGCACACTACAGACAGGTATTCAGTACACTTGTGGAGAGAGGAGGCCCAAGCAGACCTTAGCACATAGTTAGCCTCCATTTCTTTATGTTGGGAAACTAACCTGATGATAAATAAGCTGACAGATCCTGGCCAACAGGGCAGGTAAGAGATATCTCTGTCCACAAATCATCTTCACAAACAGAGACAAACAGCGCCCCTGCCTACAGAAGACACAAGGCATGGAATCATGTTACTGCCAAAGGTCACTGCTACCTTTAACATAAAATAGCGATTTAGAGATGGTTAATCATCATGCATCTGAAGCACCTTTGAGTGTAAACATGTCACCCAACTATCACTTCATCAAAATAATCACTTCAGCACCATAACAACTGCTGTTTATACAGTGCCATACACCTATGGTGTTACATGCCATGTAAAGGAGGTCTCGGCCTCAAGTAACTTACAATAGAGTCAAAGAAGAATTTCCATGAGGGACCTGAAGAAGAGGAAGGCTGCTCTGGGGACAGAGGAGACTCTTGCAGGCATAGGAGTCTTCTATCAGGACAGTTATTTAAACTGTTGTTGCAAAGCCATTGAGCATGGCAATGCTGCCAAAAATATGCCCCATTAGAGATAGGATTGTAGGCAGCATGTAAGCTGCTAGCGAAGTTACTTTTTAAGATATTATTTTGACCTTAGAATTTACAAAAATTTGCTACTACACACACAAGCAAATGCTGCATTCTTCTTGCAAAGAAGCGCATCAGATAAGGCCCAGTGGAAACCTAGTCTTACTCTCAGTTTCCATTTGTCAGTTCAAGCATATATTTAATTTCTGAACTATAGTGAGGCATGCCCAGGTTTAGATCAAAATCCAAAAAACCAAAATGCTTTAGTCTTCTCTTGATCTTGTGTCCTCGGCAGTAAGCTTTATGCTTCATCCATGTCGTGCTGAAGATGGCCATGAGGCTAATGGCAGGGGTGCCCAAGCACAGAGCAGCACTGACTGTACCAAAATAACTCAGAAGGACCTTTTATTTGCTTTTTGCAACTAAAGCATAAAACATTTTGCTTGTGATCTGATTTGTTTCAAATAAGTGCTTAAAAAACAAACTTTGCTTCAGTAGTAACCTTTAGTAATCACACCCCATCCTTAACAGTGTAAGCTCCAAAATATGTTAGTCTATAAGGTGACAGAGGACTTCTTGTTAAAACAAAAAAGCAGTCAAGTAGCACTTTAAAGACTAACTAAATAATTTATTAAGTGAGCTTTCGTGGGACAGACACACTTCTTCGGACCATAGCCATATCAGAACAGACTCAATATTTAAGGCATAGAGAACCAAAAACAGTAATCAAAGTTGACGAATCAGAAAAAAAAAAAATGATCAAGGTGAGCAAATCAGAGAGCAGAGCGGTGGGGGGAGGGGAGGAAGGTCAAGAATTAGATTAAGCCAAGTATGCAAAAGAGCCCCTATAATGTCCCAGAAAATTTGCATCCCGGTTCAAACCACATGTTAATGTGTCAAATTTGAATATGAGAGAGTTCTGCAGCTTCTCTTTCTAAGGCAGACTGAAAATTCTTCTTCAATAAGACGCAAACTCTTAAGGACTTATTGTTTTTGAAGATACAGACTAAATCAGCTACCCCTCTGATAAAATAGTGTAGCGTTAATGCTACAAAAAAGCAGCAGTAGATAATGGAATATTTTAAAAGGGCAATCACATAGTGGGCAGCTTATTTTAGAAGAGACTCAGTGATAGCTGGAGAGCACATGGTACGTCTATTCCCATCTATTAGTTTTTGCACCACAGAGGCTCAGGATAGAAGTGCCTGAAAAGGTCAGTATAACATATCCCACATCTGAACAAGGGTGTCTTCACAGACCCACACACAATGCAGGTATTATGGGGCAGTAAACAGGTTTGACCTGCCCACATGTATAGAATGCATCTTACCTCTCAGGAGGGTTAAAATAGGAAGCAGCTATCAGATTCTGGCAAAAGGACATCAGTAAAAGATCAATGACCTGAAATGAAAGACATCTCATTCATTTCTACTCTGGTGTCTAGATTGAGTTTTATGACGTATATATACAAACACATTTCCCCAAACAAACTTAAAATGTTAATGTTTATAATGGGTATACAAGAACACTTGTACTAAGACACAAATCAAAGTCTGTGTTATAAAACCAGAAATGTTTTATATCACTCCAAATTAACATCCAGGTGCAGATCTTGTAAAGAAAGCATATCCCATCTGAAAGATTTACTTAGCACACAGTACACACCTCTGTGTCTTCACCAGATGGTCCAACACTTCTGAAGGGCTAAATATAGGTTTATATTATCTGTACAGCAATGCAAGATGCACAGATTGGAAATAAATTTACTTCTCTTCAAAGACAAGACAGCTTTTGGTAAGTATTGTACATGTATTTACATTTATTCAACTGACTCATTTGCTTATTATTTCAGGCTCAACAGTACTCACACACTGATCCTGCTGTTCAAGTTTTGGAGCACAAATATTAACTTGGATCCGAGAATCGAAGGCTGTGGCTTCATTTTCATCATTGGTACGTCTCATGACAGTCCTCAGTCTCTCAGAGATCAGGGCAATATGGGCTGGCACAGCTGCAGGAAAGAACAGCAAGAGAAGTAGCAAACCAAAATGGGCAAGCGTGAAAAAAGAAAAGGACCTGGAATTAACAGAACACACCAATTCCCAAGCTTGATGTATGTCAATTTTTAAATATAAGGGGGAAAGGAAGTAGTGTATTCTTCACTCTCTGCATTTAAAGATTCACACCGGACACTATCTAAAAATCCTGAAAATCAGCAAAAGATTTTCCCTCCTGATATACTCAAAATGCAAAATTAATTGCATCCTTTGGCTTGCAAACACCCAAAAAAGCTGCTTAGAACGAAGGAGTGGATGAAACTCCTGCATATCAAACTCAGACCAATGGATTACATGTTACTGCCTTGCCATGCATCTCTTTAGTATCGCTCCAGGAGTTTCAAATCTCAACTGTAAGGAAATAATTCAGCTGCAGGATATCCTGACATAAGTAAATTTTGTTATTTGAAAGTCTGTCATACACTAGAGACCTTCTCATCTTCAAAATAAACTCAAACGTTCCTGCCAACCCGCTTGTAGAATGCTGGGCATAACTGCATCTTTAGGAATAAATTACTATGATGTTTAAGGGGTAAATACTCAAACCCAAAATTTTAAATGACCAAACTTTTATATACTGTTCTCCAAATCAATGTGTTTTATTTCATCTTCCTTTATTTGCTAGAATGACGTATTTCACCATAAAAGAAAAAAGCTTGACCACCCATCCTGACTGCCAGGAAAAAGCCAATTTTATAAATTTAGAATTGTTTTCATAAAATGTATTTCCATAGTTTATGGAATCTCAAAGAACTTTAGATAACAGCACAAGCAAAGTGACTGTGTAGGCAATGGACTATCCACTATGCATTCTGTAGTAGTTCTCACAGTGCTATAGTAGATTGGAACTTACTTTATTGATTACAAGAATGTTAGTCAGTACACATTTTATTGCCCTGCCGACGAAACCATGTGCAACTGAACGTGAACAGCACAGGACAATCAGTCTCATGAGTCACACGACCAAAATTCTTCTGAAGATTACGAACCGGATTCAAAAAATCAAATACGGCTTGAGATCTCTGATGAACAATGTGGATTTGTGAAAGACAGAGGTACGGGTAACACAATCTACATTTTAAGAGCACTGGAAGTTCAAAAGGATGTATATTTGTGCTTCATCGACTACGAGAAAGCATTTGACGGAGTAAAACATGAAGAAATGATGAAGCTGTTGGAAGAACTGGATATAGAGGGGAAGGATTTGAGAATAATTAAAACATAATTAAAAACATCTACTGGGAACAGACAGCAGCCATCAGGGTCAGAAATAACCTTAGTAGATATGTGAAGAAAAAATGAGGAGTGAGACAAGGTTGTGTTCTTTCACCTGATCTCTCTAATTTGTACAGTGAAAGAATAATGCACAAAATAGATGGTCTGCTAGGATTAAACATTGGAGATGTAACATCAACAACCTGAGGTATGCAGATGATACTGTTTTAATAGCAGAAAGTGAAAAAGATCTTCAGGAACTGGTTAACGTTGTGAATACAGAAAGCAAGCTGAAGGGACTCAAGCTGAACATCTCGAAGATGGAAGTAATGGTTATTACGAAGATGAAGGTACTGCCAACATATGAGATACTAGCAAATGGAACAGTTCTTCATCAAGTGACTAAATTCAAGTACTTAGGATCCTAAGTCACATCTGATGGTAGGCGTTTAACTGAAGTGAAATGCAGAATCGCTCAAGCGAAAGCAGCATTTCAGAAAATGAGAAGCACTCTCACAAACAGATGTTTGTCATTGGAGGTTAGGAAAAGAGAGCTGCGATGTTACGTAGAACCAATCCTCGTGTACAGATGCGAATCATGGACTGTCAGTAAACAAGTTGAGAAGTACGTTGAAGCCACAGAAATGTGGTTTTTAAGAAGGATGTTGTGCATCTCATGGACGACCAAAAGGACGAAGGAGTCTGTCTTAAAGGAAGCCAACAGCAAAAGAACACTGTTAAATGGGATAAGAACAAGGCAGGTAAAATTTACAGGCCATGTAATTAGAAAGTCTGCACTTGAAAATTTAGTGACGACAGGAAAGTACAATGGAAAGCGAGGACGAGGTAGACAATGTGAGACAATACTGGATAGGATCACTTCATGGCTGCACTGCCACAGTGCCGTGGAGATGCTCCAGAACACACAGTGGTGGAGGGCCATGATCGTCTACCCTAATCAGCATGGCATGAATGAAGGAGTCAGTACACAATGATTAACTTTGTTTCTTCTTCCCCCACCAAAAAAGAAAAGATCTTTAATGCCCGTCAAAGACGTGACAAGAATCGTATTTCATCTTCCATCAGAGGGAGAGCATTTCAATGGCAGCTCCCTTGTCTCCAACACCACACAGCTTAACAGCTGTTAACAACACAAATATAGGAGGGGAGGTGGGCCCCAGTGTTCTCCGTAAGCTGAGCACTTGGGCACGAGAGATTCGTATGCTGCCCAGATAATTAAGCAGAGCGCCCTCAGCCAGCAGCATGTCTCTCTGCTGGTGGCACACATCTGCACGAGTCAAGGCATATAACAACATTTATTTTCCACGTGGATGGAAAAGGTGCAGAGGGAACATTGGTGGGCCACTTTATTTTTTGACGGAAATGAAAGAGCTATTTAGGGATCTTTACTGACTAAGAGTTTAACTTAAAATGAATAACTGTCAGAAATGAATTAGGCACTCTCAAAAAAAAGGTGGAGAAAAAAAAAAAAAAAAAAAAAAAAAAAAATCAAACCTGGAAAAATTATATGAATCAAAGGCTCCAGTCTTCAACTACCTTTGGCATGAAGCACAACTGCTGTTTGGCTACCATTAACCACATTCTTGTATCGGAGAGGTAGCCGTGTTAGTCTGGATCTGTAACAGCAACGGAGGGTCCTGTGGCACCTTATAGACTAACAGAAAAGTTTTGAGCATGAGCTTTCGTGAGCACAGACTCACTTCATCAGATGCTCGTCTTGGAAATCTGCAGGGCCAGGTATAAATAAGCCAGAGCAAGGGTGGGGATAACAAGGTTAGCTCAGTCAGCAAGGGTGAGGCTTATTACCAGCAGTTGATCTGGAGGCTTGAATACCAAGGGAGGGGAAGCTGCTTCTGTATTTAGCCAGCCATTCGCAGTCTTTGTTTAAGCCTGAGCTGAGGGCGTCGAATTTGCAGATGAATTGTAGCTCAGAAATTTCTCTTTGGAGTCTGGTCCTGAAATTTCTTTGCTGTAGGATAGCTATTTTTAAGTCTGCTACTGTGTGGCCTGGGAGATTGAAGTGCTCTCCTACGGGTTTTTGTATATTGCCATTTCTGATATCTGATGTGTGTGCGTTCATTCTTTTACGTAGAGACTGTCCAGTTTGTCCGATATATATAGCAGAGGGGCATTGCTGGCACATGATGGCATAAATTATATTGGTAGATGTACAGCTGAATGAACCCACGATGGTGTGGCTGATCTGGTTAGGTCCTGTAATGGTGTTGCTGGTGTAGATATGCGGGCAGAGCTGGCAATGAGGTTTGTTGCCTCTTGTGTGAGCTTTAAATGTAATTGCTACATACCATCGTGTTTGCTTTGGTCTGTGATCAGCATTCTCAGTTCATCCAACTCAGCCTTCAGCTGTTCAACAGGTTCTTTGAGATAGCTGGTCTCTATTTCTATTGATCCACCTATATAAATAGAAGAGAAGTGCTCTATATCACTTGTCTCTATCAGAATACTAGAAATATAGGGCTGACAGGTACCTTGCAAGATTATCTAATCCATCTCCCCACACTGAGAGACAGTCAAGTATACCTAGAGCATCCCTGACAGATGTTTGTCCAATCTGTTCTTAAAAAACTCCAAAGGGACAGGGAATCCCTAACCTCCTTCTGTAAGATTCTTTCTAGGAAGACAGGAATGAAGGGCTGGAAGAAACATCAAGAAGTCATCAAGTCCTGCCTCCTACACTGATTTAGAAGCAAGTAAAATTAGACCATCCCTGACAAGTATTTTTCAAACTGGTAATTACAAATCTTCAATTATGGGGATTCTACACCCTCCTTAGGAAGCTTTTTCCACTACTAAAAAATCCTTATTGTTAGGCAGGTAAGAGTCAGTCTGATGCAGAGAGAAATTATACCAACAATTTCTATCTTGTTCCGAGGACAACTTATGGGCCATGGTTATCAGGAACATTTTCAATACTGAGTGTTGATGGTACTATACTTACTGCTCACTGACAAGATCGCAGAGGGGGGTAAAACACCTTAAGACCCACCACAGTGAATGGTAGTTATCCAAGCAACTATATTTAAATACAAATAATGCCCTAATAAACTCAGACATGAACTACAATATATTTTGTTCTAAGTAATAAAAAAAAATCACTTATCACTGTTATCTATAATTAGGCAAAGTATCTGATTTCTCGGGTTCAGAAAAAAATCTCATCTAAAACGGCATCAGTGAAAACCAGATGTTTAATCTTGGCTCATTTCTCTAAAACTAATTCCTAAAAGTAAACACAGATTTTTCTCACCTTGTAACAGTTTCTCTTTCAAAGAACAACAGGCTTGTATATATCTTGTGTACAGGTTTGGTGGGATTTTGTCTGCTCTGCAATAAGAGAATTCTTTTTATTTACACCATTTAACCTCATTCAGAGTTGAGGCTCATTAAAATAAGCACATAACTATATTTTACATTTTATACATGATTTTTTCCACAGACTAGTAGCAGTAAAGCTGACACTACACTTGACAAGTTTTATGACATCACCTGGCATAAGACCAAGATATTTGCACACTAGAGAGTAGCAGTATAATACAATATACACGGGCAAGATTGCATGAAAGGGAGTGAAATTATGGAACAGAGGATGCACTCATCTCAAGTGTAGGGCAAGACAGAGATCAAGGCTGTATGATCTCCAAACACTTGACAGGCAAGTATCTGATACTAAAAGTTCGTTACAGTATTTATAGCAGGATTAGATAAATTAAATCAGTTCAATATTTAACATATAGCTAAAAGCTTGTACTCAAAGGGGCAGTAATGTCCTCTATAGGGGTGTGATTTCTAAAGTGTACTAACAGATTGTGTTTTAATAAATCCATGTAGACCCTTCTGGGGCATATTAAGTATTCCCCAGTGAGCTTTAATTTAGCACTGTTTCAGACAACATTATATTAAAGAATACCAGCAGGGCCTATAATGACTTAATAGCTGCGTCTACACGAGCCCTTTCCTTTTGGAAGGGGCATGGTAATGAGCAAGGTCAGAAGATGCTAATGGAGGCACTGCAATCAATATGCAGTGCCTCATTAGCATGACGACAGCCCCAGCAATTCAAAAGTGCTGCTTTTGAATCGCGTGCCACCCATGTAAACAGGGACCTTTCGAAAGGACCCCCAGTCTTCAAAAGCCCCTTATTCCTAACACCAGAGAGCAAACACTATCCTTGAAGTATTGCCATGGCAGCAAACTCATCACCAGCAGCAAGGCATTGTACCTGCCAACCAAAATCAGGTATCTGAGGGTGAGAAATCCCACCCATACCATCTGCTAACAGGTTATGTGGGTACCATTCTGCAAACAAGTTCTCAAAGAGCATGAGCCTCAGATCCCGATTCTGTAGTCAAACATTTCCAACAACTGTCTAGAAAAATCAGAAACTCCCTTTGCCTTATGTGCTTTATTTTCATACCTCTTTAAGGAGTCTATAAACACCATGCGTAAATCTTGAACTTCAGGGAGCTGTAACAAAAGCAGCCAAGTCAGAAATGCACTTGCTACCCACAAACATATAAATGAAAGGACAAGAAAAAATACGAACCACACGTGGCATGAGCAATGCAGGAATAAAGTGGGAATTATAATAGGGTCTCCTGAAAATACTGAAACAGAAAGCAAAAAAAAGATTAACTACTAAATACAGAGAGCAATTTTGTTAATGTTCTTAGAAGTGAGTTCTGCTCACTACACAAATGAGGATATTTGAGTGTAGTTGCTTCAGTTAAAAAAACAGAGCAAGCTTTATTAACCATAAAAGCTCAGCAATTTAAAATAAATACCATAACCATGTTAATTATTCTCTGTGCAGTGTTTCCTTCTTAGAAGAAGGAGTCCAAATTCCCAGGTAATATTCATAGCACTAAACACTGGGTTCTCACACCATACACTATTTATAAACATTCATTTCTTGATATTTATCATCCTCTAAAGATTCCTTTTAATGGACGTGGTGTCTTCCCTTCTGCATGCATACGTTCTTCTTAGTCCTCTGAGTAACATCTGCACAAATAGCCCGAGCTTATATAATTAATGCAGCTCTTGCTAGTTTCTTGAGATTGTTTCCAGTGCTTCTTTGCTTTCATGCTAAGCTTTGCTCTTATTTTTTCTTTGATATGTTCCTGAAACAATCTTTTGAGGAATGTCTAGAAAGGTACCATACCTGGCCTCCATCACACTTGTGGGGATCTTTCCCGTATTTTCAAATATCCGAATGGCTTTTTCAACATCTTCAAGTGCCTGGCACTGGGGCTGGCTCACACAGGTGACAAGGATGAAACAATATAATTAAGGCTTTAGCATAAAAGAGTAAATCACTCCTGCCTTTTCTTTCACACACGTCTTATTTTTACAGCACAGAGATGAAGCGTGCAACTACATAAGTGAAACAGGCTGCTATGGAAAGTAGCAGTGCAAGTATCCCAGTAAGGAGGCTCTATCATCTGTATTTCATGCTCTTTGGTTTTTTAATAGGGTTGAACCTTTAAATTTTCATTTTATTGCACTGGCTAGAACTAAACAAAATGCCCATTATGGTAATATAAGGTGTCTCTCAAGCAGGTTGCTAGTCACGTGAAGTTGCAACAACTTGTGGCAATGTTCCAATGCAGATGACGAAGAGACTAGATGGCCCTTTCACTTAGAGCTTGAAATAGAATTTAATCCTCCTGAGACGAACCACCAATGTACTCAGCTGTGGCACCACTGACAATAACCCTATTTCACACCACTTTAAAATAAATTCAGCTTTGTTTATTTCAACTTTCCATCAGTCTGTCCTATTTGCACTACCAACCAAAATACGGAAAATACAGAATGGAGTGTGACTCAAAAGGATAAAGCCAACTATTCCCTTTATGTGCCTATTTATTCAAAAAACACTTCATCCTGAACAGTATGATGTAGGACTACCAAATTCAGCAGCATGCGGCGCCTTTTCATATGATTTAATGCAAGGTAAAGTTTTTTTTTTTTTGGGGGGGGGGGGGGGAGGAGAGGGGACAGAGATGGGAGAGGCTGAACCCCTCCCTACATTCAGAAAATTGAATTTGCCTGCAGTGGGATTGCTTCTCCTCATAAAACCACACAGAAGACAGAGAGCCACCAGGCAGATGGAAAGGGCTGGCTTGGGGTGCACTCCTGCCCCGCCCTATCCCGACCCAGACTGCCCCAGCCCTGAGCCTCCCACCATCCAGGTACCACTAAGGAAGGGCTGGGGGCCCCTCTGTTCGTACAGGGATGTTGCTAGCTGTTCCCCTTGTCCCCACACTCTGACAGAGGACATTTTGCTACATTCCTCACTCTAGCTGAGGAGAGCAGGGGACAGACGAGCCTGGACCTGCTCGAGCCAGGAGACGTACACACGCCCCTCCCTTGGCTGTGCCCATGGGAGCTGCAGTGGCCTTGAAGAGGCTCTTCTCATCTGGCTCCAAACTGCTAGAGTAGTCATCTCTCTCAGGGACAGCCCAAATACTGAAGCCCTCAGCCCCAGCTCAGAGAAATGATTTAAATGAAGCACCTGCATTCTGTTTATTTTTCCAAAAAATATTGACTTAAGGACACAAGCAATGCCAGGTAAAAACTCTAGCTCAAAATAAATCAAGCACAACTGTAAAAAAAACTACAGTCAGTGGACAACCCCTCAAAGGAGTTCCCTGAAACGTGAGTCATCTAGATGCTATAACAAATGCTAAACAAAATTAAAAGGAATTTTTACTGAGCTGATATATTTCATTGTTATTCACGTGACCAATACTGCAGTGCAACTTTGTACTGAGGTGTCACCACAGTAACAAGTCTAAGCTAGTGGAAATTATTTTGGAAAAGTCGTCCCATACCTGCATATCTTCCTTTGTTGAAGATAAATCCTCATAGAGCCCCATGTCTTCTATAGCAACCTGTAAGCGTCATAAGAAAAATAAGTGTCTCAGAACAGCTGATGCTTTGATGGAAAAGGATTTTTCAGGTGGAGCAGAAGGCTGTCCACCAACCTTGAGATCAGCCAGTCGGGTTTTAGCCAGCGTGATGTACTCCAGGAGAAAGGAGCGGTATTTCGTTGGCACAAAAGGGGGATGCATAATATGGACCTAAAGGATAAAATTAAAAGCAAGGTTTACTATTTTGATTGTAGACAAATGCCAACTTCTGGTTCATCTCCCTACAGGTTGCCTAGCTCCAAAGCTCCCATGACAAGGGATGACAATGACAAGGTATTATTGCCTGCTTAAGAGCTCACAGAAAAGCCAGTTATATGGCAAAGGAAATCTTTCCTCATACAAAATTGCTTATGAATTTTAAATTTAGCCTCCTGAGGTACTCTCTTTTTCACTGTGCCACGGCACTGAAATAATGCTCTGCTAGTTTATTTTGTAGAGAAAACTTGATCCTTCTTCTGAGGGACATATCAAGAGTTATAATAGACAGGCCAGTCAAAGCCCAGGTGACCTTGGTTTAATAAGCTGAAACAAAATCTGGGGCAGGTCTGCAACAGACCCACAAGAAAATGATCTCTGTAAGAAGCTTTTCACCTTCAGATATTGTGGTGCTTCAAAAGGGACCAATTCTGACAGGAACTCAAACAGAAAGACCAAAGCCTTCTTACTGTTACCATGGCAACCACTGGCATTCCCAAAGGAAACCTGAAAGGGGGAAAACATTTTAGAACCGTCTGTCCTTCTGCCTTAAAAATTGCCACCACTGCACTCTGCTACACTTAGACTACGTCTACACTTGCCCTCTTCTTGGAAGGGGGCATGGTAACCAGGGTGATGGGAGATTACTAACGAAGCGCTGCGATATGCATATGATTGCATATACAGCAATTCATCAGGCAAATTCTCCCGTGGCAACTTCACAGTACCAAACTTCAAAGGGCTGGCATGCTGTGTTGCCGCACGCACTTCAGAGTGCCCGTGCTACTTCAAAGTGCCTGCGGCTACACAGCATGCCGGCACTTTGAAGTCCGACACTCTGAAGTTGCCACGTGGGAGAATTTGCCTAATGAATTGCTGCGATGCATATGCAGCACTTGATTAGTAATCTCCCACCACCCTGATTACCATGCCCCCTTTGAAAGGGGCAAGTGTAGACATGGCCTTAGTGTAGAAATCCCATCTTCAACAAGGGATATTATTTATAAACAGCTCTTTTATTCAACTTCTAGAACATCTGCAACAGTAAATATCAAAATCTGGCTTCATGTTATCTCATGAGGACATTTATAAATAGTTAAATGTGGATTACAAACAGCACATGCACAGGTTTCTCCAGAGAGTAAATACAGCTTTGCTCTGATACATGTACATTACAGGGATAATGAACCTGTCTACCAAGATCACACAAAACATAAATCAGTTCATTTTTCAATAAATCCCAAATATTTCACCATCAAAAGTTTCAGGATATATTTTCAAACTTTTCAAATTTTGTGTGTGTGTTTAAAAAAGCACAACAATTTGTATACCTAAATTGTGCACACATTTACCACAAATGTAAAAGCAAATGATCAGTTAGGATAACCAATCAACACATGCAGTTACAACATATTACATGTTACAACAGTTACATATTTTGGTAAGCGTGAGTATTTTACACACGACTTTATAAAGTTTACAACTTACGTTAATAATGAGTTTCAATTATCATGATCATAACAAACGTTGTGCAAGGAGAAGACAATTTTGACCAATAAACAGAGAAGCTAAGGAAGGAAAGATCAGAGAGAGCTAAAATAACTGAAGAAGAATTTATTTGTAAATTCAAGGCTATATGGAAGACTACCAGTATGCAGTGTCACTGAGAACACAATTATTGTCGCTCTATTTTCACTCCAGGCCGACTGCCAGAAATGAGGGTCACCTTGTTCAGGTTTATATCAACCCACTTTTTAAAACTCTCCCCCTTGTATACACTTCTTCAGCTAAGAGAGAAGATGCTCAGCTAGTCCTTATTTATTCTTACCTTAAACCATTCAGCGTAAGACATGAACACAGAGGGACCCTCAAGGGCAGCCTGACGAGCTATTAAGAATGCAGTTATTAAGTTTTCCATATCATAATTTTCAAAGGCTTTTATCAGTAGACTGCTCAGTAGGTCTAGAAAAGACAAAGAATAGAGCAAAACCACTAAATAGTTGTGGTAAAAACAATGAAATCTTGGCAATTGTGTTGGAATATTTTAATATAATAAATGCAGCCAATTGTCAGTGATAGAAGAGGTCTGGGAAACAGGGACAAGTGGCAACACAATAATTCAAACTTGGGAGAGGCTTTGGGACTTGAGCTTAACTTCTTTTCAGGAAAAATAAAAAGGCACTTTAGCTATTAAACAAAACCTTTGGACTCTATGGAATTCCAAGCACTGCACAGAATACAGCAACTAAATGCACAATAGGAAAGTCAGAAAAAAATGGAGTCCAACTACTAGTATCACATTGCAAACGCACAGATGAAGGCAGAAGTCAGACTCTACAACATGCTGCTAATCACATTAGCAATGAACAGGGATATCACATAACCACAGCTAGCTGAATTTAAAATTTGAGAAATGGGAAAGTCAGAGGATGTGGCATACGTATCAAGGTGTAAACCCAGAGTATTTGACTGGATAAGAAGAGCTCCTGAATTGCTCATTTCTTTATCAATACACCAGCCAATTATATACAATGTTTGAAGCCACCTAAAAGCAGTGATTATAAATTTAAGATTACGAGTGACTATTCAGCACATGGAAAGCAAGATACAGCAAAGCACATAGGTTTCCGATCAAGTTTCTCAGCTTTCTGTACCTTTAACCAACTGCTCCGCTTCAGCATGGCAGACTACTAATGTAGAAAAGCAGGACAGCACATGCTGCCAATTCACCTCATGAGTCTCCAGAATCTGCTGCAAATGACACATCAGCTTTTCTGCACTGAATGCCACAAATAGCTGGAAGACAGGAACAAGTGAATTACTTTTAGTTATGAATTCTAACTATTCATTAGAGTGAAATGCCCCAAGGTTTTCTTCTCACAGGATACCACAGAACCTCATCAACAAGACAATTCCCTTCTGCCTGATTTTCTGACAAAACCACATGTCCAATACACCACCATCTTCTCAAAACCTTAGGCTTTTTTGTTTCTATTCCTGATACAAACAGCAATGCTTCCATTTATTCCAGTGGGAGCAAAGTCAATAATCCAAGTGCCCCTCATCCACCACTATTTTTTTTTCATTATTGTTAGATGCTGGAAAAATTAGTGCTTTTACTTTCATTCTCCTCCCTTCACTCTCAGACATGTGCAAAATCAATCAGAACAAACAAAATCTTATGACATTTTCTTTCCATCACACCATTGCCTACCACTGCAAGAGGGTCCAGATTTTGAGACTCAAATGCACTGATTTTGAGAAGTCCCATCTCAATCTAGAGTATATTTTTAGGATTTCAACAAGAAAAATCAGAGTACACTCACCGGAACAAATATATTTTAAACTGATTTTTATACAAAAAGCAGTGAAAGTTTTCAGAAATTGTGCAGAAATATGAACAGTGTTCCCTTTACAAATCTTGGGAGACAGACATACTTTGCGAAACAAGGTAGTAAGCAGTGGGCAGGTTCTTGCAAAGCTCCACTCTCTCTGCATATGAATGGCATCAGACGCTGCATCCACCAAGGGTGGTGGGGGGGGGGAAAAAAAGATTGGTTTTACTTAAAGTTAGATAAGGAACAAAAAACATGAAACCCCCCTGAAATCTGGCATCCAGATATACTTCAGACACTTACTCACAACCTTTTCAACTCTTGAGCATTCAAATGCAGACTTCTCACACAAAGACTGCGATTTCAGTGCAGCACCACTAATTCAAAACTAATCTGAACTCATCGACCGTGTCTACACTAGCACAAATCTTCGAAATGGCCATTTTGAAGATTACTAATGAGATGCTGAAATGCATATTCAATGCCTCACTAGCAGGCCGCCGCTCTTCGAAATCGCTGCTTTTCGCTACCACGTGGCTCGTCCAGATGGGGGTCCTTTTGGAAAGGACCCTGCCACCTTTGAAATCCCCTTATTCCTATCAGCAGACTGTATCATAGGAATAAGGGGATTTTGAAGTTGGCGGGGTTCTTTTGAAAAGGACCCCCGTCTGGACAAGCCATGCGGCAGCAAAAAGCAACACCTTCAAAGGGCCACGGCCAGTGGATGCTAATGAGGCATTGAACATGCATTTCAGCACCTCATTAGTAATCTTCAAAATGGCCATTTCGAAGATTTGTGCTAGCGTAGACGTAGCCATAGGCTATGTCTAGATTACAACGATTTGCCAACAGGAGATTTTTTTGGAAGAGATCTTCCGACAAAACTTCTGTCAACAGATTGGGCCAAATTGCAAAGCAGATTGCAAGAGCGATTCATTCTGCTGACAGAGAGTGGCCAGACTGCCTGGCTGCTCTCTCAACAAAAGATGGCCAATTGGAAGCACAGGAGATAGGGTTTCCAGGACACCAGGTAGCCCTGTCTCTCGACAGAGGACCCCCTGGAACATCCAGACCAGCTTTCTGTAAAAGCATTAAGCCTTATGGAGCGCGGGATAAGACTGTTGACAAAAGTGCTGCATTCTGACTATTTACTGTCAACAAAACGCCTTGGGAATCTGGATGCTCCCTAGCTTTTGTCAGCAGAACACCAGTTTTGTCACCAAAACCTCTAGTGTAGCCACGGTCATAGGCTAAGGTGGTGCTGGTTTGCTGGAAGGACACCATACGTTGTCCTTACCAGGGCAAAACAAAAAGCAGTCAAGTAGCACTTTAAATATTAGCAAAATAGTTTATTAGGTGAGCTTTCGTGGGCCAGACCCACTTCTTCAGACCATAGCCAGACCAGAACAGACTCAATATTTAAGACACAGAGAACCAAAAACAGTAAGCAAGGAGGACAGATCAGAAAAAGATAATCAAGGTGAGCAAATCAGAGTGGAGGGGTGGGGGCGGAGATCAAGAATTAGATTAAGTATGCAGACGAACCCCTATAGTGACTCAGAAAGTTCACATCATGATTTAAACCATGTGTTAATGTTCCGAATTTGAATATAAATGTCAGTTCCTCCACCTCTCTTTCTAAAACGGAGCGATAATGTCTCTTCGTTAACACACATACCTTGAGGTCACTGACAGAATGCCCCATTCCATTAAAATGATGACTAACTGGTTTGTGGATCTGGAGTGTTTTGATGTCTGTTTTGTGCCCGTTGACCCTTTGTCTAAGGGATGGAAACTTTGAATCACTATAGGGGCTCATCTGCATACTTGGCTCAGTCTAATTCTTGATCTTCCCCACCACCCCTCCACTCTCTGATTTGCTCTCCTTGCTTATCTTTTTCTGATTTGTCCTCCTTGCTTACTGTCTTTGGTTCTCCGTGTCTTAAATATTGGGTCTGTTCTGGTCTGGAGAAGTGGGTCTGTCCCATGAAAGCTCACCTAATAAACTATTTTGCTAGTCTTTAAAGTGCTACTTGACTGCTTTTTGTTTTGATAGTGTGTAGACTAGCACGGCTTCCTCTCTGTTACTATTACCAGGGCAAAGTTACCTGGTTAAGTGTTGCTTTGGGCTTAGGTTAGTTTAACTGACCACTTGCAATCAGTACTATGTGAAAACTTCTCCCAAACAGCAGGCAAGAAGCTCCGCACCACAGTTCAATGGAGCTATTTTCCACATATTTGGATTGGAAAGCATGTCTTCCTAGACAAGTCAGACTTTACAGCAGGCCCCAAAGACCAGCAGCCCTCCTGCCCTAATGCATAACCATAAATTTAAAAAAAGACCTCAGGCAGTGAGGATATAACACATTACAGCTGAGGAGTAATGCACTAGCTACAGCATGAAGAGCTAGCCCTGCCTTCCTTGATTTCTACCTTTCAGTAATGGATTGTAGGTAAGAATCTCAGTCAGGGTGTGAACGAAGAACTGTTGCAAAGGCTCTGGAGAGGTGGTGCTTTTGTACATTGTCACAGTGAATATGTTCAACCTACAAATTCAAACAACAAAAGAACTGTTTAGGGACAAGGAACAGCAGCCACAGTCTGCAATGGATGGAGTACAGTTCATGACTATTTTTCCCCTCTAAATATTTTTCCCCCACCAGCTGAACTACCAAAATGAATTAAACACTGACAAGCTTTTTTAAATCACACACACAAAAGGAAGTTAGTGGGTAGTCTTCTCAATCACCTTTACAGAACACCACAAAATGGGATTGAAGAGTGAAGATGCATAGCTAGAGCTCCAGATGGATACAAAAATGTGGATCCACATCCACTAGAAACAACAGGTATCAAATCTGCAATCCACCCCCTGCCCTTTATGTATATACACCTGTATCTGCAGCAAGCAATTTCACCGTGCTGGTTCTGAGGAGTATGTTGGGGCACTGCAATGGAGGAGCATGGCCAGGGCAAGGGTTTTGTCCTGCTGTGCCCAGTGCTTATGGGATAGCAGGGCTGGGGTGCTCCTGGCAAGCCCATGGCTGGGGCATTGGTGCTTGTCCTGCTCTGCACTGCCAAGTGCTCCTTTTGTGAAGTTGGTCCCGTTCCACCTGCTCCCCAGTGCTTACTGGGGAAGGGGAAAAGGATGCTCCTACAATGGAGCTTGTCCTACTCCCCAGGGCTCAGCAGGGGTGGGGCACTCCTGGCACTAGGTTTTCCTAACAGGGAGTGGGACAAGCACTCAGGCCCCAGACACACAGTTCACCAGGAGCGCTGCAACCCCATTCCCTGGTAAGCACTAGGGAACAGGGCAGAGCAGGTCAAGCTATGTGGTAGGAGTGCTTGGCAGCGCACCACAACAACAGCTCCCTGCCAGGAGTGCCCCAACCTTTCCAGCATCTGCATACACTCCAATATCTGCAAAACTGAATGGTGGATATAGAGCGGGTATCTGTGGATTTGCAGAGCTGTACGCATAGCAGGCATGTTAATAGGGAAGAGGATCAAAGCAGAGCTAAGGATGTCTGAAAGCAGGAAGCTCAGGCGGAGAGCTGAATTTGTGGAAGTTGCAGGAGACAGGAAGCAGAACTGGGGTAGGAATAACTCCTGGGGAAATCAAAGACTGCTGTGTGGGGCTACCATACAGTTCAGGAGTGGTACTTGTATATACGTTTTACTACACTTACCAGTGATGGTATCTGTAGAAAATAAAGGTATTTACATATGTATATTTGATAAGGGAGGGAAAGCCAAAAATAAGTATCCATACTTTTAAATTATTTGTAAATAGGTTAAAATAATCTCATTTTATAAAGCTTTATGTCTGTAGAAAACAGACATAGGACAGTGGGACGGGGGGAAGACAGTGACAATAATCATAGCAGATTCTTACCAAAACTTCACAGTCTGTAACTGAGAAGAATCTTCCTGTTTTTCATTAGCTATAGCATCAAGTACCCCTGATTCCACAACATAAAACAAAACACAGTCAGAAAAGAGAAGGAAAGGTGGAAGGAATGGTATAATTAAACAGCATGGAGGAACTAATTAGAACACGCAACATGTGCATCTTTTTAAGGAGGTGACCCCATTAGGGAAATGGGCAGCAGGAACGATTCATCAGCACTTGGCTCTTCTGAAAATTTCTTAAAGTAACACAATGGCTTTAAAACCCTGAACCATTTAAAAGGCTCCCCAGAACACACTAGAAATTAAATCCATTTAGAGAGGAACATAAATGAAAATTTAATCCCCAACCCAGGGCCTTACATCCTATTGTTTGATGCGCTAGTGTACATCTGTGCACCTGTGTGAAGTCCCACTATATACAATACAGTTCTGCATAGAGGCAGGGGGTTTATGCTAGATAATCACATATTCTTTAACAGATGACTAATTCTCATCACCATATTAAAGAGAAAGCAGAATGCTGCTTGTTAATTCACTACCATCTGTCCTAGCTCTGGGGTTTCCCCATCTTATATCTAGTAAGTAACACTTCAAAACCCTCAAAATTACAGAATGGAAATGAACACAAATCTTAAGCTTAAAAGGAAGAGCCCTTTCATTAGGGCTGGGGTTCTCTTTTTGAGCCATCTTTAAAAGGAAATGTGCTGAGATGCAGGAAACATACAGGCTGTCTGCACTAGCCCCTTCATTTTGAAAGGGGCATGGTAATGAGCGAGGTTGGAAGACGTTAATGAGGCACTTCCATGAATACGCAGTGCCTCATTGGCATAATGGTGGCCACAGCAATTCGAAAGTGCCGTTTTCAAATCACGCACCGCCCATGTAGAGAGGCGCCTTTCGAAAGGATCCCCAGACTTTGAAAGTCCTTTATTCCTAAAACCAAATAGGAATAAGGAGCGTTCGAAGTCCGGGGGCCTTCTATATGGGCAGTGCACGATTCGAAAGCAGAACTTTCAAATTGTCCCAGGCATCATTATCACAGAACAATAAAGCTGGAAGAGACCTAAAAAAGCCATCGAGCCCAGCCCCCTGCTCTAAGCAGGTCCAAACCCATCAGATCAGCCCAGCCAGGGCTTTGTCGAGGCAAGACTTAACCACCTCCAGGGATGGAGACTCCACTACTTCCCTAAGTGGACCATTCTAATGCTTCACCACCCTCCTAGTGAAAAAGTTTTTCCTAATGTTCAACCTGGACCTTCCCAACCGCAACCTGAGACCATCGTTCCGTGTTCTGCCATCCGTGACCACTGAGAACAGCCTCTCTCCAGCCTCTTTGCAACCTCCCTTCAGTAAGTTGAAGGCTGTTATCAAGTCCCCCCTCAGTCTTCTCTTCTGCAGACTAAACAGTCCCAAGTCATATACTCCAGCCCCCTAATTATTTTGGTCACCCTCCGCTGGACCCTCTCCAGTGCATCCACATCCTTCCTATAATTGGGGGCCCAGAACTGGACACAGTACTCTAGATGCGGCCTCACCAAATCTGAATAAAGAGGAATAATCACTTCTCTGGATGTACTGGCAACGCTCCTCTTGATGCAACTTAATATGCCATTAGCTTGTTGACTACAACGGCACACTGTTGACTCATGTCCAGCTTCTCGTCCACTACAACTCCCAGGTCCTTTTCTGCAAAACTACTACCAAGCCAGTCAGATCCCAGCCTGTAACAATGCTTGGGATTCTTCTGGCCCAGGACTCTGCACTTGTCCTTATTGAACCTCATCAGATTTCTTGCAGCCCAGTCTTCCAATTTGTCTAAGTCAGTCTGGACCCTGTCCCTACCCTCCAGCGTATCTACCTCTCCCCCTAGCTTAGTGTCATCCGCAAACTTGCTGAGGGTGCAATCCAACCCCTCATCCAGGTCATTGATAAATACGTTGAACAGAACAGGACCCAGAACCGAACCTTGGGGCACTCCACTAGAAACTGACCGCCATCCCGACATCGAGCCATTGATCGCTACCTGCCGGGCCTGACCTTCTAGCCACCTTTCTATCCATCTTACTGTCCATTTATCCAATCCACATTCCTTTAACCTGCTGAAAAGAATATTGTGGGAGAGCGTATCAAAAGCTTTGCTAAAGTCAAGATATATCACATCCATTGATTTTCCCCTATCCACAGAGCCAGTTATCTCATCATAGAAACTAATCAGATTGGTCAGGCATGACTTGCCCTTCATGAATCCATGCTGACTATTCCTGATCACTTTCCCCTCCTCCAAGTGCCTCAAAATGACTTCCTTGAGGAGCCTCTCCATGATTTTTCCAGGGACTGATGTAAGACTGACTGGCTTGTTGTTCCCTGGATCACCCTTCTTCCCTTTTTTAAAGATGAGCACTACATTTGCCTTTTTCCAATCATCTGGGATCTCTCCCAATCTCCACGACTTTTCAAAGATAATGGCCAAGGGCTCGTCAACAACATACACCAGCTCCCTCAGAATCCTAGGATGAATTAGGTCCGGGCCCATCAATTTATGTACATATAGCTTTTTTATGCTAATAATGTGCTGCATATTCATGATAGTGCCTCATTAGCATCTTCCAACCTCGCTCATTACCATGCCCCTTTCAAAAGGAAGGGGCTGGTGTAGTCGCGGCTCCAGATTCCCCACACTTTTTCCTTAGCTGCCAGACCTTTCTATTTTTTCCTCTCCCTTCCTAAAGGAAAATAAATTAATGTTAAATGGAGGAGACTATTGGTTCTTCAGACAGAGGAGCTCACTATCACTGTACGCCCAATACAAAGCATAATGCTCCCACTCTTGCTCTCACGCTGACACCCAGGTCTTTATCAAACATTATAAAATATCTAAATCTGCTTTAAGGAAGCTGATTAGTTAAGTGTAAAGAGCTCAACACCAGCAGATGAAATTTAAACAAGCTAAAGAATTTATTATGAAGTCCCTTATTATTTTCCCTTTGTGGAATACCCTGCAGTTTATATAAAGTTCCAGGAGGTATTATATTGCCATTGAGAAACCAGAGGAATAGCTGGTCAACAGCAGGATAATCATATGTTGGGATCAAAGCTCTATAACCAGCATATTGCATCAGTGGCAGTGACTAGGTGCTCTCCTTGCAGACAGAGAGAGACTGTACGCAAGCATGTGCACAAACTGTGTGGACAGTAGAACCACAAATCAGGAAGATCTGCTGATGATCAGAAGAGCTTTGACTTATGTTTTGTCTTTTTTGAATTGTGATGAAAATTCAGGCATTCCTATTTTTGCCCACTCAGCAACACAATCTGGACTGCTCAACACAAGATGGATACATGATTCATGGGAAACAGTCAGGGAGAATAATTATTTGAAGATTACACACACAGTTCAAATTAAAAGTCTCCTTCTTGACTCATGGGTGAACACCACATCACTATATAAAGATAATTCTGCTGGTTAAAAATGATGTCTTACGATGTCACAGGGACTTAGCTCCAAGTCACTTGTATCAAACATGCAAATTCAAAGTTCTTAGTCAAAGAGAGAGAGTATAAAAGAACAAGAGGTTATACAATAAAAGAAGATGCAACAGAGGTATCTTAAGTGACCAGTCATGCACGTGATGCAGCACAAAGGAAATACAGGTAAACAGGTCCTTAATGACCTTGAAAATCTCCTAGGGGAAAAAAAATGAAGCTAAGTATAATCTTAGTAAATTGCACAAAGCTCCAAATTATAAATAATCAATACAGTAGACCCTGACGTTAGGCGAGGGTTCCGTACCACACACCATCGCGTAACCCAACCTTCGCGTAAGTGGGGATCTGGCTTTTTCCCTAGCAGAACACACATTCTGCTGCGAGGGAAGCAGAAGAAACGTAAGTCTTGGGGTGGGGAGGCAGTTGAGGAGGGTTAAGCCTGGAGGTGGGCTGGGGCTGCGGGAGGTGGGCGTGGGGCCACAGAGGGTCTGCACCAGGACAGGAGGATGGAACCAGAGCTGTGGGGGGGGGGGGCGGGCGGGGGCAGGGAGGTTTGAACCAGGGCGGGGTGTTGAACCGCAGCTATGTGCAGGGGGTTGAACTGGAGCGGGAGGACGGAACTAGGACCATGTGCGAGGGGTTTGAACCGGGGGGGGGGGGGGGGGGGGGGGGAGGGAGGGGTGTGTGTGTGTGTGTTCTGAACTGGAACCTCGCATGGGGGGTGCTGAACCAGGGCAGGAGGATGGAAATGGTACTGCGGGGGGGGGGGGGGGGGAAAGGGTTGAGCCAGAGCCACGTGTGTGGGGTGGTGAGCCAGCAGGGGGGTTGAACCACAGCTGGGGAGGTTGAGCCAGTGTCACACCTGAGGGGTAGTGAGCTAGAGCCAGAGGCGGGGTGAGCAGGAGCTATACGCGGGTGGTCAGCAGAACTGGCAGGAGGGGAGGGGTCTCATGTACTGAGACCTTACTGTACTTACATATCAACATTTTTTGCAGTACAGCATTGCAGATCTATTTAAAAATAACAAAATTAAGAACTTTAGAAATTAAATACTATAACCAGAGAAAGTAAATTGGCTAAAAAAATTCTAGATTAACTCTTAACATTGTATTGTAAATAGTTTTTTCACAAATTTATAGGATTCCCAGTCGTTCTACTACTTCACATTAATTCACACTGCTCACTGAAAAGGAAGCAGAGAAATCAAGCCAAATCTATATGTCGAAAAGAAAGTGGTAGCCCTGAATGCATGATACTAAAAATCACCTTTACAAACCTATTAATTTTGGGGGAGAGAAAACAGTTTCATAGATTAGTTCAGGAAGGTTCAAGAGAAACTCTCCAAAAATTGCCCTGCAACCATCTCCTCACTGTTTACTTCTGCAATTCCTCACCTGACTTATTGTCCTAGCTATGTTAAATTGTAAGCAATTTGTAACAGCTACCGCATCTTATTTTGAATGCCATAAAGCAACATGTATATCAACGGTGCTTGAAAAAAGTGCGTAAGTAGTAACATTTTGCCCTTACGTGGGGAATTTTCTGGAATTCCATCTTCTTTCCTAGATCTGAAGTTTGCTGAACTCCATTCTGAAGAAGCACAATCACAAAATCTGCAAATCAAGAACGGAGAACTGTTTCAGCACTCTTTTACCAACAACAAAAGAACACATCCAGCCTCCCAGACGGGGTACTGCTGGTCAAATTTCATTTGTTACACAGTGAAGTTAGCTAACCTAGTGTTGGGCAACATATCTCCTTACAGGCAGAATTATTCCTCATACACAAAGACCAGAGGTATCAGACATCATCGATGTGCTCAGATACCTCAATGACAGTGGCCATATAAGAACTTAAATCAAACAGGTCTTTTACTAATATTTCAGCATCACACAATACAATAAAATGACAATATGTTGTTTGTCATATACGTTACGCATTTTTTTAAGTGGCTTATTCTTATTTGTTCGTTACACTACAAATTCAAATACATGAAGAGCTCATTGGCTTTTCAAAGTTTTACTCTTCAGGTAAACCACTACAAAAGAAATTACACTGTGCCTGAGGAGACCTGTGGCAAAGGATTAACTCACCCGACTATTAGAAGAGATTCAGTCAGAGACAAAAAAAGTCTGAATGCTGAGTTTTCAAGAATGCAAATGCAAAAATTTCAACCAAATAACTGAGTTTGCCTGGCAATTCCAGTAGTCAAAAGAGCTGACTGTTACTCCTCAGTCAAATGACAAAGCTTTTGGCTTTTTCTGAACCCGAAAAGAGAAGCACAAAATTAAGACCAAAAAGTGGGCATAGGAGAACACACAAAAACAGAATCCTGATGAGCATTAGGGCTTTTCTAATCTCCTTTAGTACCAAAATGGATGATGGGTACCATCAGGAGGAGACATGATCACGATTAAGAAAAGAGAGTGCTGGTCACATGTCCCCCTCTCCAGTACCTGTTGTTGATCAAAACCTGAACTTCAGGCTACTAGCCCTTCATGTGACAGAATATAAAAAGTTTAATTGTAAAGCTACATGCTAAAAGTAACAAGAGACAAATGGAATAGTGGAGACCCGGTAGGGGGAAGACGACCGGGAGATTTTAGCTACCACTATGATATCATGGCCTGTATTGGAAGGTAGTCTCGGAGGGGTAGCCGTGTTACTCTGTGGCTTCACAAAACAAAGCAAAGCAAACAGTCATGCAGTACCCTAAAGGCTAAATTTTATTTATTATGTAATGAGCTTTCATGGGTAAGTATTGGACTGGACATCCCCTTAATTATTAAAATAAAGTTATGAAGGACTAAAGAATGAAAAAGTTATGGTTCCAGGTTAAAAGTCAAAGAATTCACTGTCTTTAATTTTCTTAACGCAGGAGTTCGCAACCTGCAACTCTGGAGCCGCATGTGGCTCTTTAAGGACATTTTTGTGGCTCTTGATGCAATAATCGCAGAGTCAAAAAAAAAAACAAGCAAACACCCACACCCCTCCTGATTTTTTTGTTTTTGTTTTTTTACAAACAGTGAACATATAAAAGCTCAAAAATGAACAACTCTTATCTAAATAGCAAACAATATGTGACCTCAAAACTTTAGATAACTCCCTGCAGCATCCCCCAGAGAGAGAGAGAAGGTTTGGAAGTGAAAGTCAGGAAAAGAGTGGTACAAACACACATGTAAAGTGTGAGGAAATAGAATATGCGAAAGGCTTGTGAACATCCTGCAGTAAACATGTATTGCATTACAAATCATTGTATGTGCACTGTTCTTAAAATAGGGTTATAAAAAGTCTGGTTTTACATTATTTGTTAAGGACTGTCTCATATTCACATGCATTGTGGCTCTTGAATTACTGAGTTCTTTAATGACTTCGAAAAAAATGGCTTTTCTTGCTATTCTGGTGGCTGACCCCTGTGTTAACGTTATAGAAACGAAGCCCTCTTCATCAAAAGAGATTATAAAAATACAGGCTGAACACTGTTTTCATATAGCTAAACTTCTACATAGAATACTGTCTGTTGAAGATTCTAAAGCTTAAGTACTTTAGACTACATGGTGTTAAATACCTACACTCAAAAGGGTTACCTGAAAGTACGTGCTCACAAATCTCCAGATGCAGGGATGAATCATTTGTCTGCTTACACAACAGACAAAAGCTGCTGAATAGCCACTCCACCACAGCAGGGGTGTCCGAATTGCTGAGAACACAACAAAAACCAGGTAGGATTTGTTTCACTCCCTTTATTGTGATATTTGATTTTCCTCCAACTAACATTCAAGAAAGGACAGATGGCTCCACAACTGACTATGCGGTTGGTATTTATTTCTTAAAGTCGTGCCAACTGAAAGCTCTATTTCCTTTACAAAATGTTTCTGAAAGAACATGCCCACAGAAAGACAACTGATCTTGAAATCTCATTTTAAAATAATTATTTCTCTCCACAATAAAAATATATCCTTAAAGAACTGGAAGAAAAAAGTTCTTAACCTTGAAGGAATTACCTAACTTCCTGGGACTGGTTTCTTCCAGTCACCTGGTTGGTTTTTCCAAAGTTTAACTAATTAAAATAGGCAATGCATTTAAATTATTCCACCATCAGGATCAGAAAAATAATGCAAGATCAATATTATGGGAGCCAAGAAGTCTCCAATCTCTTTACAAACCATAAGAGAAACATCTGAAAGATTGCTTTTATTTATTGGAACACCCTGGGACGCACTTGCAAAATACCATGTGGTATTTCAATCACATGGCAGCTAACCCCGAATGGAATCTGTAAGTTCTCAGGATAAGGTTTTTGCCACATGATGCCAAAAATGGCAACTTATGGAAAGCCTAATCATTCCAATATATCAACTTCTAACTTCAGTCTGTCATCAAAGATTCTGTCCTACATCAATTTATTCTCTAGGGTACAACTGTAACAACACTTTGCCTTGCAAAGACAGAAGCATGCAGCTTGCACATAGCAAGATCTCTATTCCAGACCAATTTTATTTTTATGATCAAATAAGAACTTCTGCAGCAAATATCAGGCCAAGACATTAACAACTAATCCCAGATAAGATTTCTGTAGATTTTGAGATACCGAAGACACACATCTGTACTTACCTCTCCAGAAGCTCTCCCAAGCTAACAATGTTACCTCTGTGCAGATACCATACAACTTCCAACACGGGAGGGTTCTAAAAGGAGTAACACTGCAGTCAGATGCGGTGTTCCCTCATTTTTTATGTCCACATGCAGAATGAATTTTGTTATGGGAACCTATGTGCAACAATAGTGAGATGATGTGCGACCACCTCCACAGGGCATTTTATTATTATGTGCACCATTCTGCACATGGATGGTCTGTGGGGGAGGTGGGGAGGATGAGCAATTCAGAGTGTGAGAAGGGGATCAGGGTTGGGGGAGTGGGTAATGAGGGCTTTGGCAGTGGGCATGGGCAGTGGAGCTGAGGGTCAGGGGAACAGAGGAGTGGCAGCACACAGAGCTGCCTCCTCTTCCCACCAGGACGGGCTGGCTCTGAATACAGAAGCTTTATAGGCTCCAACCCAGTGACCCGGAACAAAGGGGAACCCTCCTTAGTGTAGGGCCTTGGGATTCAGCCGCTAAAGCATTTTTATTAACCCAGCCCTGCTGTTGGGGCCAAAGGAGCATGTCTCTTTCTCAGCCACAGCAGCTGTGTACTTAGCAGCCCTGAGCACTTGCACAGGGCTCATCAGGTGGCTCTGCAGCCACACAGTTTAGAGGGAAGATAGTAGCATTTATAGTAGCAAACTTTCCAGTGGTTAACATTAAAAAACTAAAAACCTAACTGTCAAGTTAAGCGCATGAAAATCCTGAGCTCAACATTGCAACAATACCAATAAAAAGAATCACAGTAGTCCTATTCTCTCCTATCCACTTTCAAAATGTTTATTAAAAATCATGATTATAAATCATTCCAGTCACTGTGTCCCTTGAATAATCCTGATTATGTGCCTTCCAAAAGGGCAATGGATACCTCAGTGAAATGATAACTGTCTGTCTGTCTAATCTTCAGTTCAGGACAACAACAGGAAGTTGTAACAAGGTCCTGCCTATTCACTGGCTTGAAATGAACTGAATTGGGTGTTCTCAAATTTTACCACGAAAAGTGCAGTGTAGCACAGCTCAAGGCTTGGCTGATGGCACAGTATTTTGGTAAAATCTGAGATACATATTGGTATAACGGATAAGTGTCTGATTATTTGGGATTAGTAAAACCCTCACATGTCGTGAATTAGGCTTTCAATAATCCCTCACTATGTAAAACCTGCTTGTCTGGAGGGAGCCAAGAGCTAGAACGCCTAAAGACAACAGTATTTGGCTTCTGGTTAACCAGTATAGTATGGCACCAGTTCCTTTATTATTGGCTTGGAGAGTCTAATTATAGAATAAATCACCAGTTTGGAATAGGGGTGGGAGAGGGATTTAGCTGCTGCCCTGAGCGTAGCATTCACAGTATGGTCCATCACAGGCACATGTCCATAATCTCTAGCAACTCTCTCCTCAAAACATCTACCATTAACAAGGTTTTACTTGCAAAAAAGAAAGACGTGCCAGGGAAACCATAAAGCCTACAGCAGACCTCACTATTGCTACTGGTACTACATGGAAAGCACACAGGTAACAAGTGACAAAATAAAACCCACATATAGTCATTACCCTTCCCTACAGGGAATGATTGAAACTTATAGGGCAGATGTAATTGTACATTTTTTGTGGAAAAAAATAGATTTGGCCTCTAATGCTATCAATCCAGCATTTCTGACAAACATTCGCATTCACATAAGAAGCAGAGACAGAATAGCTGACATTTACCACCACTCTTTGATGCCAAAAGCCAAAGTCAATCAATACTAAAAATAATGCTTCCTTTTCCCCTGGTAAGAGATGAATGCATAATCCACACAAATAATCTAAACGTTCTGTCCCTATAGTCTGCAGGACCAGTACCTCTCGTCAGGTCTTACCTGCATTTTCCACAGCTCCTGACAGAACAGCAAATGACAGAAGGCATTGTCCGCCACCAAATCCTTGACAGTTTGAAGCAAACAAGACAATTTTTTCTGGAATTGCCCCAAAAATAAAATGGAAAAAATATCCTCTCAGTAAATGCTATACCTAATTTTACAGACATCTTTCCGTTTTCCCTTGTTTGATGAATTTGAAATGACTGAATGGCCCAGGGAATCAATAGGTGAAGCCATGCTGAACTTTTCACCTTTGGTTTAGGAGTTCAAATGCACACCATGTCAGTAGTGACTGAAATCACGGCCATACACATACACCCTTGCAACTATTTTTGTTAAACTAGTGATGGCACTACAGTGATGTGAATTTATGAACTCAAGCATCAGCATAGGAATCGCCTCTTCATCACCAAGACCTGATGCCCAGTCAGTGGCCTTGGTGGAGTGATTTGATAGTCTCAGTAGAGCTCCTGGTGTCCACACACAAAACCCAAAACATAATAATTAGCTATAAATGAAAGCAGGGATGCTAAAAACTAAACAAATGGACAGAACAAAATGAACCCTGTTGGGAAGGGCTAGGACATACTGAAGAAGACTCATATACAAGAAGCTTACCGTGCTATGATTCACACTGTACCATCTCTATGGATAAATAGTTTCGTCTGTTTATGAAAAGAATACTCCCATTCTAAAGGGTGTTACAACACACAGGTATGAACCAAACCATCAGCTTTCTAGCTCGAATACTGGTTTTGCCTTTTTTAAAAAACTTTTGGAGACTACATACATATTTATGGAGGACAGAGAGTGGACTTAAAGAAAGTGTAAAAACAAGAATAACCATAGACAAAGCCTCTCTCTCCTAACGTTCATCTTTCTGGGTATAAGAGCAAATTTTTCTCTTACTCTCTGCTCCACATTCAACAGTGCAGTTTGTCTGGACTCCTCAGAAGCCTCACAAATCTGGGCAATGCTAGTAGCAGCAGTTTTGGCGGACAAGATTCCCATTGGTACTCCCAGCCTTGAGGCCTGCTCCTGCAGAACAGAGACTGCAAAGGAAAGTTAACAGCATGAGGATTGTGGGCTGAGAACTAGACTGGAAACTGACAGCTCCTGTGTTTAAACCTGGCTAGCAGTCTCTCCATCTTTGGCTTTGGTTATATTGCTTGATAATGAGTTATCTCATTTCCTTCCCCCAACCTGCCCCCCCCCGCCCCATCTACAAAATGGACAGACCACCACCACTTCAAAAGGGGCGATCTTTTCTTTAAAAAATTATTGCTGACTATCAATATGATAGATATTGTTCGCTTCTCCGAGTGACAGAATTTGAAAATTAACAAGATACTCAAAGTCCAGGGGTCTTTACCCATCAGCACTGAGAAAGACTACATCAGAGTTATGAGGGGTGGGGGGGAGGAATCACAGTTTTGTCCCTTGACTGGACCCTTCAGCTCACAGGCCTGACTTTCTTCATCTCTCTCAAGGACAGAACTGTGTGGTTCAACTCTAGAACACCACCTTTTAGGCATATCCATGAATCAATTTCAGAAGTGGTCATTAGTTGTGTATTCCTCATTTCCTGGGTGTCCACTCTGCTATATGCGTTATGATATTGGCCGTGTCTACACTAGCCCCAAACTTCGAAATGGCCATGCAAATGGCCATTTCGAAGTTTACTAATGAAGCGCTGAAATGCATATTCAGCGCTTCATTAGCATGCAGGCGGCCGCGGCACTTTGAAATTGACGCGCCTCGCCGCCGCGCAGCTCGTCCCGACAGGGCTCCTTTTCGAAAGGACCCCACCTACTTCGAAGTCCCCTTATTCCTATGAGCAGATGGGAATAAGGGGACTTGGAAGTAGCTGCGGTCCTTGCAAAAAGGAGCCCCGTTGGGACGAGCCGCGCGGCGGCGAGGTGCGTCAATTTCGAAGTGCTGCAGCCGCCCACATGCTAATGAAGCGCTGAATATGCATTTCAGCGCTTCATTAGTAAACTTCGAAATGGCCACTTGCATGGCCATTTCGAAGTTTGGGGCTAGTGCAGACACAGCCACTGAGAAGACCCGAGCATACTCAATTGCACCATCTGGATAGTATGTGATAAATATTATCTTTAGGTAATCTTATTGAATATGTTTATGTATCTTTTGGGTCCACTGTATTAAATGGACTGTTCATATATTGGAGGACAGAACTGTGTAACCTCTTGAGGGAGGACAAGTGGCAGATCTGAGTCTTGGAGGCTCAAGGAACTAGACTGAACAATGGGTCAGACAACAATAGACTCCTGGAACAGTAAGCATTAAGTGCATTTACTAGGGAATAAATAGGAAGATGTGAATGAAAATTCCCCAACTCTAGTCATATACAGCCCTAGCCTTTCGAAGCCCTAAACAGCAAGTGCTTTTGGCTGATCACGAAGGGCAACTGCATGCAGCTGTATTCCTCCTGGGAATGAGACAGTGATCACACCATTCAAAATTGTACCATAATGCATATACACAAGGAAATCAAATTAAGGTTGCACAGACAACCTTAATTCTGGCATTTCCTAACTTCTGAGAGCTCGACTTTGGAAACCTAATAATGTTATTTTGATGAAGGGTTGTTTTTTTTTTTTTGGTGCCTTAGAAAAGGTTGACCATGCTGTTTTTAGAAATACAAAGTGATATGACAGTCCTCATTTACTTCTGGGAAACTAATGAATCTGCAGAAAGACCTGAGACTGTGTTACAAGGAACATATGATTTTACTAAGCAGATTGTTAAACTTATCTTGCCAAAACAGGTTATTGTTTTATAACTGGTAGGACAGTCATGCCAATTAAGGCTATTTGAGAGATCATTTAAAAGATACCATGTACCAGCCTCACCCAGTATCTACCGTACTATGAGAAAAGAGTGGACTGAAGATGGACTGAGAGAAGTGACTGACTGCAGCTGTGTACTTACACTCTCATATGTACAAAGTACTCCCATAAATACCTACAGATTTACTACTGGTAGTCACACACTTTACTGCTTTTGCACCCAGTTGATTAAACAAATTAGGAGCACCTTGCATCCTTCTTCTCAAGCATCTTTCCATCCTTCTCTATTGCAGACCTCCTGAAATCCCCCAACTTCTCTCATGTCTGCGACTACATCCCCCATTCCACCTCTTCCATGCCAGGGAGCTCTGTCTGCCCCCACCTCATTCCGAGGTCTGAGTGTGCTTCCATATCCTTTCCCCCTCCCCATGCCTCCTTCCTCCAAGGACTTCACCTGTGTGCCTCCCATTCTCCTCCTCTTGGCCTACCTTTGGAGGTCTTACAACAATATGAAACATGGCTTGCTGCTGTGCTCATTCTACCAAAGAGAGAATCATTGGGCTGCACATATACTTGCAACTGTATACTTATTTCTGAGAACAAAAGTAGCAAATAGAACAACAAATTAGAGCTAGGTGACAGGTAGAAGTTCAGCGAGTCAGGCAAACAATTTTCCATCGTTCTCAAACAGGTACTACTTCACTCACACTCACCAACAAATGATTCTGGAAAAGCATTCTGTGGCTCTGGACCACCCTGTGCATTTGATTCACTGGAATTTTCCACCTAGAAACAAAGTATTTTAAAATCTCTCTTTGCACAAGTATATAAACATATTGCCTTGCATATGGTACCTTCCAGCTACAGCATTCCAAATGCTGGAAGCAACTAGAAAAAAAAAATCCATGTTAAATAACACACCACCTAGCTCTCGCATAGCACTTTTCACCTGTAGGCTTCAGAGCACTTTACAGAAGAAGTCAGCATCATTATCACTATATTACATATGGGCTACGTCTATACTAGCCCCAAACTTCGAAATGGCCACGCAAATGGCCATTTCGAAGTTTACTAATGAAGCGCTGAAATGCATATTCAGCGCTTCATTAGCATGCGGGCGGCTGCAGCACTTCGAAGTTGATGCGCCTCACCGCCATGCGGCTCTTTCCGACGGGGCTCCTTTTCGAAAGGACCCTGCCTATTTCGAAGTCCCCTTATTCCCATGAGCTCAGCACCAAGCCCCTCCATTGCCTTCTTGCCCCTGCACTGCTCCCACTTGCCTCTTCCTCCAGAGGCAACACACCAGTGACAGTAAGTGCGGGGAGTGGGGCAGGTGCAGGGGATGTATGTGACCCCTCATGGACCCCTATGCATCATCCCTGCTTGGGCTGCGGACAGAGTGATGAAGTTATCAAGTAATGATTCCAGCTAAAAGACCAATCTGAATTAGCTCTGTACAATGTTAACCCCATTTCAGGCTATAATACCACATTACTGTAAGAATGAATGTAATCTCATGAGTTTTCTTTTACACGTATTTCCTACATGTTCACTTACTGAAGATATTGTTCTTATAATACATGCACCTTATACCTATTTCAGAAAGATCTGTAGAGAGACAAAACTTCAGTGACGGTTTTACAGAATATGCACAGCAAACTCAAAATTATGAACTGCCATACCTCCAACAAGAGAGCATTCAAGTTCTGATGGCAACTCAGAAGGTGAACAGCTGCTTCCTGAAGCTCCTGTCCACTTTCAAATGTGCACTTCTGTTTCTTGACTCTCCCTGCTAAAAAATGTTTTTAAACAAAAATAAACAATGTTTTCTTAACTCATTTTGTCTACTTCTAAAATGCATGAATATTGTGTTCATGAAAAAGAAGGCTTGAAAATTAATGAGAGCCAGACAAAGTGTGGGCTAGTGCTACACACAGCTCTACCAATGTCTGCCTTCTGATCCCCAGGGCTCCTCCCTAAATCAGACCGTTCTATATACAAATTGCCAATTATGCCAAAACTGAAACAAAACCAAGGAATACAAGGGATTCTTTTAATGAGGAAAGTTGTTCCACATGCTACAAAAACACTTTTTCAGTAGCTTTAGCAAGACTGAGAGAACTTATTAGGGCTACTTTGAACTAACTAAAAATGAATCAGTAACCAATACAGATGTTTTAAAAAGAGGGCCATAATGTGGTTTAGTCCATGATACACATGAAGAACTGGGAAGCAGTATCCTGTACATTCAGGGGAAGATTTTAAAAAAAAAACAAAAAAAACAAAAAAAAAGTCATGTAGCACTTTAAAGACTAACAAAATAATGTATTAAGTGATGAGCTTTTGTGGAGCAGACCCGCTCTTTCAGAGCTGGAAATAGTGCTGAAATTGAACTGGCATGATGAATAAATAACAGACAGAAAAAAAATGAAATAAAATGAAAATGTTTTCCATCTCTTACGTATTCATCGTACCAGTTCATTTTCAGCAAACTATTACCAGATCTGAGGAAGCGGGTCTGCCCCACAAAAGCTCATCACCTGATAAATTATTTTGTTAGTCTTTAAATTGCTACATGATTGCTTTTTTGTTTTGCAAAGATACAGACTAACATGACTACCTCCGTGACTGTTGTGGGGAAGTGGGGCTAGCAAAGGCCACAAAAGAGCAAGGTGCAACAGCCAAGGTAAGGAGCAAAGAAACGATGGACCAAACATCTGAGAGGTAAAGGGAGAGTCAGGTATGCAGACAAAGACAAGATGGAAAGAGGACCAATATCCACATAACTTTGCTTTCAAGTCTCATAAAACCACCAGAGTTCACAAATATAAACAAGAAGCCCTGTGGCACCTTATAGACTAATGGATATTCTGGAGCATAAGCTTTCGTGGGCAAAGACCTGCTTTGTCAAACAAGGGAAGCAGGTTTCTCCCCACAAAAGCTCATGCTCCAAAATATCTGTCAGTCTATAAGGTGCCACAGGACTTCCCGCTGTTTTTGCAGATACAGACTAACTGGGCTGCCTCTCTGACACAAAATGGTGGTAATTTCACCCAGTTTCCACCCCAGAAAACGCACGGAGCTGCTGACTCACTGCCCACCCCTACAGCAGAAGCCCTGGCTCCGGGCACAGCCGGGATGTCACACCCTGCCCCAGGCTGCAAGGACAGCACCAGGAGTGCCGCCCCCGCTGGGAGGATGCAGGGACATAAGAATATAAGAATGGCCCTACTGGGTCAGACCAAAGGTCCATCCAGCCCAGTATCCTGTCTGCCAACAGTGGCCAGTGCCAGGTGCCCCAGAGCAGGTGAACCGAAGACAACGATCAAGCGATTTGTCTCCTGCCATCTGTCTCCAGCCTTTGACTAAAGGCTAGGGGTACCATACTTTACCCTTGGCTAATAGCCATTTATGGACCTAACCTCCAAAAATTTATCAAGCTCTTTTTTAAACTCTGTTAGAGTGCTGGCCTTCACAGCCTCCTCTGGTAAGGCATTCCACAGGTTGACTGTGCGCTGCGTGAAGAAAAATTTCCTTTCATTAGTTTTGAACCTACTACCCACTAATTTCATTTGGTGTCCTCTAGTTCTTCTATTATGGAAACAAGTAAATAACTCTTCAATATTCACTTTCTCCACACCATTCATGATTTTATACACCTCTATCACATCGCCCCTCAATCGCCTCTTTTCTAGACTGAAAAGTCCCAGTCTCTCTAGCCCAGGCGTGTCCAACCCGCGGCCCTGGACAGCTAATAATGCGGCCCCACAAGATCGTAAGCTTTTAACATTATTATGTGATTTATATACATTAACTATATTATGTGTCTTATATGCGGCCCAAGACAATTCCTCTTCACTCAATGCGGCCCAGGCAAGCCAAAAGGTTGGACACCCACGCTCTAGCCTCTCCTCATATGGGACCCGTTCCAAACCCTTAATCATTTTAGTTGCCCTTTTCCGAACCTTCTCTAACGCCAGTACATCTTCTTTGAGGCGAGGAGACCACATCTGCGCGCAGCACTCAAGACGTGGGCGCCCCACAGTTTTACACAGGGGAAGTCAGATATTCTTCGTCTTATTCTCTGTCCCTCCTTTAGTTATTCCTCGCATCCTGCTCGCTTCACTGACCGCCGCTGCGCGCTGCGTGGGTGTTTCCAGAGGGAGCTGCCAGCGGGCTCGGTCTGTTCCCTCCAGCTCCCCCGGGCGCGGGACCACGTGGGGCGCTCGGCACAGCCCGGCTGCTGCTGCCTCGGGCCCCCCCCCCCGACCCTCGTGCTCGGCCCAGGGGATCCAGCTTCCGGCCGAGGAGAACGCAACACCCCACCCCGCCCCGCCCCGCCCCTTCCTGGAGGCCCCGCCCCCCGCTCATTTCCAGCGCCTCGGGCCGTTAGGAACGGGGGGCCCGAGCGCAGCGAAGCACCAGGCCCAGCCCCGGCTCCCACCGCCGCCTCCAGTCCCGAGCCCACCGCCCAGGAAGGGCCAGGGCAACCACCTACCCAGCAGCTCCGACAGAGCCCGGCTGCCCCTGCGCCCGCCCGGGCCGGCGGCCATCCCCGCGCGGCCCAGCACCGCGACCGCCTTCTCCTCAGCCGCCGCACAACACAAGCAGCCCGCCCTGCGCTCTCATTGGCTACAGCACCTCGCGGTCGTCACCAGACATTGGCTAAAGGACTCTGTCCGGCGCCGCCTACTGGCGGTTTTTGGTCGCCATCTTGGTAGTGGCCGTGGCGGGCCTGGATTCCGCCATCTTGGTGGTGGCGCCAGCAAGAAGACGACGTCTCGGGGGGTCGCTTAGGTAGGAAGGCATCCGCCCCTCGGCAGCCATGGGAGGAGGCGCCTCCTTGCGGGTGGAGTTGGAGTTTAGGAACCAGCCCACGGGGACCTGTGGCCCTGGGGTGTGGGAGGTGTCTGAAGGTGTAGGGTGCAAGGTATAGAGGCATTTATGACAGAGGTAGCTGGGGTAAATGGCTTGAATTACATCAAGGGAGGAATCCCGTTGAGTAGCCTGAAGTATTTCCACAGAGGGCTCTGCTGGCTTTGGCATGGCTAGGGAAACCACCCCAGGCAAATGGGAACCAGTCCCGAACAGCGTTTAACTGCAAATGCCCCCAGTGGCAAAGAACCATCAGGTTAGGAGTGTGGCTAACGCATCGGGGTAATTAACAAGGTGGGAAATGGTCTCAGAGGGATAATCATATTAGGCCGCAGCGTCACAAATAACAAGAACAATGAGTAGTCCTGGGGCACCTCTTAGACTAACAGATTTTTGGAGCATAAGCGTTTGTGGGCATCATGCATCTGATGAAGTGGGTCTTTGCCCACAAACGCTTATGCTTCAGAAAATCTGTTAGTCTAAGAGGTGCCCCAGGACTGCTCATTGTTCTTGTTATTTGTGATGCTGCGGCACAATACGTTGTTTTTGCAGCTACATGCTAACATGGCTATCCCTCTGATACAAATAACAAGTAGTCCTGTAGCACCTTAAAGACTAACTAACTAAATTTGTTAATCTGTTAAATTGCTACAGGATTGCTCATTATTTAAGGTAGGGAAAGTGCTGGAAGCTATTGGAGCTTCATCTTCTGCAAGGGCTCCTCTGGTGGGATCCTCCATGGGAATTCTTTTGGAGTGCAGGCAGCTCATAGAAACACGGAGAAAACATGTGCATGGCAGAAGGCAGTGGCTTCTAGTAAGTAAGATCAGTGGGGCTGTGTTTAGCCTTCACATGCACTAGAGCAGAAATACCTCACTTGGTCTGGAGTTAGCCAGCAATTTCTTCCAGCCTAAAAGATGAGGCCACTCTTTGAGCTAACAGAATAGGTGCAATTTGGAGTTGTGCTTGTTTGGATATTTTTCCTTTATAAATGTACTATGGGCAGAAATTAGTTTGTTTCCCACCTTGGCTCTGTGGGTTTGACACCAGTGAGACTGCTCAGACAATCAGGCCATCAGAATTTATTGCATTGAACCTGATTTGAAACAGAAACTTTAGAAATTATGGTTTCTTTGTAGCTCTCTATACTGAATCATAACAGAGAGGTAACTGTGTGAGTCTGTACCCCAACGAAACAAAACAGCAGCCATGTAGCCCTTTAAAGACTAACAAAATGATTTATTTGGTGATGAGCTTTCGTGGGACAGACTCACTTCATCAGATCGATCTCATTTCCAATACAGACTGACATTTATAAGTACAGTATCAGAGGGGTAGCCCTGTTAGTCTGTAAGGTGCCACAGGACCCTTCGTTGCTGTTACAGATCCAGACTAACAGAAAAGTTTTGAGCAAAACTTTTCTGTTTGTCTATAAGGTGCCACAGGACCCTTCGTTGCTATTTATAAGTACAGAGGACCAAAAAAAATTGCAGTAGGGTCCTCTGTACTTATAAATGTCAGTCTGAATTGGAAATTAGATTGATCTGATGAAGTGAGTCTGTCCCATGGAAGCTCATCACCAAGTAAATCATTTTGTTAATCTTTAAAGTGCTACATTTCTGCTGTTTTGTTTTACGGAATCATAGTGATTCCATGGAGATCTAGCCATATTGGTGCCAGGAAGAGTGACAAGGTGAGTGATGTGGCATCTTTTGTTGAACCAGTTTGTGCTGGTGAAAGAAACAAGCTTTGAAGCTACACAGCTTGCCCCACCACCTGCCTGAACCTTGGTATAATCTGAAGCCTGTATCTCTTTGAAATAAAATCTGATATTCTTGGACTCAAACACTACAATTCTCCAGGCAGGAGATGATAAGGGTGTTAAAGCACAATGCTTTGATTTTCCAGGAGCAGAAATCTTATAGAAATTAAATTTGGGGGGTCAGGTGAAATCCCACCCTAAAGTGTGCTGATGGCGTTGATTGTATAAGTATCTGTTAGCAAAACAATCCCACAGAGGGAGGTGTAATAACTCCTTCTGAGCAGCACAAGGGCAGTACATCCCAAGTACATTAACATTCATAGCAAAAGAAAACAGCAGTCATGTAGCACTTTAAAGACCAACAAAATAATTTATTAGATGATGAGCTTTCACGGGGCAGACTAACATGGCTACCTCTCTGTTACTATTTAACATTCATGGGGTATTTCAAATGAAGCAACAACCCTGTTTCTTTTTACAGGAATGGGTTGAGAAAATGGCCTGTTGGAATTGAATGTGGGGAATTCTCTTCCTGTTGTTCCCCTAGCATCTTACTCAGTAATGCCTAAGAATGCTGTGTGTAGGAGAAAACTCTTTATGATCCTGACAAGTATCAGAGAGGTTGCCGTGTTAGTCTGTAGCTTTGAGAACAACAAGAAGTCTTGTGGCACCTTATAGACTAACAGATATTTTGGAGCATGAGCTTTCATTGACAAAGACCGGATGCATGGGGGGCGGGTGGTTTCAGAGGCGTATTTAAAGAGTGGGGTCCCAGTAAGAGGGAGGGCCAGAGTTGACAAGTTCTATTCAGCCAGGTGGAAATGGCCCAGTATCAACAGCACTTAGCAAAAGAGGAAAAAACAAGTCAGATCAGATGGGGAATGTGAGCCTTTGTCAGAGTCTGATGGGGAGATATTAGCACCCAGAGCAGAGAAACTGCCTTTGTAAGCTGCGAGCCACTCCCAGTCTCTGTTTAATCCATGGTTAATGGAGTCAAATTTGCAAATAAATTGCAGCTCAGAGATTTCTCTCTCCACTTGATTTTTGAAATTTTTTTGTTTCAGAACTGTCACCCTTAAATCTGCCACTGAGTGTCCTCTGGGACCCCACTCTTTAAATACCCCTCTGAACACCCCCCATGCATCTGATGAAGCGGGTCTTTGCCCACGAAAGCTTATGCTCCAAAATATCTGTTAGTCTATAAGGTGCCACAAGACTTCTTGTTGTTCTTTATAATCCTGTTCAACTTGAAGACAAGGCTCATTGTTTAATATCTAGAATATAAATTAATTCTTTAGAGAGTGTTCCTCTACATCTTCTACACCACCATGTGTGCTGAAGATCCTGGATAAATTAAGATAGTACTGCGCAGTGTTGTCTATGGGATTGTTTGGGAAGAACTAGATTATAATGCCTAGAATACCTGTCTAAATGCTCATCAGCCTTGTGAGTGCCATACTGGCCCACTTAGACTCTGAAGCTGGTTAGGTGGGTGGGGATTGAGAGGTTTAAAACAATAACCTCTGGAGCTTGCTGAGTGTGTTTAACTTGGCTCACAGCTTGAAGGCCTCAGGTCTATAGCATTGCATGTTTCTCTGCAATGAAGCATACAAGGCTGGAGAGTGTTCTTCGGCAGGAGAGTCTGTGAACTCGGGGCTGGGGGCTTGGGCAATGGGGCAGGGGAGTAGCTGGCTAGCTTGTCAGCTCAGGAAGCCTGAGGTCAAAAGGGAAAATAAGTGTGGCCTCCCCCTTTTGTACACAATCACAAAAACAGCTTGGTCTGGGGCAAAAGGTATTTTCAATTCAGAAGTGTCTCAAGATTGCAACAGCAGGGGGTGCCGCAGGCCAGAGCTGAAATGTCTCAGCAGGGCTGCATGGATAGTCAAAATTGGCATCCGTAGCACGCTGGTTCTGGTGCATTGGCAGAACTATGGTGACTAAGCTTTCACGTGTATGTTAAGGTAATCCTGTCATGCCACCTAATCTCACATGCCTTTGTGTGAGTTGATTTCAGACATGGGCAGGACTGAGTGGGAACTTAAGGCATGAAATAATTGATGATCTTTACTAGTACTGCCATTCTTGTTTCCTGAACATGGGATCAGAGGCACGCAATCGGTATATGTTTGGGAGGAGAAAATTAAAAGCCAGATCTTGCAATGAGCTGTGCATGGAAAAATGCCTCTGTCCACAAAGCAGTCTGTTGACTTAATTGGACTCAACCCAAGACAGAAGTTCACCTGCATGTAACTCTCTGTAGAATTGTGGCTTAAGGGTGACTGGTTGGAGTTATCTATTGGATTGGGTTTGGGACTTTTTTAAATCCAACACTCCACCACCAAGAAATATTTTAAAAGCCACCTTTTTTGGTGGGACACATAAGAATACAGTGGGAGGGTGCACCCTCTGTGGAGTCGGGAAGTGCTGCTCACCAGACAGCACTGTTCAGTGCTGTGCAAATACCATAAGCTCTGATGATGGTGCATATGCAGATAAGCAAATAAATATAAAAAAGTAGAGCAAAATGCTGCATTTGCTAAAGGCAGACTGAGGCCTTCAGAGAAGGTACTTCATCATCATGGTCGACAAGTACTGAAAAGGGAGGTTTTAAGTAAACCAGGGAAAGAGTAATCCCTGAGAGCTCTGGGCTGGCAATGGGGAGCAAAGTGGAGCTCAATTTGCAATATGCTTTGGCAGCAAAAAAGGCTGATGCAATCTTGAACTACCTCTGCAAAGACATTACAGTATAGAACAGTCAATGGACAATCCCTCTCATCTCTCCTGGGGAGATGGCGAGTGGCATTTTGAGTCCAACGCTGGGGTCACTACAAGAAACATGTAGGAAAAACCAAAAAAGCCGTCCAGTAGCACTTTAAAGACTAACAAAACAATTTATTATGTGATGAGCTTTGGTGGGACAGACCCACTTCTTCAGATCATAGCCATAACAGAACAGACTCAATATACAAAGCACAGAGATCTAAAAATTGTTATCAAGGTTGACAAATCAGAAGAATTGTTATCAAGGTTGCCAAATCCAGGAGGGCAGATTAGAGAGAACAGAAATGACTGTGGGCTGGTGAGGATTGACTTACCTGGGCAGAATCAAATACCTAGCTTTGCATGGATTAGCTACATGACAATTGCTAGGTCAGGTATAACTGCCTGCAGCTGTCTGAAAGATGTAAACGTGGAGGGAGGGAAGGAATTCTTTAGCCCAGTACAAAGGGATAGAACAAGGCGGATGGGATGAAATTAAGGGAAGAATAATTGGAGCTGAATATCTGTCTGTGAGCTCATCAGTGGCTACATTCTCCCTCCTGCCAACTGTTTGATCAAAGGTCACTCTGAGGAAGTTTGGGAGAAAAGGAACCTTCCCTAGAACACTGTTCTCTGATGGCCCCTGATCCCAGTTCTGCTAGAGCAATTGCTAACTGTTCTGTGGACCTCTAACCCACCCTTGAGCCCTGTGGCATACTGACATGCAGGGGGCCGTGATAGTGGTTCAGTCTCCTTGTGGAAGGTCCCCAAATTCTGTGCCCCCTGGAGGCCGCAGAGCTGCACTGAGGCTATGTCCACACTAGAGCTTATCTGTTGACAGATCGCAGACAGACTCCTAAGGGGATCCATTCAGTCGACAGAGAGTGGCCAGACTCCCTGGACACTCTCTCAACAGAACAGCCAACCGGAAGCACAGCAGACAGGGCTGCTCGCTGTCCTGGAAGCTCTGTCTGTCAACACAGGGCCCCCCAGAATGTCCAGACCAGCTTTCTGCAGACAGAATTTCCTCAAGGGGGAGCGGCAGAATGCTGTCGACAGAAGTGCCACGTTCTGTTGATTTACTGTCGACAGAACACCTTGGGAATGTGGACGCTCCATGGGTTTTGTCAACAAAACTCTTGAGTGTAGACATAGCCTGAGCGTGCTGAAGCTGGGACCCTCTGCAGCAATGGAGGAGGGGGCAGGATTTTTTCCTCTGACTGTGGAATAGTTTGCCCAGGGAAGCAGCAGTGATTTTTAAAGCTAGATGGGAGAAATTACTAGAAAACAAACTGTAGGGACCAGTTCTGCATTGGCCAGGACAGGAAGCTGGATTGCATGGGATGGACAAGGTCATTTCTATGTTTATGGTTCTGTGGCAGATAGCTCTGCACCAATATCCTACATTTAGCAGGTTGTCAGTGTAACTGCCTAACATTTGTACTACATTTGTTCTTTATACACGGAAGCTGTCAGTCTAAGAATAGATTTTTCTGTTTTAATACTACTGACAGATTTCTACAACTTCACAGGCTTAGTAGGTTGCAGTTAGCACCGCTGGCTATATATAATCTGGCACACTATTTGCAAGGCACTCTGAGTCAATGCAGTCTGTTCAGAGGATGGATTTTAATTAAAATATTAATGAAAAAGAATCTAGAAAGAAAATGGGACTTCTTTTTTATGTTCTTCAAATTAAATACCTTGGCACTGCACCCCCAAATGAAATCTGTCCCAGTCAGTGTGTCTCTTAAATCATTTTGTGATCATCAGTAGAAATTTAGATATCAGCTTTTCTATGTGTGGGCAATAAGGCCTGATTCGCCCTTCACTGAGGCAATGTCTACGCTACGAGATAAATTGAAATTTCAGGCAGTTAGCTCCATTGTACCAAGTGACTGTCTTCACTGTGAATAGCATTAGCTTGATTTTGGGAGCACTAACATGGATAGCATAACATCGTTGAAACCGGGTAGATGTAGTGTCAAGTTTGAATTTAACGGTTCGAGTGAAGGCTGGTGTGGAAGTGCCATGTCTTTGAATCGAATTCATTAGCCTCCAGAAGCTGATTGGTGCTGCTACACCTGGCTCCCCACCACTCACAGGAGCCAGGAAACTGACCAGTACAGCACCTGGCTCCCCGCTGCACCTGGCTCCCGACTGCTGCGAGCCGGCTGCAGTAGCACTGGTCAGTTTCCTGGGTCCCCCAAGCTGCGGGGTCCAGGAACCAGGCAGCAGGGTGAGCTCTGCAAGCAGTGGGGGTGCAGCAGGGCCTGAGGGGAGAGCGCAGAATGCAGTGCTGAGGGAACTGTAGGATATGTTCCCCCAGTGCACTGCTGAAATAGTCAATGTTTCACCATCCAGTGTAGCAGCACTAACTCGACTTTGTGTGGATTTTGGGGGGAAGTGAGGAGACTCAAAATCAAATGTATAAAACCCAGAGTTATAAGATTGAAGTTAATAAAGTCAAATTTATCTGGCGGTGTAAATGTAGCCTTATGCTAGTGTAAGTCAGACAGAAATCGGTAGACTTAAGCAGATGTAATGCTGGGGTGAATGGAAACTCCAGGCCTGGCCCTATAGAAAAGTGCGACAATAAAGCTCTGATGGTCACAGTTCCTTAAGTCTATTGGAGTGATATTCTCTGGGTCTGTTTTTCCCCAGCTTTATATCTTGTCAAGTCATTTACACTTCAGCCTATGAAACATTTCGTCCCCGATGGGCCGCAGAACACGCTGGCTAGCCCTCTGTGGTGGAGTGCACTCTTACAGCCTACCTCAGCTACATGAGAGACAATGGTTTAAGGAGCCAGCTTGGCCGCATCTGTCAGGTATGTGTGTACTGCAGGTGGTAGTAGGTAGTCCGTTGCATTGGACAATGACATCTTGAGCTTGCACAGGCTCGTCGGTTGTGGATTCGCATGTGGCTGAGGAGACCAAGCTTTGTACGGCATGGGGCAAGGGAAATGTCCTGGCTCTGTTCATGCGGCTGCTGCTGTTGCTTTCTTCCTTTCATGAACATCAATGAGGCGTACGTGTCGCTGCTCTTTAAAGTTGTCATACGAGAGCACGCCATAAGTGTGTCGTACGAGAGCACGCCAGCCTGTTCGGTCTTTTGCTTGCTGCTCTGGCTGATCTGGTTTTCAACCAGCATGAGCAATGCTGTCCTTCACGCAGTCCTTATACCTCTTGCAAGGCCTGCCTTGATTCCTTTGGCCCTGGGAGAGTTCACCATAGAGGAGTTGCTTAGGGATTCTCGACTCCTCCATTCGTATGATGTGCCCTGTCCAGCGTAGCTGGGCTTTCAGAATCATGGCTTCAGTGCTCGTGGTTCCTGCTCTGTGCTGGACTTTCAGGTTCGTAACTCCGTCCTGCCATCGAATGTGCAGTATTGACCTCAGGCAACTGACGCACGTTAATGGGAATAAAGGTCACAGTTGTAGGGTAATCAGGGTCCATTGTTTGAGCTTGTAGGGCTGCAGATTTTGGCTGTAGAGGTGTAATTAGTACAGGAGTGTGGCCATGATCTTGGGTTGCTCTCCATGGACCAGAGAGAGAATCAGAAAAGCTATTAGTCTTATCCACTAAAGAAGGTTTCACTTAAATCCTGTGCTAGCGGCCTGTGTTTTGGGTTCTAGGCCTGGGCGGGCATGTTTACCTGGTATGGCAGTGGCATCCATTGATTTGCTACAATGTTGTCATTGTTTTTCTTTAAGTGAAAATGGGAGTGGTTTGATTTTAAAGCAATAATTTGCCTTGCCATGTCTGCAGGTGAACAGTCGTGCAAGGGAACCAGAAAGTGAAACTGTCTGTGGATGAAAGAAGAATTGACTCCTGTAGTCTTGTTTCTTTGTCAGTTCCAATCATGTGCAAAACTAAACAAGCAGCAGAAATAAAAAGCAAACCAGACCTGTAACATATTTTCCATTTTGATGCTCTCAGATGTATTAGTACCACTGGTAAGAGTATATGAATATCTGAATTTTAACCAGAAACAGTCTCCTTATGTGAGCATGTTGATTTAATGTGGTCCATAGGCATAACCTGCACATAAAGATACTCACAATTAATTTATTTATTCAAAATAAACAATATACAAAGCATTCAACCTCTTGCACAACTACCTATGTCTAATGGTCAGTGCTAGGCCTATGCATGCATCAGGACTCCTGGGTTCTATTCATGGCTGCTATAGTCTTACTGTCAACTATATAACCTTTCAGTCCCATAGTTTCTCAGTTTGTGAAATAGCTCAAACAGGATGTAGCTACCCCAGAGGGGTGCTGTGAGCATGAGTGTAATGTCTGAACGATGCTTCAGGAGCCTGAGATAGACAGCAGTGTGACATGCTAATACTTCCCACCTGCACAGCACTTCGATTTTTCCTCATCGCTCCTTTTTCCTTCTTGTTTTTGCTTTAGAACTCGCCTACCCTCACCTCCACACCCGGAGTTATTAGTTAGGCTGTCGAGAGGGTGGATATAATTGTTTCTTGGCTGTGTATTAATTGTGGATTCACCCAAACTAGGTGGGTGTCCTTTGTCATTCAACCTCTTGCTGTTCATCGCGATAGATTCTGTGGAGTTTGGTGCGAAGGCATCTCCTTGTGGCGTCCTCCTCCTCTCCCTGCCTCGTGGCTCTATTCCCGGAGGGTGCTAGCTGGCCTGTGTGCAAACAAGACTGAAAGCAGGAAACACCTGCACCCTTCTCCTCTTGTCTCATTCACATTCCTGTCTGTTCTGCAACAGGCAACAAGCTCAGGGTTCACCTTCTAACGAAGGTCATTACTAAAACAACCCATCAAGAAGTGTATTTACAGGATAAACACGAACCCAAACACCGCTCCTGTATGGGGAGGGCTAGGCTCAGCCCCAGAGCTGAGCCTTTCTGTGGTGGGGTGCATAGGACTGAGGACGGAAAAGAAGCAAGGGGCTTAAGGCACAGCCAGGGTGGCCCTGGAAGGACATTAAGAAAAATCTCCTGCCTGTCAGGGTAGAGTGGTTAATCACTAAGGAGGTTGTGGAATCTCTGGCACGGCAGGCTTTTAAGAACTGGTTAGACAAACATCTGTCAGGATGGTTTCATTATTACTTAGTCCTGCCTTGAGCGCAGGTGACTGGACCTCCTGAGGTCCCTTCCAGCCCTACCCTCCTGTGTGCTGAGCTGTCCTCTCCTCCTGTGGGGCTGTGTTGATGATAGCCTCGGCTGGCTGCAGTCCTCCCTCAGCTTTCTGAGCCATCGTTTCCACTGGATTAGCCTCCACCCTCCCCCTTCCGAGTCTTTTTGCTAGCTCTCCATTGTACTGTGCCTCCGATGCAGACTGCGTGCTTGCAGGTCCCTCCCCTTGCAGTCACTCTCACCTGGGGGTTGCTCATGTCTCCCAGAGCACCAGGCCCCATACCATTGTGGATGGCAGCCTCAACCCCGCTTTCGTGTCCCTCCCTCACCCATGTGTCCCTTCCATCTCTCACCAAGCCCCGCAAGCTGGGAACTCCCATGTCGAGTCTGCTCGCCGCCTCTCTTCAGTCTGTTGCTCTCCTCAACCTTCGACCTGCCGAAGTGAATGTTTATGCTGGAGCGATCTAGAAGCTTGACTTTGAAAAGTGGACAGTCAAGTATTCTCCTTCAGCCATGAGCTTCCACCCCTTCCCCTTTCACCCAAACTCCAGGGCACAGTGACCCCTTGCTGGCAACTGACATCACTATGGGACCCCAGGAAGGGAGCCCCAAGACTAACCCTGGACAGGCCCTGGTGACTTGCAGGTGACAGCAAAAGCCGAAGCCTAAGAGCTTCTGCCCTCGGGGGGGGAGACGTGACCTTAGCCCTGGGCAGTGGGGCTGGGGCTCAGAGCCACCATGAGTCTTGGCAGCAGGGCGAACATCTATGGGGGCCAGGTGGGAGGGGAGCCAGGGGTGGAAGGAGGAGAGCTTAGGGCAGTTAGAAATGGGGGCCCCCCCATGCTTCTTCAGAGCCACTTGTGGAGCGGGGACACAGCACTGCTGCAGCATTTCAAAGGGCCCAGAGCTCCAACCCCCTCTGTGAAATGTCAGGCCCTGGGGCAACTGCCCCTTTTCCTCCCACCCATTAGCAGGACTGAGTCTTGGTGAGCCCATTAGAATGGGACCCAGACACGCTGGCTCAGACCCCCTGGCTCAGGTGCTTGCTTTATTGGTTCTAAGCACTCCAGCCCGGTAATAAGGCTGCAAGCTCTCCAGAGCAGGGCCTTTCTGTTACAAGCACTGAGTCAATTTGAAGGTGCTATCTGGTAATTAACATGCATATAATTACCAATCTACAATCAGCCCAGCTCTAGAAAACATTTGGGGGGAGGGACTGAGCCACATTCCAGACTGTGGGTGCCAGTTCTCAGGGGATGCTGGTGCATGAGAGCAAAATGAAAGCTCTTCCTGACACCTGCTGTGGGTCCCGATCCTGTGCGGCCTTGCACCAGGCAGGGATTGCCTTTGGTCCTGAGGAGCCGCTGGCAGCCACCCTGCTGAATGACCAGTGTGCCCTGGTGGGCCTCTGTTCCCTGAGCCCAGTCCAGCCCTGTTGTCAGCAGGTGCAGCTCTAGAGGGAACTGCTCCCTGAAGCAGGGAGAGAACTCACTGCAACCCGAGAGCCGCAGAGCCAGCCAAGCATTTCTGGCCTGCCAGAGCAGAGCGGTTGTGGTCAAGCACGTCTTTGGGTTCACAGTGGCTCTCCCTGGTGCACTAAATGGGGAGAATACTTCTTCCTGGAGCAAGCAGAAGATCTCAAACAATTTCTTGTTCTTTAAATATCACCCCAGAGGCATGATTGGATCGGGATGGTCCAGTGGATGGTAACTTGCCTAAGGCGTGGGGGAACAATGTTGAAGTGCTTGCTCTGCTGTCGATGTCCGTGGGACCCTAAGCAGCTCACTTACCCTCTCTGGGCCTGGCGTTCCCTCTGTAAGCTTGAGTGAGTATCATCCCTACACCACAGGGTGCTGAGAGGCTAAACACACTAAAACTGGGAGGGGGTTGGAAATCACAGCATGTAACAGCAGTGGTACGTGCCCCCAAGCAAGAGAAGCTGTATACTGGACAAAACCTTGGTGGTATTGCAGCCTCCTTTGCATCTTTGATTTTCCTCTCAAACTCACTCCTTTCCACGGCTAGGAACCCTGAATCTTCACCTCAGAGTATGGGGGTGGATGCGGGGAGCCTATAACCCTTGTCATATGTGCTTTGCCGCCCGGATAACATGCACTGCTTAGTTCTCCCTACTCCACCGCAGCATCTGTCATGATCCCTTCTTACTCCACCTCTGGGTGTAAGTGGAGTTGTGAACTTCGGGGCCAGAGACCTGAGCCCCATTCTTCACTCGCATTGGTGTCCCCAGTGGTGAATGTCCCCATGGTACTCTGGATGTAAGCTGGTGTAAATGAGAGCAGAATTTGGCCCTATTGTCTTTTGTCTGTAAAGCCCGATGCCCACATATGGCCCCAGGGAAAGAAAAGACACCTTTAAAACCCTTATGAGCAATCAAGTTAAAGACGGACACAGCACACAAGTTGGGAATAGAGTGTCTACGCCCTATAGGGTGTGGCAGAAGTGTAAAATGATGTTTGCTTTTGTTTCCTTGGGGACACTGGAGCACTCCCACTGAGCACAGTATTTGTACTGTAAATATGGTGAGTTTTCTACTCCCTACACTCCCAGAGCCAAATTTCATTTAGCTGCCGTGCTGGGCATCCCTTCTCTAGAGATCCATGCAGTCCATCAGCAGCGTGTTGGACAGTCACAAAGGGATTCAGTTACCAGAAAGAGACCAGAGGGAGAAAGTGCTAATTGGGGCCGGGGAGAGGGAAATCAGCTAAATTACTAGTAATAGCAATAACAGCCTTGAGCCACAAAACAAAGCAGGCTGACAGTATTATTAAGTAAAGAGCAAAAGCTTCTGCTCATCACCTAATAATTAATATTGTTAGTCTGTGAGGTGGTACAGGACTGCTTGCTTTGCTTTGCTTTGCAATGATACAGACTAACACAGCTACCCCTCTGAGCCTTGATTTGCAGCACTCTTGGAGCCAGTTCATAATCGGCTGGGATTAATGGGGGCTCATGTCCCCCCCCCAACATGTCTGGGTCCCTGAGGCTGCACATTTGAATAACCCCACTGATAATCCCATGTTCTTTGTTTGTGAATTCCAGGGTTGCAAAGTAAGCTTGTGTGGATGGCACTATTCTGCAAACAGGCCTGTTTCCAGCCTTGCTCACTATACTCTTCCTTCCCCAAAACAAAAATGCTGTGAGTACTGTCCAAATACGTTGTTGATGTCCCCAGCCCATCTCTCACCCGTATTCAGATCCCTCTGAATGGAGAGGACAAGTGTTTGTGTACTGTGCCCTAGCATGTGCTAGAAATCATGTCCTGCCCTCACGCAGGGTCAGTAGATTATCTACATGTACCAGCAGAGCCACCCTTAGGATTTCTGGTGCCCTGTGCTAGGTTATTAAACTGGTACCCCACTGACCCAAGTGTCTGCAGGGGCACAGTTCTTGCTCCAGCCCTGCTTGGAGGCCTCTTGTGGGTCCCACAGACAGAGCCCTCATACGAACTACCAGGGCTGGAATTTGATTTTTGTATGAAATTGGGGCAAATTTAAAAAACATTAAATTTTTTAAAAACTAAAATACATGAAAAACTTAACATTTTATTTATTGCATCATAATTCACCCCCTGAACTAGACCTGACCCATATCCTTTCCTAGACCACTGGCATTTGGAGAGATGAGAGGGGGAACCAGTCATCCTCAGGCGTGTTTGTGGCTGTGGTGGGTAGAAACAGGCCAAGAGGACTGGGACTCCCCAGGGCGGCTGGCAGGGGACCATGAGGAGTTGGGTGGGGAAACTGGCTCCTCAGATGCTCCATGGGGCCTCATCTGAGGGGGCTTACCTGGACTAGGTAACACCCATGAGTCAAGTCAGGACTGAACCAGGAGCTGTGCCCTGGGGGTGGAGGATGCTGAACTGCAGGAAGGGGGGGCGGGGGCTGGTGACTCCATAGTCACTGTTTCCTCTGCGCCACTTAAAAATAGCAGTGTCCCAGGAGGTGGGGGGAGGAGGGCACATCAAGGTGCAGCTTTCAGGTGGAAAGCAAAACAGAGGCCCAGACCTGTGAGTGTTCTTGGAATTAAGTCCCAGCCAAATTCCTAGTTGGGAATGATACCCCTGCAGTTCTGACTGCTGTGGGCTGCTGCTGCTGCGCTTCTGGGATGCCAGCTGCCGAGTGCTCTCAGTTTTGGACAGTTACCGCAGAGACTATGGCCCTGCCTTTACGGGGATTGTCTGGGCCTGGCCATGGATACTTCAGAGGGATTGACTAGGGTGGGATTGAATTGCTGCCCTTGGGCTGAGCCGTCCTACATCCGCAGAAGTGTCTGAGGAGCTGCCCATCCTCAGAGACTGTCCCTTCCGGGAGGAATGGATACACCAGCGACAGGGGGGTGTTAATGGTGCTTGTGGACACCTGGGCCCGCTGACTCCAGCGCTCCAGCTGTTCACTTGTGCCTAGGCCAGTGGTTCCCAGTGGGGGTCTGCGGAGCCTTGGGGGCACAGTATTGATCATAGACAATAAGTTTTAAATAAACTGCAAAGTTACAATCAATTGTTATTTTAAACTAAATCTCTTCCAGCACTGTCATATACAGCTGTCTGCCACTCTACCCTGTGGTTTTCCCCTCCATCCAATGAGGTAGGCACAGCACCTACACTTGGCTTCCGTTGGGGTCTGTGAATGATTGGGGGTGATTGGGGGTCAGTGAATGATTGGGGGCTCTGAACGATTGGGGCGATTGGGGGGTCAGTGAATGATTGGGGGGTGATTGGGGATCAGTGAACGATTGGGAGTCCATGAATGACTGGGGGAGTGATTGGGGGCTCTGTGAATGACTGGGGACGATTGGGGGTCAGTGAACAATGGGGGTGGTTGGGGGGGTCCATGAATGATTGGGGGGGTGATTGGGGGCTCTGTGAATGCTTGGGGGTCAGTGAACAATGGGGGTGGTTGGGGGGGTCCATGAATGATTGGGGGGGTGATTGGGGGCTCTGTGAATGCTTGGGGGTCAGTGAATGATGGGGGGTGATTGGGAGGTCCATGAATGATTGGGGGTGATTGGGGGTTCTGTGAACGATTGGGGGGTGATAGGGGGTCAGTGAACGATTGAGGAGTGATTGGGGGCTCTGAACGATTGGGGGCGATTGGGGGGTCAGTGAACGATTGGGGGTGATGGGGGTCAGTGAATGATTGGGGGGTCCACGAATGATTGGGGGTGATTAGGGGCTCTGTGAACGATTGGGGGCGATGGGGGGGTCAGTGAACGATTGGGGGTCCGCACCAGAGGCCAGGCTGGGACCCGCTACTGTAGCCCTTTGCAGGCCGAGCGCTAGGACCCCCAGAGGCCCCGGCTCTAGGAGCCGCAGCCGGGGTGACCCGCCGAAGGGGGGCGCCCTCCTGGGCTGGCCCAGACCGCGGCACCCGCCGCTGCGCTCGCCTCGCCCCGCCCGGCCCGGCCCCGGCCCGCCCTCGGCTCCGCCCGCGGCTTCCACAGGGCGCTGCGGGCCGGCGGAGGCCGGCGGCGGGGCTGAGACGGCGGCGGCGCGGCGCGGCCCGGGCCCGGGGCGGCGGGGCGGATGGGGCGGCATGGCGCAGGCGGGCGGCAGCGCGGCCCCCGAGCCGCGGGCGCTGTCCCTGGAGGAGGTGCTGAAGTGCTACGAGCAGCCCCTCAACGAGGAGCAGGCCTGGGCCGTGTGCTACCAGTGCTGCCGCGGGCTGGCGGGGCGGCGGGGGCCGGCGGGCCGCATCCGGGGCACGGCCGACATCCTGCTGCACCGGGACGGGGCGGTGAGCGCCCGCGGGGAGCTGGGCTCGGCCGGTGAGTGCCGGCGGGGGGGGGGCTCGGCCGCTGAGTGCTGGGGGGTGGGAGGCTCAGCCGGGGGGCTCGGCAGAGGGGGGCTCGGCCGCTGAGTGCCGGGGGGTGGGAGGCTCAGCCGGGGGGCTCGGCAGAGGGGGGCTCGGCCGCTGAGTGCCGGGGGGTGGGAGGCTCAGCCGGAGGGGCGCTAGGCAGAGGGGGGGCTCGGCCGCTGAGTACTGGGGGCGGGGGGCTCAGCCGCGGGGCTGCCAGGGTAACCCCGGGTCCCCTCCCCACATTGCAGGGCCCACTCACCCCTCCCGCCCACGTGGGGGTCCGAGCCCGACTCCCCGGCACCGCAGCCCCACCAGCTGATCCAGAGCCTCCTTTGCAAGGGATACAGGGACGCTGCCCGGCCCTGGGCTCAGCGCAGGGGATGGAGAAGTCCTGGCTGCCAGGCCCCTGGCCACCTGGGACGCTTCCCCCGGCGGTTAACCGGCCTGGGACCTGCAGGCAGTGGCACTAGGGGCATCCGAGGTGCCCCGCTCCTTGTCCTCTGCCAGCCGCCCCAAGAGCTGGGCTGGGGCCCTGGGAGTGGCGCGCAGGTGAGGAGGCAGCTGGGCCACACAGGCCTGGCCCCGGGGCACTGTGACTGAGGCTGTTGTCAGGCTGTCCCCTGTGAAACCTGAGTCTTGGGGCTTCCTGTGCCTCGGAAAACGAGCCGAGTCCCCAGTGCAGCGTAGACTCTGGGCAGACCCTGCTTGGCTGTTTCTCAAAGCGATCAGGAGGAAGAACGCCTGAGTCCCGGGCCATAGAGGGAAATGCTTTGGAAAAATAAAGTTGCTGGGCCCCAGAAAACATGCCTGGGCACAAACAGCCCCGGCCCGGCCCTGGGAAGCTGATATTGTAGTTGATCCAAAGGTTTAGAAGTATTCCGCTCTGCAGATTTTCCAGCTCTTTGGGGTGAAAAGTGCTCATTAGAATTGGTGTATTAAGAAATTTACTGACAAAAACATATTGTGGGAAAGTTAAGTTAACATCGGGAAATAAACCAAATCAATTCATGTCTAAGGGTGAAATAACAATAAATATAACTAGTAATGGTAATGGCCCATCCGTGTGGGCAGTGTTTACGCAGAAAAGGGCACATTAAGGAAGTACTGTGGCACCTGAGGACATGAAGTTTTATTTTATCTCAGTCATTGTTCCGCCCTGGTTCTCTCTCATATTTAACACTAATATTAAATATTAAAGCAGCTGTAAAGCTGCTTAGTTTGAGGTCAATATCTCAGGCACATGATACGTGCACCTGTCAAGACACAGAAATATTTTAAAAAACTCAAACCATAGGTGATGATAAGACTGGGAGAGCAGATCAGATAGCTTTGGGAGCTAGTCACTGGGCATCCTAGTCCTTTCAGGTGTCCTTTCTCCATCCACTGTCAAGAAGCAGCAGGCCAGGCCCAGCAGTGACAGACACTAGCAACACAAAAGTAGGCAATGTCTAAATTACATGTGTAAAACTGAGCTCCAGACTTTATGGGGTGATGCGTATTACCTGGTCACGAGCCAGGAGGTCAGCGTCTCTTACAAAGACACATCTTGTAATCTTGCTAGTTTTATGGTCTATAATTACACCTCATGCCTGTGGAAGATGTTTGCAATTTGATGGGTGTCTCAGACCTGCACCCAAAAGCTAGTATGCAGGTAATAATAATGATCGTCGCAATAATTCTTGTACTGCACTTTTCATCTTCAAAGCTCTGTACAGATGTGGGCATATTACTTTTTGCCTTGATTCTGTTGGGTGTTAACCCAGTTTTACAGAGGAGGAAGCAAACAGAGGTAAAGGGTCAAATCCTGTGAGGTTGGAGGGTGCAGAGCAGAGACACTCTGCCCTTCATGTTAGCATCCCTTAAATGCCCTGCCTGAGGCCACCCAGCATTCTCCAGCTGTGTCAGGGAGAAATCAGGTTCCCTATGGTTACAGAGCAAACCTCCTGCAGCCTGTGCAATAGCCTCTCTGCTGGAATTCTCAAGGCACATGGCCCTCAGCCTCACTCCGAGTGCCTCTCGACAGCCACACCTTGTCCCGTCACGTGCTGACCCTTGCACACTCCCAGCTGCTTATTACCAGGTGAGTCAGTGGCAGTTAGTTGAACAATTCCAATTAACATGCCTGGGCCACTTGTGAGTTCTTCCTCCTCCTGAGGCTTAGGAGGCTAAACCCCCAGAGATCAGCTGGCAGTTGCTTGCTGTACAAAGACATACGTATGTTACTCAGGGGCTGCTCTTTGCCTTTGACACAACAGGGGCTCTCTTGCCATGCCCAGAGCCGTATTTCTACCTCCGTGCTGAACAAGGCAGCTGGGTTGTTACTCTGCTGATATTAGCTGAACCCCCTTCAGAGCAGCTCCTCAAAATGACTGAGGCCATTCCCGGACAGTTCCTGTTTAAATAAATGTGTGCTCAGATGCAGAAGGACACCCCTGCTCAGCACCACACTGAAAACACTCTGGGATCTGACTTAAGGCTTTGTTCATTAAATCATTAGAGCCAATTTTGCCCACAGACAGTGCTGATATCTTCAGTGGGAAGGCGGCCAAGAGTTGCATCATTTTAATGGTCCCTGGAGGAACGATACTGCTGTTCCTTGCTACGTCCACTCCTGCAGAGAAGCCTCCATTTGTAACATGTGTTTTCCATAGCTAGGGTTTTCTGTTTGCAACTTCCCTCTCACCACAGCGCTACACATGCTGGGGGCTGCAGGGCCTGCCCCAGTGCTTTTATGCATAGTTTGCATGCTGGAAGTGCTTTCTTGCTTGTTTTTTAGTGGAATCATTATTGCCTGTTTCCTGGCCAAACTTCTGTGATTCTCTTGACAAGTGCTACTCTGGGCAGCTTCACCATGTTTAGAAACGGAAAGGACAAGCTGGGGGCTTTAACGCAAGGACAAGATGCTCTTAGAGGACCAGGAGCAGCCGTAGGAGACTGGAGCATTGTTTGTCTGTCTGCCTTTGTCTCCTAGCTGGGTGCTTGCTCAGCACTTTGTTTAGGGGGGACTCTCTTGGTCCTCAGAGGAATCTGGGTTGGAGGAGACCTGACACCAGCCACAGCAGGTTTACTCTTCTTGCTTTCCTGATCGGGAATGAGCAGCAGGGTCCCACATGTGTGTTTTGTAGGGCTGGTGTGATAGAGCTGGGGGGAGCAGGAGGATTTCTACAGCTGTGAGGTAGGACGGGGGGTGGAGTTATGACAAGGAGCTTATGTTCCCCTCCAGCGCTTCCTCCCCAGTCTGTAACACCTAGCTTGGGAAGCCCTGGTGTGGCTCAGCTGGGCCTCTGTGCAGCCCTTGCCTACTGAGTGTTACATATTATGGTCGTTGTTTCCTGTTAGCTGGGTGCTTATGTGGCTGCTCAGCAGAAATTCAAATGCTGCCCAGCTGATCAGCAGAGTGCCCACAGCTAGGTTTTGTCTATACAGGTGGTGCACCTTTGCACATAGCTCAGTGCACATAAAATTTATTCTGCACATGGATGGAAAAAATCCACACATGGAGGAAAAGGTCAGAGGGAACCCTGGTTATGATGTGCACAAAACCCTCTCTGGTGCTGCCTGGCTTCAGGACTTAGCATATCCCAGACTACACTGGATGCAACAGTTCAGCAGGGGGATGCAAGGCTAGAGTCTAGCCCAGGTGCAGCTTAGGGTGCAAAGCACTGCTGAGAACCTCCTAAGCACGCCCACAGACTGTCCGTTTGTTTCTGCATTAGCACCTTACTGGGTATGACTCCAGCAGTGTTTCTGCCTGTAAATGAGTCTTGCATTTCTAGCTCGTGAGAGCAAAGCATCATTCTCCCAGACCAGAAAGGGTTCTAGGGGACTGGCAATCCTGAGAAGGACCTGGAGGCATTGCCTCTGGCCTACCAGCCCTGACTTCTGTAAATAATTGGTATTGAATCTTAATGCAAAATTGTACACCTGCATGGCTTATGATGCTGGTTTGGTGTACATAGGAGGCAGTGGGTGCCTCTTGGAGGGCAGGGGAACCTTGTTGGAGATCTGAATGTATCCCATTCCCCCTTGCTTCCACCTCCTTCAAAGCCCTATCCTTAGGTACCATCCTTCTGGGTGAGGACTGAATGGTGCTTGTAAATGCAGCCTGGGGGAGGAGGGGTGCAACGGAGCCCCAAGGCAGCACCTTGCCCCGTCTGATAGTTCGTGTGGGTGTAGCTGAGAAGTGCAGCAGAGCTGATTCGAAGAGAAAGTTTGGGCCACAGGAGCCATGTCTACACGTGCACGCTACTTCGAAGTAGCGGCACTAACTTCGAAATAGCGCCCGTCACGGCTACACGTGTTGGGCGCTATTTTGATGTTAACATCGACGTTAGGCGGCAAGACGTCGAAGCTGCTAACCCCATGAGGGGATGGGAATAGCGCCCTACTTCGACATTCAACATCGAAGTAGGGACCGTGTAGTTGTTGCGCGTCCCGCAACTTCGAAATAGCGGGGTCCGCCATGGCGGCCATCAGCTGAGGGGTTGAGAGACGCTCTCTCTCCAGCCCCTGCGGGGCTCTATGGTCACCGTGTGCAGCAGCCCTTAGCCCAGGGCTTCTGGCTGCTGCTGCTGCAGCTGGGGATCTATGCTGCATGCACAGGGTCTGCAACCAGTTGTCGGCTCTGTGTATCTTGTGTTGTTTAGTGCAACTGTGTCTGGGAGGGGCCCTTTAAGGGAGCGGCTTGCTGTTGAGTCCGCCCTGTGACCCTGTCTGCAGCTGTGCCTGGCACCCTTATTTCGATGTGTGCTACTTTGGCGTGTAGACGTTCCCTTGCAGTGCCTATTTCGATGTAGTGTTGCGCAACGTCGATGTTGAACATCGACGTTGCCAGCCCTGGAGGACGTGTAGACGTTATTCATTGAAATAGCCTATTTCGATGTCGCCACATCGAAATAGGCTACTTCGATGTAGGCTTCACGTGTAGACGTAGCCAGGGAATGCCCACCAAGGACAGAACAAGAGAAGGGAACTGTCCTAAAAGCAACATTCATTGTGACTATCCAGTATAAGTGTAGCCGGACTGGGCACAGGATGTTAGACATACCAGGTGGGTGAGATAATAGCTTTCATTGGGAAGATTTCTGTTGGTGAAGGAGACAAGGTTACTCCACAGTCCTGGGAGCCCTGACTCCTGGGTTCTTCTGCTGCCGGCTTTGCCTCTGGCTCCGGGTGTGATGCCGACAGATTGTCACATGGGCCAATTTGGGGGCCGAGAGAAAATCTCCCCCTGCCATGACCCTGGGGCTGGAGGGTCTCAGCTACAACTGGGTCACAAAGCTGCAGTGGGGTAAAGGCAGTGCAGGGTGGAATGGGGCAGCTGGATGGGAAGGGTGGTGCTGTGGGCAAAAGGGGCAGAACTGGGGAGGGGCTACAGGCCTGGGACTCCAGCCAGGGCCAAGCACTCTGCTGCCATCTTGGCTGCTGGTTGGGTGAGGAGTAAACAGGAAGGACCAGAAGTGTTGGTTCCTAAGCTACTTTCGCACTAGATGGGCCTCACTGGCATGGTGGGGGTAAATCTCTTGCCTGGCCTGTTGGTATGGGGAGGTGTGGCTTGTTCAGGAAGGACAAGTGGGGGAGAAGTACAGAAGGGTTGCCAGTATATTGAGAGTGTACGTACGCATTCTGAGAGCCAGAGGGAGAGTGAGAGGCTGAGTGGCCGAAAACTCATGGCAGGAGTAGCAGGAGGGGCAGGAGGCATTTCTAGAGCAAGTAACAGAGCTATGCAAAATACAAAACCTGCCTGGAAAGGGGATGTCAGCTCCCCAGGCGGGTGTTGGAAAAGTCATGGAGCAGCACAGGTCTATCCTGGGGACAAGGTTTTGTTTCCGAAGGTGCCGGATGTAACTGGGGAGCCGCCATTTTAGACTTGTGTCTGACTGAGAAGGAGGGATTGGGAGGGAAGGCGAAGGGCAACATGAGTAAGAATGGGTAAGAAAAGGTCGATTTTATGACTGTAAGGAAAGGAGGGCACCAGAGCAGCAGAATATGGGCAATGACCTCTAACAGGTGCCCTTCAGCAAACTCAGTGAACTGGCAGGCAAGGTCCCATGGGGAGCAATTCTAATGGGAAAAGGAGCGCCAGAGAGCCGGCAGCTTCGCAGAGAGATGGCCTTACACATGTATCAGCAAACTGTGCTGATGCCAAGAAAGACGAGAAGACTGATAAGAAGCCAGCATGCCTGTATCGGGGTGCTGAATGGCCCCCAACCTAAAAGGAATCCCACAGAAAGTGGAAGGAGGGATAAGCTGCTAAGGAGGAGTGCAAAGGAGTGACTGACACAAGCATGTGGGAACAAAATGAGAAAGGCTCCGGGGCCAAATGAACGTCACTTAGCCAGGGCGGAACAAGCAGCGAGAAGAGGTTCTAGAAATACATTAGGAGCAAGAGAAAATAGAAGGAAAGTGTCGGTCTCCACCCAGCAGGGAAGGAGAGCCAAGAGCTGGTGACCTCCAAGAGACCGGGTGCTTGTTGCCCGTAAAGCTTCAGTCTTCACTAACAAGGTAAATTTTGACCAGGGTCCCTCTAATTTTTTCTCTCCATGGGCAAAATCCATTTTGTTCTGTGCCCTGAGGCTTGAGCAGATGAACAGCACCAGTAGAAACAAACATGGCTGGCTAGCGGGGCTGCCAGTTCCCTGCTGATCAGCTGGGTGTGATGGGGTTCAGGGGTCCCCCTGCACTGCACCCCGTCCGCTGGCAGGAGTGACTTTCACTTAGCAGGTACAACAGCAGGTTTATTAGGCAACAGAAGTTCAGTTTCTCACAGAAGCAACAGCATAGCAGCCAGAGACAGTCCTTCCAACCTGTCCTGGGGGGAAGACCCCGAGGGGTGCCCCTCTGGGGTGTAGCTTTCCCCCTCCTCAGGCTGGCTGCCTTCCAGCTCTCCCTTTTCCTCGCCTTTAACTGCCGCCCCCGATTTAAAACCCAGCTCAGCTCCTCCCTGCTCTTTGTTCAGGCAGAGGTGTTATCTGCCAGTTGTAGCCCCAGGGTCATCCTTAGCCACTGGGAGCTGCTGCTTGCCTCAGACATCCAGCCTGACTCACACATGCACCCCCCCCCACTCCATCACACTGGGCAGCACCTTACTCTCTCCTGGGGGGCTGCCCAAGGGCTCAGCTTACAGGGAACACTGAGTGGGACCAGATACTTGACACAAAGAGTCCGGGGTGGGGAAGTGCTTTGGGTCGGGGGCCACCAACCCCCAGAAAAATCAGTCAAGAAAGTGAGAAGCAAAAGAAACCCCACAAACAAAAGCCACAAAACTCTCCCTGCTGTGGCCCCGGACTGAGGCACCTCACTCCCCTCACGCTCCAGCTCCCTGGAAAAGGAAGGTGGAAAAGAGGGGACTGAGTTTCAGGGCTTCCCCCAGGCCTGATTAGCTCTTCTGGAGACCTGGGGAGGTACCGGTCAATATTTTCACTGGCAACTTGGACAGCAGAGTGGAATTAGGCTTATAAAAGTTGTGGCTGACACCCAGCCGGGAGGAATTGTGTGCACTTTGGAGACTGGGATTAGCATCCAAAATGACCTTGACAAATCAGAGAATTAGCTTGAAATCAGCAAGACAAAACTCCATAAACACAAGCGCAAAGTACTACACTTAGGAAGGAAACTCAAACACACCACTGCAAACTGGGGCATAACCGGCCAGGTGACAGCGTGGCTGAGATGGATCTGGGAGTTACAGGGGGTTGCAAACTGAATAGGAATCAACAACGGGAGGCAGTTCCAAAAAAGCTAGTCTTGTCCTGGGGCATATGACCAGGAGTGTTGTGTGCGAGAGACAGGAGTGGAGGTGATTGTCCCACTGTATTTCACACTGGTGAGGCTTCAGGTGGAGTTCTGTGTCCTGTTCTGGATGCCACACTTTGACAAATATGTGGACAAATTGGAGAGATTCTAGAGGAGAGCGACCAAAATGAGAAAACTTTTAGAAAACCTGACGCGTGAGGAAGGGTTAAAACACTGGGCAAGGTTAGTCTTGAGACGGGAACTCACCTGTAAAAATCCTAGAACTGGAAGGAGCCTGGAGAGGTCATCAAGTCCAGTCTCAAGCACTATCTGGACCTGTCCCTGACTGGTGCATGTCCATTTTCATGTCCTGTCTTTGTCTTCTCTTTCCCAGGCTAAACAAATCCAGTTCTTTTAATTTTCTCTCATAAGATGTGTTTTCTACACTTGAAAGTTTTTTTGTTACTCTTCTCTAGACCGTCTCCAATTTGTCCAGAAATGTGGTGTCCAGAATGGGCCACTAACTCCTGTTGAGGCCTAATGAGTGCAGAGCAGAGCGGCAGAATTACTTCTTGTGTCTTACTTGTAACACTCCTGCTCATACTAATCCCACTATGAGGTTTGGTTTTTGGCAACAGCAGCACACTGTTGACTCATATTTTGCTTGTGGTCCACTATGACCCCTAGGTCTCTTTCTGCAGTGCTCCTTCCTAGTCATTTCCCATTTCGTATATTTGCAGATATTGTTCCTCCCTGAGTGGAGGACTTTGCATTCATCCTTATTAATTTTCATTCTGTTTACCTCAGACCATTTCTCCAGTTTGTCCAGATTATTCTGAATTCTGAACCTACCCTCCAAAGCACCTGCTCCCCCTCCCGGCTTGGTATCATCTGCAAACTTTTGCGCGTACTCTCTAGGCCATTATCTAAATCATTAATGAAGATATTGAACAGAACTGGTCTCAAAACTAATCCCTGAGGAATCCCTCTTGTTGTGCCTTTCCAGCCTGACTATGAACCATTGATAACTACTCTCCGGGAATGGTCATCCAACCAGTTAGGCACTTACCTTATATTTGCTTCATCTAGTTTGTTAATGAGAAGATCATGCAAGACTGTATCAAATATTTTACTAAATTCTAGGTATACACTGCCTACATTTTCCCCCTTATCCACAAGGCTTGTTGTGCTATCAAAGAAAGCTGCCAGGGTGGTTTGACATGATTTGTTCTTTACAAATCTGTGTGGACTGTTACTTATCATTTTATTATCTTTTAGAGGTTTGCAAATGGATTCCTTAATTAGGTGCAGTCTACACTAGGGAAATAAGTTGATTGGAGGTATGCAATTCTAGCTAGGGCAATTACGTAGCTAGAATCAGTTTATCTGAAATTGACTTATGTGGCCATTCTCACTGAGGAAGGTCAACAGGAGAGTTTCTCCTATCAACCTTCTTTACTCCTCATGATAGCAAGTAGTACAGGGGTCAGTGGCTGACCCGATGGGTCGATTTCACATGTCCCTACCAGACGTGCAATGGAACTCCAGGAGTTTGTCCCTGAGCAAGTTGATCTTCCGGGAAATGCAGATGTGGACTCAGTTTCTCCATTATCTTTCGTGGTATAGAAGTTAAGCTGGCTGGTCTTTAGTTTCTTGGGTTGTCCTTATTTTCCTTTTTATAGATGGGCACTGTACTGGCCCTCCTCCAGTCTTCTGGAATCTCTCCCATCTTCTGTGACTTCGCAAAGATAATAAGCAGCTGGTGGCTCTGCTATCTCCCCAGTCAGCTCCTTGAGGGTTCTCGGAAACTTTCATCAGGCACTGGTGACTTGAAGACAGCTAACTTGGCTAAATAATCTTTAACTTGTTCTTTTCCTATGGTTGAAGATTGCTAGCAGTCTATAGCAAGTCTGTAAATAACTGGATTAAGAGCTGTTATAAAGAGGAAGGTGAATTGTTCTCCCCATCTAATGGAGGGAGGTCAAGAAGTAATGGGCTTTATCTGCAACAAGGGAGACTGAAGATTAGATATCAGGCAAATCTTTCTCATTACAGGACAGTTGAGTTCTGGAATCGGTTACCCAGGGAGGCTGTGGGAATCTCCACCACTGGAAGTTTTTAAGAACAGGTTGAACAAAAGTCTGTCCAGGTGTCCGTGGTCCTGTCTCAGTGCAGGGGAGGAGGGGGGCCTGGACCTGATGTCCCTTCCAGCCCAGCAGTTCTGTGATTTTATGGTCCGCTGCTCTTGCCTCCTCTGCTGTTCAGACAGGTGCTGAGCTAGTGCCGTTCTGACTCCAGAGGGTATTGATTGTCTGGAGTGTGAGCAGCTGCCGTGGCTATACTGTCAGCCCCATTTGCGTGCTGCCTTGCAGTCCTGTCCGTGCTGTATGGGGAGCTGTCGTAGAGCAGTGCTGACAAAGCAACATTCAAACACAGTTGTTCCTCTTTTCTGTGTAGCGTGGTACTCGCGGGCAGTCCCACCTGCCTGCTTCGTGCACCGGCGCACCAGGCTCCAGTAGCAAGCTAGTGTGTCCAGTCTGGCGGTCACAAGAGACCCTACAGTAGCAAACCGATGAGCACAGGACGCCACTCTTGAGATCAGTCAAGTGCAAGTGGACGTGAGTGCATCCCAGCACGTGTAACTGTCCCTCCAGTGACATGGTGTGAACACATCCCGCCACACCACAGTGGTTCACAGGAGCCGAGAGCTCTTGTAAACAGTACTGAGTAAAACAATATTATCTTTCTCCCACTGAGCGCCTGTTACTCCCTCTCAGGGCTGTCACTGGGTGCCTGTTACTCCCTCCCAGGGACACCATTGGGCGCTTGTTACCCCCTCTCAGGGCTGTCATTGGGCACCTGTTACTCCCCCTCAGGGACGCCATTGGGCGCTTGTTACTCCCTCTCAGGGCTGTCACTGAGCACCTGTTACTCCCCCTCAGGGACGCCATTGGGCGCTTGTTACTCCCTCTCAGGCCTGGTGCTGTGACCCCCCCCCAGGTGTCCTGCATGCACTCTGATTGCTAGGGCTTGTTCTGAGCGAGGGGCACCTTTTTCCCTGAGATGAGCTCCATGAGTGACAGTGGGTGAAATTTGCCCCTGGCAGAGGGCTGGCCTGAGCCCTCCACCCCTAACTCCTCTGGGGCTGGGGGCAGAGATCTTGGAGCCCGTGGCCGGGGGTGAATTTCACTCTACCTGAGCAAACTGGGATTTCTGTTAGAACCCTCCTGGAGCAGATCTGCAGGGCTCCCTTTGCTGTTCTGGACAGCAGGCCCACCTTGCAGTGCTGCAGCAACCTCGCTGCCTGCCGGTTCCTTCAGAGCCCTGTCGGAGACGTACTGCTGCCCTGCTCGTGTGCTGGGTGAGCGCTTTGTCTGGAAGTCACTCAGTGCACTATTGACTAAATAAATGGAATGCTAATGGTCCTCACTCCCTTGTGAACACAAATCCAGTAAGTGCTTTGGGAGCTGTGCTTCTCCCAGAAAGAGATGCTGGAAAGGGTCTCTCAGGTGACTTTATCCTTCCCCCCCCGGGCTAGTGCAGGATTGTTTCTGTAGCGTTGTCACCAGTGCTTTGGCCAGGCTAATTTTAAATGACCCATTTTCCTGGGAAGAGGATCCCACATGCTCATAAACCTCACAATTAAACAGTGCCCCTGAGATTGGTGCCCCCCTCGCTCCTAGCTGTACCCACGGGTGTGCTTCAGTAACTCCGCCCCATCAGTGACACTTCTATGCAGGGTGTATCATGTGTCTCCCCTCCGGTCTCCATTTAGCCCAGCCAAACCCATTTCTGCCCTTCAGTCTGCCCGCAGAGGTCAGTCCCTCCAGCCCCCACAGCCACATGGCGCCACTCTCCAGCCCCCACGGCTCTCTAGCCTTGTCCTGCCCGCATGGCCCTGTGGTGCTGTTCTCCAGTCATCTGCTGCTTTGCCAACAACAGTCTGGTGTTTCCAAACCCGGGGATCTGTCCTTCTCCCCTGCCAAAGGCAGCCCTGCCTCACTGTCCCCATTGTACTGATGAGAGGGTGAGTGGCTCCCCCAGGATTGCTCCACAGGTCAGGAATAAAACCCAGGTCCCCGACCCAGCCTTCTGGGTTGAACTGTGTGGGGCATGTTCACGAAGTGTCCACCCCCAGAATTGCTCAGGAGTATGAACATTTAAATTGCTAAAATAAAAATACTGATTGTTTTATTTCATCCATTTCATCACAGCCCCCATGGTGGAGAGGGATCTCCTGGTTCCCATGTGATACCTTAGCAGTAGGCTTTGGGGGTAGGGGGGATTGCTTAGTACTGTTGTGGTAGGGCCTACAGCTCTGGCCCTATTGTGAACACAGACCATAGACCTTTCTCCCAATATGACCTTTGTTCCACTCCTGCAGCAGGAATGAGGCAGGTGCAAAGCTGATTCTCTGTAACAAAGGTGGATGTGAGTCAGCACCAACTAAACTGATACATTTGCAAATTAACAGGCAAGATAACTTATCCCCACGGGTCTGAAAGGAGCTGGCTGAGGAGTTCTGTGACTTTCTAAGACAGCTGGGCAGATTCCTCGGGACTGCAGGACTATCAGCCAAATGCCAACATTGAAAGCCACATAAAGGATGACCTTGAGCTTCCAGGTGGCTTAGGCTGATGTCCAGCCCAACTAAAACAAGGGAATTCAGGTCTTTATCAATACAGAATTAGAGGCTGAGAGTACAGGTAATTCCAGAAAGCTTTGCTTTCGTGGGTGGTAGACTTTGTCAGACAAGCCCACTATCTTTTTTATTTTTTGACATGTGTACGGCTTTGGTTGATAAATGCAGCTGTGTCAATACTATACATTAAGGCGTTGGACTTAGTGCGACGTGGCACCTGGATTGAAAAGCTTGCATCATATGGAATTAACAGGGCACATGTTAAATGCATTAAAAACTGGCGCGCTGACAGACCGCAAAATGCAGTTGTTAATGAGGAGGCTTCAGTAAGGGGCCTCGCGGAGACCAGTTCTGAGTCCACGGCCATTTAAAGTATTTTCCAGTGAACTGGATGAGGATATACAATCTCTTCTGGCCAAGTTTGCAGCTGACACAGAGACTAGCCTGGCGGTGGGTAGTGGGAGTAGAGGGTGAAAGATCACAGTCCAGCAAAGCACACTAGAACACCGCCAGTTCAGGGTAATACGTTGGGGAACCAAGGATGCAGGTTGTAGCTACAGGCTTTGTCTTGGAAAGTGGTGACTGAGGGAAGGATTTGGGGGCCATCACGGTCACCCACAATATGCTCTCTGTGCAGTGCTGCGGCAGAAGGGCCAATGTGGACTTTGGCTGTGTGCAAAGGGACCTGTGCGGTCCCAATGAACTCGCGCCTCTGTACACAGCATGAGTAAGGCACGGCTCAGACCCTGGGTCGAGCGCTGGTGTGCACGCTTCACTGCTGGGAAGTTCAGAGGAGGGGCAGGAAAGGACCCCGGGTCTGGAGAACAAGCCTGGTGCTGAGGCCTGTGGCGCTCAGCTTGTTCTGCCGGTTGAAGAGAAGGTCGAAAGGTGATGTATCGCTGAGCCCTAGGCGTGCGGGGAGGTCGGAGGTGGGGCGGGTGGCCTTACTGACAAGGCAGAACCAGACTCCGTGGCCAGAAGGTGCAGGTAGATGAATTTGACCTTGAAGTGAGCTGCCTTTTCCTAGCTGGGGGGGTAACGAAACCTCAGACTGGCTTGCTGGGGAGCTAGCGTGTCACCCCCCATGGGGCCTGGGGCCAGGCTAGAACGCGGTAACCCAGCTGCTGGGAAATGTGTGCAGCCTGCCTCTGCAGGAACGCACCCCAGCGGGTCACAGCGGCCCTGCTGTGCTGGGGAGTGATGTGTGAGTAACTCGCAGGCACAAGCTCGCAGAGCATCTGGAGCATTAACCGTGTCTGGTTCTCCCTTCACAGCGCTCCCGCTGATCCTGTCGCCCTCCGAGGAAGCGCAGGTATGTCTCTAAGTGGTCTGTCGCAGCACCGATCACGCAAAGCAATCCCGTGTCGCGTGTGCGGGCGTGTGCAGCCACATGCACGAGGGGGTCCTTTTACACCCACCCACGGCTCTGGCAGCGGCCCTGGCACGGGCGGGGGGAGGGAGAGCTGGAGATGCTCCTGCTTTCTCTAGACCCACTTCTCCTTTCGCTGTGTCCTGCTGCGACCCCGCCGGCCGTCAGCATGTGGGGGGGGCTGAGGGAGGAAAAGCGACATTGTGCCCTGTGGTTATTGTGCACTGGGACCTCCATTCAGGAAAGCACCATGTGGCCGTCTGGGACTCCCCCATTCTCAGGCAGACCCAGGGCCCAGGGGCTGGGCCTGAACCAGGGAGCTGTCGCTGCCAGGTCACCAGCTGCACACCCTGTTGGGGCAGAGTGTGGGGCGGGGGTGTGGCATGGCCAGGCAGGCCAGAGGGAGACCCCCACTGAGCACTGCCCTTAGCGGGAGCCACTTAGTAACAGGGAGGAGGCTCGCTGGGGGCGCTGCGCGGGGATGGAAAGCCAGGGCCCAGTGGGGGCAGCAGCGGGGTGGGGGCACAGGACGATGGGTGAGCTACCAAGGGAGGTGGTGGGAGCTCCATCTGGGGGCAGTTAAGAGCGGGTTAGACACACACCCGCCAGGGCTGGCCTAGATCAGGGGGAGCGAATGTTTTCCGTTGGGCCTCACTTTCCCTCCCTGCAATTAGCCGCCCCCCATGTAACCGCATCCTGCCCGAGGGACATTTCGGCACTGTTCCGAGGGGAAGGAACCGCTGCTGAGTGCAGAGCCATCCTTCGCGCTGCCGACTTGGAAACAATGCAGCCTTCCAGGAGGGGCGAGCCTGAGACCCAGCAGCCCCTCATGCTGCGCCCCCTCAGGAAATTCCCAACCCCCACTTTGTGGGCCCCCAGCTACACGGTGCTCGGCTCTGCCGGCTGGGCGGGGGCTGCACTCGGTGACCTCTCGAGGTCCTTCCGGTGCTAGTACCCCACGAGTCTGTGATGCCAGGCCCACCCCAGAGCACGGCTACAGACCTGCACGATGCCCCTCCCCTGCCTTGACCCTCCTCTCCTTGGGGCCTTCCTCAGCGCCAACGCGGCGAGCTCTGCCTTGCCCTCGGGGCGGGGCGGAGCAGCGCCGGCCGGTTGCCCAGAGCGCTGGGCTGATGGATCAGGCTGTGCACCAAGCGTCTACACCAGCCAGCGGCCCTTGCGGCGGCTGCCTCCCCTGTGCACCTGGCCACTCCCAGCCCGTCCGCCCCACCTCACCCGCGCGCCACTCTCCCGCTCTCCCTGCAGATGGTGCAGTCGCTGGGATTTGCCATTTACCGGGCGCTGGACTGGGGGCTGGACGAGAGTGAGGAGCGGGAGCTGAGCCCCCAGCTGGAGCAGCTGATAGATCTCATGGCCAATAGTGACTCGGAGGACAGCGGCTGCGGCCTGGCGGACGAGGGCTACGGGGGGCAGGATGAAGAGGAGGAGGCGGCAGAGGGGCTCCCCAGGGCGGTGCGCACCTTTGGGCAGGCCATGCGGATGTGCGCCACGCGCCTGACGGCCCCCCGGGAGGCGCAGGCCCACTACCAGGCGGTGTGCAGGGCTCTCTTCATGGAGACCCTGGAGCTGAAGGCTTTTCTCACCAAGATCCGGGAAGCGAAGGAGGTGAGAGCCTGGGGCCACCCGCCCCTGGGAGCTGCGTCCCGTGGCGGTGGGGCCGGGCTGGGTGCACCCCGCGGTACTGCCAGAGACGCCTGCCCCTGGCCTGGCCCTCTGATGAGGGGGCAGCAGCTGCATGGCAGGGGAAGTCACTCGGGAGCAAATGCTGCTGCTGGCGTGCTCGGGCCCTTGGCCGCAGCCTTAGGCCACCCAGCCAAGCGGGCCCACGTGAGAGGCCTGACGCAGAGTGCCCAGGCCCTGGGCTGGGGTGGGCTGCACTGCGGGGCTGCTCCCTAAGGGAAGCCCCTAGAAATCTGCTCTCTAGCCCTGCGGGGAGCAGGGCCTGGGCACCCCATGGTCCCCTGGTGGCGAGTGGAAGCAGCCATCTGCAGCGCACAGCCCAGCCTCGCCAGTCCCACCGTTCGGTCTCCTCAGGGACTGTGGCCGAGGGCTATGCAGTCACTCGCCCTGGCCACAGGCCCGGCTGTGCTCAGCTGGGCAGGGTTTGCCGGGGGCAGGAATTGGCCTCCCTTAGGGATGTGAATTTGTCTGTCTCCCGGCTTCGCACGCCTGTGGAGTGTCCTCGCCCTGGGTGACTCCTGTCAGCGCAGGAGCAGCCAGGGCAGGGGTGGTCCCTACGGCTTCTCTTCCAGGGCTTTGCCCAGCCTTGTGACTGGGGCCCGCTGGGAGGTGACGGGCCAGGCTGCTACGTCTCACCAAGAGCACTTGCCCCCGGCATTCCCCAAAGTCCCTGTTTGCCTTAGCTCACGCCCAGCTCCTCGCTGATAGCCCCAGGGCCACCTGAGACCATCCCTCGTCCTGGGAGTGAGCTGCTCGGCGCCCAGCTCACAGATTGCCCCTGGCGCCCAGCGAGTCTGGGCAGAGCCAGGGTCACAGTCCTCTGCTTCAGCCATCAGCCCGCACTTCCACTGTCCCCAGCCCTGCTAGCTCAGATGGGAGAAGGGAGGCGTGAAGCCCAGGGAGAACTCAGTGGAGAAGGGGGCCCCTCGCTCTCTGTGGGGCGTCCCTGCCGAGCCCCTGGCCCCGACACCGCGCTGTCCTGCCACTCCCGTGTCCCTTTGGGAGGCCTGTGTCCCAGCGGCCCTGACAGTGTGTGCCCGGGCAGGGTCCCCAGCCTGCAGCCGTCCATTCCGTGCAGGGCCCGGGGGTCCCTGGGCGATACAGGCTGTCCCAGCGAGTCGCTGCCTGTCCTGGGGGCCGGTCACAGGCAGGATGTGCCTGGGCTGCAGTGTTCTGCACCTAGTCCCGCTGCTGGCAGCCGTGCAAGGGACCAGCAGTGCAGTGGGTGGGAGCGGGGCTGGCTTGGGCCTCCCAGCAGGAGACGTAAGTGCACATGGAGCTGTGTGCACCGGGGCCCCCGGCTGCTGCTGCTGCTGCTGCTGCTGCTGCTGCTGTTCGGGCGCCAGGGCCAGAGCTGGGCATGGCCGGGACGAGCGTCACTAGCTGTGTGCGGGGTGGGGAGGGAAGGGAGGGGCGCCCCAGGTGGTGACTGATAATGCCGAGGCGCCCGCCAGGGCAGGGGCTCTGCTGGCCAGGCTCTGTGCATACGCCGGCTCTGCAGAGCGTTGCCTCTCGGGCTGCTGCAGTACTGGGAGCCCCGCCTGGAGCTGAGCGGTGCGTCCCATGCAGGCAGGCAGGCAGGCTTGGGGGTTGGCGTTTCTCTGCTCCTCCCAGAGCCTGCAGTGAGCCCTGGGTGCAGCCAGACAGTGTGGTGGGGTGAGACCCAGAACTTCCGGCCAGGGAGCAGCCAGGACGTGCCAGGGCTGCAGGAGCCCTCCCCAGGGCCGGCGTTGCCTTCGCAGCGCGCCTGCTCCATGGCCTCCCCCATTCCTGCTGGGAGACTCCATTGGCACCTGGGCTCCAGTGGTGCCTCCTCTGGCCAGTCCTGGCCCAGCGTGAAGGGGGTTAAAGATTAAGCTGCCGGCTCAGAGGCACCCCACCCTTCTGGGAAATCACAAGGCAGTGATCAGTTCCAGGCAGGAGCTGTAAATCCCAGGGTGAAGGCCGGTGCTGGGACCTGGGGGGTCAGCGGTGCTACCAAACCGGCTGCTCAAGAAAAGTGCATCTGCCCCACCTGCCAACCCACACAGGGCATGAGCTGAGGGGGCTCCCAAAACGCCGCCCCAGGGGCTGAGCTGCTGCGGGTTACTGGGATGCTGGGGCAGAGGGAGGCTGACCCCCAAGGCTGGACAGGAGGACAGAGACCTGCAGACCACAATGTGCCGTAATCACCCTGGCGAGGGCCCGGGGAAGAGGGTCAGCCGTGCTCCGCCTGCACGGCCTGACGGCTGGATGGGACCCCGGGTGTACTGGGGCTCACAAGCTGTCGGCAGGGCCAGGCTGACTGATTGTGTTGCCGTCCCTGGGCAGCCCCACACACTCACAGGCCCCGCGCAGCAGGCCCGGGCGGAGGGAGAAGGTGGGAGGCTGCCAGCGATGGTCTGATGCAGGCAGAGCAGGCGAGGGCCCAGCTCCTGGCCTCTCTGTTCACTTCCTGGCTTTCCCAGGTCATTCCCCTCGGCTGGCCCAGGCCCTGCCGGCCACGAGACACGCGCCTGCCTGGACCTGAGCCGTGCCACTCACGTCTGCAGCACAGTCCTGGGTGCCGCCTGCACAGGGCAGGGCAGGGCAGGGCAGGCCTGTGCCCAGCCAGAGCGCAGGGTGGCAGCAGCTCCCTGGGGGGCCAGAGGCAGCAGGTTGGCAGCAGCAGGAGAGGGGAGCCAGGGGACCCAGCGGGGATAGGGCCTCCGGGCTCCTCCCACCACCTGCCGGCTCTGTCGTGCAGCCCATTTATGAGCTGCCCCGGGCGGAGCACACGCCAGCTGGCACACGCTGCTGCAGCTCAGCACAGCGCCGCCCCCACGAGGGCAGGAAGTGACCAGCCAGGCCAACACTGCAGGGAGGTGCCAGACCAGGGGCCGGCCCTCCATTCATTGCCAGTGCCTCACAGAGGGGATGTGTGACGTGACGGGGTGTGCGACACAAAGGGCGTGCGTGACACGGGGGTGCAAGATGGGGGTGCGACACGGTGTGTGTGACACAGAGGAGACGTGCCACATGGAGGGGGTGTCTGACACGGGGGGGTGTAACGTGGAATGTGCGACATAGAGGGAACATGCAACGTGGAGGTGTGTGCAACATGGGGACGTGTGACACGGGGTTGTGACGGAGGGGATGTGTGACACAAAGGGGGTGTGTGACACAGGGGATGTGTGACATGGAGGGGATGTGCGACACAAAGGGTGTGTGTGACACGGAGGGAGTGTGCGACACAGAAGGAACGTGTGACACGGAGGGTGCATGTAACACAAAGGGGGTGTGTGACACGGGATGTGTGACACGGAAGGAACATGTGACACGGAACGTGCGTGCAACACAAAGGGTGTGTTTGACACAGGGGATGTGCGACACAAAGGGGGTGTGTGACATGGAGGGAGTGTGCGACACAGAAGGAACGTGTGACACGGAGGGTGCATGTAACACAAAGGGTGTGTGTGACATGGGATGTGCGACACGGAAGGAACGTGTGACATGGAGGGTGCGTGCGACACAAAGGGTGTGTGTGACACGGAGGGGATGTGTGACACAGAAGGAACGTGTGACATGGAGGGTGCGTGCGACATGGAAGGAACGTGTGACATGGAGGGTGGGTGTGACACAAAGGGTGTGTGTGACACGGAGGGGATGTGCGAAACAGAAGGAACGTGTGACATGGAAGGTGCGTGCGACACGGTGTGTGTGACACGGAGGGGATGTGCGAAACAGAAGGAATGTGTGACACGGAGGGGATGTGCGACACGGAAGGAACGTGTGACACGGAGGGTGCGTGCGACACCTCACCTCCACACTGGTGCACAGAACTAACTTCCTGTGGTGGGACTGGGCTGGCGGGGTCAGAAGACAGGAGGGTTCCGGGCTGGGGTGGAGGGTTGGGGTGCAGAAGTGGGAGGGCTCCAGCTGGGAGTGTGGGTTTTGGGGTGGAGCTTTGGGGTGCAGGAGGGGGCCACGGGGCTGGGGAGGGGCTCAGTGATGGAGGTTGGGGTGCACAGAGGGCTCTGGGCTGGGGGTGCGCTTTGGGGGGGGCCAGGGGCTGCACTTTGGGGTGCAGGAGGGGGCTGCAGGGCTGGGGGGACTCAAGGTGGGGCAGGGGGTGGCCTTGGCCTCACCTGGGCTGCTCCCTGCTGCGGGTGGGGAGGAGGGACCCTTTCCCCCAGCCGCAGCCGCCCAGTGCTGCAGCGGGGCTGTGGGGCAGTGCCCAGGTGGCTCCAGGAGCTGAGCCCGTGGAGCTGAGGTGGAATAGCTGCGCACCCCCCTTACCCGCTGACAGTGTAACAGCGCCCACGGGGAGGGACAGGCTGCCTGGGCCCTCTGCTCTGCCCTCAGGCCCGGGGGTCACTCGTCTCCCAGGCACTGTCGGGCTGCGGGGACCCCGAGGCGGACGGTGACAGGTCCCTGCCTCTGCAGATGCTAAGGAAGCTGAAGGAGGAGGAGGAGGAGCAGTCGGTGGATGAGCTCGATAACCTGCGGAACACGGACTGGGTAAGCGGCACCGGGTGATCAGCTGCTCTTGCTAAGCAGGGGACCGGGGCAGGGACAGGGCTGGGCTTGGGTTGAAGCCCTGGGGAGCCAGGCTGGGACTTCGTACCAAGCAGGGGTGCTGCAGGCCTGGTGGGAAATCACCACGAAGATGGGGACCCCCAAGCCCTACTGGGGACTCCTCAAGGACTGGACGCAGACCCCTGAGAGGGCCGGGCAGTCAGCATCACCGGAGCGCAGGGAGCACACAGGGCGTGGGGGCACTGGACCTGGGCACATGGCCTCACTTCTCCACAGCCTCTCACACCAGGTCCGGGGGGCAGCTGGGCGGGAGGACGCTGCGCCATATGGACGCTGCCCTTTCGCCTCAGCCAGGACAGCCAGGCTAGCCACGGCCTCGGCTGTGACGTGGAGCAGGACATGGGCAGTCATGTCCAGTGGTTGGAGCAACATCGCCCCGAGCCAGAGTCAGGCCAGCGAAGGGCTCGGGAAGCAGGCGTGGGGCTGTTCCCCACACCGAGTCCCAGCAATGCAGAGAGCAGACACGGGGCCCCGCTGGGCTCTGCTCCCAGGGCTCACGTGTGCCGTGGTTAGCAGGGCTCCTTGCCTGTGGGGCGGCAGGCTCACACCTGGCTGTGGGGCGGTGCCCGCTGTGTCGTTCCAGGCCCGGCTGTGGGTGCAGCTGATGCGGGAGCTGCGCCATGGCGTGAAGCTGAAGAAGGTCCAGGAGAAGCAGTACGACCCCCTGCCCACCGAGTACCAGCTGACCCCCTTTGAGATGCTGATGCAGGACATCCGGGCGCGCAACTACAAGCTTCGCAAAGTCATGGTGCGTGAGCCCGGCTGGGCTGAGCCACAGCCAGCGCTGAGTGCCGTGGGGTGCCGGGGCTCACGCCCCCTACGTGCTGGAGCCCACGCTCATTGCAGGGCCCACGGCACTGCTGGGCATCTGCCTCTCCTACCTGTCCCTCCCTGCAGAGCAGCTCACCCCAGCGCTGCCACAGTAGAGAGGGCCCGGGGTCTGGGAGGGACCTTAAGGGGGCAGCTTGTCCTGTGCCCAGCACTGAGGCAGGCCTCCGTAGGATCTAGCTCGTCCTCCACGGGTGTCTGTCTCGCCTGCCCTTAAACAGCCCCAACTAGGGAGAAGCCACAGCCGCCCTGGGCAGTTCACTCCAGAGCCTACCCACCCTGACAGCTCGGAAGCTTCTCCTAAGTGTCCAGCCTAACCTGCCCTTAATCTAAGTCCACTTCTCTCTGTCCTGGCCTCGTATGCTCTCCCTCCTCGTAGCAGCCGTCAGGTACCTGGAAGCTGTCACCCTCTTCCCCTCAGGGCTCTCTGCTCCAGATAAACACGCCCAAACCCTTCCCTCTTCCCTCACAGGTCACGTTTTCTAGAGCCTGTTTTAATCGTTTTCCTTGATCTGGGATCGCATGACCACAGCTCTCCAGAAAGGTGGCCCAGACCTGGCCACATGACTCCAGCTGAAAACTAATCAGCCGAGAGCAGAGCCCAAGAATTACTTCTGCCTTGCTTACAGCACCCCTGCTAACCCAGTGGTTCTCACGCGTTGCTGCTGGTGACCCCTTTCACGTGGCAGAGTTTGGGGTGAGAGGCTGACAGCTCACGATCCCCCCATGCAGTAACTGTGTGGCTCCCTGCAGGGTCCCGACCCCCACGTGAGGCCCCTGTGCTAATATGTCCCCGTTTGCTTTGTCTGCAGCAGCGTTACTCAGCTTTCACCCGGGGTCCCTCGGAGCCCCAGATCCCCTCGCGCAGCACTGCTGCCACTTCCTGTTCCGTCCCTCTCCCCACCAGGTGGACGGGGACATCCCCCCCAGGGTGAAGAAAGATGCCCACGAACTGATCCTGGATTTTATACGGTCACGGCCGCCACTGAAACAGGTAAAATCTGCGTGAACTCCGGGGCGCCCGGGCCACAGGGTTCCTGGCTGCCTGCGCTCAGGGGCCTGGAGGGTCCCAGGGGCTGAGTCAGTGGAGGAGCCTCCCTTCTGCAGGTGTCGCACTGTCGGGGTTTCCCAGCATTGCTCCGGGATCCCCCCGTCCTGTGCATGCCCTGGCACTGGGGCTGCTCTCCTCCATGCTTCGGCCCAGGAGCCCCCAGCCAAGGGCACGTCCCCCTGGGGAGGTGGAGTGATGTGAGGCCCTGGCGGCTGTGGCTGGAGCTGCAGAGACCCGGCTGGCCCGAACCCGCAGCGCTCTGCCTTCAGCAGAACGCTCGCAGCCTGCCCTGACAGTAACGCAGCGTTCCCAGGAAGCTGGGCGCTTGGGCGGCTGCCCGGGAGAGATTCCAGCGCTGGCCAGCGGATCAGCAGAGTGCCGGCAGCCAGGAAGTGTTCCTGCTCCAAGGGAACGTAAGTGATGTAGGGCCCTCGCAGCTGGCACCAGGGGCGCAGCATTGGCTCCAGGACTGAGAATCCAGCCCCCTCTGCGTGCCCTGCCGGGGCCTCTGCCCCTGGGAGGCCGAGCACACGCCAAGGGGCAGTGGGGAGCACAGTCTAACATGAACAGGCAGCCTGGGGAGGCTGCAGGTCCCAGGCCATGCTGTCCTTGTGGAGATGGGGAGAGGCAGGCGTGGTGTAGGGGCAGCCCTGGCGTAAGTGGGGGCGGCCTAGGCTCCCAGCTGCCCAGGGCAGCGTCTCCCCAGGCAGGCATGGATGGCAGCGGGTATGCCCTACCCCTCTGCTCCCGCCCCTGCTGCAGGCGTCCGAGCGGAGGCTGCGCCCCATGCCCCAGAAGCAGAGAACGCTCCACGAGAAGATTCTGGAGGAAATCAAACAAGAGAGGAAGCTTCGCCCCGTCGAGATGCGGCCCCTGGGCCAGAAAGGTACCACCCCAGCAGGCACCGGAGCTGCCCGGCTCCATCTCGCACCCTGGTCTCGCCTCCGCCGGGCGCTTGGGGGCCCTGGAAGGCTGGCCGCTCTGGGCAAGTCCTGAACAGGGAGGGGGGTGCTGAGGCCCGGAGCACCAGGCACACCTGGAATGTGACCGCTCCAGATGTTCTGTGCAAAGCCAGTGCCAGGATAACAGTGCCCCCTGCTGGCTGCCCGTGGGGTTTGAACCCAGGACGGTGCCAGCCCCCCAGTCTGCGTTCCAGGGAGCCGCGAGTGACAGCTGTAGTCCCAGGCTGACCCTTCCCCACCACCTGCCATCGGGCTGGCCTTCTAGGCCCCCTTCGCCTCACGAGTCCAGGGCTTGTGCGGGGTGCAAGCAGCTCTCGGGACTGACCCCTTCCCCACAGCAGGGCTGGGGAGTTCTCTGCGCCATGCTCTGTCCAGGCAGAGAGACTCACTTCCCTTCCCTGTGGCACAGGGCCATTTGAAACCGCAGCCTGCTCTGCGGTGGCCCTAGGCCACAGAACAGCACCCCTCCAGGAGGATGCCAGCCTCCTTCCCACCCTGCCCTGAGCACCTGTGCATCTCTCCCCTCTCCTGCCTCACAGGTTTTGGCTCCCTGCCTTGCATCCCGGATGCCTGCTCCAGCAACGTGAAGTCAACCTCCTGCATTAACCTCTCTGTCCCTGAGTCCAGCACCCCCACCCAGCGCCCACGGCCCAGGGTTCTGCTCAAGGCTCCGACGCTGGCCGAGATGGAGGAGATGAACATCTCTGAAGTAAGGGCTGGTTTGTCTGCAGGTGCTGGTGGGAGGGAGCTCAGACTTCTGGGATTGGAGCCATTGTCCGGGGCAGCGAGCAGCTGGCTGGCAGGGAGACAAGCCCCTGGCATCCGCCCAGCAGCACAGCGGGCTGCATCCATATCCAAAAGCCACGTGCGCTGGGTCGCAGAGCTCGCTTGTCCCAGCGTGAGGTCAGTGGCGTGGCCCTGCCCCAGGTTCGTCTTCCTGGCTGGAGCAGCAGGGGGCTCACCCTGAGGCCAGGAGAACCCCCACCCCACACACACTAACAAAGGCCCACTGGGGTTGTGCGTGTGGCCCACCAGACGGTTCATTTGCTGCTGCCCAAGCGCAGGGTTGTCAGATTCTGCCAGTTCCCATCCCCGGAGGTGCTTTCCTTCCGGCGCTACTAGGTGACATGCCCCTTAAGCCAGGGCACGGGTGCATGCTGCTCGCCCACCACACTGTGAGAGCCTCCCACCCATCACAGCGCCACTATGGCCCAGTCGCACACCACGCACACGCTGTGGCAGGGCACCAGCGCAGAGTAGCACTGCCCCATCCCGGGAGACCGTCTGGGTTACCACACGCCTGCGGCCCATGGAGGTGAAGGAGGACCACTCGTGCAGCCCACTCGCTAGCCTGGGCCGCCCGTCACTGTACTAGAGCCTCAGGCCAGGAGAAGGTCTGAGGTGTGGGACCGAAGACCCTCACCACAGGGCCCTGGGCAGCTCCCAGAGTTGAAGTTCACAGACGCTCTCTGGGTAAGCTGGCTTCCCAGGGCCTAAGAAAACAGCCACGGCCCACTGCTACCCGCATGCCTTAGGCTTGACTTCCTCTTCCTGTTTCTATAGCCCACAGCTGCGGTGGGGGAGGGCCCCCTTCGTTACCCCAACCCCCCTGTCTGGCCCAGCTGTAGGCTCCTGCGTTGTACCCCAGAAGGGTCGTACTTCCCTTCCCAGGGGCAAAGCCTTTTTCCTCCAGGTCACTGGTTCAAATCCAGCTGAGGACACTAGGACTTACAAGGTGCTGCCTTCTGCTGGCTGGGAACAGCCAAGGCTTTGGTCTCTGGCCATCCCACAGAACACCCAGGAGAGCTGCCCTCATGAGTAGCGTCAGCACAGGGGACCTCCCGGTTGGCTGGAGGTGGGTGTGAGCTGACACTGCACCTATGGGGCTGGAACTCCAGGGCTAAATTCTGTAGTCAAATAAATGAAGCAACAGCCCCAGGCTCCCAGCTGGGTGGGAATTAGGCGCCCAGCCTCTTGGGAGCTTTTCTAGCATTGCCTCCTTGTGTGGACTGACTGGCTGGTTGGGGGTTTGTGGTGGCCACTACAGGTGACAGAAGGTTCAAAACACCAGGTAGGCAGACCACAGAGAGAGGCGTCGGGCACAACAAGCCAGTTCTGCCCCAGGGGCTCAGCAGGGTGCCGTGTTACAGCTGACCCGTCACCTCAGCAGCGGGGGGGGCATGCAGGAAAGACTCCGGAGGCGAGATCTGCACTGGGGTGTAAAGCCCATTTCCAACGTGCAGGTCAGGCTACACCGCTAGTGTCGTTCGAATCAACATATCCGAATCGACTTTCTTACCTAGTGGAGACCAGGGCCCTTCAGGCGCGCGCCCATCTCCCTGACTCCGTACAATAGCACCGAGTACCAGGGTCGACAGCCGAGCCCAGAGAGACCAATTTTGCCACATCTTAACACGCGGCCAAATTGCACCCCGGACGATCGACCACGCTGCGGCTGATCAGCCGGTGAGTGTAGATTCACCCTGAGAGACTGGCGCAAGAGGAGCTGCCAGGCAGTGCGTCTGCAAAGTCCTAGCTGCATCACGGAGAGCTGTCTAGACCTTTAATAATCTCTCTTGCTCTTCTCTGGACCACCTCCAGTTTCTCCACATCTTTCCGGACCTGCGGTGCCCAGAGCTAGACACAGTCCTCCAGCTGAGGCCTAATGAGTGCAGAGTAGAGCAGAAGAATGACTTCCTATGTCTTAGCAAGGAGGGGTCCTGTGGTACCGTATAGACTAAGAGACGTGTATGAGCATAAGCTCTCTGGGCTCATGCTCATACACTTCTGTTAGTCTATACAGTGCCACAGGACCCCTTGTTGCTTTTGCAGATCCAGCCTGACACGGCCACCCCTCTGATACTTGTTCCCGTGTCTTGCTCACAACACTCCCTTTTATCCGTCCCACAATGAGGTTTGATTTTGTTCGCAAGAGTGTCACAAACTTGTGGTCCGCTGCGACCCCTTAGCCCCCTTCTGCAGTACTCCTTCCTAGCCCCCATTTCCCATTTTGTCGTGTGCAGAGGGTTGTTCCTTTGTAAGCAGAGCACTTCGCTTTTGTCCTTATTGAATTTCAGCCTGTTTTACCTCAGGCCCTTTCTCCAGTTTGTCCAGACCATTTTGAATGACAATCCTTTCTTCTACAGCGCCTGCGACCCCTCCCAGCTTGGTATCATCCGTACACTTTATAAGTATACTCTCGACGCCACTATCGAAATCATTGATGAAGATATTGAACAGAACCAGCCCCACAACTGGTGCCTGCGGAACCCCACTCGTTATGCCCTTCCAGCATGACTGTGAACCACCGATAACTACTCTCTGGAAACAGTTATGCACCCACCTGATGGTAGCCCCATCTAGGTTGTATTTCCCTGGTTTATTTGTTAGAAGATCACATGAGACAATATCAAATGCTTTACTGAAGTCTAGGTATGCCACTCATACCACTTCCCCCTTATCCACAAGGCTGGTTATCTTATCAAAGAAAGTGATTAAGCCATGGTTTGACAAGATTTGTTCTTTACAAATCCATGCTGCTATTTATCACCTTATTACCTTCTAGATTTTCTGCCAATGAATTCCTTAATTATTTGCTCCATTATCTTTTCTGGTACAGAAGTTACGCTGACAGGTCTGTAGTTTCCTGGGTTGTCTTTATTTCTCTTGTTATAGGTGAGCATCATATTGGCCCTTTTGCAGTCTTCCATGACCTTGCAAAGATGATAGCTAATGACTCAGATCGCTCCTCAATCAGCTCTTTGCATATTCTAGGGTGCATTTCATCAGGTCCTGGTGACTTGTAGGCATGTAACTTTTCGAAGTAATGTCTAACTTGTTCCTTCCCTATTTCAACTTCTGACTCTACCTCCCTTTCTCCGGCATTCACTACGTTAGGCATCCAGGCACCACCAGCCTTCCTGATGACAAGTGAAACAAAGAAGTCATTGAGCACTACTGCCATTTATACCTTTCCTGTTATTGTTTTCCCCTCTTCATTGAGCAATGGTCCTACCTGGTCATTGGTCTTCCGCTTGCTCCTAATATACCCGTAGCATGTTTTCTTGTTACTTGTTATGTCTCTAGTTTGTTTGAGCTCGTTTTGTGCCTTTGCCTAATTTTCCCCCCTCCACACTTGTGTTGTTATGTTATTATCTTGAGGCGATGGAAGGAAGATCTTGGTCTGCTCTGATACTTTGACAGCCTGTGTTTAGTCTCCCCTTCTGGCAATAGCCACTGACGGCTGCCGTGTGTTAGTCCAGCCTTTCTGCAGTCTCCGTCTTTTGCCGTTAGACAGGTGTCAGGCACGTCTCTGAATTGCCGTGACATTTTTGCAGGCAGGTAATCCATATAAGGGCTGGTGACAGACTTTGCTGGGCCCTAGGTGGTGAGGGGGGCCTTGGCTCTAGGGCCCCTGTGATGGGGTTCCGGGGTCCCCCAAGCTCTGCACCCTGTCCGCAGGCAGGAGAGTCTCTCACTCAGCAGGAGAACAGCAGGTTTATTAGCCGACAGGACACAGCATCGTACAGAGGAGTCAGTACAGCAGGCCGAGACAGCCAGTCCAATCCATGTTGGGGAGAGGAGGCCCCGAGGGGCCCCCAGAGCCGGGGCCTTGCCCCCTCCTTTGTCTCTCTCTCCCTCAGCCCAGACTCACTGCTTCCAACTCCCAGTTCCAATTCAAACCCCTCAGTCTCCACCTCCTCCTTTGTCTGCAGTACAAAGGTGTTACCTGGTCGTCAGGGTTACCCTCAGCAGGAGCCCCACACCCTCTGTGAGCCATACACACACACAGGTATTCCCCACTCCATCACAGCCCCCTCTAGAAGGGGCAGAGTCTTGGACAGAAGGGGCCGGTCTAGGGGCAGCCAGCTCTCAGCGCTTCCCAGGCCATGCCGTACAGTGCTCCGGCAGTAATTTAAAGGACGTGGTGGCCCGCAGCCCTCTTAAATCACTGGGTCCTGGGACAGCTGCCCACTTTGCACACAGCCCAGTTGGTGGCCCCGACCCATAAGTATGATAGAAAAATGTTGGCGCAAGGGCAGAGAGATCCCTGAGGGAGCCCGTTTCTCTGCATCCGGCACATGCTCAGCTTATTGCCTGGTATCACTTAGACTCTGCACTCTGAAGCAGCACTTCCAGAACCAAACCACCCACCGAGGCAAGGTCTCGGCCGGCTGGCCGGCTTGCTAGAGAGCGTCACCTGTTCCCTTAAGTGGGGCACCGCCATTCCGCTCTCCTCCTCTCGTTGGCAGCCGTCCCCTGGAGGGGTGGTGTGACAGGCCCCGCCAGGGGGTGCTGCAGGGTAACGGAAGGCAGACAGCCTGGCCGCTGGATAAGCAGTTTTCCATTCCTGGAACAACCCGGCACAACGGCTACTCCGGGCGAACGTCCTCACCTCATTCCAATTAACCCGCAGGGGCAGCCGAGGCCGTGAGGCTGATGTGGACACTCGGATCCAAAGAAGGCCCCACTCACCCCGTTTAACAGCCCCCCAGTCAGTCCGGGCAGAGCAGGCACTGCTGCAGGGCTGGGCAGTACGGACGCCAGCTAGCCCCAGGGCAGGGAGCCCCGAGGAAAGGGGGAGAAGGCCTTGAGGGAGAGGGGCCATGGGGAAGTGTAGCAGTTCCGGCAGTGATGGGAAAACTGCTCCCAGGGTCCCGGGAGAGGAGACAGGCCCCTGCTGGGCCAGGAGGCTGAGTGGCTCCTGCGATGGCTGAGGGGACAGCCCGGCTGTGGGAGCTCCCCCACTGACCCCCGACTGGCCTGAGGGAGGTGGCCCAGTGGGCTTGGGTCCCTGGAACCTCTGCTCAAGGCATGGCCAGTTCCAGCCTCCCTGCCGCAGCCGCAGCCGCCGCCACCAGCCCAGCCCTGGCCCCCCTGGCCCCTGTGCGGACCAGCTCTCTGGGCACGGGAGGGTGTGCAGAGAGCAGCAGCCAGGCTGGCTCCAGGGCCTGGCACTCCGGCAAGCTGCCCATTGGTGGTGGCAGGATGGGCCCATGACCGCCGCCCGGCCCCAGGCCAGGGCCCGTGTGCTCGCTGCTCTGTGCACCGTTGCAGGAGGAGGAGTCTCCAAGCGCCGAGATGGGGAGCCAGCCGGGCTCAGCGCTCCCCCTGAAGCGGGACCGCTCCTTCTCTGAGCAGGACCTGGCCCAGCTCCAGAGCAAGCAGCGCATCGGCCAGCCCAGCTCCGGGCACTTGGGACCCCACGAGTCGGAGCCAAGACCCCGCTCAGGGAGCATGAGCCCTGCACGGACCAGCATGGAAGGTAAGGGCAAGTTCCCCGCCCAGCTGATACAGCCCCTCCCCGCACAAGCACTGGGGATTGCACCTGCAAGGGGGCTCCTTCCCCCGGTTACGGGAAGGTGCCCCCCTCGGGTCTCCAGTCGCGCCTCCCCCGGTTACGGGAAGGTGCCCCCCTCGGGTCTCCAGTCGCCCCCCCCCGGTTACGGGAAGGTGCCCCCCTCGGGTCTCCAGTTGCGCCTCCCCCGGTTACGGGAAGGTGCCCCCCTCGGGTCTCCAGTCGCCCCCCCCCGGTTACGGGAAGGTGCCCCCCTCGGGTCCCCAGTCGCCCCTCCCCCGGTTACGGGAAGGTCCCCCCCTTGGGTCCCCAGTTGCCCCTCCCCTGGTTACGGGAAGGTGCCTCCCAGAGATTCGGCAGCAGGTGCCAGGCTCTAGAGAGTCGCAGTTTAGCGACCAAGGAAGGGGCCAGTCCTCGTTTGTAGTAGTTGCCGGGGGCTCCTCTGCATCTCAGCTGCACAGTACAGAGCATTTCGGGGGGGGCTGCAACCCCCTTACCCAGTCCACACCCCCACTGCCCCCTCGAGCTGGGGCTGGGACAGGGCTGTGGCTCCCAGGGTAGGACACAGACAAGGCTGGGCCACAGCAGGGGGTGGGGGCAGAGCCCTGGCACAGGGCCAGGAGCAGAGCCCCACATAAATCCAGGGGTGCTGCAGTAGCCCTGCCCCCCTAGCTCCTGGCCCCACCCCTGGCTTGGCAGCAGTGCCCAGCACTGGGACCCAGCCCCGCCAGCGTTCCCCCGCCTCCCTTCCCTCCCAGCTCAGCACCTGGAGAGGATACCTGTGGCCACACAACTTTGGTGCTGGCCTTGCAGACCCAGTGCTGGAGCCCTTCCCCACCCTGGTCCCTGTCAGGCCCTGCACAGCTGCCCCCTGCCCCCCGTGCTCTGGCCCTGGGGCCGGAGGGTCCCAGCGCTCCCTCTAGGCTGGTGCTGGAGGAGCAACGCTCAGCAGGACTGACTGGCTGCCTGCACTCTTCTCGGCCAGGCTCCTTCCCGGCCAGTTACCAGCAGACCCGCCCCGGTGCCATGCCACTGACGGAGGGCTGCAGCTCCCTGGGCGCCGTGCAGGAAAGGTTGGAGGGCGGCTCCAGGCCCGCCCCAGATGCCGGCTCCAAGCAGCTGTGGCTGGTAGGTGTCCAGGCTGCGCACTCTGAGCTGGCTGGTGCTAGAGCCCTGCGCCATGGGGGCCCAGTCCCCCAGGGGTGAGCGACACGCCCGTTCACAGCCAGAAACCTGCCAGCGCCGGAGATAGTGTTTAGTCCCCCGGGCAGGGGGTGCCAGGCCGCGGGCTCTGGGTCACACACCACTCGCTCAGCTTTGGAGGTCGGCTGGGTAGGGTGGGGGTCGGCCGCTGGTGCTCTGTGGTGTGACCATCGGCCTGCTAAACCCAGGGCTGTGAGCTCAGCCCTTGAGCAGGCCAAGGGCTCTGGGACAAAGGGACTAAAACCAAAAATCTGCCGGGATGGTGCTGCGTCCTGCCCTCGATGACCTCCCGGGGCCCCTGCCAGCTCGGGGAGATGTGTGTCTCCGTTGAAGAATAAGAAAAGAGGCGGGCCTGGCTGCTGGGCCGGGCCGATCTGCTGCTGGTCCCTGGAGGGGCTTGGCCAGGCTGCCCTGAGCTCTGCAGCATCCCGCAGGGGAAGCCAGGGCGGGAGCAGCCAGGAGCTGTGCTCGCCACTGAGGGGCAGCAGCAGAGTGGGGTGGGGGGCAAGCCAGGGCTGGCCAGAGGGGCTGCGGTTGGGAGGGGCGCTGGGAGGGAGGGAGGGAGGGAGGGGCTGCGGTTGGGAGGGGCGCAGGGAGGGAGGGGCTGCGGTTGGGAGGGGGCGCTGGGAGGGAGGGAGGGAGGGGCTGCGGTTGGGAGGGGCGCTGGGAGGGAGGGGCTGCGGTTGGGAGGGGGCGCTGGGAGGGAGGGAGGGAGGGGCTGCGGTTGAGAGGGGCGCTGGGAGGGAGGGAGGGAGGGAGGGAGGGGCTGCGGTTGGGAGGGGGCGCTGGGAGGGAGGGAGGGAGGGGCTGCGGTTGGGAGGGGCGCTGGGAGGGAGGGAGGGAGGGGCTGCGGTTGGGAGGGCGCTGGGAGGGAGGGAGGGGCTGCGGTTGAGAGGGGCGCTGGGAGGGAGGGAGGGGCTGCGGTTGGGAGGGGGCGCTGGGAGGGAGGGAGGGAGGGGCTGCGGTTGGGAGGGCGCTGGGAGGGAGGGAGGGGCTGCGGTTGAGAGGGGCGCTGGGAGGGAGGGAGGGAGGGGCTGCGGTTGGGAGGGGGCGCTGGGAGGGAGGGAGGGAGGGGCTGCGGTTGAGAGGGGCGCTGGGAGGGAGGGAGGGGCTGCGGTTGAGAGGGGCGCTGGGAGGGAGGGAGGGAGGGGCTGCGGTTGGGAGGGGGCGCTGGGAGGGAGGGAGGGAGGGGCTGCGGTTGGGAGGGGCGCTGGGAGGGAGGGAGGGAGGGGCTGCAGTTGGGAGGGAGGGAGGGAGGGAGGGAGGGAGGGGCTGTGGTTGGGAGGGGGCGCTGGGAGGGAGGGAGGGAGGGGCTGCGGTTGGGAGGGGGCGCTGGGAGGGAGGGAGGGAGGGGCTGCGGTTGGGAGGGGCGCTGGGAGGGAGGGAGGGAGGGGCTGCGGTTGGGAGGGGCGCTGGGAGGGAGAGAGGGGCTGCGGTTGAGAGGGGCGCTGGGAGGGAGGGAGGGAGGGAGGGAGGGGCTGCGGTTGGGAGGGGGCGCTGGGAGGGAGGGAGGGAGGGGCTGCGGTTGGGAGGGAGGGAGGGAGGAAGGGGCTGCAGCTGGGAGGGGCACTAACTGGGGAGTGCCGGGGGAGGGCGTGCGGAGAACAGGGCTGATACGCAGCAGCCGGACCCAATCCCCACAGTGGCTTTAGCAGAGAAAATGGTGCAAAGAGGGACGAGTCTGGGTCCCCCGGAAGGCACAGCCCCCCCGCTCGTACGTCCCCGGCCGTGCCCAGCCAAGCATCGCTGTGGGACCCGGGCAGGGGAGAGCCTGGGAACTCATCCCCGCTGCTGTCCCTTGGGTCTTGGCTCCACCCCTGCGTGAGCAGCTGCATCTCCTGCAGAGCCCTTACAGGGGCTTGGGCCAGAGACACCTCCTGAGTTAGTTCCTTCCCCCCGTGGCGGGGGGCAGTGATCAGCCAGGTGCCGGTGCCCACTTCCCGTCTCCGCAGCAGGAGTTCAGGCACCCCGTGGAGAGCCTGGCCCTGACGGTGGAGGAGATGGTCAACGTGCGCCGAGTGCTGGTGACGGCCGAGATGGAGAAGTTCCTCCAGAGTAAGGAGCTCTACACCAGCCTCAAGAGAGGGAAGGTGAGGGCTAGTGCTGGGGCTGGGCCGGCACCGCAGCCTTCCCATGAGCTGTGGGTGGCGTAGGTGTGGGAGGACAGGGCCAGCAGGGAGGTCCCAGGGTGGGGAGGGCAGGTATCCTGGAGGGAGGCCCTGTGGTGTGGGGGCAGGGACCCAGCAAGGAGGCCCTGGGGGAGCAGGGACCCAGCCGGAAGGCCCTGGGGTGGGGGGCAGGGACCCGGGAGGGAGGCCCTGGGGTGGGGGGCAGGGACCCGGGAGGGAGGCCCCGGGGTGGGGGGCAGGGACCTGGGAGGGAGGCCCCGGGGTGGGGGGCAGGGACCCAGCAGGAACAAGCAGTGATCCTTTATCTCGACCGTTCTCCATCCACAGATCTGCTGCTGCTGCAAAACGAAGTTCCCTTTGTTTTCTTGGCCACCAGCCTGTCTCTTCTGCAAGAGGTGAGCAAAGGGTGCTCTGCTCTGGGGGTGCCCCTGGCCCGGGGGAATGAGGGTCTGTACTGACTCCTGGCATTGTTGCTCTGTTTTCAGATCCGTCTGCACCGCCTGCAGCCTGAAGGTAAGAGACCGGACACCTGCTGGGACCTCCTGCCTCTCTGCCCTGCCTGGTCCTCTCTTTGGAAGGCCCTTCCCGCAGACATAGCATGCCTGGCTCAGCGTGCCAGAGGGCCGATGATGGGCCAGGCGCTGGAAGCCCACAGTCTGCTGTGTGTGCCGTGCTGAGCTGAGCTGAGCTGAGCCGAACCGAGCTAGCTGGGGGCTGCAGCAGAGGTCAGGCCTGTAGCATTTGGGGGCCCCCAGTTAACCGTTTCTGGCCACCATGGTCAGCCCCCAGGAAGGACACTGGCCATCGCACAGTGGAGAGGGTCCGGGAGGTGATTCTTTGTGGCATACCACATATTTAATAGGGGCGCTGGCCCTAGGGAAGCTGCCACCCTCACAGCCAGGGCCTGGGTTCCATCAGATGCTGGGGCGGGGGCTCTCAGCCCCCCATGCACAGTCTGTGGCGAGGCCCCAGCATTTAGCTGATCAGAGGGGAGGCCAGGCACCGCCGGGCTGCTGCTCCCAGCTTTGCTGCAGGACGTGGCCTGCTCCCACGTGCCATGACAGGACCCCCCTCTGTGGGGGGAGCTGGGACCTGCTGCCCCCACTGGCAGGAAAGCCTTGGCTCGCCATGATGCTGAGGCTGTGAGCTCAGTGCCGGGGGCTGCTAAGCATGTCACAGTCCCTCCTTAGGCACGAGCTAGTCCACGCCTGGCCTGGTCCCTGGGGTAGGCACCGTCCTGCGCAGGTGTAACCCTGTCTCAGCTGGCAGCTCCTCCGTGCGGGAATGCAGGCCTTGGCCTCAGGCTGGCTCCCGTCTGTGCCCCCGTCCCTGTGTCACTTTGCCGTGTCACCCTGCGTCATGCTGGTACAGCTCTGCTGGCCAAGGGGCGTCACGGCAGAGAAAGGCCCCCGCCCGACACTCCCCTCTGTGCCTGGGCTGCAGATTAAGATGCCTTCGAAGAAGCTTGCTCACATTCCTGTCTACGCCCTGGGCTTCGAGAGCCTCCCTGGGTCTCTGACTGCCAAAGCTCCAGTGCTGAGGAGGAGAGACGCCTTCCAGTAAGTGCCCCCCAGTGCCTCCTCCCGCCCACCCGGCTCTGCAGCGTGGCCTTGTCCCACGCACGGCCTTCCCCACACAGCCTGCACACAGCCCCGGCAGCTAGAGCTGCTGGACAGGGGGCCCATAGTGGGAGAACCCGAGGCAGGGCAACCTAGGGGCCCGAGGCTGCTGTGGGTGTGAACGGTGTGGGGTCCGGCCCCAGGAAGCTAAGTGTCTGCACCAGCAGCACCCAGCGCCGAAGCGGTGGTGCAGCCCTGTGGGCAGGCCAGGGAACCTGTAGGGAAAGCCTGTGGCTGGGCTGGTGGACAGGGCAATCCAGAGAGAGCCGGGCACCTCCCGCTGATACCCCGTGGCAAGGATGGGTTGTATCTTCCTGGCTCTTCTCCAGCCACTTGTCCCGGCCGTCCTGTGCAGGGCCAGCTGTTTGCAGAGCTCCAAGCGCCTCCAGCGGGCACGAGACGAACTAGAGTGGGGAGCACCCATCATCACAGAGCAGAAACCTCCACCTCCCCGTTCCTGCCAGCACAGCGCCACCCAGCACCAGTGTCCTGTCGGCCGTGCCTGACCTCACTCTGGCCCTCCTTAGCCAGGCTTCCTCCCTCACTTCGGATTTGTTCCCCTCCTCCTTCCCGCCAGCCCCTCGCCTTCCTTGGCAGCCCCCCACCCCAAATCCCTGACCCCCCAGGCTCTCACCGCTGGCCGCGCTGCTGCCCTGCACTCACCAGCTGATGCGCTGGGGGGCTTCCCAATAGCTGAGCCCAGATCTCGCCCCTCCCGGCACTCACTGAGTCTCCACCCAGCCCTTCCACGGTCCCCAGCCCAGAGCTGTCCCAGCCCCTCCCTCAAGGTGCAGACAGGGTCTGGTCTCTCCTTTCTCACACCCACCTGCTTCCCACCCCCCAGGCTCACAGATCCTGCCGGCTCCAGCCACTGCCTTGGGGCTCTCCTCCCGCTCCAGGCCAGCTGCAGCTTCTCCAGTCCACCAAACCTGCTCCTGCTGACGCCCCCAGCCCCCGACTCCCCCAGCCCCCGACTCCCCCAGCTCCCGACTCCCCCAGACGCCGACTCCCCCAGACGCTGACCTCCCCAGCCATTGATCCCCCAGACACTGACTCCCTCAGCCCCCGACTCCCCCAGACGCTGACCTCCCCAGCCATTGGCCCCCCAGACACTGACTCCCTCAGCCCCCGACTCCCCCAGCTCCCAACTCCCCCAGCCGCTGACCCCCCAGCCATTGACCCCCCAGACACCGACTCCCCCAGCCCCCAACTCCTCCAGCCACCCACTCCCCCACCCCCCGACTCCCCCAGACACCGACTCCCCCAGCCATTGACCCCCCCAGCCCCCGACTCCCCCAGCCACTGACCCCCCAGCCGCCAACTCCCCCAGACGCTGACTCCCCCAGCCGCTGACCCCCGCAGCCTCCGACCCCTGGCCCAATCCAGGGGCTGTCCCACTCACATCTCCTTCACCCCTAGGAGGCTCTGCAGTCCTGTGGGCTGGGCTGGGCTCCCTTAGTGCTGGTTCTCCTGGTTCTCCTCCGACCTCTCTGGCCATTCCACCGGGGTCCTGCTGTGATGATCCACCTCCAGCTTCCCTTGCATGTGCCCGCAGGGTCCCGTCCCCCGCCCCGCCCCACCCCTTCTCTCTCGGCGTCTGAGCTCGGGCAAGCTTCTAAATTACTGTGGCTCCAGCGGGGTATCGTCCCCAGTACTGGCGCGTGCAGAACCCTCGGCTGAGGGGCTCAGAGTGGGTGGGATGGGGATTTCCAAGCACCCGCCTGCTTCTCAAGGCCGTGCTTTGCAGCTCCCTGCAGGGGCTGCACTGGCAGCGGGTGGAGGAGGAGTTTCCCCACATCTATGCCCACGGCTCCATGCTGAAGGACATCTGCGGTGACTGCGCCAGCTTTGTCACTGATGTCATCAGCTCCAGCCGGAAGAGTATGGACATCCTGAACACCTCGCCGCGCAAGGGCAGGAAGACGCAGTCCCTCTACATCCAGCCCACCCACGCTGCCAAACCCCAGTGAAGGACTCCGCCGGCACGCTGCCGGGCCATGCCACCCTGGGGCACGGGGGGGGCCTGGCAGCCTCGCAGGCAACTCAGCAGTGTTCGCACCTGTGCAGACCTTGGCTTGCCAATGAGCACACCTCCCAGAAGCCGGGGCTCTCCGGGCGCCCCCTCCCACTCCACCGACGCTCGGGCACAAGCTGGCTTCCGTATGGCCCTGCTGCCCAACACTTGCCAGCCAAGGCCTGCTGCCACCCCCCCGCCTGACTGCGCGTGCCCCTCCGAGCCTCCGCGGCGGTGCCCTGGAGACGGGGACGGGTACATACCGACTGTAGCGAGCAGGGAGCTGGCCCGCCGGCCCGTGGCAGTCCCCAGGCTGTGGCTAGCGTCTGAGGCCCCCGCGGGCGAGGTGTCTCTGGGGAGGGCAGGAGGACCCCAGTGCCTTCACTACCCCTGGCTCAGGATGTGCCTGGGCAGGACCCAGGCTCTTAGAGTAGCCCTGGGGCATTTCATTCCTTCCCCGGGGGGAGCTGGTTTGCGGAGCTGGCTGAGGCTGTGGAGGGAGGAGCTGCTCTGTTTGCATTGTGCTGATTCTCCGGACAGGAGCAGGCTCCTTGCAGGTGGTGGAGGCTCCTGGGCCAGGCTGTGCTGCTGGTTAGCGCAAGGCAAGGGGCTGGTTCTGCCCTGTGGCCAGATGCCTCCACTGGGTTCAGGCACATGGCTGCACTCCCCTCCCCAGCCCCTCCAGCCCTGCAGCGCAGCCTTGGGGTCAAGGGCTGGGAGGCCCCCAGGACTCCATCCCCACCAGGAACCGGCCGGAGCTGGGCTGGCTAGAAGCCCAGGCTGGGCTTTGGGCCCTGTGCTTGAATCCGAGGCCTGGTGCTTGTGACAGCCTGAGCTGGGCAGCCGATGGGATGCAGAGCCCTGTGAGGCCATGCCCGAGGCCCTGCCCAAGGCATAGGCTGGCGTCCCCTGCTGCCCAGGAGAGAGCCCCATGCCTGCACACCACTGAGAGTGGGGACTTCCATGCTCCTCTCTGGCTGAGCTGAGCAGGTGGGGATCTCTCCGTCGGCCTGTCCTCACTGCTACCTCCCCTTCCTGTTCCGGCCCTGGCTGCCTGATGCTGTCAGCCCCGACTCTTACGCCCCGGGGGCCTCCCTGCCAGTGCCGCCTGCTGCGCACAGACGCCAGCTGGGTTGTGTCCCCAGCACTGGGCTGTGGACATCTGTCTGTGGGAGGCGAGGCTGCGTGTGTGGCACCGGGGTCGGTCCCTGGGAAGGGCTGGCCTGTGTGTGCTGCTCTCCAGGGATGGGTGGCTGCACTGGGCCTGTGCAGCAGCAGGGGAGAGAGTGGCCGCAGGCAGCCGGGGCAAGGCCAGCAGCAGGTCCTGCAGGGCCATGGCATGGCTAGAGTGAAGCTGGCCATGCCCTTGCCTACAAACCACCTCCCCGCCCCTTCCATTGCCCCCCTCCCTTGCAGCGCGCTGCAGTTAATATGCAGTGGGGCTTTGCACACAGCAGCTGCCCGGCCCCGGGGGCCAGGCCAGTGCTATCCCCCAGCGCTGGGTCGGGGGAGCACAGACGAGGGTGCCCTGCCCTGGCTGCCCCTGGCATGGGCTAGGCAGCACAGCCTGCGTGGCAAGGCCGGTGTGCCCTGTGCTCCTGATGGCGGCAGCTGCCGTTCCGCGGCGTGCGTGTGCTAAGCCTCAGCCTCCTCCCGCCCCCCCCATCGTCTCCGTGGGGGGGCTCAGGTGGTACCCATGTGATACTGACATTCCCTGGCTCTCACCGCTGCCCTTTACCATCCAGCAGAGCCTGGCCAGCTGCTGCTCTCTAGGGAAGGAGCTGGAGAGAAAAGGCCCTGCTTGCGTGGAATGGGGAGCATGCCCAACCCTCTGCCATGCCCAGCCCCGGGCTCCTGGCATCTCCTGGCACTTCCAGTGCTCATGTGGGTCACCCGGTCTGGTCCCTGGACCTGCCTCGTCACAGAACGACAGGGAAGCCCTGGAGCGAGGCAAGGCCAGGGTCCCAGGTCTGTACTCTCCCCTGTCTTAGTGCATCCAGAGGGGGCTCAACATCGCCCCAGCCTAGAACTGAGTGTCTGGAGCCCTGTGGGGTCCAACTGACCCCTCAGCACCATCTCCTGCTGCTTCACCAGGGCAGCCTGCACGGCTCGCCAGCCACGGCTGCTGTTCAGATGTGCCCCAGAGCATCCTTGGCGCGAGGTAGCCTGGCCTCTGGCGGCTGAGTGAGGCTGTGCGCTCCTTGGCCCAGGGCCTAGCGAGACATGGGGAATTCAGCCACGCACAGTTGTCCTCGTGTGTCGGGCTTCCCGCGTGGGCAGGTGCTCAGCGTACAGCCTGCACCATCTCCCCCCAGACTGCACCTGCCCAGGGGCCGTAGCCCAGGGAAAGCACCCCAGTTGGGTGGGCAAGGGGACCGTCCCACAATGTGCCACTAGCCTTTGGTGTACCATCTTGGGACCCAGGGAAATACAACCTGTGTCCGGGGAGCCAACGGGGGCCGGCTCAGTGCCCCTGGACAGGGCGGGGCCTCAGGCAGAAGGGGTGTGGCCATGGCAGCCAGCCCTCAGCCCCTGAGGCAGCTGCCCCCTTTGCCCGCCCTGTCGGCAGCCATATGCTCAAACAAGCCTGGGACAGGGCCTGAGTTCAGTAGCTCTGGCCCTGGGGCCGTGCCACAGAAGGCCTACTTCACACACCTGGTACACGGACAGCCAGGGGACGTGCCTGCGGAGGGCCTGTTAGACGCTCAGGACTGGCCTGGCCAGCGCTGGGGAGTGTCAGCTGGTTGCGCCGGCCGGCCCTGTGGAGGGAACACAGCTCACGCTGGTCCAGGAGCGCTTTTCCCGTTCCCCAAACCAAATAGCTGTGCTGGCAGACAGCACCTTCCTGCAGGTCTGACTGTGTCCACCCTGGCGCTTTGACCAGCCTCGAGGTGCAAAGCCGGAGCGCGACTTTCACACTGCTACCCAACACTTCTCAGTGCCGCCCAGCCTCAGCCTGGCCGCAGCTGGCACATGAGGGATCTCTGCACAGCACGAAGTGACTGAGCTTTGGACCTGGCAGCTCCTTTCCACACTGAAGGTGCCATCCTGGTGAATGCCAGTGACACGCCGCAGCCCTGGGCACTGGTGGGCGAGATCAGCCTGCTTCGGTGCCGCCCTGCTTGCTTCTCCCTGTTTCACTTGGCCACATTTTGCTGATGCGTGAGAACAACAATGCCTTATCCTCCTGCCAGCTGTCTGCAATAACGCACCTTCCTGCCCGTGTCACAGCTGACAGGCGCCTGAGAGTGACCCTGCCTTCACGTCCTGTCCATGGCTGACTCACCGGCCGTGTTTTGTACACAGCCCATCCCGTGCCGCTGAAATGTACATTGTAAATACTGGGCACCCGACCTGGCAGGGTTGCTTTTGTACATACGGTTGCTCCCGTATTAATAAATCCCTATTTTGAGCTGCAGCGTTGGTTTCATAACACTTTGTCAGCACCTACGGATTCCTGGACTGGGAAGTTAGCTGAGTAGCTCTGCATGGATGGAGGCCAACCCAGCGAGCACTTCACTGCACAGAGCTCAGAGAGCTCCTGACATTGGTGTGGGAGGAATTGTGGGGGAAGAACATAAGAATGGCCACACTGGGTCAGAACAAAGGTCCCTCCAGCCCAGTGTCCTGTCTGCCGACAGTGGCCAGAGCCAGGTGCCCCAGAGGGAGTGAACCGAACAGGTAACAGTCAAGCCATCTCTCTTCTGCCGTCCATCTCCGTCTTCTGGCAACCAGAGGCGGGGGACACCATTCCTTACTCCTCCTGCGTAATAGCCATTAATGGACCTAACCTTCGTTAATATATCTAGCTCTTTTCTAATCCTCTTATAGTCCTAGCCGTCACAGCCTTCTCTGGCAAGGAGTTCCACGGGTTGGCTGTGCGATGTGTGAAGGAGAATTTCCTTTAAACCTGCTGCCCATTAATTCATCTGGTGTCCCCTAGTTCTGATATTACGGGAACAAGTAAATAATTTTCCTTGTTCACTTTCTCCACACCGCTCATAATTTTATGTACCTCTGTCACATCCCCCAGAGTCTCCTCTTTCCTAAGCTGAAAACTGCTAGTCTCTTTAATCTCTCTTCTGAGGGGACCTGGACCTGGCAGTTGCTGGCCAGGGCAGCGCGCTTGCTGGGCCAGCCTGCCCTGGGCTTGTGCGGAGAAGAGGAAGGCAAGTGCTTTTCAGCACCTTGTCCCGCATGGCCTGTTCATGAGCCGTGTGTTGTGTGCCAGCCTGAAGCTGCAGTTGGGATTGGGGCCCCACTGGGCTGGCGCAACTAAGAACAGTCTCAGTCCAAATTCAGCCATATGAGAGCTGCACTTCTTTACGCTAGGGCCGAATCTGGTCCCTTGCACAGGGACCGCCTGCTGTGGTTACAGAAGCTGCTGTCCCTGTGGGCCCCGGAACCCTGCAAGGAGCTTTTCCAGCCCTGCGGAACTGCTTTGCTCCTGCTGTGGATGGCTTTCTCCTGGTGCAACAGGGGGCTCAGGCGCAGAGCGAGCTCTCCAGACCAGGGCTGGCTGACACTGATTTGTGAATTTCAGTGCTAGAGAAAGGCAGCCCAGCAGAGGGACCCCTCTGTCCTCGGAGCACAGGCAGCAGGCGCAGTATGTGCGTGAGCCTCCATTGGTAGTCCCTCTCACTCCTGGCATGTCTCATTGACGCATATATAAACACGACAGAGCTGGAGCAGTCACCCAGTGCCACTGTGTGCCCCCCAGGCAGCCTGAGCCCCCACCCATCCATGTAAACCAGCCCTGTGCAGTTAATTTGCATAACCCTCAATTCCCTCTGCTCCCAAGCGTCACTGCAATCTGCACAGGCTGAGGAAGCCTGCTGGTGCGTAACACGTATGTCTGTGTGGTGTGGGGGGAACAAAGCCCTGTCTGAGCAGCATGTGTCCCTTATGATGTCACTTGTGCCTGCGCTGCCAGAGCCTCTCTTTCTGGACGTGGGGGAAGAGCTGGCGGAGAGAACCCAGGAAGGAGCATGGGAGGACCTAGAGGCACAGATGATGTGCACTCCCAGTGAGCATCACAAGCTGCCCACTCCCTGCGTGCTGCCAGCGGAGCACAGCAGTCCTGTGTCTGAGCTCTGGAAAACTGCAGATGGCTGCTGACGTGGTGATGCCAGGAGCAAGAGCATCCTTGTTGGGAGCAGAACCCTAGGCCCTGTGATGCCTGCTCTGTGCGCAGCGGAGAGGGAATAAAAGTTTGCCTCTTCCAATAGGTGCAGGCTGTAGGTGTGGCCCCCAGGAGCCATTGCACCTCGGGGGTCGGGGAGACACGCCTGACAATTAATGTTCTTGCACTGCAGCAGTAGTGAGGCCTTACTGGACTGGGGACCCCATTGAGTGCTGTGCACACAGGAAGGCCTGGTTCCTGCCCCCAAAATTTACAGTCTACGTGGAAACAAGATGCAGTGAATGAAAACAATGAATGGAGCGTGGCAGGGAGGAGGGGCGAATAGGGAGACCAGATTGTCACCTGGGCGAACAATGGCCTTGCCATTGTGGTTACAAAGCACATGAGCACGTTCCACCTCCTACCAGCAATGCCTGCTGGCCCTACAGCCTGACTAAGGGCACTGGGCTTGTGGGCAGCTCTGCAGAAGTGGATCTTGTGGAGGTGGGATCAGAAGAGGCAACAAAGAAGGAAGCAGGAGCTGAGAAGGGGACGTCCAGGGCTGGAGCAGATGGCAGCGGAATGAGGCAACCAGAGACGAGTGCATAATTTTTATCACTATTAATGATGTTTTGTGGCAGTGCCTCAGGCCCAGCCAGGGCCACACGTGACACCCTGTTTGGTAGGCACTGCCCATGGATTGATAGTCCTGCCTTGGACCACTCAAACAGAGGAGTGGAGCGAGGTCAAAGGGGCAGAGGGCTGCGCATCCGAAAGCAGCAGCTCTACCGAGAGCCAGTGCTGCCTGGCTTCCCAGCAGCACCCCCGGCAGCCGCAAAATAGCAGGGTTTGGCTTACTTATAAGAAGCACTCAACTGACACGTGGTTGTTCCTCGCCTTCACTCCTGTGAGGGCCCCGAGTCATGGTGGGTTTAAAGTCCTTTTGGGAGGGGAGTGCGTCGCCGCCGTGCCGTGCCGTGCCATAAGCTGCATGAGCACTGCCAGGGACAAAGGGACCTGGCACACACCAAACGGGTGTGACGGCAATATTCTGTCCATTGCTCGTCCCTCCTGCACGCATCCACGGCTGGGCACCAGTGCCCCCGGTAAGCGGTGAGCGCGGGTAGCCCAGGTGCCGGCAGAGCGCCCAGGGTGCGTATGTTCCTTGGGGGGGGTGCACAGCCGCACACGCCTGGCTGCTCAGAACACTTTATTGTGCCCAAGGGGGAAAGGGGCAGCGGGTCAGGGACACCCTGGGGTGCGGCTCCTCTCCTGCCCCGCGTGCTGCAGCCGGGCGCAGGGCCGGGGAGCCGCTGACGCGCGCTGCGACTTATCTCACGCCTTTCCTCCCGGGCGGAGCGTGAACCAGGGGACTGAAGGGAGAGCGGCGCATGCGCATGCGCGCAGGGCCCCTGCACCGCCTGCCGCGCAGGCGCAGAGCGGAGCGGGCCGGGGCTCCATGTCGCGGCGGGCGCTGCGCAGGCTGCGGGGGGAGCAGCGGGGCCAGGAGCCCCTGGAGCCGGGGGGGCTGCGGCTGGGCCCCGCGGGGGCGGGGGAGGAGCCGGGCCGCGGCAGGAGGGGGCCGGAGCGGGGCGGGGTCAGCAACCTGTTCGAGCTGGTGAGGAGCGGGGGGGCGTCGGTAGGGGCGGGGCTGGGGGGAGGGGTCGGCAGGGACCGGCTGGGACGGTAGGGGTGGGGTGGGGCGGGGCAGGGTCGGGTGGGGGTGGGGCGGAGTGGGGCAGGGCAGAGCAGGGGGTCGGGCGGGGCGGGGCAGAGCAGGGGGTCGGGTGGGGGTTTGGGCAGGGCAGAGCAGAGCAGAGCAGGGCAGAGCAGGGGGTGGGGGGTCGGGTGGGGGTGGGGCGGAGTGGGGCAGGGCAGAGCAGGGGGTCGGGCGGGGCGGGGCAGAGCAGGGGGTCGGGTGGGGGTTTGGGCAGGGCAGAGCAGAGCAGAGCAGGGCAGAGCAGGGGGTGGGGGGTCGGTAGGGGTGGGATGGGGTGGGGCGGGGCAGGGCAGAGCAGGGGGTGGGGGGTCGGGTGGGGGTGGGGCGGAGTGGGGCAGGGCAGAGCAGGGGGTCGGGTGGGGCGGGGCGGGGCAGAGCAGAGCAGGGGGTCGGGTGGGGGTTTGGGCAGGGCAGAGCAGAGCAGAGCAGGGCAGAGCAGGGGGTGGGGGGTCGGTAGGGGTGGGGTGGGGCGGGGCAGGGCAGAGCAGGGGGTCGGGTGGGGGTTTGGGCAGGGCAGAGAAGAGAGTAGGGGGTCGGGTGGGGCGGGGCCGGTAGGGGCAGAGCAGGGGGGAGCAGGAGGAGTTGGCAGGGACCGGGTGGGACGGTAGGGGTGGGGCTGGCCTGGCCTGGCCTGGCCTGGGAGGTCGGTAGGAAGGAAGGAAGTGCCGGGCTGGGCCGGGCTGTAATGCTGCAAGCTGCCCCCACGGGCCAGAGCTGTCCTGGTGCTGGCGGGGGCGGCAGTGGGTGCTGGGCCATCCTGGCTGGCAGGAGCTGGGTCGGGCACCCGCCTTGCTGTGGCAGTGAGGGAGTGTGCCAGCCCTGCCCGCCCTGCCCCGGCCTGTGCCCTACTCTCTGCCCACAGCCGCTTGCCCAGGCCACGCCAGCGGTGCTGGAGTAGGGCAGGTACCACCCGGCTGCACTGTCTTCCCAGCCCGCCACTGATGTGCGTAGGCAGCCGGCCAGGCTGAGCCCCGTGTCTCTGCTCTGGTGTGTATCCTGGTGCTCTGGGAGCCCTGGTCGGGGTCGGACCCCCATTGCATCAGGTGCTGTACAAACACGGCTTCAGTTCCAAAGAGTGGAGTGGGACACGAGAACGGATGGGCCCAGGTGGACAGGAGGCACCAGAAAACGAGGAGGCAGCGCTGGTGCGCAGGGCAGGCTCCAGCCACGGCACACCCACAGCCAGTCTGCTGTCAGATTTCTTGTAGGCTCCTGTTGAATGGCCGGTATTGGCTTCTGCCCTCCCACCCCCCGTCAGGCTGGTGCTGGTGGGGTTTTTCTCTCCCTGTCTGTAGAAGTGAGTTGGTTACAGATCCCTGCTCCCATGTGCAACGTTGTGCTGGTGGGAGCCGATGCAGACTTCGCAAGTATCCATCCCTCTGTTCTCCCCAGATTTCTGAGACTTGTACCCCTGTCGGCATAGATACCCAACGAGGAGTCGGAGGAGGATCTGGGACCCAAAGAGGAGGCAGCAGGTTCCAGACTGAAGGAGCAGGATGGCCCCGGGAGCAGCGAGAAGGCTGAAGCTGAAGAGCCGCAGAGCAATGGGCAGAGAGAAGGTGAAGAGGTTCAGCAGCAGGACCAGACAGTGGCAAAACTGCAGGTACCTGGGAATGTTCAGCAATTAAGGACTGGTCGTTGTTATGGCAAGAGTTCTCGCTCCCTCATCTTACTGGCACCTGGGGCAGCAAGCCTTAAGGGGCTAGTGCATCTGTCCGTGCCCTCTGGGGACCGGAGCTCAACGCCCTGCCTTAGGGAGCAAGAGAAATTGGCAGGTTTGAACCGAGATGCTATTCGTCCACCTCCCCAAAGCACTGTGCACCTGGGCCTGGCTGGCAGCGTGAGGTCTAGGACTGGAATGGCAGGGCATTGCTATGGTGGGAGGAAGGTGCACTGGTAGAGGGTTAGGGTTAGGGTGGAATCTCACCTGCATGGTGGAATACCTGGAGGTGCTAGTGAGCTGGGTATCGCGGTCAGCTGTGAAGAGAAAGTTATGGTAGCAGTTGCACTTCCCTGGTCCGGCACCCTCAGGACCTGAGCAGTCCCGGACCCAGGAATGCCAATGCCCTCTGGACCTGCTCCCAGCTGTCAGCCTCGGATGCTTCTCTGACACCACGAGTGGCCCTTACCAGCCTCCACTCCTTAGGCCCGGCCACAGGACTGTCAGTTTCCTGGCCTGACTGCAGGCAGCCTGCTTCCTGTTCCTGGACCCTGCTCTCCAGCCCTGGGCACCAGCTTCTCACCCTGACTGCGGTTTCCTGGCCCTGGCTACAACAGCCCCACCAGCTTCTCGACTGCTAAAGTGGGGCTGCAGGCCAGCGGCTTCCTTGCTGCCACGGTCTGCCGTTTCCCAGCAGTGCCACAGCCCTGCCGGCTTTCTGGCCATCACACCAGGGCTGCGACTCCCCAGCTTCCTGCCAGCAGCTCCCTGGCTGCTCTCAGTCCCTCTGTTGCCAGCTGTGGCTGCCTGGCCCAGGCTAAAGCTCCCAGCCACTCAGCTGGCCCCAATCCCAGCTGCTGGGGCTGTCTGGTCCAGCAACATCCATGGTTCTGCTGAACCATAAGTGATGTTGGACCAGAGTGTCTCGGGTTTCAGAGGTCCAAGCTGTGCTAAATTCATGCGAAGTGGGCGATGGGGAAAGCCTGGCTAGCATGAAATAGAAGTTATTTTTCTTTTCCCTCCTTTGGACACCAGCCTTAGGTTAGGTCTACACTAGCCTTAGGTTCGATTGTCCGGGGCGCCATTGCACACCTGTGTGAAATGGTGCATTCCAGGCTCAGTGTCAAACCCAGAACTCCTTGCGAGCCGCAAGGATTAAGGAGCGTCAGCAGGAGCCTGTTGACATTCTGCAGTGAAGACAGGGACCGGTGTTGACAGCTGCAAAGTTGATATTTAGGTACACAGTTGGCAGACCTAAAACTGCGTAGCAGCCGTCCACGTTCCCGGTGAGTGTAGAAGTAGCGGTAATTGTTGGTTGTTTACGGGGACGGGTCTGTTGTCTTAGCAAAGAGGCGCATACGCAGAATTCCATAAAGGTTTCAAACAGGCCTGGGGCAGTGCAGGTGAAGAGCTGAATTTCAGGAGGGCTTGACAGGGATGCTGTGTTGTGGGGTGTCTCAGTTTTGGTCTCCGTTGAAGAGAAGTCGGGGGATTAACAGTGTCAGGAGGGAGGTGCAGGTGGAGAACAGCCCGGCTGTGGTGTGCTGTGTGGGAAGCTCGTCAGAGAAGGGGCAAGTGAGTTGAGAGGTTCAGATCATGAAATGTACATGCTCTCTCACAGCTGGCGTCTGCCTGCAGCACGCCTGAGCTGTGGGTACAGCTCCAGACACAGAGAACAATGAGAAGTCTTGTGGCACCTTATAAACTAACAGATATTTTGGAGCGTGAGCTTTCTATAAGGTGCCACAGGGCTTCTTGTTGTTCTCAAAGCTACAGACTAACACGGCGACCTCTCTGATACCTCTCTCCAGACACAGTGTCTGTGTGGAGCCAGTACTTCTGGCCATGAGTCGTTAGGCCTGTGTGCAGGGGGAGAAGACTGCGCCTGTCTGCCTTGTTGTACAATACCAAGTAGCACCATATGGTGCAGTCATTGCACCTGGGCAGAGCGGGGAGTCTGTATTAGTGATGTTTTAGAAACAAACAGGCGCCTGTGGTAATGAGTGTTTTTTGAGGTTCCCGAGTACAAAGGAAGGAACCAACAAAACGAATGTTGATGACTGCTGAGACTTGGGAAAGCAAAGGGAGGTTAAAACAACTTTCTCCAGCCCTAGAGAAACTGCAGTGTTCCTTGTCTGAGCGTGTATCGAATATTCTGTCCCAGAAACTGTTATGCGAACGCTGAGGTTTGCATTTAACCTCTTCGGTCTGGGCATGGACAGTTGACGCACTCTGGGAACTAGGAGGGCAAGAGGTCACAATCTTGTTCCCTGTTTCCCTGACTCCTGGCAGTCTCGGTCAATCCTTGGCAGCTTGTGTCCCTGTTTGAAATGCCATCTCCCCCTTCCTTGCTGATTCCATCCCACGCACTCACTGGCACCTCTTCTGTTTTTCTCCCTAGCCCGTCTCAACTAACAAGCCCCGGAAGAAGAAAAAGAAACGGAAGAACAAGAGAAATGCAGCTGGCGAGGCTCCGGTATGTCTGCATTCGAACTGGGAGTCAGTACCACCCCTGCCTCTCCATGCTTGGGACATGCGGCCTGGACTGCAGTTGTCCATCTCTGTGAAGTGCTTTGGTACCCACGCACAGACAGCACCTAGCAGGGTTGCACTTGCTTACATGGATTTGTCTTCCCGTTTCATAGCCTGCCTGCCCGCCTGTCTGTGTGCAGCTGCAAGTTACTAAATGGGGAACTTTCAAACCAGCATCTTTCCCCTTGATGGTTTTGTGGTTTGGGGGGATCCAATGGGCTCTCACTTTCTGTCCCTTTCCCTTAATTCCTCCCCAAGTCCTTGTAACAGTCATGATGTCTTTGCATGGTGCCGTAAGGAAGACGATGCCCTGGAAGACATTGACAGCCTTCTGGAGAAGATGGAGGATTCCAGCGAGCTGTCCTATGAAACCAAGAGTGGTGTAACCACAGACAATCGGCCTCTGCTCTATGTGGAGCACAGGTAATGTGTCTCCCTGGCGCTTTTCAGGGGCACCCTTTCCTTGCTTGTGGCTTGTAGGTCTTTGATCTTGTGCTATCCCGAGGCAGCGTTGGGAGTCTTGCAATAAAATGCTTCCTCTTGCTATGAGCTGGGACCCTGCATGAAAGGGGCTGCAGCATTGGTAACAGAGGGCAGCCCCTACTCTGCCCACCAATTGCTTCATTTGAAAGGCTGAGTTGTTCGTAATGCTCATGGAGATGCCTCTGAAGAGCTGGGGTAAGGCACCAAATCTGGGCAGGTGATTTATACCTTGCAGCTGCATCCAGACGGGTTTGCGCTTCCTCCTGACAGCACTACTCAGACTATAACAACACTGCACAGCTGTACCGCTAAAGCCTGGCTGCTCTCAGGCGCTCAACGTAGCCACTCACTGTCGGCAGGAAAGAGTTCTCCTTCCGACCAAAGAGAACCTCTTGCATGAAGGGCGGGTGCTTTGTCACAGGAAAGCATCTCTCACCGACAGCTCCGTCCACACCAGCCCTTCTCCTGGCAAAACTTCTGCTGGGCCAGGGATGTCTTTTTCACACCCCCAAGCAGCAAAAGTTTTCCCAGTGAAAGTGCAGTGTGGCCTTAGCCTTGGTGCCTAGCACAGCATGGCCCAGCCTCCGCAGGGGGTCTGTATGGCACTGCTTTTGCTTCCCCCAGCTGGGCCTGCCAGCGGTAAACTTGTCCACGTGTCACCACCACCAATTTGGCTCCATTGCTTTGCTCAACAAACAGCTGAGAAACGAATTGGCCCCGACGGGATTCTGTTGCAGCCCAGATGTACCCACTGTACATGTGCTCAGGCCGAAAAGCTACAGACCCACGAGCGGCGTTCCCTGTAGGCAGGGCACTTGTGTGGCTGCCCAGGAGAGATTCAGGTGCTGCCCAGCGATTAGCAGAGCGCCCGCAGCCAGGGTTTGTGTCTCTGTTGACACTGCGCGTCCATAGGGCATGGTGCGTGTAAAACATGTATTCCGCACATGGGTGGAGAAGGTTAGAGGGAACATTGCCCACAAGTCATGTGAGCCCCTCCCCTCACAGCCCATGTGTAGAAAGCATGATGGTCAAGTTGTCAGCCCCAGATTGTAACCATCAGGGTTTAATCCATCAGCCCAGCCTGTCGCCCTTTCCTGGGCAGAGAGCTAGCCGGAGCAGGCTGGCGGGTTGGTTCTGGGTGTGGCTGGGGTTGCTCAGTCAGCATCCAACATTTCCACGCACCCTGCGAGTGAGTTTGTAATTTAACTCAGGCAGGCCCTGGTAGGTCACGTGTCCTGTCCAGGCGACAGGCTGCCTTGCCCGGGCAGTATCTGCTGTGTGGGTGGATGGCTTCTTCGCGGGTCTGATAATGGCCTGTGCAGAGCAATTAGTTCACAAGTGTAACAGTTGAGAAACTGGGGCCCTTTGTGTTTTTCTGTTTAGGATCAAGCATAAATATCCATAAATCAGCCCTGAACAGAGAACGTCTCTGTTGAGGCGTTAGACTAAGCACACCGGCTGCCTTAGAGGGAGCAGCACTGTGATTCTGTGACTCAGCACATTATTTGAAACGCACCATAGAATAACCGGTTGAAACCCTTGCGTAGTTCCCAGCTCTGGGCATCAGGGCAGGACCAGAAACAGGTGGTGCCAGTGAGGACCCTGGCGTGGAACACTGCTCCAGAAAAGCTTGTTCTGAATTAATTCTTGGTGGTTTCCTCCCTTGTCTCTTAAATTTTCCAGAAACTTGAATCCAGAGACTGAGCTGAAGAGATACTTCGGGGCTCGGGCCGTTCTGGGCGATCAGAGGTGAGACCAGGGTTGCAATATTGCCTGCGTTTGCATCAGCCTCTCTCCATGTCCGGGGCGTTCCAGACTGCGCCCCAACCCCTCTGCTCGGCGGGTGGAGAGGGCGTGCCCAGAAGCGTTTCCGGACTCCCTTGCCTGCAAAGGACCGCGAGGGAGACAGAAGTAATTACTTTGTAAACGTGAAGTGCGACAGGCTTGTGTGGAGCAAGTCAAAACGGCAGCAGATTCATTCTCCTCCCTCGTTAGTCACCTGCTGTTCCGAAGCGCCCTAGCTGCTCTGTATCCCTCGCGGTTTCTTGCTATGCCTCTCATCTTTCTTGTTGGCTTTTGCTACTGTACAACCTCTGTGTGGCTTTTTGGGTTGGGGTCTGAGTGGGCCAGTCCCCGCAGCTGGGCTCACATATCCTTGGGTGCTGCAGACCCCAAGATGCAGTCCAGCTATCTCCTCTGCATGTGCTGTACCTGGGCAGGTCTCGTTATGTCTTTGTCACATGTTGGGCATCGTCCCTGGAAACGAGATGCTGATACCCTGATTCAGAGGGCTTGCACGCAGGGGAGGCCGGAGCAGTACAGAAGAAGTGCAAGCCCAAAGCCATTGCAGTGACAGCTGGAGAGGCTGTTTCTGAAAGGCTCTGGGAAGCAGGGTGCTCATTAAGAAGGAGTGGGAAGGCGGAGAGCGGGTGACTAGTGCGAGGGCAGAGGGAGCGGGCTGGCTGCGTTCCTGGAAAGGTGGTCGGGTGTTCCTTGGCTCTTCCTTGTCACTGGTCCTATACGTGTTTTGTGAGGCCTGGGCTCTGGGGAGCAGGTTGGGCTGGGCTGTTGTCAGAGTGAACAGGCAGTGGGAAGCTGTTCCAGTCCTAGTGGCAGGAGAGGGTCTGTCGGCATGGGAGCTGGGGAAGGGAGCTGGCGAGCAGAGAGGCGAAGAGGCCAAGCCAGGGTGAAAGCTGAGCCTTGACGGGACCCTGCACATGGCAACCATGGTCAAACTACAGCAAAAACCCGCTGGGCAAGGGGAGACCGAGAGGGATTTGATTCATTTCGTAACTTGTGTCAGATCTGCTTGTTCCATGTCCCGGTACTGGAGAGTTGTCATCTGCTTCCCATCCCATGCTTAGCTTCGGTCCTGTTCCACGTGGTGCGTCCAGGGAAGAGAAGCTCTGATGTAGTGTTTGGTTCCCACAGGCCACGGCAGAGGCAGCGTCAGTACGTCCGCAGTACATGGCTGACTGTTCCCAAGGACACCTGGCCACGCTACAGCAAAACAGGCCAGTTCTTCCCTGCTCTCGGGGGAGCTGTCAGGCGCTCTGCCTGGTCCATGGGTGCTCTGAGATTCACGTCTCTTGTTTGCAGCCTGCCTCCACCTCCCAGCGCTGCCAGCACAGCTCTTCCTGGAGCCTGCGGAGAATGCAGCCTGTTTGACAAGCCACCAAGGCCACGCTTGCCCCTGCTGATACAGCAGTTAGTCAGTTTGTCAGTGCAGTGGTGCAGCCCTCCTTCCTCCGGGCAGAGGTCTCCGAGGACTGGCACGTGGGGTCTCGCGTTTTTTCCGAACGTTTTTCCTCCTTGGGGAGGTCTCAGCTGAGCTTGCTTCCTTCCCTTGGCTGCTGTGCCCGCAGATTGGATGGGCGCCTGGGAGGGCAGGCCGCCGGTGTTTTGTGGAAGTGGTGGGCAGGAGGGACTTCCTAGAAGGGGGAAATCCCCTAGATGAGCCCTGCACAAACAGCTAGTTTGAAAACAGGCATATTGGGGTCCCGTTGATGGGCGCCACCTTCCTTCCCAAGTGCTACCAGCTCGTTCTTGGCAGCTGGCGGACACTGCCTCTGTCTCCCTGAGGGCTCACGGGCTGATCCTGTGCACCTTCAGGCATCGCCATGAGGCTGCTGGAGACAAGCCGAGGGGTCCTGCACTTCACATTTGAGCACCATCGAGAGTACCAGCAAGTGCAGTTCAGGTTCCTGGATGCAGTGGAGTCTCTGGACCCAAACAATATCGTGGTATGTTGTAAAAAAGGGACGCCTGGTGCTTTGCCACCAGAGCCATCTACACACCGTCACCTCGAGTGTGGCTGTGTGATGTGAGGACGAAAAGTCCCAGCCTTTGTTTCATTGAGCTGCAGACTAGGACATGTAGCCTCCTGTCTGCCAGCAGCTCGGCACAGGAGGGGTATTACCTGGGGAGATGGGGAATCTCTGTGGCTCACAGCTCTTCACAAGCACAAGTGAGCTCTGCTAGCTGCTGCACATCATGCAGGGGAATTGTGACCCTGGGGGTGCCTGACAAGTTTGCCAGCATGTCCCCGGGCAGAGTTGAGGCCCATGATTAAGCCCCTGGATGGCTCTTCGTTCTAGGTAGCCACTGAGAACTAACCTCCCAAATAAAGCTCTGTTGTCTTGGCTCTTCAGCTGGGAAAGTCAAAAATACTGCGCAGCGTAAAGTGACCTTTAAGGGCAAGGTCTAAAATAACAGACGTTCTGTTTGTAAACTAAATGGCACGGAAGAGAAAAATGTGTAGCCTTTTCCCGGTATGTTAGCAGAACAGTCTGTGCATTGAAGTTTTACTGTGTGTGTCCAAGTTAATTATAGCCGATAACGCCATTTATAGCACGCAGTAACAAGCTTATAGTAGAATTGTTCTGGGCCCCAGTGCAGTGTAATGGAAACATGTTTTCTCTGGAACCCCTGCCCTAGAAGAGCACAAACACATGCCTTAGGAGATGTGTTTTAAAGGGGCCATTGTCTGGTAAATAAGGTCTCTTCTGACTCCCTAAAGGATCCTTGTTTCCACCCCCTTTTGCTTTCCTGTCCTCTGGTCATGGTTGCTGAGTTTGTTCTCCTGAGCTTGACAACTCTACTTATTAACCAGCCACAGGGATCGCTGCAAAGGTGCAGTGCACGTCTTCCCCAAGCGTGCTTCAGCTGAGCGCCAGACAGCTGGGTTGGGTCAGCCCAGGCTTCCCCATGTCGTATCGCAGAGCTGGACTGACCTCCCATGTACCATGTTCTGGTCCTCTTACAGGACCTCTGGTCCCATCCCCCCTGCCCCTTGCTCAGTGCTGGCATGTGTCTGTCCTACCGCTTTCTTCTCTTCTCTCTCTTGAGCTGAGTCCAGGTGAAATGTTACATGGCTGGGGGGTTCCTAATGCCGAGCAGTCTGTGTGCCTGGGACGATGGCGGTGCCTGCAGGCCCCTAGGCAGCGTGTCTAACCCGATTCCGTAGAGCACAAACGCGTGAATAGGGGAGCGCCGGGGTTCCCAGCAGTGGTGTCGCTGGCTTGCATGGGAGAACCTTTCAGTAGCTAGTGGTCGGGGCAGTTTCTCCCATCAGACTTGGCCTGTCCGCAGGGGTTGCCCCACGCCTGCTCGGAAGTGCCAGCACCGAGCGCTGGGTTATGGGTTAGGATGTGATCCCATAACCTTCACCCGCAGGAGCATGGCCGGTTGTCTCATGCTCGCTTCCCCCCGCCCTCTGCACAGGGTTTCCCACTCTGCCGGTCTCGCGGTTTATGACTCCCCAGGGCCCCAGGCAAAAAGAAGCGCTGTTGTGTGTCAGAGCCTAGTCAAACCCACCCCGCTGCTCCTGTCTTCCCGTAGCTTCTGCTCCAGATGAACCCGTACCACGTGGATTCGCTGCTGCAGCTCAGCGAGGTGTGTCGAATGCAGGAGGATCAGGAGATGGCTCGAGACCTTGTAGGTGAGAACTGGGAGCGAGGAACAAAACCAGTCGGGGGCAGGTGGCATGGGACTGCACTGCCGCGTGCCTGGGCAGCCCTTGTGGTCAGCGTCGCCCCTGGTGAGAGGGGCTCTCCCAGCTCCGCATCTCCGTGGTGTCCGGTCACTCATACCAAGGTGGAAGGGATTTACAGATTTGTGAGCCAGCTCCCAAGCCCCTCTGGGGCTATGACTTCCAGTCTCTCCTTGTCTCCTAAGCTCGGGCAGTTCTTCCCAGAGGGTGGGTGAACACTCGGCCCTGTGTCAGCCAGGCAGTGAGCTGTTTGCTGGGGAGGGAGGGAGGGAATTCAGGGCATCCTGCCGTATCCCAGTGTGAGAGCAGGTCGATCAGACACAGTGTAGGAAATAGCCTCTGAGCTCTGCTGCGTAATGACCATGGCTTCCAACCCGCTCGGGGCTGTGCAGCAAGCCAGGGTGAGAATCCGCAACTCACCAGCTGGTCGCTCAGTTACGTCCCACGTGGTTGCAGCTGCATCATCAGGCGGTTTGGTGGGTGCTGGTCAGTAGGAGGAGTAGGGTTTGGCCAGACCTTTGGGGATGGCAGAGGGGGGATAGGGGCTCCTGGAGGACCCGCCTCCCCCAGAATGCTCGGTGGTGGGGGGATGATAGACATAAAATACATCTGCTGAATGGTTGGGGGGTCCAGAGCCTTTGCAAAGCCCCTGGGTGTGGCCAGAAGCTAGGGGACCTTATGGGTTGAGCCCTGGGAAAGCATGTGTGCGCTTGTAGCAAGTGTCTGGAGGCTGAGTGCCAGTTCTGAGCCCTTCTGTAGGGATGCAGGGGTCTTCCATTCAGCCGTGCTAGGCTCAGTGGGCTAAGACCCTGCAGGGGAGTCAGGGTCCCTGCTGAGTTGTGTCCCCATGGGCTGAACACTGGGGCAGCCGCCCAGCGGACTAGCAGAGCGCCCACAGCGCCGGCCTGTCTTTCTGTAGGCACAACTTGCCTCCCGTCGATGGGAGCGGGGAGCAGCGAAGCTCTGAGAAGGGACGCTCTCGCCAGCTGTCAGTCAGGGTGTGAATGTGGTGCTGAGAGCCAGTCAGGGCTGGGGCCTCTTTGGGGATGCTCCAGTCCCCGCCTTGTGGACAAGAGAGCTGGGTGTTATCACAGACCTGAAACACACAGATAATGGCTCTCTCTCATCGATGGGGCCGTCACTGGAGAGTGGGAACAACAGGGAGGTCAGCACTGGCTTGCTGCTGATTGGGCGGTATCGCTTGGGGTGATACCAGGCCCGCGCGTGGGACAGAATCTCTGGCTCCTCATGCTAAGGTAGCCATCCCTGAGCCCTGGCCTCCTGCTGCCGGATTTGTGCCACCCAGGCCATAGTGTGGGGGAGGAGAGCTCACCTGCAGTCCTCCGTACGGCAGAGATTCAGCCAGGGCCACGGGGGTTCTGCTTGGCTCTCACCTTCAGAGGAACTCAGCCTTTTGGGTCTCTGCTGAGACTCCTTGCTCGGAGCCACAGCCAGCAAGACCCGTGGGGCCCCAAGTCGCCATTTGCCGGGGTGTCCGAGTGCTGCCTTTCGCTGCCAGGCGGGGGGATGGGGTGAGGTGTGGCCAGGCCCCTCATTGTGCCATGTTCTGTGCAGAGCGAGCGCTGTACAGCCTGGAGTGCGCATTTCACCCTGTGTTCAGTCTCACCAGTGGAACCTGCAGGCTGGATTATCGGAGACCTGAGAACAGGTGGGGGCTCTCCCACCCTCTCGCTCTTGTCGGGGTGCTGGGGCGGAATGAGACCGGGCGGAGGGTCTCAGTTAGTGCCTAGTGAATCGGATCCACAGCTTCTGCCGCTGCGCAGGGACTGGTCGGTCGGGACGCAGCAGAAACCGCTGGTGGCTCAGTGCTGCCCACCCGGGGCTGCCGGCAGTTCACCAGCGTCTGTAACCGGGGAGCCAGGAGTCGCACGTGGCAGCCACTGGGGTGGAGGGGCCTGTCGTCAGCCTGGGCCCTGCAATTAGAGTGGAATGCCACACTCCCTCTCCCATCTTCCATATCCCCTGGCCCAGCTCTGGGGGCACAGCCAGAGGCTGTGCGGGGCTCCCTCGGCTCAGGCAGAAACACGGACCAGTCCTGCAAAGAGGAGCCAGCACCTGGCTGTCCACAGTCCTGCCTGGGTGGTCCTCAGCTGGAGCCAGAGGGTTGAATGCTGACGGGGGAGCAGTCCTTGGCACACCGGGCAGAGGGGCCAGGTCCACAGTATTCCCCTTTCCAGACGTACAGAGTCTTGTATGTTTCAACCTTTCCACTTTGGCCCCTGCAGAGCTTTCTACCTGTCTCTCTTCAAACACATGGTCTTCCTGGAGAAGAGAGGCTGTCCCCGCACAGCCCTGGAGTTCTGCAAACTGATCCTAAGGTGAGGGGCAGGTCTGGGGCAGGGTCCCCTTGGGGAGTGTGCGCGGAATGTGGATGGCGTCCGTCTTGAGCTGAGGCTGAGATTTCTGGTTGCCCACGGAGCGCAGGCTCTGATCACCACTTGGGGGCCTTTATCTGCACCAGGCTTGTCAAAAATTGCCCACCATTGCAAGTCCAGCCATGCTGAAAGGCCCTGGTGCAGACTGGTGTAGCCTGAGCGATTGGGATGGACCAGGGATCTGGCAGAAGGGAATCTCCCTGCTCTGCTGCCTTGGACAACATGCAAAGGAGCTGGGCTAGCCCAGGCACGGCCATGGAGTTAGGGCAGGCCATGCTGACGCTCTGTCCGGGGGCCCTGCTGATCAGGTCGAGGTGGGGCTTTGCACATGGGACCCGCGCACGCCCCCCACACACACGTTGGGTGTCACGGGGTCCAGGAGCCAGAGATCAGGGCTGGGTCTGATGGCTGCCCTGCACCGCCTTCGCGCTCTGCGGGGCGGTCGGCACGCTTGGCTGTTCCATGGCTCTCAGGCTGTTGGCCTGTGATTGTCTAACCTGACGTCCTCTGCGCTGGCAGGCAGGAGGTCCCTGAATCACTCCCTGCGTCGGGTGCAGTATCCTGCACCCAGGAGCAGCGCTGCCTGCGTAAGCTGTCAGGGCGCTCTCGGGCTGGTCGTGGGAGACCCTGACCTCAGCCTTTTGCAGGGAAGCTGGGCTCCGTGCCTGGACTTTTCACTGTGGCCAGCTGGGACGGCTCCTGTACAGTCTCTCAGTTCCCTCCAGGCCCATAGACGTGGGCTCGGAGCTGTGCTGCCCAGCCTGGTGCTCTGCGTCTCAACCAGGCAAGTAGCTGTGCCAGGAGCGCTCGTAACCCTGCTCTTCTGGTTCGCCCCTCCTAGCCTGGACCCGGAGAATGACCCGCTGTGTGTGCTGCTGCTCGTGGATTGGCTGTGCCTCCGAGCTAGGGAGTACGCCTTCCTGGCACGCCTGTTCCAGGAGTGGGAGGTGAGGCAGCAGCAGGTGTGATGGGGTTCAGGGGTCCCCCTGCACTGCACCCCGTCCGCTGGCAGGAGAGACTCTCACTCAGCAGGTACAACAGCAGGTTTATTAGGCAACAGATGCCCAGTTTCTCACAGAAGCATCAGTACAGCTGCCAGAGACAGTCCTTCCAACCCGTCCTGGGGAGAAGGCCCCGAGGGGTGCCCCTCTGGGGTGTAGCTTTCCCCTCCTCAGGCTGGCTGCCTTCCAGCTCTCTCTCCCCCTAGCCTCTAACTGCCGCCCCCGATTCAAAACGCAGCTCAGCTCCTCCCTCCTCTTTGTTCAGGGCAGAGGTGTTACCTGCCAGTTGTAGCCCCAGGGTCATCCTTAGCCCCTGGGAGCTGCTCTGCTTGCCTCTCACATCCAGCCTGAGTCTCGCACATGCACTTCCCCCCCTCCATCACACAGGCTCTCCAGGCAGGAGGCGAGTGGGAACTGGACAAGCACCGATTCCTAGGGCTGCATACTCTTCGGTGACCTGTCTCTGTGAGCACAGGGCTGAGAAGGGAGGGCGGTGCGCTGACGGGGGGCGTGGGCCAGGGCCTTGTACCAGCAGAACTGCAGGCACGGGCTGTCTGAGCTGTTTGCGTGGGACATACCGTGAGGTACTGTGCTTGGCTCTCGAGCCAGGTGTCCTGAGTGTTGTGCCAGCAGCATGCGAGTTGGTCCATTGTACGGATGCGCACGCTGAGGCACAGAGCAGGCAATAATTCCCTGGAGGTCTCACAGTGAGTGGGGATCCCCAGGAGCGTCACTTAGCAGCCCTGAGACAGGCACCAGTGTTACCATCTCAGGGGGCGTTTGTCTTCTATCCTCAGGGTCACCGGAACTTGTCCCAGCTCCCAAACTTCGCCTTCTCGGTGCCGCTGGCGTATTTCTTTCTGAGCCAGCAGGACGCTGAGCTCTCGGAAGCAGAGCTAAGCCAAGCGCGGGAGCGAGCTGCCCACCTTCTGCAGAACGCGCTGATCATGTTCCCAGGTGGTAAGTGTAGCAGCAAACCCACCTGACGTGGGTTTTGGATTCACCCCCCAGCACAGCAGCCAGGGTCTCCGTGCCCAAGGGCAAGGTTGGCGCTCCTGCGGGGGTGGGCTGAGGGGTCACCCCAGCACAGAGGCGTGTGTGGCTCTCGGGCGCCAGGCCAGCTGCAGTTCAGCACCATCACCCAGGCCTTTGGTCTGGGGTGGTGGTGGCGGCTCCTGGCTGAGGGGGAACTGGCCATGTACAGCGCGTGGGAGTGGGGGGCAATGTTCTGCACCCTCGGCCTGTAACTGGTTAGAAAGGGGTGAGGAACTACCCGGGTTCCCTCCCACCCCCCCATGCTATGCCCTCCTGTCCTGCCCAGGCCTCAGTGCCTCTACCCCAGGGGTAAGCTCACACCTCGCACCTGCCCAGGCTGGGGCGGAGACCCTGAGTCATCGCAGGCAATGCTTTGATCCGGACGTCCTCCTCCGAGGCAGCGTCATGCTGCTGTCGCTGTCCATTTCACCCACCTGCTCAGAGCTGAGCCGAGCCGCATGGCACGGCACCTCTGGGACATGGCTGCCCGAACGGCTTGGCCTTTCCAGGCAGGACTAGCCAACGCTCTCTGAACCAAGGGGCTCATCTGGGCTGGCCCTGGGCCTGGGCCTGGCCCTGCCCCTGCCCCGGCCTTCCTGCTGCTGGTCAGGAGGAGGAGAATAAGCCCTGCGTTTGCGTTCAGGGGCCGGCAGTGTTACCCACCCGACACTACCTGATTCCTTCGGACGGTCCCTGAGCAGCCTCTGCTCAGCTCTGGGCAGCGAGGCTGAACAAAGGACCCCTTGAAGGGTTTGGCGCCCGCAGTGTGAACAGAGGGCCCGTTTCTGCCGGCCGTGGGCTACAGAGTCCTCGGCGCTAACGTTGGCAGCTGTTGTCTTCTCCGTCCGGCGCCCCAGGGAGACCTGCTCTTCCCAGCTGGCCTTTGTCCCGCCCCAGCAGCACTCTGCAGCCCCTTGGCCCTGGCTGGTGTGCTGAAGGCAACCGCTGGCTTTCTCTTGCAGCTCTCATGCTGTTGCTGGATCACTGCAGCGTGCAGCCAGACTCCATGGTTGCCTCGCATTCTTTTTTTGGACTCCAAGCTCAGCTAAGGTACGGGCTCCCCGAGCTTTCCAACGGGGCGAATCAAAGCTTTGCCTTGCAGCGCTCCAGGGTTTCTCAGCTCGCTCTGCATCCAAGCAGTCCTTCGGAGTGCCTGCCTGTCCCGGCAGGGCGGGGAAGAGTGCGGTCTGCACCTGTGCAGCAGGCTGAGCTGGAGCTGTATGAGAGGATGCTCAGTAGAAACCCCCAGTTCGGTATTCGGTATGGGTAGCCCAGCAGTTCGTCTCTGGCCTTGTGAGCGCTGGTGCAGCTGCAGCAGAGAAGAGTGGGTGCATGGGAGTGGCACCGGCTGTCTCCTCCTGGGGCTTGTCTGGCTCTGGTGTTATCTCCCTACCTGGATCTCAGAGGCAGTTTCTCACCTCCTCCCTGTCTGAGAACAACCCTACAAGACAGAATAAGTTGGTGGAGGCTGGGGAGAGGGCAGCTGTGCGAATCTGAGACGGGGGCCCCAGGGCCTGCTGTTATAACACACTGTCCCCCACAGCCAGCCTCCTGCCTTGAACCAGCTGGTCTGCCTGTACGTAGGAAGAACTCACTCCCTGTGGAAGGAGCCCGCCGTCATGGCGTGGCTGGAAACCAACGTCCATGAAGTGTTGCGCAGAGTGGAGGCGAGGGAGGCGGTGGTGGAGGAGGCTGCACAGAAGTGAGTACCCGGGGCTGGGGCAGATCCTGCTTCCCCAGCAGAGACCCAGAAGCGCAGATGTTAGAGCCGGAGGCCCCGAGAGGCTCTGATGAGGGTAGCGAGGTCCAGACGAAGGGGCCTTGTTGGACTTGGGCCCCGTCGCAGGTATTCCCCTGCTGGGTGCAGTCTGGCACATAGGACCGCGTAGCGCAGTCAGCCTGGACTCAGCCGTGCCAGTGATGTGCTGCTGGAAAGGCTGTGCCCTGCACCCCTCACTCTGCGCCGGGCTGGAGATCGGCGCCCCAGGATCTGAGCCTGAGAACTTCCTTCAGCTGCTCCTTCAGGGAGTCAACGGTGGTTCTGTCCCCTCGGGAGCACCCGAGGGGAACCGCCGCATGCAGCCAAGCCCCGAACAGCCACATCTAGGCCCTTTGCAGTTGTTCTGATCCGGTCGTGTCTGGGTGCTGGACAGGCCCTGCCCTGCCCGCGCCACCTACAAGCCCCAGCGGAGGCAGGGTGCGAAGGGGTGGTGGACAGGCAGAGTGAGCAGCGCGGGGCAGTAAATGGCCTCGAGGCTCCCCGGTGTGGGAGGGGTTAGTTAAAGAGCTCACCGCCTAGGTCCTGTTGCCCCAGGGTTAGCAGCACTGCCCGTCTGGGGCAGAGATGGCCGCACCTTGGCCCCATTTTAGGCTCTTGGCCCAGTGCGGCTGCTCCTAGTGGCAGGAGACTCTTTGGGGCCGGGACGGCGAGGTCTCCGTGGTGATACAGGGGCCAGCAGGGGGGTGAGCCGAGAGCTCTGGTTCTAGCTTGGTGGTGGTCCCGTGATTTGCTTTCCCCACTCCGACCTGGCTGTGCGACGGGCCTTGAAATGAACCCGAGGAGCAGGCGGGTTCCCTGGGCACGTAGGCAGCCCCCTGCGGGACGGAGAACAAGCAGGCGGCTGGGGAAGCGCTGGCCTTGCCCGCTGCTGAGGGCAGGGTTGGTGGGCTGGGCTGTCTGTGGTAGGGATTGGCTCGCCAGCTCTGCAGGGTGCAGGGAGGGAAAGGCTGGGGCTGGTCAGTGCTGGAGAACCCCCCCACCTCCCTGGGCGCCCGGCCGTGCTCGCAGCGACACGTGTGACCACAGGTGGCTGGGACGAAGCGGGACTGGGGACGAAACCTTGGTGGCGCCGCGTGCTGGGTCGGTGACGCTCTTCCCTCTGTCCTCAGGCGGGAGGTGCGGTACCAGAGCGCGCCCAGGAACATCTATCGCCACGTCCTTCTCTCGGAGCTGAAGGAAGCCACGGCAGCACTGCCCCTGGTGAGTAACAGTGGGGCATTGTGTCCCCTGCTGGCCGCGTCTGTCACGTCCCTCACCCCTTCGGTCTCTACAGCTGCCTACCCCAGAAGGAGCAAGGCCGTTGCAGGTGCCCCAGAGAAGCCCTCCTCTGGGAGCAGGGCAGCCCGGTGTGCCAGGCAGAGCCCTGTGGCAGGAAGGGAGGAAGCCAAGCCGGAAGGAGGTCCCAGGCCTAATAATGTCACAAGCTAAGAGCAGCGGACATGCCTCCGCACGCATTCCCTGCAGAGTGCATCCCTCCCCGGGGCACCAGGGCTGGGCCAGGGTGTCTGGCAGCCATCACCTAGGGTCTTGGAACCCGCACCAGCCGCCACAACAGGGCTGCTGTGAGTGTCTTCACGTTACAAAGGGCTCTGTCCCAGCAGCCCTGGACGGTCCAGGCTCAAGCAGCAACCTTCCCGCCACACGGCGTGGCCCTGCAGCTCCTGCAGGCAGGCAGGCAGGAGATGTTAGCACTGCTTTGGCACCACTCTGATTTTTGTCCCTCTTTTGGAAGGAGGTGACAGCTCAGCCCGTCATGGGCTTTGACCCTCTGCCTCCTCTGGACTCCATCATCTCCTATACAAGACCAGAAAGGTACTGCTCTGCCTGGGGCTGTCTGCATAGCACAGCTGGTGGCTTTGGGGGGTGCCCAGGCGCGCAGCAGGTGGATGCTAACTAAACATTCTCAGGGCTTGGCGTTCAATCTTTCCCTCCTTCAGTGTGACCCGCAGCGCCCAGTAATCTGTATGACCCGGCCAGCGAGCACTGGCCTTGTGGGGGGGTGGTCTCTGCCTGTGGGTCGCTCTGAGACAGTCTGTGGAACCCCGCAGGGCAAGCACAGCTTCAGAGCACCCCTTGGCAGCAGCAGCCTCTCTGAATGAGGTGGGAATCGCCTGTAGGCTGGCTGGGCTGGATGCTGCCCTGGCAGGCCGGTCAGCATCCAGGCTGTTCTGTTGAGCATCGTGTGCCTGGCAGAGGTGTGAGGAGCTCTGGTGCAACCTGCCTGCCCATGGAAATGCTCCCGCCTCAAGTAGAGGGGGCGAGAGACCCCCCGCCAGAGTGAATCTCAGCGCTGTGCTCCAGTCGCCCCACCATGGTGCTCATGGCAAACCTTTGCATTGCTGAGGAACAAAGCGAGCTGGGGTGAGTCCAGTCCTGTGCCCTTTGTTCCCTGACTGGGGTGTGTGGCATTGCCTTTCGCAGGACGAATCGTCCCTCCAACGAAAGCACTTTATCGCTCTTCTTCCGATCGCTGCTGCCAAATTTCACCCTCCAGGTACGTGGGTGACCGTAGAGTTACTGCACGCTGCAGTTCTACACCTGCCCTTCCTGCACAGCAGTCTGTGCGTGCCAGCAACCCAGAGCACCTCACACTGGCGGCTGTGGGTGTAACGGCCACAGTCGGAGTTCTACACTGCGGAAGGGGGAGGGTTGTGCCCTGGGAAAGGACGTGTCCTCAGATCCAAAGCCTTTTCATGTCTGCCTTTAATGTCTTGTGCCCGTGAGATCTGAGGGCCCCATTTGGGCTGTCTGCCTGCAGGCGGGTGAGACTCCTCCTTTCCGCCAGTGCGGTAGCGCGGTCTCGTTCCTGCAGCCGGGGCAGAGTATTTGAAAGAGAATCACGTGAAGACAAACCACTTCCCTCCACCCAGGAAGCTGGGGAGTGCTAGTCGCGAGGTCGTGTTAGCAGCAGACGCGCCATCCAGTCAGAGAAACGAGGTGGCCGAGGCACTGCTCATGTGGGCATTCTGGCTGCAGGGTTCGTGCGTGGCACTAATTCGGTAGGACAGCTGAGGTTTTTGAAGAGCTTTGCTGGTGTGCAGAGCTGTACCTGGCTGCCTCCCCTTGGATGCTGAGCTGATGGCAGAGCACAGCTGTATGCTGAGCCCTGCATTTTCAAACATGTAGCTTTGTATTAGAAGCTGCAGAGACCAGTCTTGGTGGGAGCTGTTCATTGGCCCGGCTGGGTGTTGGTCCCGCCATATCATACCCCTGCAGCTGGGCAAGACGACAGCTCCTCCTATGAAGCTGGGCTGGGCCTTTTTAACCACTGTGTGATTAAGCCAGCTGAAGGAATTTTGCACCCTGGTTTGTGCTGATCTGACTCAGGCAGTGAGTTTATAATGGCCAGTTTTGCTCCCTTACCCGTAGCAGCTGCTGACGTATGATTTTATAACACTTCCTCAGTGCTGCACAGCCGTTCCAGAGCACACCTCACGTTTGTTCTTCCCTTGCTTAGATGAGGAAACTGAGGCACACAGCAGGGAAGTGACAGTCACTCAGACATGGAAGCCGCATCTCCTGATGCACTCCACATCCGCTTTCCCTGAGTGGCCCAGAATCCTGGCACTCTTTCTCCAGAGCTGCTCAGGCAGTGAGTGCTTTGTGGCACTCTTAGATCAAGTCCCTCCCTGGTCTCAGAGCCCGGAGCAGTCTGGGAGCTGAATGCCCTGACCCGACCCGTGGGGTTAAGGGCCTCGCCGACGGAGAGGCGCTGCCATTGGGAGCGGTTCAGCGCTGGGCTCCCCTGTGCTCACGACCTGCCTGGCGCCGTGTTGCAGGGGGAAGTCAGACAGGACGGACGTGATGAGGCTGGAGCTGGGCGAGATCTGAACCAGGGTGTGAACAGGCTGATGGCAGCCATGCGGGACATGCTGGCGAATATCCAGTTCCAGGAGCCGCCGCAGGACGAGAACCCCGATGGAGATGCCGACTGGGACTGAGCTCCCCTGCCCCACCCGGTGCTGTGTTGTTGCCCTCCTGCATGTGCTGCAGCGGAATAAAGTCACCGAGCAGAGAGGCCGGGCCTGGTTTCAGTTCTGCTTCTTCCCATGGGGGTTACAGGCTGCAGCTGAGCAGCGGGTTTTCAAAGCTCCCTCGGGTCTCTCCGGAGCTTCCAGCCGCTGGCAGTGGAGTCCTTGGGGTGCTGCTTGCGGGGCGAGGCCGAGTCAACACCACTGAGTCTGGTGCAGGCCTGGCAGGCGGTGTGTCCCCCCCTCCTGCCCACCTTGCGTAACACCCAGCCCTTGAAGAGGGCAGCAGCCATCCATGGCTTGCGAGCGCTCAGGGCAACTGCCAGGCCCCGCTCTCTCTTCCCTGCCCCGCAGTGGGCACTGTTTGAGGAGGAGCCTGTCGGCAGGGCAAAGTCTGGCAGCCTCTGCAGCTGGAGGCGAAAGCACCCACTGCTGGGAGCCAGCTCCCGAAGCTCAGTGGCCCAGAGCAGTGCCTCCCCTTCGAGGGGACCCAGGACACTCCTGTGACAGCTCGGTGGCTCCAGTGCTGCCCCTCCACACACCCTGGTGCAGGCAGGAGCAGTGGCTGCTGTGCCTGGGTTGGGAGGATGGGGCTGGCTTTTCATCCGTCGCCGAGCTCCCGAGCGTGACTTTAAAATGGGTCAGGGCAGAGCACCGTGGAGGGCAGGAATCCTAGTCTGGCCCGTGATGGTGGAGATCCAGGATGCCCGAAGAGGCCGTCTGCCCCTGCGGGTAAGGAAAAAAAGCCTTCCCTGTCCCCCTGCTCCGCTTTCATCTGTGCGCTGCTTCACCCCGGGCGCTGCAGTGCCTGCTGGGGACAGGCTGCGTCCAGCTAATGGGACTCATGTGAGCAGCTGTTGTGCTTTGAGTCGCACAGAGGGAATTAAAATTCCACTGTGTAACAAAGTTAGAGCTTTGGCGTGGCGTTTTAACTCTTGTCCTGCCGGGAGCCCGCCAAAGGGCCTGGCCCCCGACCAGGGACTGCAGCCGCTGTGCATTCCTCTGCTCACGTGTCCCCTGCTCCTGCAGGGAAGGGTCACGCTGGAAAGCGGGCACCCTCAGGAGCAGCCCAGGCCAATGGCGCATGTGAGCTGCAGCGTAACCCGGCATTAGAGTAAAGGGTGTGATGACCCACCCTTGGCGTCCCCCCTTCGCACCTTTTTGGCGGGTACCAGGCGCCTCCCTCGGTGAGCCCCCCTGCCCCCGGACTGGCAGCCAAACTTAGTTTGAGAGAAATGCTCTGGAGCAAACCGGCGTGCCCTGGCCGTTCACGCACCCATGGGGCACGCTGGAGCGGGGACGCCGCAGCCAGGCCTTCCCTGGCCGCACAGCCTCGTGAGCGTGTCCTACCCAGGGCTCCACCCCATCCCGGTCAGCCTCTTGGAGCCAGGTTACACCAGCCTAGTCCCACCTTCACTTCTCTGGCCTTGTGTTTGAATAACAGCCACCCAGGGGCCTTCCCCGGCCCCAGTGCCGAGAGCCTTGTCGAACTTCCTGACGTCTCCACCTGCCCGGCTGGGTCCGGCTCTCCCCCGCTCTGCTCCTTGCTCGTTTCAGCTTCCCAGCGTCGCGCTCGGCTCCGTACTTGGCCAGGTCAAACCCTGCTTCCAGGCTACAGGTGGTTTGGGCTTGCGACCCTCAGGTTGGAGGCTCAGGGCAGGCCCGTGATGCCCTGGGTGGAAAGGGAAAGGCCCGTTATTCCCCCCTCTGGGGTTTTGGGGGTGCCTCCCCCAATGCTCACATGTCCCCGTTTCCCCCGGGGAAGCGCAGGTGCTGGGAGGTGTTGCTGTGTCAATGCACGATGGCAAGGCCCACCAGCAGGTCTTGCTCTGACAAGTGGCTCTTGCGGGGAGCCCAAAGCCTGCGCATCCCCCCTCGGATCCTCGCCATGTCTCAGCAGCTGCTGGAGCTGCAGCTGGCAGTCCCGTTCCCACTCTTCGAAGCAGCAGACAGGCCTTTCATAGCCGGGCTCTCAAAGGGCCCGTTGATAGAGCTGAAACCATTACTGCGGCTTGTCCGTCTGCTGCTGGAGCCAAGGAAGCTGCTGTCAGCTGGCAGGAGTGTTTCTGTCCTGGCTTCAATTCCTTCTCCATTTCCCTGCCTCCCCCTGGGATGCCAGGCCCAGCCCGACTCTGGCTGTGGCCCCTAGCCGGTTGGAGTGCGCCCCATCAGCCACTCCTCCCTGGCACCCACCTGAGGGGCCCTGGTTTGTCCCACAGGGGGGCTGTTAGCGGCAGGGCTCTCCTCAGCCCATGGTGACTGGGGTGGAAATGGTTTGGCCCAGGTTGGGCAGGGGTGGCTCTCCCTTTGTCCTCTGACTGACAGGGCCAGGGCGGGCTGCCTGGCTGGCTCAGGCTCTGAGCTGCCAGCAGTCATGTCCCAGAGAGACCCTGGGGTTCTTCCAGCGCCTGGTGGCTGGCTCTCAGACCTGCACTGGGGAAGGGGCTGGCTGGCCCTGGGAATGGCCCCGTGTGAATGGGCCGGCCAGAGCTCACATGGCGCTCGTGAGCACGGAACAGCTCAGTGCCCTGGGCTTCCTGGCCAGGCTGCAGCTCGGCCCTGGGGCTCTGCACCAACCCTAGGAGAAGCAGCGTCTCCACCCCGTGTGCGGGGCAGGGCCTGAGCCAGGCAAGGCAGCAGCTGCACTGCATTTGGAGCCTGGGAACCCTGCGTGCCAGCCATGCTCTGCGCTATGGCTGCCTGGAGCCGGCAAGTCCCCACGTGCCCAGTGAGGGATGGAGGGGAGGGGAGGAGAGGAGGCGGTCGACACCCTGGGCCTGGGAGCTGCAGCAGGGATCAGCCGCTGGATAATATTTCAATTCCTCCCTGGCAGATTTGCAGCTTCAGGCATCAACAAGAACCCAAAGGCACATGACGATCAGCTGGGCCACATCCCTCCTGCCCAAACACACTCGCCTTTATCCCCGGCCCTGGGAGAACGCAGGCAGCACAAGGCCTAGTAGTGGAGGGGCTCCTGCTTTCCTCTGAGCAGCGGGACGTGCACCGGGGATGGGGGGAGTGGCCAGGCTTGTCTTTGTCTCCTTTGCCGGCTTTCGTTTCAGCTGGTGTGGGCTTTGGCAGTCCGTCTGTGCTTCCTCTGCTGGGCCTTGTGCTGCCCGTGCTATGGGGAGGCAGTGCCCGGGGTGCACGCTGGCAATGTCCCTGGAAACAGCACTCGCCCTACCAATGTAACCTTAACTCTGCCCCCGGCACACCTGCAGCATGCCCCGGGCCTTGACTGCAGGAGCACATTACCTGTGCGGCTGCAGGGAGGAACAGGCTGGCACACACTACATGCAGCACACCGCACCAGCGCAGGCCGGCAGCGGTGGCTGCTGGGCAGCCAGGGGGCTGGGTCAGGCCTGAGTACCGTTGTGGTACCCCCCAGCAGCAGGTGTCCCAAGTGGCTGGCACAGGCCTGGTCCCTGTAGGGTGTAACCTGACTGGGTCTGTGTGTGCGGGAAGGTGCTGGTCTGAGGAGGGATGGGGCCCAGGCTCCCAGCAGCACGGCTGCTCCCTGCCCAGCTGTGGCTGGAGGCCATGAGCCTCCAGGATTGGGGCCCTTCTGCAAGGGGCCAGTGCCCCCTGGCTGCCCTGGGGCCTGTACCGTACGTGGAAGCCATCTGGGCCCCAGACTCCTCAGACCCCCATGAGGGCAGAGATCCAAGCTCTGCGCCCCACCTCTCCTCTGTGCCCTGATGGGCTCTGGATCATACCTGGCTGGTGCCTCTGGCAACTGGGAGGCGAATGGTGTAGAGAAGGCAGCTGCTGTTCAGGCCCTGGAGCTAGGGCTCGCCCGAGGCGGGGGAGGGCTTCGAGCCTGGCACAGCTGTGGGTCTTGGCAGGACTCTCTCTCAGGGCATTCTAGCAAATTCAGGGGGCGGGGGCCTAAGCTCAGGCCTACCCTAAGCCTGGCTAGCACAGCCATGGCCACAGTGGCACTGTGCCCTTGGGCTGTTGGTGCCTGTGTGGTGCGACGTGGTCAGACCCTGATGGGCCGAGGGTGGCAGGGCACCAATGTGTAATAGTGAGAGAAATCAGCCTGAGATGGGGTTCAGGGGTCCCCCTGCACTGCACCCCATCTGCTGGCAGGAGTGACTCTCACTCAGCAGGTACAACAGGAGGTTTATTAGACAACAGATGCCCAGTTTCTTACAGAAGCGTCAGTACAGCAGTCAGAGACAGACCTTCCAACCCGTCCTGGGGAGAAGGCCCTGAGGGGTGCCCCTCTGGGGTGTAGCTTTCCCCCTCCTCAGGGTGGCTGCCTTCCAGCTCCCTCTCCCCCCAGCCTCTCACTGCCGCCCCCGATTCAAAAACCAGCTCGGCTCCTCCCTCCTCTTTGTTCAGGGCAGAGGTGTTACCTGCCAGTTGTAGCCCCAGGGTCATCCTTAGCCCCTGGGAGCTATTCTGCTTGTCTCTCACATCCAGCCTGAGTCTCGCATTTGCACTCCCCCCACTCCATCACATCTCTCCCCCCTTCCAGACTGAACTGAGCAGGGTCACTTAGCCAGTGACCTGGGGAAGTTTGGGGCCCTCCCTGCATGACAGGGCATCGGCTATGGTGTTGTTCCCCTTCACATGGACCACCTCCATGTCATAGTCCTGCAGGAGCAGACTCCACCGCAGGAGCTTGGCGCTGGCCCCTTTCATGTGATGCAGCCAGGTCAGGGGTGAGTGATCGGTGTACACGGTGAAACGCCGTCCAAACAGGTACGGCTGCAGCTTCCCCAGCACCCACACCATGGCCAGACATTCCTTCTCTATGGCTGCGTAGTTCTGCTCCCGGGGCAGCAGCTTCTTGCTCAGGTACACGATGGGGTGTTTCTCCCCCTTGTCCTTCACCTGCATTAGCACCGCCCACAGCCCCACGTCTGAGGCATCGGTGAACACCAGGAAGGGTTTGTTGAAGTCTGGATTTGCCAGCACCGGGGCCCTGAGCAGAGCCTCCTTCAGCGTGCAGAGGGCCTCTTGGCACTGCTCGGTCCAGGCACTGCTTGGCTCTCTGCGGGGTGGGTGGCTGGCCCCTCTTTCCTGGGCCCACCCAAGAGGTGTTCCCCTCTGTCGTACGGTCAGGAACCGGTCTCTCTGAGATTCTCGGTCTCTCCAGGACTCCCTCTCTTTGTGGGGCTCACTTTCAAACCTGGCCTGGCTGTTTGAGAAGTCATCTGCCAGTTTCCCTGCATTGTGTGAATCCCCTGGTCTCCGGTCCACGAGCCACACCCTCAGGTCAGGTGAGCACATCTCATAGAATCGTTCCAGGACCGCCAGCTCAATCAGGTCCTCTACGGACTGGACTCCCATTCCGAACGCCCACTTCTGGTAGCATTGCCTCAGGCGGGAGGTCGTATCTACATGGGTTTCCTCTGGCCTCTTCTGCGCCTCCTGGAACTTCTTGTACATCTCCGGAGTCAGCCCGAACTTATGCAGCAGGGCCTGTTTGAACCGTTCATAGTCCCCAGGCTGCAGCCCCTCCAGCTGGCTGAGTACCGCTGCGGCCTTCTGGCCCAGCAAGGGGGTGAGATGCCGGAGCCACTCAGCTGGGGGAACCTCGTGCAACTCACAGGCTCACTCAAAGGCGGTAAGGAACTCGTCCATGTCCCCTGGGTCCTGACACTGGGCCAGCACACGCGTCTCCAAGTGACTGGCCACCCCGAGCCGTCTGCCCCTCTCCCCGGTTACCGCAGCTGGGGCCTCTTGGCGTCTTGCCTCTGCCATGGCCCGCTCATGCTCCCGCTCTCGCTCTCTCTCTTGTAGCTGGCGGTCATGTTCTCTCTGCTGTTCCTGGGCTTCCAGTTCCTTTAATCTCACCTCGAGCTCCAGCCGTCGCAGCTCTGCGGCGGAGGACTCTGCCTGCGATGAACCACCGCTAGCTGAGCGCGACCTGGTGGGCACCGTGTGCTTCTGACAGCGTCGAGCCCCCGCTCCTGTCAGAGAATCCGAAACGCTTCCTGAGGGTGACCGGCCACTTCCTGCCGGGACAGGCTCTGCCACCCCGGATCGGTCATTCTCTTCCAGCTGGGCAATCAGCTGGGCCTTGGTTGCTTTCCCCACGGTCAGGCCCCTCTCTCTGCACAGCCCCGCTAGCTCTGCCTTCAGGAGTCGGGTATAATCCATCTCCCCGCTGTCTCCCGGGTCATCCACTCACCAGCAGCAGCTGCAGGAATTGCTCTGTTCCCCCTCTGGCTCTTGTGAGGCTCCTTCCTTCTCTTGCGCTCAGTCAGCCACTGCTGGGAGCTCATCCGTGGGTGCAGTGCATCCCACTCCTGACACCAGTGTGATGGGGTTCAGGGGTCCCCCTGCACTGCACCCTGTCCGCTGGCAGGAGTGACTCTCACTCAGCAGGTACAACAGGAGGTTTATTAGGCAACAGATGCCCAGTTTCTTACAGAAGCGTCAGTACAGCAGTCAGAGGCAGTCCTTCCAACCCGTCCTGGGGAGAGGAGCCTGAGGGGTGCCCCTCTGGGGTGTAGCTTTCCCCCTCCTCAGGCTGGCTGCCTTCCAGCTCTCCCTTCCCCTAGCCTCTCTGCCGTCCCCCAATTCAAAAACCAGCTCGGCTCCTCCCTCCTCTTTGTTCAGGGCAGAGGTGTTACCTGCCAGTTGTAGCCCCAGGGTCATCCTTAGCACCTGGGAGCTGCTCTGCTTGTCTCTCACATCCAGCCTGAGTCTCGCACATGCACTTCCCCCCTCCATCACACAGCCCCTGGAGCAAGTGACCCGGGCTGTCACAGGCTCTGGCTGCTGGACAAGTGACTCGAGCTTGGCTGTCCTTACCCGACGGCTCAGCCAGGAGTTCTTGGCTTGAGACGGGAGTCCCAGAAAGTTCTCTGGCCTGGCTTGGGCCTGCCCTTGGCTGTTTGCCTCCTGGCCTGGCAACCTACAACTGTTCTGCCCGATTCCCCTGGCAGGCACACCCCCATCTCCAGGAGCGAGCAGCACCCAGGGCTGCTGCTGACGGGGGGGTGTCAGTCTCCCTTCCCTTCAAGCTCTCTAGTACCCACAATGCCCTGCAGCCATTGCCTGGACTCTGGGCTCTGCTGCAGCTTTCCTAGTGTCACAAGGGGATTGCCACCAGAGAGGGTGCTCAGTGCCCCAAGGCAGAATGGGTGCAGGGAGAAACGGGTTGGGGAAGCCCTGCCTCAGCCACACCTGGGCCTGAGTACCTGGAACAGTGCTCCCCCACCCGGGCCCCCTTGGCCTCAGCTCATTTTGCTGCCGCTCACAGCTCCAATGTACACATGGCTCCTGCTCTGTCCTGATGGTGCCGGGCTCATCCAATGCTCCTTTGCTGGGACACGGGCTGAGGCATTTGCAGTCTGGCTCCCTACTCCTGTGAACAACCTGCCCTTCGTTTGGCTGCATGGAGCGGCTAAGATCATGAGACCTGCCAGCTGGGCTCGAGCAATGGGCCGCCGTCTGCATAGCGCCCTCTCTTCCACCAGCAGCCAGAGGGAAAGAGCAGAATGGTGCTGTACGGCGTGATCGCCCCAAGGCCCGCGCTGGCAGCCAGAGTCTAAGCCCAGCCAGAGCAGGGGCCTGTCCCTGGCCAGTAGCCATGGATGAACCCACCCAGTTCTCTTTTGAACCCTGCGGAGCATCCCCTGGCCCTGGCCGGCGTGCCGTGCCGTGCCGAGCCACCTGTGACTTTCCCTGGGTGCCCAGCTCCTGTGTTTTAGGAAGGAGTAAATAGCATTTCCCTGGTACTTTCCTGCCCCAGCCCTGACTTTACAGCCCTGGAGCGCAGGCAGGGCTGGGAGCAGTGAAAGGCCGGGGCTGCAATGGGGGTCCGCACACCACAGCTGTGCCTCGGCCGTGTGTGCACGAAGCTGCTGAGCCAGAAAGCAGATGGGCCCGAGCAGGCAGCGCTCTGAGCCGTGAGTCCCACCTCAGTAAATCCATGGGCTGCGTGAGTGGCCATGCTGGGCCTTGGCTGAACCAGCTCCCGAATGCCCAGGCCCCCGTGCGGGGGAGCCAGCTGTTGGGGGCCAGTCAGTGAGCTGCTTATAGACACGGCTCACCCCACAGCTGTGGGGCCAGGAGGAGGTGGTCACCGGGCAAAGCCTTACTGCTCCCTGCGCTGGCGCTGCCTGGCCTGCAGCGGTAGGGCCGTGTGACCCGCTGACACGGGCAGGCGGAAAGCCGGCCCTTTGGAGTTCCCAGCCCCTGTTCTGCAGGGCAGAATCCGTCTGTGAGCCCCGCTAAGAAGCATCTGGCTGTGACTAAACATGGGGGGGTGTCTGCTGTGCATGGCCCCAGAGGCGGACACCTGCGTGGTACCCACTGGGTAGCTGCAGGGACCCGCCCGTGAGGAGGTGCCCACTGGGTGTCTTCAGAGATGGGCCCAGAGCAGGGCGCTCCCATGGCACTTGCTGGGTGTTGGTGACGAGTGGCCCCAGAGGCAGGTTCCCATGTGGTACCCACCAGCTGTCTGTGGCAGTGTGTCCTATAGGAGGTGCCCCTGGAGTCCCGCTGGGCGCAGCGAGCGGCCCTGCAGGAGGCGCCCCGGGGTCCCTGCCGGGCACAGCGAGCGGCCCTGCAGGAGGCGCCCCTGGGCTGCAGTGACTGTCTCTGCCGGCTGTACCGACACCTCTGTGCTGAGCTGCGCCTCGGTCGCCGGCTCATGTGCCTGTTGTGCCGGCTGAGCGGGGGTCCCTCCGGCCTGGGGGGGGCAGCGCTGGGGGATCCCCGGGCCCCTGTGGCGCGTGCAGCCCTTTCCCCCGCCTGCCGGGGCGCTCGGCAGGGCGCCGCTCGCACTTCCCGCCCTCATGTGGCCGCCCCCGGCCGGGCGCGGGGAGGCGGGGCTGGGCGCGCCGCCTTTAAAGGGGGCCGCCGAGGGCGCTCCCCGCTGCCGCGCTCGGGGTCGGGCTCGGCCGGGAGGGGCTGCGGCGCGCGCGGGGCTGGCCCGGGCCGGGGCCCTGCAGGTGCCTCGCGCGGCCGGCGGCGGCCCGGCTGTGCTGCGCCCCCCGGGGCCCGAGCGGCCACCCCGCGCCATGGCCGCGGCGGCGCCTCCGCAGCCGCCGCTCAACGCCACCGCCGCCGCCAACGGGAGCGGCCCGGCGGGCAGCGGCGCCTGCCCCAGCGTGGCCATCCCGCACGAGCTCTTCCTGGCGCTGGGCGTCCTGAGCGTCCTGGAGAACCTGCTGGTGGTGGCGGCCATCGGGCGCAACAGGAACCTGCACTCACCCATGTACTACTTCATCTGCTGCCTGGCCGTGGCCGACCTGCTGGTGAGCGCCGGCAACCTGCTGGAGACGGCGGTGATGGCGCTGCTGGAGCGCGGCGCGCTGGTGCTGCGGCCCGGGCTGCTCCGCCACATAGACAACGCCATCGACATGATGATCTGCACCTCCATGGTGTCCTCGCTCTCCTTCCTGGGGGCCATCACCGTGGACCGCTACGTGACCATCTTCTGCGCGCTGCGCTACCACAGCATCATGACCGCGCGGCGCGTGGCGGCCGCCATCGCGGGCATCTGGGCGGCCAGCACCGTGGCCAGCGGCATCTTCATCGCCTACCACCAGAACAGCGCCGTGCTCGTCTGCCTGGTGGGCTTCTTCCTCGCCATGCTGGCGCTCATGGCCGGGCTCTACATCCACATGCTGGCCCTGGCGCGCCGCCACTCCCGCCGCATCTCCCGCCTGCGGCGCCAACGCGCCTCCTACCCGCTCGGCCGCGCCAGGGGCGCCCTCACCCTCACCATCCTGCTCGGGGCCTTCTTCCTCTGCTGGGGGCCCTTCTTCCTGCACCTCACCCTGCTGGTCACCTGCCCCCGGCACCCCGCCTGCGCCTGCGCCTTCAGCTACTTCAACCTCTTCCTCCTCCTCGTCATCTGCAACTCGGCGCTGGACCCGCTCATCTACGCCTGCCGCAGCCGCGAGCTGCGCCGGACGCTCCGGGAGATGCTCTGCTGCCGCCGGTGACCGCGCGGCCCAGGGGCGCCGGGCGCTGCCGGGCCTTGGCGTTTCGTGCGGCGGACGCGAGGCGAGCGGCCCTCCGGCTCCCCGGGCCGCTCCGGGGCTGCGGCTCTGGCGCCGGGCCGGGCCCGGGACTCCCCCTCCCGCTCCGGGCGCATCTGGCCCCGCGCGGGCCGCCGCCGCCCCCGGACCGGACCCGGCGCCCCTCCCTGGCGGCCCGTCCGAGCTCGGCTGCGGGGCCCCCGGCGCTCCCGGCCCAGCGCAGCTGCTCTGCGCGCCCCCGTCTCCAGGGCCTTTCCCCGCTCGCCCCCCGGCGTCTCCCGCCCCGGCCTCCAGGCTCTTCGTGCCCGGCCCGGCTCGCGGTCGCTGTGCCCGGCCCCGTCGGAGCCCGAGCCCATTGACAGCGGTTGTGCTGAGCGCGGGCCCGTGCGCCGTTGTCCGGAGCCGCCGGGGGGCCCCGCGCACCCCTCGGGAGGGGCCGCCCAGGGAGGGCGGCGGGGGGAGTCACGGGCCGCCGCCGGGTGCCGCCAATGGGAGCTGCGGCCCGGCCCGGCCTGGACGTGCCCCCGCGGCCGGGAAGGGCGAGGCAGCGGCCCAGGGTTACCCACCGCCGGCCTGGGCTGGGCGGGGTTTCCCTGCCGGGGGGCGGCCCCGGAGCTGCCACCGCGGGAGCGGAGCCACGTGTGCCCGAGGCCGGCGGCGAGAAGGTCCCGAAGAGCCCCGGGGAGCGCCGGGCCCCGGCCGGGCCCTGGACTCGCGCTGCGGGGCTGGGTCCCGATCCTGCGCCCCGGGCGGGAGCCGGGAAGGGCCCCGCGGCAAAGCTCTGGGCAGCGCTGGGCCCAGCCCGGCCCGGGAGGGGTGACACGAGGCGGCCGTGCCGGGGCCTGGCTCCGAGCCCCTCTCGCCACTAGCCCGCACTGCCCCGCCCGGTCCCTTCGCCCGCCAGCGCCCCGGCCTGCAGGGGGACAAGGCGGGGGGGCAGCGAGCGCGGGGCCTCCGGGTCATCGGGCCTGGGCAGGGACAGGCCGAGGGGCTGCAAGCGGGGCCGGGGCAACCGCGGGGAGTCAGACAGCGAAGCACCCGCCACGCACAACGCCCCGCCCGCCCCTCCCCCCCACACTGTGCACCCTGCCCCATCCCCCGCCTCCCCCACACACCGCCACACCAGCGCCCCCTCACACACTATACACACCGCCAGGCCAACGCCCCCCTCACACACTATACACCCCAACACGCCAGCGCCCCCTCACACACTATACACACCAACACGCCAGCGCCCCTCACACACTATACGCACCGCCACACCAGCGCCCCCTCACACACTATACACACCGCCACGCCAACGCCCCCTCACACACTATACGCACCGCCACGCCAACACCCCCTCACACACTATACACACCGCCACGCCAACACCCCCTCACACACTATACACACCGCCACGCCAGCGCCCCTCACACACTATACACACCGCCACACCAGCGCCCCCTCACACACTATACACACCGCCACGCCAACGCCCCCTCACACACTATACACCCCAACACACCAGCGCCCCTCACACACTATACACACCGCCACGCCAACACCCCCTCACACACTATACACACCAACACGCCAGTGCCCCTCACACACTATACACAGGGCCACGCCAACGCCCCCTCACACACTATACACACCGCCACGCCAACGCCCCCTCACACACTAAACACACCGCCACGCCAACGCCCCCTCACACACTATACACACCGCCAGGCCAACGCCCCCCTCACACACTATACACCCCAACACGCCAGCGCCCCCTCACACACTATACACACCAACACGCCAGCGCCCCTCACACACTATACGCACCGCCACGCCAACACCCCCTCACACACTATACACACCGCCACGCCAACGCCCCCTCACACACTAAACACACCGCCACACCAGCGCCCCCTCACACACTATACACACCGCCACACCAACGCCCCCCTCACACACTATACACCCCAACACGCCAGTGCCCCTCACACACTATACACACCGCCACGCCAACGCCCCCCTCACACACTATACACACCGCCACGCCAACGCCCCCCTCACACACTATACACCCCAACACACCAGCGCCCCTCACACACTATACACACCGCCACGCCAACACCCCCTCACACACTATACACACCAACACGCCAGCGCCCCTCACACACTATACACACCGCCACGCCAACGCCCCCTCACACACTAAACACACCGCCACGCCAACGCCCCCTCACACACTATACACACCGCCACGCCAACGCCCCCTCACACACTATACACCCCAACACGCCAGCGCCCCTCACACACTATACACACCGCCACGCCAACACCCCCTCACACACTATACACACCGCCACACCAACGCCCCCTCACACACTATACACACCGCCACTACAGCGCCCCCCCACACTATACACACCGCCACGCCAACGCCCCCTCACACACTATACACACCGCCACACCAACGCCCCCTCATACACTATACACACCAACGCCCCCTCACACACTGTGATGGAGTGGGGGATACCTGTGTGTGTGTGAGTGGCTCACAGAGGGTGTGGGGCTCCTGCTGAGGGTAACCTTGATGACCAGGTAACACCTTTGTACTGCAGACAAAGGAGGAGGTGGAGCCTGAGGGGTTTGAATTGAAACTGGGAGTTGGAAGCAGTTAGTCTGGGCTGAGGGAGAGAGAGACAAAGGAGGGGGCCAGGCCCCGGCTCTGGGGGCCCCTCGGGGCCTCCTCTCCCCAACATGGATTGGACTGGCTGTCTCTGCCTGCTGCACTGACTCCTCTGTACGATGCTGTGTCCTGTCGGCTAATAAACCCGCTGTTCTCCTGCTAAGTGAAAGACTCTCCTGCCTGCGGACAGGGTGCAGAGCTTGGGGGACCCCAGAACTCCATCACACTGGTGTCAGAAGTGGGACGTTCTGCACCCCGAGGATGGAGCATCCAGCAGTAAGTGACCGGGGCCCTGGAAGAAGGGGGGGCCTGCGAGACCCAGGTGTGCTGAAGGGCAGTGAGGTGCAGCTCCCCAAGGCGGAGGGGCCTGCAGCCGAACCCAAGCAACTGCGGTCGTGGTCCTCGAGAGGGGGTGTCACACCCGAGGAGGGGTTACTCCTGGGAGTCTGTTGGAGTCGGTCCCAGAGGGCGGAGGGGCCTACGGCCTAACCGCAGGGAGCTTGTGACCCGCAAGGAGCCTGGCACTCTGAAGGGATTCTTCCAGGAATCGTGGGGTGCAGAGGGCATCAGCCTGAGAGCCTGCAACCACGCTGAGCAACTCCGCTGTGAAGTGGCAGCACCTGGAAACTGAATCGAGATTAAAGAAGTTGGACAAGGCAGCGTGGATGTGCAGTGGCGGAGCTGAGGGCTGGGGAGAATCCTGCAGAGGTGAGCCCGGATCGGGGCAGGGAACCCTGGACTGCATGGAGTTCTGAACCGAGTGGCCTGCCACAGCTCAAGGAGGGAAGGAGCGATTCCAACCCATCATCTACTAGTGGCCAAGACGGACCTGCGAAGAGTTTTCCAGGCCTGGGCCGAGGAAGGTGCCTGTGTGTCTGTGCAGGAAAGCAGCTTGTCCACTGGGAATGGCAAGTTGTATGTGAGAGAAGCTGCTTCACCTTCTGTGTGTGTGTGGAGACCAGCCGGGGGGCTGGGACAAAGGAGAGAGTGTCTCCCATTGTCTGTCTGTGTTGAACAGCAGCAGCAGCCTGGGGAGAGAGCAGAGCCTGCGTTTGGAAAAGGTGCCAATGAGAAAACTAGCCCATTGTCTGAGGAAGATTCACCAGCCTGGGGTGGCTGGAGAAGGATCCACCAAAAAAGAGCATTCCAGGTGTGTCTCTGAATCCAGCCATGGGGGCTGGAACAGAGGAAATGGCTCTGGGATGGGCAGTGGTATCCCTGCTAAGGACACTGGTCCTTGGTGCAAGAAAAGTGCTTCTGCTTCTGGGGAAGTGAATCCTTTGCCTGAGCCTGTGGGGGCTCAAGATGGAGCCAAGATCCCAGAGCTGGATCTAAGGGCAGCTGAAGCCCAGATGGGAAGTGGGCCTGCCTCTGTGTCTCTCAGGGGGGATGATGCTTTAACTCGGTCTGATCCAGTTAGTATCATCAGGGAATCCCAGAGACCAAACGATTCTGGTACTTGTTCTTTGCCTGATGCTGAGGTGTTATTGGGAGGGGGTGAGAGGACTCTGTCCTACCAGAGTCATCCTCTCACCAGGACACAAGAACAGATGGGCAATGAAGTTATGCTGAGTGTTAAAGATAAAGGAGCTGGTAGCAGAAGGGAGGAAAGGGACCCTGACCTTCTGTCCGGTGGTACTGGCTGTCTGCCTGGAGGGGGATTACATGGGAATCTGCCTAATGGGCCAGAAGTGATCCTGGGTGTAGGTGAAACCCAGGAGCTGGTTGTGGCTCAAGGGAGCAGTGCTCCTGTGAAGCCAGACAGGGGTGAGTTGTTGTTTGGGGGAGCTCTTGAGGAAAAGAATTTCCCTGAAACTTTTCCTGACCCGTCTGTGGGGACTGCAGAAAATGGGAGTGAGGTGGAGGAGAGTGAACAGGAAAGGTGCTTGTCTGTAAGCACCAGAGCAACCCTTTGCCTGGGGAGAAGTTTGTTTCAGCTCCTGATGGCCAGGACCTGCCTGAGTATGAAACACTGGCTGTGCTCTGGAAGGGTCCAAAGCAGGCAGGGTAAAAGTTTCTCGGGAATTGGAAGTTGATGCAAGTAAAGTAAAAACTATCAGGTAGTGTAAGCAGCCCTGTAAGAACCAAGTAAAACAGCTGCACAGTCAGTCTCTGTAGAATGCAGGAGAGGGCCAGCAATTCCCCATCTCCAGATGGTGAAAACACTTATATTCTTATACTGGACTCCACTTCTGATTCCATGGGGAGGCAGTAGTTGGAGGGGGAAGGACAAAGGAGCTGTGGTCCTGGTGGGCCAGTAAGGGATAAACAGGAATTCATCCATGTGGATTCTGCGTCTGGGACTCACAAAACAACTCTCAGAAAGCAGTTTGGTTTGCAAATTTCCAGGCTGGCTGGGAGGGGGCCGTCTCCCTGAGATCATCAATGGCCCAGCTCTTGTTAGAAGGGAGGGCACAGCCAGAGAGATCAAATTTCCACCCCAGGGGGCAAGAGAGAAGATTAAAACTTAATGGTGCTAAAAAAGGCCTCAGCCATTTATCCCCAAAATACCAAATTTTCAAGGATGTTGCACAAAGGTTGTGGTCTACCAAAGAGCAACGTAAATGTACAGTTGCAATGGGGTTGTTCTGTTACTCACGCTAACTGCTGTAACCAAGGGGTGCTGCTACCAAAAGCTGTAAAATTGTACCATGTACTAAATGTTTGGAAAAAGCCATGTAACATAATGACTAATGTAAAAGCATGAGTTGTATGTTGAAGAAGTCTGTAACTCTGAAATGTCACCATTGTTCCCTGTAACTAGTCTTGCAACCTCTCACATAAGAAGGAACATTCCAAACCTATTGTGTGGCATGGAAGGGGAAACTGAGGCACACAACCATTTTGGTGGTCTGGCTAAATGCCAAGGGTGGAAGCATTTGTACCTTCCTTTACTGGACTGTAACTGAATTCCAAACATTGGCTGAAGCGGCTGTATGAACTGGTGGTCAGACAGGGCAAGGCCCAGACCAAAAAAAAAATATTTAATCTGTTGGTGCTGCAGCATCTGTATGGGCTCTGCCTGCCCGACTTGAGAACATGGCTAATGGACCAGAGACAGAAGCAGGGAGACCAACCAACCTGAGGAAACTAAAGGGACTTGCCTGGCTGCATCACATAAAAAGGGCCAATACCAACCTCCTGAGTTGGAGCCTCTCCCAGCAGGATTATGACATGGAGGTGGTGCACATCAAGGGGAGCACTGAGGGTGCAGCCGATGCCCAATCAC